>NC_084804.1:26350460-27550460 GCF_963583255.1 Pyrus communis
GGCGACAATTTAGAAGTAAGATTTGCCAATTGAGCTTGAATGCTAGCAAAATCCATATCTTACTTCTCTAGTACCTAAAATCAAAGAAAGAGAACTAAATCAAATATCAAAAGTAACAACAAACAAAGAAAACAACACTAAGTTTAGAAACTAAAACGAAAACAACTAAACCAAAAAAAAGAAAAGAACTAAGGGATTAGCAAAGTTGCTAATCCCCGGCAACGGCGCCAAAATTTGGTGCGAGATTTACTTGACACTCAAATTAAACCCTCGTTTGACAATTGTAGTAGAATGGATAAGTGAGGGATCGTTCTAGACCGGGGATTAGGAGGGCTTGCTAAAACCTTCTAAATTGACTTAAAAACATAAAAACTAAATTAAAATACTCTTAACAAGACTACTATGACTCAGAAAGGCTTTGAAAAACTCAAATTGTCTAAAACAATCAAATTGACTCAAATAGAAGCTAGAACTTGATTTAGACGAATTTGCAATTGTTTATGACTCCAAAAGCTTAAAGATACAAAACTAAAACACATACGAATGATTAAAACTTAACAAAATAGAGGGGGGGAATTGTGTTTGGACGATATTAAATTAAAAAGACAGAATATAATTAAAGGCAAAATGTAAATATGAATGTGATGAAAATATGGATGATGGAATAGCCAAGGGGTTCTTCTCCACACATGTTACACTTGCAAACAAAATTGATTCTCAGTTGGTCTTTCGATAAGTTGTGAAACTCAATGCTCCAAGTTAATTAGATCCGCTTAGATTAACTTTCAGATTTCCCTAAATTCGTTGGATTGAATGGAATACGCATTACAACCAAATTATTCTTAATCAAAGTCCCTAACTATGGAATACGCATGATAGAGACATTTAACCAAGATCATTAAGTTCAACGGAAATCATAAACATCGACGAGGCATTCGTTACTATGGAATACGCATGAAACTTATGCCAAGAATTCGTTTAACGAGATTGTTTATAAGCAACCTCTACTACTTGTGAATATAAGTTCATAACGATTAGGTGAAATTCACTTATATTCTAGCGTCATATTTATGCATGAAAATTAAGCTTGCAATCTCAATGAACATACATAAATAAGTTATCAATCAAACAGTTAAACGAATTGAATCCACAACTTATGAAATTCCAACCAAACGTAATCAATTCAAAATGCAAATATAAACATAGTTTCGAATCACCCCCTAGCTAAAGGGGGGTTTAGTTCCTCATAACTTTGAAATCAAAGAAACACCTAAACATTCCAACAACTCAAACGTGAATTGTATGAACGTTTAGGCACTCTTCTCTTCCCTTCTCATACGTACAAAACAAAGAGAATTAAATTTAAACTTTGAAATCAAAGAAACACTTAAACATTCCAACAACTCAAACTTGAATTGTATGAACGTTTAAGCACTCTTTTCTTCCTCGTTGTTGTAGCACAAGGTCTAAGGTGAGCTTTGGGGATTATGTGAAGTGTTTTGGAGGGATGGGAAGTGGTTGGATAGTGGCTGCAATGAAGGAGAAAAACTGCACAGAAAATGGAAGGGGAATTGCGGCAATGGATGTGTATTTGTGTTGTGTGAAGTGTTGTGAATGGAAATATGAGATGTTTTGAATGATGGGAATGCAAGGGTATTTATAGGAGGAGTGGAGATGTATATGGCTATTTGTTTAAGGTGTTTGTGTGGAGGAATGATGGAGAATTGCATGTGGAATGGCTGCAATGATGAAGAATGAAAGCTGGAAAATAAAAGGGAAAGCTGGAAATCTGAAAATGCAAATGGGAATCCTGAAATGCAAAGGTGGCCACGGTTTTGAGTGTGTTTTGTGTTGGAAATGCATGTGAATGCATGTGAATGTTGTTTGTGTGAAGTGTGTGTGGGTTAAAGAGTGAATGGTGGTGTAATGATGAAGTGTGATGGCTGAAAATGTCAAGGGAAATGCATGTGATTGCATGACAAAGAATTTCAGGATGCATGTGTGTGTTGAATGGTTTCTTGGTGAAGGATGTGGAGTGGTTGAATGTGGTGCAATGATAATGTTTTGTGGCTGAATTGGTGGTGGAATTATGATGGGAGTGCATATGATTAAAGAGTGGGAGTGCATGTGGGTGAATGTGAAGGGAATGCATGTGTTGATGACTAGGTTAGTGGGTGGAAATCTGAAAATGGCATAAGGGAATGGGAGCTCACGGTTTTGAGTTGTTTGTTTGTGTGAAGTGTGTGTGAATGCATGTGAAGATGCTAATAAATAATGCATGTAGGGTTAGGAAATAAAATCATAACTTAAAGGGAGATGATTAAAGGGTGTTGAAAGGTTTGAAATGCATGTGTTGAATTGGTGGTTGAATGATGAAAGAATAAGTGAATGATTATGATAAGTGTATAAGTGAATGATTATGATAAGTGTATGATATGTTAAGTGATAAATGAATGATATGTTAAGTGATAAATGAATGATATGTTAAGTGATAAATGAATGATATGTGGTGAGTGATAAGTGAATGGAAGTGATAAGTGATAAGTGAATGGAAGTGATAAGTGAATGGTTTGATAAGTGAATGATATGATAAGTGAATGCTTATAATAAGTGAATGATATGATAAATGAATGCTTTAAGTGTTTAAAATAGGGAACAAAGCCCTTCCTTGCATGGCAAGGAAGGGAGACACAAGGAAACACACGACAATGTCCTAAGGTTGCAAGGAATGTTGTTTTTGTGTTCTAAAATGCGTAGGAGTCTTCAATGATGCTTAAACATGAGGTCTTTTAGGATTTAACTTTCCTACTTCAAGTCTTTAATTTCGTCCATCCTCTTGGCTCCAAGCATATGATATCCATTCCAATCTCTAATTTGCTCCAAAAGGCTCCAAAAGGCATCCTTTTGCATACCTTGCCCTTAGAACCTGAAAACACACAAAAGAAGCATAAAGGACTAAAATAACTAGAGAAACATAACGTAAATGCACGAGAACAAGCCATTTAAGTCGCATGAATATGCTCCTATCACTCGACGCTGTGGATGCTTAGGTAAGCTTCAGGTGAATATATAGTGATGGTCGTAATGGTAGTGTGTATGATTATGATGAGTTGCTTTTAGTGATTAATATCCTGCACCCCGGTGTTAGTGCTCCGCCCGAGGATAGGGCATAGTCTTCACGTGATCGTTCACCTTCTGCACCACATGCTCACCTTAGATCCAAGGTAAGTGCCAGCCTGTCGTACAGACCACATTAGGTGGTTCCGACTCGTAGGTGACTTGCAATACTTCGCACAACATTCACATGATCGTAGCACTTAAGTGTACTTCTTTACACCTAGCCTGTCGTACATACTGCATTGGTGGTTCTGACTTGTGTGTAGGATTCAACCGTACAGGTCACATTAGGTGACTCCGGCTGATATGTCACTTTATATTAGTGCAATTCACCTGGCTTACTTATTCATGGTTGAGATGATTTGTCACGGCATACCCATGGTTTTGTTATTCTCAAGTATAGTTTTCATATATGTTTACAGTATTGTTTTCTAGGAAACTTCTACGGGTTTTACGGTGAGGGGTTAGTATATTTGAAAAGATAAATGGTTTTGAAAAGTTTTGTTTTTACCCACTCACACTTTTTGTTCTACGCCCTCTTTAGGTTTTAGATAGAAGTTTGTGTCGGTGGCTCACGAGGACTTCACGGCAGTTCTAACAAACATCCACCAGTGTAGGGCTTCTTTTATGATTTGTATAACTAGTTAGTAGAACTTCTAGATTGCATTCTGATACCTGCGCTCTGGTTTGTGTGTCCTTTACTCTAAACACTTACACTCGCACTTATATGCTAGTCTAAGGTAAAATAACTCATGGTTTTTTTTTTTTTTTTTTTCACATTTTCGTATTCTTGCCTTCCGCACAGTGCACATGGTTACGTCACTCTCATGTGACGGCCAACATGCCTTAATTGAGGTCGGGGTGTGTCATATACTATGGGCAAAGAGTGAGATGAAAAAAATTATAAAACATATTAAAAATAAAAGTATTAAGTAATTTAAAAATACCAAAGACATAAAAAAATTATAATAATTAATTTACAAGTGCGAAAAATGTGAAAAAATATTTAAGGGCTTGTGATTACATCCTCTACGTATGGGTACATCGTCATTTGAATTTATAAAACAATACAAACCATCATGAATAGTATTTTTAAGGGAGTTCAAAATTAATAAAATTCATAATCATTAATTTATAAGTCTAAAAAACATGAAAGCATATATAAACGTGCAAGGCTCCTCAACCTTGAAATGCAACTCCTTTCTTTTTGCATATCCTTGAACATTTGGTATTTTATAGTAATGTACTAATGTTTTTCATTAGGCTTTTATTTTGGAGTATGTAATACTTGAAAGACAAATGTCTTTTTATATGTTTTGAAGTAATTTATGTGACAATGTTGTATGCATATATTAATTTAGTATTATGTTTTCTATTTTTTTTTTTTTTTTGTCAAATTATGTTTTTCATTTTCATTATTTATCTATTTAAAATATATTTTCTTTAACGGGTAATGGGTCGGGTTATATTACTTGATAATATTAATAGGTCGATTTCGGGTCAAGTCGAGTCATATTAGCCGTTTACTTTAACGAGTGTTACACGACATGATCCGTTAGGATATCGGTATGACTCAAACACAAAAAACACGATACGAATGTCAAGCTTATCCTCAACCCAACAAGCTGCCAACGGAAAAGGATCCTCGCCGGATCCTTTTCCTGGGGATCCGAGGGTTCCCGTGATCATGGCCATTCATTGTACATCGTGCGGTCAGTTTTTGTTAGGTACTATTTATATTTAATTTTAAATTTTAAATTTCAAATGATTTCTGATCGCACGATGTACGATAAACGACCATGATCATGTCGGATCCTTTTCCGCTGCCAACGACCTGCTTCTCCCCAACCAATAACTGCAGGTTGCAACCCAGCCAGACCCTCCCTCAACTAGCACTGCAGCCTACTCTATTTCAAATATATATATATATAATAAAATTTTGAAAAAAAAAACCCTATTTCAAATCTACAAGACCACAAGCATATTTCATGACTTTGTTTGTTTTCATGGAAGTGTGGTGGGTGGGCTGAGATTACGAAAATGGTGGGATATGGCTATGGAGCACCCACTGGGCTGAGGGGGCTTTGATTTCGTTGCCCAAAAAGTTCATCGTCATAGGCCTCATCACTCCGGATCTTCTCTCTCGCCGAAGCAATGGTTACGCAGCACCCACTGGGTTGATTTTCGTTTTCTTCAAAAATATTTACAAGGTTTTCTAATTAAAAAAAAAATGAAAAATATCATTGTGTTCTTATGCGCATGCCACGTAATCACAATGGATAAAAAATAAAAACAGTTAGATCATTCCAAATGAGATGCCAAATATTAAACATAAAATTTGAATTTCACAACTCAAATAAAAATTTACATTTATTAACTATGAAATAGAAGCGAAAATAATCTATAAAAGACAACCTATTAATAAAAAATATAAATAAAAAAAGTAAAAATCTAACTCAATAATTGACACACCCCGACCGAAATTAGGACGTGCTGGCCGTCACGTAAGGGTGACGTAGCCATGTGCACAATGCGGAAGCAAAATAATAATAAAGATACGAATAAATAAAAATCAAACTACACACGGAGTAATTAACATACATGCGCAAGCGTAAGTGTGAAAAACAATATTCAGAGCATAGAAAGCCTAGTGTAGTCCAGTGGAACAATCACTACCAAACACACCCAGAGGGGGTCCTACACTGTGATAATCTGTCAGATATGCCGTGGATTCCTCGTGAGCCACCAAAAGAGCAACCCAAACTAGAACCTGGAGGGGCGCAAAACAGAAAGTGTGAGTGGGCAAAAACAAAGCTTTTCAAAATCATTTCATTAACAAAAGTTCTAAACCCTCGCCGTAAAACCTGTATAGTTTCCCAGAAAATAGAATATATACATATATCGAAAACATGCTCAGAAATATGCCATGTCGAATGCCTCTACATAAATTGTAAGTAACCCGGGTAATGTCAATTAATGCAATGTAATATGTCAGCCGGAGTCACCTAACGTGACCTGTACGGCTGAATCTAGAGCTCAAATCTCCAACTCACTAACTATACCTGCACACGAGTCGGAACTACCTAAAGTGGTCTATACAACAGGACTGGGTGTAAATAAATACGCTCAAGTGCTACGATCACGTGAAGACTGGGCGAATAATCGTGGGTCACCTACTAGTCGGAACCACCTAAAGTGGTCTGTGCGACAGGACTGTGCTCCTAACTTGGATCCAAGATGAGCATGTGGTGCGGGAGGTGAACATCACGTGAAGGACTGTGCCCTACTCTGGGCGGGAGCACTAACACCGAGGTTATGAGCTCTCTATGTACCTCACATAACTACTAATCATCATCATAAACCATAACTTACCTGACACTTACCTGTGCGTCCGCAGCATCAAACATACATATATGCAACTACTAATGCATAAATCAATAGGCAAACGCAATGCATGGCATTTAAAACATATAAACATTCCATTTCATTTTCTAGGAAAAACCACAGTATATAGGTATATACGGAAAACCAAAAGCTCACTCACTAGTATGTGGAAGGGTCGTAACCCCCTTGTCTCGAGTGACTGGCGCTCGTCCTCGGGATAGGTCTCACCTATATGCGAAACAACTATAAAAATGTTAATTTAAAGCACATAACCAAAACTAAGTAATAACTTCTCATACAATGCTCAAATGGGGTGTGTGAATACACCAACGTGATCTAATCAACCTCACGAACATCCCCATATTTTTAAAATAATTTTTTGACCTCCCACGCGCCGCCACGCGCCGCCATGTGCCAGACACACTGACGGCGTCAGTTAACGCTGTCAGGAATATTCCGTTAAAACTAACAGATTCTGTTAGAGTTAACCTGACGCAGTTAAGAATTTTTCGTCCAAACTGACGGAATATTCCGTCTTCTTTTCCAGCACACCTTCGGCGCCGTCACCTTGGCCGTCTGCCGGAAAACATAAAAATTTTCAAACCTTCGTTTCTCACTCATTTTTCAACCAAATTCCATGAAATTGGTACCAAAATGAAGCTTACCACTTTCAAGCCCTGAAATTCACAGAATCTCGTCGGAAAAACTTCACAAAATCCGGCCAAACCTGCAACTCAAGATCCCGACGTCCAAATCCTTCCAACGAACCATCCTTTGCTTCCTAAGGACCACACTAAGCTTTCTACAAGCTTCAAAATCCCTGAAAAACAACATTTCATATGTGCATGAACAGTGACCCAAATCGGGGGTCCCTGGTTCAACGTGAAATCGAAGGATTTCCTACCTGAAATGGGTATGGTTAAACTCGTAAAATCCTCACGAACACAAAGATATAGTTTTGCACCTCGATCTACAACGTTTTCACGGGTTTTGGTACTTGTTTGTACGAAGAAGAAGAAAATGGAGAGAGAGAGAGACATGGGACAAGGAAAGTATACGGGAAGGAGATAGGGATGAGACTGTGTGTGTGGTCCAGATGCAACCAACAAGCCCACAAAACAAACACCCTAAAATGAAACATAACCACTAGGGGCAAAATCATCATTCATACTTACGGTACAAATAATTCGGGACGGGCTGTCACAATAATCATCAACTTTAAATTTTTATTCTAGACTGGGATGAATATATTCCTTCCTCTTCACCCATGATTAATTACAATCAATGTTTTAAAACAATAAATTTAATACAAATTATTTAATAAATAATTAAAAAATATTCGATAGGACCGTGTTGTGGTCCCGGTTAATCTCTTTCAAAGGCAATAGCAATACACCAGCCTTCGAACCGAAGGCCAAGAGGTGTGATGCAAGGGATTTGAATCTCATTCGGATTTAAATTATGGAGATTCTAGGGATCCTCATATCTTAACTATTCATTGTGCATCGTGAGGTCAGAAATTATCTAACTGACTGCACGATATACAATGAATGGTTAGGATGTGGGAATTCCTAGGATCCATACAAAATGGATTCGGAGAGGATCCTCTTCCTGATTGCAACAGCCAAATCAGTCCGTAATCTTCTTTTTTTTTCTTTGGTCAAAACACACTAATACAAAATGAGATTAGTCCGAAGACAGTCCACAATATAGTAAAAGTGCGGCCCATTACAAAAGTAAAGGAAACGAGCCCTAAAAGTGAGCCCAAGATAAAGCCTATATCGAAAAGCCTAGATCTGGAAACGAGAATCAACCGCTTCCACCAAAACAGCCGCACCACCATTACCATGCCGCCACCACTGGCAAGAAAAATCAACAAATTGAAAGGATGAATGAAAAATGGGCGTGGGTAAGCCACAAATAGTTGAAATGCACTTTAGCAGCCATTGAAACCCAAGCCACACCTCCAACAGCAATCCATGGAGGAAGAGCATAAGGAGCTGAATAGCCAAACCAAGTGGGTAAGTGCTCACGATTGGGAACAACAATTGGGGAAGGAAAAAACGTGAAACTCATGTCTACAACAAGATTGCCAAACATTGAGACAAAACTCAAAGAAATTGTGACAGAGTTCAAGAAAAATGAGACAAGCTCAAAGAAAAACAACCAGAAAATAAGGGTCAAAGAAAAAGAAAAGGAAGAAGATGGGGTTTAGGGAAGAAGGAGAAGGGAAAAAGGAAGGAGGAGAAGGGTTGTTACTGACCCCACCCAAGAGGAAGGATTGGCAACAGAAGGTGAGCTTGATTTGGAGGTTCTGGGTTTGGGAAAGAGAAAGCGATGCCTCTAGGTTTTTGACACCCAATTCCAATATAAATCAATCCATAATCAAATACAATAAATCTTTTTAAAACAATAAAAAAATTTATAAAAGGAATTGAATAATTAATTTAAAAAAATTTGAAGCTGCTAACAAATTTGGCAACAAAGAGAGAGATGTCATTTCATATTGCCACATCAGATTTGGCTTATCAATTAGAAAACATTGCTGATGTCTTTTATTAATGTTAATGCTAAGTTGGACATTTTGGCATCTCCTTTGGAGATTCTCTTATGCTCGAGGACTATTGCTCAACATTTTGTCAAATTCAGTGACCAAATCTAATGGATTTTTGGTTGGGGATCATTACTCCAATTGAGTCATAGTTTAAAGACCATTGCTACAATTTCCTCTAATCCAAAAAAGGTAAAAACTCTATCATTTCTTTTTTATTAGGAGGGAAAATACTAGGTTCTATAAAAAGAAGAAAGGGTGTGGTAGCAACCTTCCCACTTACAATCTCATTTCAACTTTCTCACTTATGACACATGTATTTCACTTGTGTGCAAAACTAAAAGTTTAATTACTTTTTAATTGACAAACTAGAATCTTAATTATACAAAAAAGGAAGAAAAATAGTGGGACTTCAATATAATTAGGTTTGAGTGTTAGTGGACTACACTTGACATGAGAAATAGTGGGAAGATTGAAATGAGAAGGTAAGAGCATCTCTGATGGGCCAAATATTAATTATTCATTTTTTATGGCAGATGTAAATAAAAACCAAAATTCACCTTCTTTTTTACATCTTTTGGTGATGAGTCCTGCTAATCTAAGAGAGAAAATTGAATAGGTTCTTAAATTTACATCTCTCTCTGGATTAGAACTTGCATCACATATTCTGAAAATGTAAATATGATTTTGCATCTTAAATTTGAATTTTCACATTGGATATCACTAAGTGAGAAAGTTGCTTGCACTCAATGTTTGAAATATCGGTATCAGTGGAAATATCAATATGCAAATATCTGGAATTATCGATGGATATATCGGATATCGATTTCGATATCGATTCCTTTCCATGAAAATTATGAAAATTTAAAATGAAACTTGAGGGAATGTCAAACACTGATTCAGAGGAAATATAAAAGTTTCTTTGACATTTAACAAATATATTGGAAATATCAACGAAATCTATCGATTTTAGTCGAAGCTTAAAAGCTTCTCCGATATTTTGTATAGTTTAGACTCAGGTTTAAAATATCGGTATTAGTGGAAATATCGATATGCAGTTTTGTGGAATTATCAATGGATATATCAGATATCAATTTCGATTGCTTTCCATGGAAATTATCAAATTTTAAAGTGAAACTTTGGAAATATAAAAGTTTCTTTGATATTTAACATATATGTCAGAAATATCAACGAAACTTGTCGATTTTAGCCGAAATTTAAAAGTTTCTCTGATATGTAGTATATTTAGACTTCACCCTCCTTTCCATATTTTTCTCTGATTTTTTGGATAGTTCCACAGAAATATCAATAGTATCGAAGTTTCAAACACTATTTAGACTTCACTCCTCTTTCCATATCTTTCTCTGATTTTTTAGATGGTTCCACGAAATATCAACTGTATCGAAGAAATTTTCAAACACTATTTAGACTTCACCCCCTTTTCCATATCTTTCTTTGATTTTTCGGATAGTTTCATAGAAATATTGACAGTATCATAGAAATTTCAAACACTATTTGCACTACACAAAAGAAAAAGGTAAATACCTCCTTGGTAGTTGGTACTAATTGTTGTAAACTAAACCAAAAACAATCATGCAATAAACAAAACACAACGATTTCAGAGTTCCTCCAACATAGGAGTGCCTCTCTAACAATGGAAGCTTTATTGATTACTAACAAATACAAGAGAACTCACAAACACAAAGTGTTCTCAAGTATACAAATTTATGCCTCTCACAACTTTCACACACAAAACTCTATCCCACATTCATCTATTTATACAAATAGATGTCATAGGTTTACACAAAGTACCTAGAATATGTTTCCCAAAAAAAAAAAAAAAAAGTACCTAGAATATAGGAAACCAAATCCTATACTAAAACCAAATCCCAAACCAACTAGGAAACACAAATCCAAATATCTTGTGTCCAAGATATCCTAATCCTTGTTTGATTCTTGTTTTAGTTTAGCCTTGTTGATTTAATGTCAAATCCAACAATCTCCACCTTTGCATGAAATCCTTAACGAGGCATCAAACAACTTCCATTGCTCCATCATATCGCAAGATCAAACTTACTTCAATTGCACCAAATCCAAGCAGTGCTCGAACTTAGCTGTATTAACCACCTTTGTCAACATGTCAGCTGGATTATCTTATGTAGCAACATTTTTTAGACGAATCTCACCTTCAAATAACACTTCTCTCACAAACTGATATTGTACATCAATGTGCTTAGTCTTAGCATAATGTACCTGATATCTGGCCAAATAAATGGCACTTTGGCTTTCACAATATACATCCAACTTGTTTTGTTCTATACCTAAGTCTCCTAACAACCCCAGAGTCCACATTGCTTCTTTGATAGCTTCAGTGATCGTCATGTATTCTGCTTTTGTGGTTAATAGTGCCACCGTTGGTTGTAATATTGATCTCCAGCATATAGGACCTTTTGCCATAGTAAACACATGCCCAGTCGTTGATCTTCTCTTATCTAAGTCTCCAGCAAAGTCTGAGTCCATATATCCAACTGAGAACTTATCAATTCCTTCATCACATCTTTCAAAACAAATACCTTTGTCCCTCGTTCCATGTAAATACCTTAGTACCCATTTAGCAGCATTCTAATGCTCTCTTCCAGCATTATGCATAAATCTACTAACAATTCCAGTTGTGTGTGCTATACTAGGATGAGTACACACCATAACATACATTAATCCTCCAACCAAATTAGCATATGGAATACATCCATCTTCAAATTTTCTTCATCAGTTTTGGGACATTGTTGACTGCTCAACTTAAAGTGAGCACCTAATGGAGTTCCTACAGGCTTAGTGTCTTTTGTTACTCCAAACTTTTGTAACAACTTCTCAAGATATTGCTTATGAGACAAACACACCAAACCTTTTTGTTTACCCTTTGTGATTTCCATTCCCAGTATTTTCTTGGCTTGACCAACATCCTTCATTTTGAACTCCCTTCTCATTTTGCTCCTTCAACTTTTCTGTCTCTGAAATATTGCTTGAGGTTATGAGCATGTCGTCCATATAGATTAACAAGTACACGAACGAACCATCTTTCAACTTTTTGGGATAAACATAGTGATCATAGTGACTTCATGTATAGTCTTAACCCTTCATAAACTTGTCAAATCTTAAATACCACTACCTTGGCGACTGTGTCAATCCATAAAGAGATTTTTTGAGCTTACAAACCAATCTTTCTTTGCCCTTCACTTGATACCCATCGGGTTGTCTCCTATAAATCTCTTCATCCAAATTACCATGAAGGAATGGAGTCTTCACGTCTAATTGTACCAATTCGAGTTGAATTGTGCGACTAGGGCAAACAATATTCGAATTAAGGAGTGCTTAACCACAGGAGAAAAAGTTTCATTGTAATGTATTCCATCCTTCTGACATATCCTTTAGCTACTAGCCTAACTTTAAATCTTACCAAGCTATTGCCATCCACTCTATCCTTCTTTGTATAAACCCATTTGTAGCCAATTGCTTTCCTTCCTCTAGGCAGCTTCACCAATTCCCAATTCTTATTCTTGTGAAGGGATAGCATTTCATCATCCATTGCATTATGCTATTTACTCTCTTCTTCACTATTTACTACTTCTTCAAAATTAGTGGGAATTTCAGCCTCAATTACTAGCAATGCATATACCATGCAGGCCATGCAATCTTTATATCTATGTTTCCCTTCCTTTTGGCTATGCAATCATCTTGTATCTTTCATTCTTCTGATAGTGTTTCTTCTTTGTGATCACTCTCTTCATGTTCAAGTTGATCACCTTGTCTTCTTCTTCCACAGCTTCCTTACTTGGCTATGAATTCACAATTACTTATTCCCCAAGCTCCACCATTTGAACATCTTCTTTCAATTTCATGTGACTTTCATCAAACGTCATATCTCTACTTACTATAGTCTTGTTCAACTCGGGACACCAAAGTCTGAAGCCTTTCACACCACTATTGAATCCCATAAAGACAACTTTCTCGGCTCGTGGATCCAGCTTGTTTTCCTTCACATGAAAGTAGGCATTGCATCCAAACACTCGTAGGTTATTGTAGTCTTAAGCTTGTTATCCAAACCATACTTCAATGGGTGTTCTACCCTCCAATGATGTTGATGGTAGTCGATTA
Source organism: Pyrus communis (assembly GCF_963583255.1). NCBI lineage: Eukaryota > Viridiplantae > Streptophyta > Magnoliopsida > Rosales > Rosaceae > Pyrus > Pyrus communis. The sequence continues at coordinate 26,363,665 of NC_084804.1, forward strand.
AACACATGATATGCATAACTCAAAGCTTCTACCCAAAATCTCTTTGGCAGCTTAGCTTGAGATAGCATGCAACAAACTTTCTCGAGTAAGGTCCTATTTAGTCTCTCGGTAGTGCCATTACCGAGTAATCCCTTTCTTTTTACACATTTTGAAGAAATGATCAGAGGTATATTCCCCGCCATTGTCACTTCTCAATGTCTTAATCTTCTTTCCAATCTTGTTCTCCACCATGTTCTTCCATTCTAGGAAGATGTCAAGAACCTCCTCTTTTCATTTCATCATATATATATATATATATATATATATATATATATATATATATCCATGATCTGCGAGAGTAGTCATCAATAAAAGATGCAAACCATCTTTTTTCACCGAAAGAAGCATTCTTTGCAGGCCCCCAAACATCAAAGTTAACATAGTCCAAAGTCCCTTTCGTTGGATTAACAGCTGAGCCAAATTTCACCTCTGTTTGTTTGCCAAGAATGCAGTGCTCACAGAACTCCCAACTTTTGCTCCTTTTAATCACTCTTGCTTGATCAATCCTTATAATGCTTTTTCTCCTACATGTCCCAACCTCATGTGCTATAATGCAGACATCATTTTTATCACTTTACACTTCATTAGCTACCATAGCCACTCCATTTTCCAAAATCTTTCCTTGTAGCATATAAAGTAAGCCATTCTGAAACCCTTTCATAATGACAAGTGCTCATTTAGAAACATTAAGCATGTTGTTATCGAAGTAAAACTTGTAGCCTTGTGACTCGAGGGTGCCTAGTGAGGTCAAATTTTTCTTCATATTTGGGACGTACCTTACACCATGCAATTCTCGAATCACACCATCATGATGCTTGATCCCAATGCTTCCGATTCCTTGAGTTGTACATAGGTTATCATCTCTCATATACATAGTTCCATTCATAACTTTGAAGCTTGAAAACCAATGCCTTTGAGAAGTCATGTGATGGGTACAACCTGTGTCAAGCACCCACTCTTTCATATTATCCACAGTGCTCGATGCAGTTAAGGCATAGACAAATTCCCCATCCCTGACTTCAACCATATTTACTTCTGAGTCATCCTTCTTCTTTCTAGTCTTTTCTTTGATTTTAGGGTAGTCCTTCTTCCAGTGTCATTTTTCATGACAAAACGCACACTCATCTTTGTCTAAGAACTTCCTATTCTTTGAGACTCCTTTAGTATAAGACCTACTATTTTTCCTGTACGAACCTTTCTTTTCTTTCGATCTCCCTCTCACCATCAAAGCTTTAGAGTTATTCCTTTCTTGTCTGTTAAGGTGCCTTACCTCATGATTCATAAAAGCACTTGAGATTTCATCATACTTAATTGTCTCCTTGCCATAAACCCAAGATGTCATGAAAGGCTCATAGGATTCAAGCAATGAGTTCATCAGGATCAAGGCCTTGTCTTCATCTTTGATTATCTCTTCAAGATTTGCCAGTTTAGCTAGAAGCTTGTTAAACTCTTCTAGATGGTCATTCATCTTCGTGCCCTCTTTGTACTAGAACTTGTAAAACTTGCTCTTGAGATGTAGCTGATTCTCTGCACTCTTCTTCATATATTTTGTCTCCAATGCAACCACAATTCCTTTTCAGAAGTTACGTTCATCACACCATACATCTATTGTTTTCCCAAGCATAGCTGAACAATAGAACATGCATGAGCATTCAATCTTTCCCATTCTTCTTTTTTCGTCGAAAATGGCATGTCTCCTAACACAACAACCAAACCTTGTTGTATTAGGACATCTTGAACCTCACACTGCCACATAGCAAAGTTGTTATTTCCTTCAAATTTCTCAATTTCAAACTTAGCAATCTAAAACGTCGTCTTGGTTCCACTAGTGCCTGACTTTTCTTCAACATCATTACTACTAGTAGAATCACCAATCTTCGTCTTTGCTTGATAGTCATAACCCACGTAAGAACCTAAGTTCTTGATGCCACTTGTTGTAAACTAAACCAAAAACAATCAAGCCATAAACAAAACACAACGATTTTAGAGTTCCTCCAACATAGGAGTACCTCTCTAACAACGGAAGCTTTATCGATTAACAACAAATACAAGAGAACTCACAAACACAAAGTGTTCTCAAGTATACAAACTTATGTGTCTCACAACTTTCACACATAAAACTCTATCCCACATTCATCTATTTATACTAATAGAAGTCATAGGTTTACACAAAGTCCCTATAATATAGGAAACCAAATCCTATACTAAAACCAAATCCCAAACCAATTAGGAAGCACAAATCCAAATATCTAGAGGCCAAGATATCCTAATCCTTGTTTGATTCTTGTTTTAGTTTAGGCATGTTGATTTAATGCCAAATCCAACACTAATACTATATAATCTATATTAGCCGCCACCTAAGGGCATCTTCAAGAGAGATGTCAAAGATCTTACGTGGACTGTTTTGACAATAAAAAAAAGGGTGATTTTCTAGTTCCAACGGAGATGCCAAAACCTTAGATGAATTGACATTCTCTTGCCAAATTTAAATGTGACATCCCACATCGCCCAGGGGAGTGATCCTTATATGTATATTCCCATCCCTACCTAGCACGAGGCCTTTTGGGAGCTCACTGGCTTCGGGTTCCGTAGGAACTCCGAAGTTAAGCGAGAAGGGGGCTAGAGCAATCCCATGATGGGTGACCCACTGGGAAGTTGCTCGTGAGTTCCCAAAACAAAACCGTGAGGGAATGGTAAGCCCAAAGCGGACAATATCGTGCTATGGTGGTGGTGCAGGCCCGGGAAGTGATTCGCCCCGGGGCGGGATGTGACAAATTGGTATCAGAGCCTAACCCTTGCCGGAAATATGCCGACGAGGACGTCAGGCCCCTAAGGGGGGTGGATTGTGACATCCCACATCGCCCAGGGGAGTGATCCTTAAATGTATATTCCCATCCCTACCTAGCACGAGGCATTTTGGGAGCTCACTGGCTTCGGGTTCCATGGGAACTCCGAAGTTAAGCGAGAAGGGGGCTAGAGCAATCCCATGATGGGTGACCCACTGGGAAGTTGCTCGTGAGTTCCCAAAAACAAAACCGTGAGGGAACGGTAAGCCCAAAGCGGACAATATCGTGCTACGGTGGTGGAGCGGGCCCGGGAAGTGATCCGCCCCGGGCCGGGATGTGACAAATTGGTATCAGAGCCTAACCCTGGTCGCGTGTGTGCCGACGAGGATGTCGGGCCCCTAAGGGGGGTGGATTGTGACATCCCACATCGCCCAGGGGAGTGATCCTTATATGTATATTCCCATCCCTACCTAGCACGAGGCCTTTTAGGAGCTCACTGGCTTCGGGTTCTGTAGGAACTCCGAAGTTAAGCGAGAAGGGGGCTAGAGCAATCCCATGATGGGTGACCCACTGGGAAGTTGCTCGTGAGTTCCCAAAACAAAACCGTGAGGGAATGGTAAGCCCAAAGCGGACAATATCGTGCTATGGTGGTGGTGCAGGCCCGGGAAGTGATTCGCCCCGGGGCGGGATGTGACAAATTGGTATCAGAGCCTAACCCTTGCCGGAAATATGCCGACGAGGACGTCAGGCCCCTAAGGGGGGTGGATTGTGACATCCCACATCGCCCAGGGGAGTGATCCTTAAATGTATATTCCCATCCCTACCTAGCACGAGGCATTTTGGGAGCTCACTGGCTTCGGGTTCCATGGGAACTCCGAAGTTAAGCGAGAAGGGGGCTAGAGCAATCCCATGATGGGTGACCCACTGGGAAGTTGCTCGTGAGTTCCCAAAAACAAAACCGTGAGGGAACGGTAAGCCCAAAACGGACAATATCGTGCTACGGTGGTGGAGCGGGCCCGGGAAGTGATCCGCCCCGGGCCGGGATGTGACAAATTGGTATCAGAGCCTAACCCTGGTCGCGTGTGTGCCGACGAGGATGTCGGGCCCCTAAGGGGGGTGGATTGTGACATCCCACATCGCCCAGGGGAGTGATCCTTAAATGTATATTCCCATCCCTACCTAGCACGAGGCATTTTGGGAGCTCACTGGCTTCGGGTTCCATGGGAACTCCGAAGTTAAGCGAGAAGGGGGCTAGAGCAATCCCATGATGGGTGACCCACTGGGAAGTTGCTCGTGAGTTCCCAAAAACAAAACCGTGAGGGAACGGTAAGCCCAAAGCGGACAATATCGTGCTACGGTGGTGGAGCGGGCCCGGGAAGTGATCCGCCCCGGGCCGGGATGTGACAAATTGGTATCAGAGCCTAACCCTGGTCGCGTGTGTGCCGACGAGGATGTCGGGCCCCTAGGGGGGGTGGATTGTGACATCCCACATCGCCCAGGGGAGTGATCCTTATATGTATATTCCCATCCCTACCTAGCACGAGGCCTTTTAGGAGCTCACTGGCTTCGGGTTCTGTAGGAACTCCGAAGTTAAGCGAGAAGGGGACTAGAGCAATCCCATGATGGGTGACCCACTGGGAAGTTGCTCGTGAGTTCCCAAAACAAAACCGTGAGGGAATGGTAAGCCCAAAGCGGACAATATCGTGCTACGGTGGTGGAGCGGGCCCGAGAAGTGATCCGCCCCGGGCCGGGATGTAACATTAAAGGCAAGTCAAAACTTTTTTGTTTGTCATATTTTATTTGATGGGATTATTATTTGATTAATTGGCTAATTAATATAATAAAAGAGGAAGGATTTGGGGGTTACCTTGTGGAGAAAATATGATGAGGATGGATGATATAGGTTGTAAATAAATACCTATTTGGGCACTTTTGACTTGATTGAGGGATGATTGTCCATTGCTAGAACGTAGGAGCTCCGGTGTGCCTCGAGAGTAATTTTGTCCTTTTTTAATAGGAAATTAGATCCTTCTAGGAAAGGGAAATAAATTTCTCTCAAAGTCTGTGTAAGTCCACCTTAAGTGGGTTATTAAATTAACTTTGGAAAGTGATTTATTCTACCCTACAAGAGAGAGAAAGCTTAGAGGATATTTGTTCTCCCTCCTCTAGCAATCTTCTACATCTTGCCCGTGCAAAGGATCGTCTTTCGTTGCTTGCTTCGTCTTCTCGTTGCTTCTTGGTAAGAAAAAATTAATTTTCTTGTCTTCATAATTTTTGGGAGCCTTTTTGACTCTCAAAACATACATAAACGCTTAAGAACAAAACATTCTCTCCCCCATACTCATTTTCTTTCATAATGTACTCAAAAGGAATTCATTTAAGTCATGCTCACTATCTTTTAAGAAAAAGGGTGTGGACTGTCCTAAACTAGGCTAGGTTAGGATAATGTGGTTTAACAATGAATAAAAGCTAAACAAAGCTCAACGGGGTTAAAACTTACAACAAATACGAAAAATGGGAAGTAAGGCTATTTGGCTATGGTGGCAACTACACAACTTCATCTTGACATATGTTATGCAATTCAATGTCATGCTTTGAATGAAATGGATATAAGTTCTAGCATTTAGTTCTATCATGATACAATTGCATTCTAAGTAGCAACCAAGCAAGGAATAATGAGATCATGCAACAACTTTAGAAAACAAAGAATCACAGAAAATAACTCTCCAAAGAAGGTAATGGCTCGAGTCTCACAGGGTTGTAGCGTTTGTTTGAGTTCCTTCCTTCAAGCATGTTACAAAAACGAATTTTTCTTTTATGATTGCATGTGAAGTCATACATTAACCATAACCAAGCATATACCAAGAGTAATTCAAACTTTTCTCTATGTTCATAACTCTTTTTAACAGTCATGCAATTACAAACCAAATCCTTATCATTTTGTTGGAAGGTACCCTAAGACACAAACACACAAAAATGACTCAAAACACTATTTTTAGGCTTTTTAAAACATGTTTTTCAAATTTTTATGTGATTTTCGGAGTTATAAAAACAAAACATACTAAAACACGCTAAAACAACTTAAAAAAACATCTTAAAACAGCAAGGAACAACATTTGAAGTTATGGGTGATAAAATCCCACGAATTTGTATCAAATATACTTAGTTACCCCCCCCCCCCCCACACTTAAATCAAACATTGTCCTCAATGTTTTAAGCATAGATTCACACAAAACATAAGTAAACACACAAACAACAACTAAACATACTAAACATGGCAGAATGTAATTAACAAAGAGAAGAGTTTAGGGACGCAAATCTGGTTATGGAGTGTAAATTCCCTCTTCTCCTTGGTGATTGCATTGAGGCATTGATCTTGGTGATTCCACAGGCATACTCTTGAACTGGGCTGCATGATTCTTTTGGTCTCCGCCACTTGTTGATTTTCCTTTGTGCTCCTAGGCTGGAGGATTCTTTTGGTCTTCCCCGAAGGTCTGAGCTTACCCCTTTGGTCTGTTTCTTTGTTCAATCTTTCCAATTCGTATTGAAAAGGGTTGGAGGATAACTCAGCCTATGTTTGTCTCCACATGCTTCAATGTATCATTTTCACTTGCCTTACTCGCTCCCCTTTGCAGAAGTGGTCCCTTCTCCGGAAGTGTATCAACCGTTGAAGATGACTACTCGAGAGCAACGCTAGGTAAGCAACCAGGAATAGATTCCAGGCAGTTGGCTCCAGATCGGAAGATTGACTCCAAGTGCCGGCTGATTGCTTCTTTTACTTTGCCATGCGAGTAAGAACAAGGACAAAGAAAAAGACAGGGAAAGAGCATGATATGAGATACTTTTGCTTTTGACCTTGATGCTATGAGATACCTTTGCTTTTGAAGAAGCGGTGAATGAATCAGCACACTTCAATCCGCTGTTTCCTCCTGGGTCATATGTACTCCAGGCATCTGGTATCATCTTTGGGGAAGAAGAAAGAATTGAGTATTTCGAAAGGCTTTGCTGGGTGTGCGCCCTCAAAGGTGAGGGAGAGTTGGGCATTTTCTTCAGGTTTGCCTTGCCATAAAAGACGAAGGTCGACATATATAGAGATAATATCAAGTGGTGGTACTGTTCTTTTACCCTTGTCGACAAATGTCTCTTCGATATCAGAACGACGCCTCTTCGATTTCTGAGCAGGCGCCCCTTCGATTTCTGAACGACGCCCCTTTGCTTTCTGAACGACACGTAGTAGTGCGGATGCGGCTCCTTTTGACAAAGATGCACGCGTTTTCTGAAAAGCAGAGAAAGCGTCGCCGAACTTTGCGCTTGTCGGCTAAAGATGTGTAGTTGCGATGATGGCCTCCACGTGTTGTCTGAAAAGAATAAATCTTTTGACAAAGTTGAACGCGTTTTCTGAAAAGCCGAGAACGCGTCGCCTAAATTACGCCGGAAATTCCGGTTTTTTTGAATTGGTGGACGCGTCGCCTTGGCTTCTTATAGAGCTATCGATCACCACAACAAACACACTCTGAAGAATTCCCATTCTTGAAAATCGACTCCGACCCTTTGAAAATTTACTCCATCAACCCTTATCTTTGAACACCTTTGAAAAATGGCAAACTCATCGAACCTTAGCTTAGAATTGAGCCTTAGCAGTGATACGGGCGCGCCGCGTCAAGGTAACGTATGGCGCCCTTCTTTCTTATCTTCTAACGGTCTTCTTACAGGTGAAGACTTCGTGATGCAGGACGCCACAACAGCTACAATAGTAGCTAGGAACCTCCTCACTCCAAAAGATAGTAGGCTGCTGTCAGGATGGTCCGATGAGTTGGCCGTTCAAGAGTCCCTCGCACTTAGTGTTCAGTGTGCGAGTTCTGTGTCCAACATGGGCCAACGCCTGCTTGCCCGCTCCCGGCAGGTGGAATCATTGATGGCAGAGGTGGAAAGTCTTAAGCAAGAGATCCAGCAGCTTAAGTATGAGAATAGAAGTTTGCACGTGCTTGCCAACAACTATTCGACGGGCATGAAGAGGAAGCTTGATGAGCTGCAAGAGTCTGAAGGTCGGATTCACAGTGACCGTCAAAGGTTTTCGTCTTTCCTCCAGAGGCACCTTTTTCCTGGCTCATCCAGCGCTTGGCCAAGTATTGAGGCCTGGAATGCTCTAGCTCCGATGCCTTCTGCTCTGATGCCTCCCGCTCCGATGCCTTACGCTCCGATGCCTTCCGCTCCAATGCCTTCCGCTCCAAAGCCTTCTGCTTCGACGTCTCGTAGTGGGGCTTCACGTAAACAACCTTTGTGAAACACCACCTTTCTCCATGTTTAGTATTTTATTTAATAAATGAAATTTATTTATTTATTTATTTTTTTTTTTCAGTGCATTGGGTTGCCTCCCAAGTAGCGCTTTCTTTTACGTCTTGCAGCCGGACGAAGAACCTAATCACTCCAGGATATGTTCACGAATCGGATGAGAACTCCGAGTCATAAACTAGTACCTAAAACAAGAAACAAAACAAGATTAAGAATCTGGAATAAAAACAAACAAAAATAAAACAATCCAAGGGATTCGTTACTATGATTGCATGAAACTTATGCCAAGAATTCGTTTAACGCGATTGTTTATAAGCAACCTCCACTACTTGTGAATATAAGTTCATAACGATTAGGTGAAACTCACTTATATTCTAGCGTCATATTCATGCATGAAAATTAAGCGCGCATTCTTAATAAACATACATAAATAAGTTATCAATCAAACGGTTAAACAAATTGAATCCACAACTTATGAAACGCAATTAGAAGTAATCAAATCAAAATGCAAGCATAAACATATATTTCGAATCACCCCCCTAGCTAGGGGGGGTTTAGTTCCTCATACAAAACAAAGAGAATTAAAATTAAACATTGAAATCAAAGAAACACCTAAACATTCCAACAACTCAAACTTGAATTGTATGAACGTTTAGGCCCTCTTCTCTTCCTCTTCGTTGTAGCACAAGGTCTAAAGATAGTTGGTTTGGGGGGATGGAAGTGTGGAATGGAGTGGGGAATTATGGAAATAGGTGAGGAGTGGTGGAGAAAATGGTGCAGAAAATGGAGAGAAACTCACGGCTAGAGAAGGAATGGAGTGTTTGTGTTGTGGTATCTACAATGGAATGAGATGTTTTGAATGATGGGAATGCAAGGGTATTTATAGGAGGAGTGGAGATGTATATGGCTATTTGTTTAAGGTGTTTGTGTGGAGGAATGATGGAGAATTGCATGTGGAATGGCTGCAATGATGAAGAATGAAAGCTGGAAAATAAAAGGGAAAGCTGGAAATCTGAAAATGCAAATGGGAATCCTGAAATGCAAAGGTGGCCACGGTTTTGAGTGTGTTTTGTGTTGGAAATGCATGTGAATGCATGTGAATGTTGTTTGTGTGAAGTGTGTGTGGGTTAAAGAGTGAATGGTGGTGTAATGATGAAGTGTGATGGCTGAAAATGTCAAGGGAAATGCATGTGATTGCATGGCAAAGAATTTCAGGATGCATGTGTGTGTTGAATGGTTTCTTGGTGAGGGATGTGGAGTGGTTGAATGTGGTGCAATGATAATGTTTTGTGGCTGAATTGGTGGTGGAATTATGATGGGAGTGCATATGATTAAAGAGTGGGAGTGCATGTGGGTGAATGTGAAGGGAATGCATGTGTTGATGACTAGGTTAGTGGGTGGAAATCTGAAAATGGCATAAGGGAATGGGAGCTCACGGTTTTGAGTTGTTTGTTTGTGTGAAGTGTGTGTGAATGCATGTGAAGATGCTAATAAATAATGCATGTAGGGTTAGGAAATAAAATCATAACTTAAAGGGAGATGATTAAAGGGTGTTGAAAGGTTTGAAATGCATGTGTTGAATTGGTGGTTGAATGATGAAAGAATAAGTGAATGATTATGATAAGTGTATAAGTGAATGATTATGATAAGTGTATGATATGTTAAGTGATAAATGAATGATATGTTAAGTGATAAATGAATGATATGTGGTGAGTGATAAGTGAATGGAAGTGATAAGTGATAAGTGAATGGAAGTGATAAGTGAATGGTTTGATAAGTGAATGATATGATAAGTGAATGCTTATAATAAGTGAATGATATGATAAATGAATGCTTTAAGTGTTTAAAATAGGGAACAAAGCCCTTCCTTCATGGCAAGGAAGGGAGACACAAGGAAACACACGACAATGTCCTAAGGTTGCAAGGAATGTTGTTTTTGTGTTCTAAAATGCGTAGGAGTCTTCAATGATGCTTAAACATGAGGTCTTTTAGGATTTAACTTTCCTACTTCAAGTCTTTAATTTCGTCCATCCTCTTGGCTCCAAGCATATGATATCCATTCCAATCTCTAATTTGCTCCAAAAGGCTCCAAAAGGCATCCTTTTGCATACCTTGCCCTTAGAACCTGAAAACACACAAAAGAAGCATAAAGGACTAAAATAACTAGAGAAACATAACGTAAATGCACGAGAACAAGCCATTTAAGTCGCATGAATATGCTCCTATCAAATACCCCCACACTTATCTTTTGCTAGTCCTCGAGCAAAACAGAAAGAAAAACAAAACAAAACCAAACGAAACAAAACAAGTAAAACACAACCTAAACCTTCCAACAACCGTCTTAGGGATTTCCAATGCACATGACACGTTAAAAATCATCATTCCCACAGATTTTAGTCATCTTCACACTTAAGTACATTCTTAATCATAGTCACCATATACTAGTTCACAATTAAGCATTTAAAACCATGTTTTGAATGTAGTAACATGCCTTAGAGAAATTGCTCAAATCCTTACAAGATATGCACTCGTTTTTCACACAGATTTTCTGACTACACACCCTACACTAGTTATATGTGAGAAGATTGATGTAAACATGTAGACGAACACTCACATATGTTATAACAAGGAAAGCATTTTCTGGATTTACGATAATGACATGAATATGATCTCATGAATGGAATGCTACTACTTAGAATGAGAACCAGTGATTCCATAAGCTCATATCAATTTCAAACTCCACATTATTGAACACATAACGATCAAGATAGAAGTCAAAGGGGTGTAACGGGGCTAAAGGTGTTTGGCTAACAAAGAAGGTATATGGAAAACAAAGGTTCTTAAAGAAATAGCGAGCAAAGCATTTGAATTAACGTAGAATTCACTTTTGAATGAAAACTCAACTTTTGAACAACAAGGGGGAACAAGCTCTTTTTTTTTTTTTTTTTTTTTTTTTTTCTTTCTTTCTTTTCTCTTTTTTCTTTTTCATATGTTTTTCACAAATTTTTTTTTTTTTTTTCTTTTCTTTTGACTCTCAAAACATACAAACTTAAGAACAAACTTTTACTCCCCCACACTCATTTTCTTGCAAAATGTACTCAAAAGGAATTCATTTAAGTCATGCTCACTATCTTTTAAGAACAAGGGTACGGATGGTCCTAATCTAGGCTAGGTAAGGGGTGATATGGTTAGCAAAGAAAATAGGTTAAACGAGGCTCAACGGTGTTAAGACTTACAATATATACGAAATATGGGAAGTAAGGCTATTTGGCTATGGTGGCAACTACACAACTTCATCTTGATATATGTTATGCAACTCAATATCATGCTTTGAATGAAACGGATATAAGTTCTAGCATTTAGTTCTATCATGATACAATTGCATTCTAAGTAGCAACCAAGCAAGGAATAATGAGATCATTCAAAAACTTTAGAAAACAAAGAATCACAGAAAATAACTCTCCAAAGAAGGTAATGGCTCGAGTCTCACAGGGTTGTAGCGTTTGTTTGAGTTTCTTCCTTCAAGCATGTTACAAAAACGAATTTTTCTTTTATGATTGCATGTGAAGTCATACATTATAACCATAACTAAGCATAAACCAAGAGTAAATCAAACTTTTCTCTATGTTTATAACTCTTTTTAACAGTCATGCAATTACAAACCAAATCCTTATCATTGTGTTGGAAGGTACCCTAAGACACAAACTCACAAAAACGACTCAAAACACTCTTTTTAGGCTTTTCAAAACAATTTTTCAAATTTTTATGTGCTTTTCGGAGTTATAAAAACAAAACATACTAAAACACTCTAAAACAACTTAAAAACACCTTAAAACAGAAAGGAACAACATTTGAAGTTATGGGTGATAAAATCCCACGAATTTGCATTAACAACATTAGTTACCCCCCCCACATTTAAATCAAACATTGTCCTCAATGTTTTAAGCATAGATTCACACAAAACATAAGTAATCACACAAACAACAACTAAACATACTAAACATGGCAGAATGTAATTAACAAAGAGAAGAGTTTAGGGACGCAAATCTGGTTATGAAGTGTAAATTCCCTGTTCTCTTTGTTGATTGCATTGAGGCTTGATCTTGATGATTCCACAGGCTTACTCTTGAACTGGTTTCTGCCCATTGTTGATTTTCCTTTGTGCTACTTCTTGAACTGGGCAGCAGGATGGTTCTTTTGGTCTCCCCCGAAGGTCTGAGCTTACCCTTTTGGTCTGTTTCTTTGTTCAATCTTTCCAATTCGTATTGAAAAGGGTTGGAGGATAACTCAGCCTATGTTTGTCTCCACATGCTTCAATGTATCATTTTCACTTGCCTTACTCGCTCCCCTTTGCAGAAGTGGTCCCTTCTCCGGAAGTGTATCAACCGTTGAAGATGACTACTCGAGAGCAACGCTAGGTAAGCAATCAGGAATAGATTCCAGGCAGTTGGCTCCAGATCGGAAGATTGACTCCAAGTGCCGGCTGATTGCTTCTTTTACTTTGCCATGCGAGTAAGAACAAGGACAAAGAAAAAGACAGGGAAAGAGCATGATATGAGATACTTTTGCTTTTGACCTTGATGATATGAGATACCTTTGCTTTGAAGAAGCGGTGGATGAATCAGCACATGCTTCAATCCGCCGTTTCCTCCTGGGTCATATGTACTCCAGGCATCTGGTATCATCTTTAGGGAAGAAGAAAGAATTGAGTATTTTGAAAGGCCTTGCTGGGAGTGCGCCCTCAGAGGTGAGGGAGAGTTGGGCATTTTCTTCAGGTTTGCCCTGCCATAAAAGACGAAGGTCGACATATATAGAGATAATATCAAGTGGTGGTACTTTTTACCCTTGTCGACAAACGTTTTGATCCCGCAATTCCGGCTTTTTGAAATAGTGGCGCCTCTTCGATCTTTGAATACGCCTCTTCGATTTCTGAGCAGGCGCCCCTTCGATTTCTGAACGACGCCCCTTCGCTTTCTGAACGACACGTGGTAGTGCAGATGCGGCTCCTTTTGACAAAGCTGCACGCGTTTTCTGAAAAGCAGAGAAAGCGTCGCCGAACTTTGCGCTTGTCGGCTAAAGATGTGTAGTTGCGATGATGGCCTCCACGTGTTTTCAGCTTTGTCAGAAATCTTTTGCCAAAGTTGAACGCGTCTTCTGAAAAGCCGAGAACGCGTCGCCTAAATTACGCCGGAAATTCCGGCTTTTTGAATTGGTGGACGCGTCGCCTTGGCTTCTTATAGAGCTATCGATCACCACAACAAACACACTCTGAAGAACTCCCATTCTTGAAAATCGACTCCGGCCCTTTGAAATTTAACTCCATCCCTTCTCTTTGAACACTTTTGAAAAAATGGCAAACTCATCGAACCTTAGCTTGGAATTGAGCCTTAGCAGTGATACGGGCGCGCCACGTCAAGGTAACGTATGGCGCCCTTCTTTTTTATCTCCTAACGGTCCTCTTTCAGGTGAAGACTCTGTGATGCAGGACGCCACAACAGCTACAATAGTAGCTAGGAACCTCCTCACTCCAAAAGATAGTAGGCTGCTGTCAGGACGGTCTGATGAGTTGGCCGTTCAAGAGTCCCTCGCACTTAGTGTTCAGTGTGCGAGCTCTGTGTCCAACATAGGCCTACGCCTGCTTGCCCGCTCTCGTCAGGTGGAATCGTTGATGGCAGAGGTGGAAAAACTTAAGCAAGAGATCCAGCAGCTTAAGTACGAGAATAGAAGTTTGCATGTGCTTGCAAATAACTATTCGTTGGGGATGAAAAGGAAGCTTGATGAGCTGCAAGAATCTGAGGGTCGAATTCACAGTGACCGTCAAAGGCTTGCGTCTTATCTCCAGAGGCACCTTTTTCCTGGGTCATCCAGCGCTTGGCCAAGTATTGAGGCCTGGAATGCTCTAGCTCCGATGCCTCCCGCTCCGATGGCTTCCGCTCCGATGCCTCCCGCTTCTATGCCTCCCGCTTCTGTGCCTTCCGCTTCTGCGCCTCGTAGTGGGGCTTCACGTAAACAACCTTTGTGAAGCTCCACATTTCTCCATGTTTAGTATCTTTCTTTCAAAATTTTTTATTTTTTTTTTTATTTTTTATTTTTTTTTTATTAACATAAATAAAATCAAACGGCATGGAATTTATCTTTGAATGGGCGGTGATACTTGAAATGATCCGGTAATAGTTTAAATTCCAGATTGGGTGCCTGAATCATTAACCACATGTTAGTATAAAAGAAAATTGAAATTCGGGGAGGCGGCTTACCTGTGTGCTCCAAAATGAACTCCAGAATAAACACCCCTTCGAAAGTTATGACTTGTCCCGTGTCATAAAATCCAACTTCCTTGGGAATTGTGGTTTCAAATTTGTCCTCTTTGATGCCTTCTACATCTTCTCCAGCCACTACCTTCTCTTGAATCATTCTTCTTGGTGTACAAAGTCCTTTGAAGAATTCAACACCATCTAAAACTTGTTGTGTTGCACCAAGAATTTGAATAGCATTTTGCACCTTTGGGAAGGCTTCCACGATGTCCTTTTTACTCTCTTCTTGGTTGGGAATCAAAAACCTGCTAGGAAAAGGGACATTGGGTGGAATAACATCAGAATAACATGAAATTGGGACGTCCTTACTGGTGGTGGGTGGTTTAGAGGGCTTAGGGGGCTGCGGCAAGGGTTGTTCTACCCTTGCCGTGTGCATGTCTTCTTCCTCCTCCTCAATTAGCAGCTCTTCATCCACTTCTAGGCTATGTTTGGACATTTTTAGGTCAGCTACAACCTTCATAGCACTTCCCAAAGTGATAGCATTATGGATTTCAAAATCTTCCTTCGAGTTTTCAATAGTTGAGTTGGAAAGTTCACTTTGCTCTTGAATTTGTTTCATGAACTCCATAATCTGCCCAAATTGCTCGTCCAATTTACCCAACTTCTTGTCTTGATTTTGTTCGTCCTGCGTCAAAGAGGTTAGTAATTGAAAATTTTTATCATTATCCATGGACATACTTGAACTTGATTGGAATTGTTGTGGGGGAGGTTGTGGTGGCTGCATAGGTGTTGTATTGAACTCCTCATATGGTTGCCAATATGCTTCTTGTTGAGCCTCCTTGGCTTGATTTTGTGACCCCTGCGCCAAAGAATTTATTTCATTAAGAATTTGAATATAATCTACTGGCGAACTTGAATTTAATTGAGCATATTGCATATGAAGTTGTGGTGGCTGCATAGGTCTTGAATAGAACTCCTCATATGGTTGCCAATATGCTTCACGTTGAACTTGTTGATCTTCCCACCATATAGAGTTTGAATGATCCCTCCAATCTCTTTGTGGACATTGATTGGCTTGAAATCCTTGCCTATATGAAGCACCAAATGTAGGGACACTCTGCATTGTGGTCCTTTCGGCATACGGCGACAATTTAGAAGTAAGATTTGCCAATTGAGCTTGAATGCTAGCAAAATCCATATCTTACTTCTCTAGTACCTAAAAAGAAAGAGAACTAAATCAAAAATCAAAAGTAACAACAAACAAAGAAAACAACACTAAGTTAGAAACTAAAACGAAAACAACTAAACCAAAAAAAAAGAAAAGAACTAAGGGATTAGCAAAGTTGCTAATCCCCGGCAACGGCGCCAAAATTTGATGCGTGATT
This sequence comes from Pyrus communis, assembly GCF_963583255.1. Taxonomy (NCBI): domain Eukaryota; kingdom Viridiplantae; phylum Streptophyta; class Magnoliopsida; order Rosales; family Rosaceae; genus Pyrus; species Pyrus communis. Next base: position 26,379,418 of record NC_084804.1, read on the forward strand.
TACTTGACACTCAAATTAAACCCTCGTTTGACAATTGTAGTAGAATGGATAAGTGAGGGATCGTTCTAGACCGGGGATTAGGAGGGCTTGCAAATCTCTTGGAAACTGACTCAAAAACGTAAAATAAAGTTTAAAACACTAAACTAGACTCAAAGAATGCAAAATTAAAGTTTAAAACACTAAGACAAACCAAAAACTCAAAATGCTTTAAAAACACAAACTAAATTGAATTCTAACTAAAATGAACATTAAAGCAAAAGGGGGATTGAGGTTTTTACGAAAATTGAAATAACGAAACAAGTTAATAAACTAGACAGAATGTAAATATGAAATTTATGGATGAATGCTAGCTAAGGGGTTCATCTCCATACATGTTACACTTGCATACAAGATTGATTCTCAGTTGGTCTTTCGATAAATTATGAAACTCAACGCCCCGGGTTAATTAGGTCCGCTTAAATTAACCGTCAAGTTCTCCTTAAGTTAATGAATTGGATGGGTTAGCGCAACGCAATTCACCACATTCTCCAAAAGTCCTTTACGTGAAAAGCACAATAAAGATACAATCAAAGATCATTAAGCATTATGAAAACTATAAGTGTTGACGAGGCATTCTTTACTATGGAATACGCATGAAACTTATGCCAAGAATTCGTTTAACGCGATTGTTTATAAGCAACCTCCACTACTTGTGAATATAAGTTCATAACGATTAGGTGAAATTCACTTATATTCTAGCGTCATATTTATGCATGAAAATTAAGCGCGCATTCTTAATAAACATTCATAAATAAGTTATCAATCAAACGGTTAAACAAATTGAATTCAAAACTTATGAAATTCCAACGAAAGGTAATCAAATCAAAATGCAAGTATAAACATTTATTTCGAATCACCCCCTAGCTAAAGGGGGGGTTTATTTCCTCATAACTTTGAAATTAAAGAAACACCTAAACATTCCAACAACTCAAACTTGAATTGTATGAACGTTTAGGCACTCTTCTCTTCCATTCCTCATACGTACAAAACAAAGAGAATTGAATTTAAACTTTGAAATCAAAGAAACACCTAAACATTCCAACAACTCAAACTTGAATTGTATGAACGTTTAGGCCCTCTTATCTTCCTCGTTGTTGTAGCACAAGGTCTAAGGTGAGGTTTGGGGGATTATGGAAATGGTAGAGGAGTGGTTTGGAGGGTTGGGAAGTGGTGGAAATGGAAAGATGGTTTTGGATTCTAAGGGGACTCACGGCAAAGAGAAGAATGGAAGTGTTTGAGGGGTGTTGTGTTGTGAATGAGATGTTTTGAATGATGGGAATGCAAGGGTATTTATAGGAGGAGTGGAGATGTATATGGCTATTTGTTTAAGGTGTTTGTGTGGAGGAATGATGGAGAATTGCATGTGGAATGGCTGCAATGATGAAGAATGAAAGCTGGAAAATAAAAGGGAAAGCTGGAAATCTGAAAATGCAAATGGGAATCCTGAAATGCAAAGGTAGCCACGGTTTTGAGTGTGTTTTGTGTTGGAAATGCATGTGAATGCATGTGAATGTTGTTTGTGTGAAGTGTGTGTGGGTTAAAGAGTGAATGGTGGTGTAATGATGAAGTGTGATGGCTGAAAATGTCAAGGGAAATGCATGTGATTGCATGGCAAAGAATTTCAGGATGCATGTGTGTGTTGAATGGTTTCTTGGTGAGGGATGTGGAGTGGTTGAATGTGGTGCAATGATAATGTTTTGTGGCTGAATTGGTGGTGGAATTATGATGGGAGTGCATATGATTAAAGAGTGGGAGTGCATGTGGGTGAATGTGAAGGGAATGCATGTGTTGATGACTAGGTTAGTGGGTGGAAATCTGAAAATGGCATAAGGGAATGGGAGCTCACGGTTTTGAGTTGTTTGTTTGTGTGAAGTGTGTGTGAATGCATGTGAAGATGCTAATAAATAATGCATGTAGGGTTAGGAAATAAAATCATAACTTAAAGGGAGATGATTAAAGGGTGTTGAAAGGTTTGAAATGCATGTGTTGAATTGGTGGTTGAATGATGAAAGAATAAGTGAATGATTATGATAAGTGTATAAGTGAATGATTATGATAAGTGTATGATAGGTTAAGTGATAAATGAATGATATGTTAAGTGATAAATGAATGATATGTGGTGAGTGATAAGTGAATGGAAGTGATAAGTGATAAGTGAATGGAAGTGATAAGTGAATGGTTTGATAAGTGAATGATATGATAAGTGAATGCTTATAATAAGTGAATGATATGATAAATGAATGCTTTAAGTGTTTAAAATAGGGAACAAAGCCCTTCCTTGCATGGCAAGGAAGGGAGACACAAGGAAACACACGACAATGTCCTAAGGTTGCAAGGAATGTTGTTTTTGTGTTCTAAAATGCGTAGGAGTCTTCAATGATGCTTAAACATGAGGTCTTTTAGGATTTAACTTTCCTACTTCAAGTCTTTAATTTCGTCCATCCTCTTGGCTCCAAGCATATGATATCCATTCCAATCTCTAATTTGCTCCAAAAGGCTCCAAAAGGCATCCTTTTGCATACCTTGCCCTTAGAACCTGAAAACACACAAAAGAAGCATAAAGGACTAAAATAACTAGAGAAACATAACGTAAATGCACGAGAACAAGCCATTTAAGTCGCATGAATATGCTCCTATCACTTATGCCAAGAATTTGTTTAACGCGATTGTTTATAAGCAACCTCCACTACTTGTGAATATAAGTTCATAACGATTAGGTGAAACTTACTTATATTCTAGCGTCATATTCATGCATGAAAATTAAGCGCGCATTCTCAATAAACATACATAAATAAGTTATCAATCAAACGGTTAAACAAATTGAATCCACAACTTATGAAACGCAATTAGAAGTATTCAAATCAAAATGCAAGCATAAACATATATTCGAATCACCCCCTAACCAAGGGGGGGTTTAGTTCCTCATGGTACAAAACAAAGAGAATCAAAGAAACACCTAAACATTCCAACAACTCAAACTTGAATTGTATGAACGTTTAGGCCCTCTTATCTTCCATTCCTCATTCGTACAAAACAAAGAGCATTGAAATTAAACATTGAAATCAAAGAAGCACCTAAACATTCCAACAACTCAAACTTGAATTGTATGAACGTTTAGGCACTCTTCTCTTCCTCTTCGTTGTAGCACAAGGTCTAGGGATAGTTTGATGGTGTGAATGGTTTGGGGAGTGGTGGAGGAATGGAAGAGGAGTGGTGGAATATGGAAGGATGGTGTTTTGATTGTAAGGGAGAGCACGACACAAGGGAGTTTTATGGTCAACATTTCTGCAATGGATGAGTGTTTATGAATGGAATGGATGGACTTGTGAAGGGCACGGCCCCAAGGGACCAATTTCTGTTGTGAAATGAATTGTGTATGAATGAGTGTGAATGAATGAGTATTTATAGGTGAAATGGGGGGAACATGACAGCTAGGTTGCATGTGCACATGTTGGTTGAATGATTATGAGTGCATGTGGCTGAAATAGCATGTGGAATGGCTGGAAATGCAAGGAGAAGGCATGTGCACGGTTTTGGGAGAGAATGGGAGTGCAAGTGGCTGAAATGTTAGAGGAACAAGTGCATGTGGCTGCATTGTGGTGCAATGATGGAGGAACAATCTGAAAATGCAAGGTATGGCTGGAATGATTGTGTTTGTTTGAATGTGCATGTGATTAAATTAAAGGATGCAAAGTAAGTAAATAATGAATGCATGTGTTGAATTATGAAGATGCATGTGCAATGAAGTGGAATGACAATCTGAAATGGGATAGGTACCCACGGCAATGATGATTTCTGGTGGTGTTTTGGGTGCATGTGGAATGAATGATTTCTTGGTGAGTGGATGCATGTGTTGATTAAAGGGGGAATGCAAAGGAAAAGCTAGAAATGCATGTGGAGTGGCTGCAAGGTGAATGAATAAAGAAATGGGAAAGCATGTGCAAGGTTTTGGTGTGAATGATTGAATGTGCATGTGGCTGCAATGGAGGAGGAATCCTTCAATTTCGTCCATCCTCTTGGCTCCAAGCATATGATATCCATTCCAATCTCTAATTTGCTCCAAAAGGCTCCAAAAGGCATCCTTTTGCATACTTTGCCCTTAGAACCTGAAAACACACAAAAGAAGCATAAAGGACTAAAATAACTAAAGAAACATAACGTAAATGCACGAGAACAAGCCATTTAAGTCGCATGAATATGCTCCTATCAGGCGTCGTTCAGAAATCGAAGAGGCGCCACTATTTCAAAAAGCCGGATTTGTGGGATCAAAACGTTTGTCGACAAGGGTAAAAGAAGAGTACCACCACTTGATATTATCTCTATATATGTCGACCTTCGTTTTTTTTTTATGGCAAGGCAAACCTGAAGAAAAATGCCCAACTCTCCCTCACCTTTGAGGGCGCACTCCCAGCAAAGCCTCTTGAAATACTCAATTTTTTCTCCCCCAAAGAAGATACCAGAAACCTGGAGTACAAATGAGGCAGAAGGAAACGGGCGATCGAAGCATGTGGAGACAACCACAACAAATACATGTGCTGCTTCATTCGCCGTTTCTTCAAAAGCAAAGGTATCTCATATCATCAAGGTCTAAAGCAAAAGTATCTCATATCATGCTTTTTCCCTGTCTTTTTCTTTGTCCTTGTTCTTACTCGCATGGCAAAGTGAAAGAAGCAATCAGCCGGCACTTGGAGTCAGTCTTTCGATCTGGAGCCAACTGCCTGGAATCTATTCCTGGTTGCTTACCTAGCGTTGCTCTCGAGTAGTCATCTTCAACGGAGCAAGTAAGGCAAGTGAAAATGATACATTGAAGCATGTGGAGACAAACTTAGGCTGAGTTATCCTCCAACCCTTTTCAATACGAATTGGAAAGATTGAACAAAGAAACAGACCAAAGGAGTAAGCTCAGACCTTCGGGGAAGACCAAAAGAATCCTGCTGCCCAGTTCAAGAGTAGCACAAAGGAAAATCAATGATGGGCGGAAACCAGTTCAAGAGTAAGCCTGTGGAGTCACTATGATCAAAGCCTCAATGCAATTACCAAGGCGAAGAGGGAATTTACACTCCATAACCAGATTTGCGTCCCTAAACTCTTCTCTTTGTTAATTACATTCTGCCATGTTTAGTATGTTTAATTGCTTTTTGTGTGTTTACTTATGTTTTGTGTGAATCTATGCTTAAAACATTGAGGACAATGTTTGATTTAAGTGTGGGGGGGGGGGGGGGGGGTAACTAAGTATATTAATGCAAATTCGTGGGATTTTATCACCCATAACTTCAAATGTTGTTCCTTGCTGTTTTAAGGTGTTTTTAAGTTGTTTTAGAGTGTTTTAGTATGTTTTGTTTTTATAACTCCGAAAATCACATAAAAATTTGAAAAATATGTTTTAAAAAGCCTAAAAAGAGTGTTTTGAGTCGTTTTTGTGTGTTTGTGTCTTAGGGTACCTTCCAACAAAATGATAAGGATTTGGTTTGTAATTGCATGACGGTTAAAAAGAGTTATTAACATAGAGAAAAGTTTGATTTACCCTTGTGATAGGAGCATATTCATGCGACTTAAATGGCTTGTTCTCGTGCATTTACGTTATGTTTCTTTAGTTATTTTAGTACTTTAAGCTATTTTCGTGTGTTTGTAGGTCCAAAGGGCTAAAGGAGCAAAAAGATGCATTTTGGAGACTTTTGGAGCACTTTTGGGCTAAGGACGGATAGCTTATGCTTGAAGCCAAAGTGTTGGACGAAATTGAAGACCTAATTGGAGCCAAAGTGTTGGAACCTTGTTCTCTTTCGTTTTAGGACATTTAAACCTTTCCTAATCCCAATCATGCCATGCATAACACATATCCATTCTAACACATTGTCATTGCACATGCATTTCCTTCATTAGTTAACCCACATGCACTTATCACTTATCATCACCACATATCATATCACTTAATCACTTATCACTTATCATCACCACTTAACCACTTATCATATCATAACCACATATCATATCACTTATCATTTATCACTTAACATATCATCCACCTACTTCACCTACAACATCCACCTACTTCACCTACAACATCCACCTACTTCACCTACAACATCCACTTCACCTACAACATCCACCTACTTCACCTACAACATCCACCTACTTCACCTACAAATGACATAGCCATATGTTCCCTCCACTACTCCTATAAATACCCTTGCATTCATTCATTCATGGACATCTCATTCACAACACAACACCCCTCAAACACTTCCATTATTCCCTAGCCGTGAGCTTCCCATCTTCCCCTTAGAATCCAAACCGTGAGTCCCCCTTCCACCATTCCTCATCCATTCCCATCTTCCCCTTAGAATCCAAACCGTGAGTCCCCCTTCCACCATTCCTCATCCATTTCCATAATTCCCCAAACCTCACCTTAGACCTTGTGCTACAACAACGAGGAAGATAAGAAGGCCTAAACGTTCATACAATTCAAGTTTGAGTTGTTGGAATGTTTAGGTGTTTCTTTGATTTCAAAGTTTAAATTCAATTCTCTTTGTTTTGTACATATGAGGAATGGAAGAGAAGAGTGCCTAAACGTTCATACAATTCAAGTTTGAGTTGTTGGAATGTTTAGGTGTTTCTTTGATTTCAAAGTTATGAGGAACTAAACCCCCTTTAGCTAGGGGGTGATTCGAAACTATGTTTATATTTGCAATATGAATTGATTAACTTTCGTTGGAATTTCATAAGTTGTTGATTCAATTTGTTTAACCGTTTGATTGATAACTTATTTATGTATGTTTATTAAGAATGCGCGCTTAATTTTCATGCATGAATATGACGCTAGAATATAAGTGAATTTCACCTAATCGTTATAAACTTATATTCACAAGTAGTGGAGGTTGCTTATAAACAATCGCGTTAAATGAATTCTTGGCACGAGTTTCATGCTCATCATAGTAACGAATGCCTCGTCAACACTTATAGTTTTCATGATGCTTAATGATCTTTGATTGTATCTTTATTGTGCTTTTCACGTAAAGGACTTTTGGAGAATGTGGTGAATTGCGTTGCGCTAACCCATCCAATTCATTAATTTAAGGAGAACTTGACGGTTAATTTAAGCGGACCTAATTAACCCGGGGCGTTGAGTTTCATAATTTATCGAAAGACCAACTGAGAATCAATCTTGTATGCAAGTGTAACATGTGTGGAGAAGAACCCCTTGGCTATTCCATCATCCATATTTTCATCACATTCATATTTACATTTTGCCTTTAATTACAATTTGTCCATTTAATTTAATCTCGTCCAAACACAATCACCCCTTTACTTTATTGTTCAATTTAATTAGAAATCAATTTAGTTTATGTTTTAAAGTATTTTTGAATTCTTTGAGTCTAGTATACTGTTTTATATTGTGTTTTTACGTTTTTGAGTCAGTTTCCAAGAGATTAACAATCCCTCCTAATCCCCGGTCCAGAACGATCCCTACTTGCACCTATACTACAATTTGACAAAAAGAGGGTTTAATTTGTGCGCGTATAAATCTCGCATCAAATTTTGGCGCCGTTGCCGGGGATTAGCAACTTTGCTAATCCCTTGGTTCTTTTTTTTTTGTTTTTTTTGGTTTAGTTGTTTTCGTTTTAGTTTCTAACTTAGTGTTGTTTTCTTTGTTTGTTGTTACTTTTGATATTTGATTTAGTTCTCTTTCTTTGATTTTAGGTACTAGAGAAGTAAGATATGGATTTTGCTAGCATTCAAGCTCAATTGGCAAATCTTACTTCTAAATTGTCGCCGTATGCCGAAAGGACCACAATGCAGAGTGTCCCTACATTTGGTGCTTCATATAGGCAAGGATTTCAAGCCAATCAATGTCCACAAAGAGATTGGAGGGATCATTCAAACTCTATATGGTGGGAAGATCAACAAGTTCAACATGAAGCATATTGGCAACCATATGAGGAGTTCTATTCAAGACCTATGCAGCCACCACAACTTCATATGCAATATGCTCAATTAAATTCAAGTTCGCCAATAGATTATATTCAAATTCTTAATGAAATAAATTCTTTGGCGCAGGGGTCACAAAATCAAGCCAAGGAGGCTCAACAAGAAGCATATTGGCAACCATATGAGGAGTTCAATACAACACCTATGCAGCCACAACAACCTCCCCCACAACAATTCCAATCAAGTTCAAGTATGTCCATGGATAATGATAAAAATTTTCAATTACTAACCTCTTTGACGCAGGACGAACAAAATCAAGACAAGAAGTTGGGTAAATTGGACGAGCAATTTGGGCAGATTATGGAGTTCATGAAACAAATTCAAGAGCAAAGTGAACTCTCCAACTCAACTATTGAAAACTCGAAGGAAGATTTTGAAATCCATAATGCTATCACTTTGGGAAGTGCTATGGAGGTTGGAGCTGACCTAAAAATGTCCAAACATAGCCTAGAAGTGGATGAAGAGCTGCTAATTGAGGAGGAGGAAGAAGACATGCACACGGCAAGGGTAGAACAACCCTTGCCGCAGCCCCCTAAGCCCTCTAAACCACCCACCACCAGTAAGGACGTCCCAATTCCATGTTATTCTGATGTTATTCCACCCAATGTCCCTTTTCCTAGCAGGTTTTTGATTCCCAACCAAGAATAGAGTAAAAAGGACATCGTGGAAGCCTTCCCAAAGGAGCAAAATGCTATTCAAATTCTTGGTGCAACACAGCAAGTTTTAGATGGTGTTGAATTCTTCAAAGGACTTTGTACACCAAGAAGAATGATTCAAGAGAAGGTAGTGGCTGGAGAAGATGTAGAAGGCATCAAAGAGGACATATTTGAAACCACAATTCCCAAGGAAGTTGGATTTTATGACACGGGACAAGTCATAACTTTCGAAGGGGTGTTTATTCTGGAGTTCATTTTGGAGCACACAGGTAAGCCGCCTCCCCGAATTTCAATTTTCTTTTATACTAACATGTGGTTAATGATTCAGGCACCCAATCTGGAATTTAAACTATTACCGGATCATTTCAAGTATCACCGCCCATTCAAAGATAAATTCCATGCCGTTTGATTTTATTTATGTAAAAAAAAAAAAAAAAAAAAAAAAGGAAAAGAAAGATACTAAACATGGAGAAAGGTGGAGCTTCACAAAGGTTGTTTGCGTGAAGTCCCACTACGAGGCGCAGAAGCGGGAGGCATAGAAGCGGGAGGCATCGAAGCGGAAGGCATCGGAGCGGGAAGCATCGGAGCTAGAGCATTCCAGGCCTCAATACTTGGCCAAGCGCTGGATGACCCAGGAAAAAGGTGCCTCTGGAGATAAGACGCAAGCCTTTGACGGTCACTGTGAATTCGACCCTCAGATTCTTGCAGCTCATCAAGCTTCCTCTTCATGCCCGCCGAATAGTTATTTGCAAGCACATGCAAACTTCTATTCTCGTACTTAAGCTGTTTGATTTCCTGCTTAAGACTTTCCACCTCTGCCATCAACGATTCCACTTGGCGGGACCGAGCAAGCAGGCGTAGGCCCATGTTGGACACAGAGCTCGTACACTGAACACTAAGTGCGAGGGACTCTTGAACGGCCAACTCATCGGACCGTCCTGACAGCAGCCTACTATCTTTTGGAGTGAGGAGGTTTTTAGCTACTATTGTAGCTGTTGTGGCGTCCTGCATCACAGAGTCTTCACCTGAAAGAGGACCGTTAGAAGATAAAAAAGAAGGGCGCCATACATTACCTTGACGGGGCGCAACCGGATCGCTGCTGAGACTCAAATCTAAGCTAAGGTTCGATGAGTTTGCCATTTTTTTCAAAAGTGTTCAAAGAGAAGGGGTGGATGGAGTTAAAAATTTCACAAAGGGCCGGAGTCGAGTTTCAGGAATGGGAATTCTTCAGAGTGTGTATGTTGGCGGTGATCGATAGCTCTATAAAATGCCAAGGCGACGCGTCCACTGATTCAAAGAGCCGGATTTTCCGGCGTAAGTTAGGCGACGCTCCCTCGGCTTTTCAGAAAACACGTTCAACTATGTCAAAAGATTTCTGACAAAGCTGAAAACACGTGGAGGCCATCATCGCAACTACACGTCTTTAGCCGACAAGCGCAAAGTTCGGCGACGCTTTCTCTGCTTTTCAGAAAACGCGTGCAGCTTTGTCAAAAGGAGCCGCATCTGCACTACCACGTGTCGTTCAGAAAGAGAAGGGGCGTCGTTCAGAAATCGAAGGGGCGCCTGCTCAGAAATCGAAGAGGCGTATTCAAAGATCGAAGAGGCGCCACTATTTCAAAAAGCCGGAATTGCGGGATCAAAACGTTTGTAGACAAGGGTAAAAAAGTACCACCACTTGATATTATCTCTATATATGTCGACCTTCGTCTTTTATGGCAGGGCAAACCTGAAGAAAATGCCCAACTCTCCCTCACCTCTGAGGGCGCACTCCCAGCAAAGCCTTTCAAAATACTCAATTCTTTCTTCTTCCCCAAAGATGATACCAGATGCCTGGAGTACATATGACCCAGGAGGAAACGGCGGATTGAAGCATGTGCTGATTCATTCACCGCTTCTTCAAAGCAAAGGTATCTCATATCATCAAGGTCAAAAGCAAAAGTATCTCATATCATGCTCTTTCCCTGTCTTTTTCTTTGTCCTTGTTCTTACTCGCATGGCAAAGTAAAAGAAGCAATCAGCCGGCACTTGGAGTCAATCTTCCGATCTGGAGCCAATTGCCTGGAATCTATTCCTGATTGCTTACCTAGCGTTGCTCTCGAGTAGTCATCTTCAACGGTTGATACACTTCCGGAGAAGGGACCACTTCTGCAAAGGAGAGCGAGTAAGGCAAGTGAAAATGATACATTGAAGCATGTGGAGACAAACATAGGCTGAGTTATCCTCCAACCCTTTTCAATACGAATTGGAAAGATTGAACAAAGAAACAGACCAAAAGGGTAAGCTCAGACCTTCGGGGGAGACCAAAAGAACCATCCTGCTGCCCAGTTCAAGAAGTAGCACAAAGGAAAATCAATGATGGGCGGAAACCAGTTCGAGAGTAAGCCTGTGGAATCATCAAGATCAAGCCTCAATGCAATCAACAAAGAGAAGAGAGAATTTACACTCCATAACCAGATTTGCGTCCCTAAACTCTTCTCTTTGTTAATTACATTTTGCCATGTTTAGTATGTTTAGTTGTTGTTTGTGTGTTTACTTATGTTTTGTGTGAATCTATGCTTAAAACATTGAGGACAATGTTTGATTTAAGTGTGGGGGGGTAACTAATGTTGTTAATGCAAATTCGTGGGATTTTATCACCCATAACTTCAAATGTTGTTCCTTGCTGTTTTAAGGTGTTTTTAAGTTGTTTTAGAGTGTTTTAGTATGTTTTGTTTTAATAACTCCGAAAAGCACATAAAAATTTGAAAAATTGTTTTGAAAAGCCTAAAAAGAGTGTTTTGAGTCGTTTTTGTGAGTTTGTGTCTTAGGGTACCTTCCAACACAATGATAAGGATTTGGTTTGTAATTGCATGACTGTTAAAAAGAGTTATAAACATAGAGAAAAGTTTGATTTACTCTTGGTTTATGCTTAGTTATGGTTATAATGTATGACTTCACATGCAATCATAAAAGAAAAATTCGTTTTTGTAACATGCTTGAAGGAAGGAACTCAAACAAACGCTACAACCCTGTGAGACTCGAGCCATTACCTTCTTTGGAGAGTTATTTTCTGTGATTCTTTGTTTTCTAAAGTTGTTGAATGATCTCATTATTCCTTGCTTGGTTGCTACTTAGAATGCAATTGTATCATGATAGAACTAAATGCTAGAACTTATATCCGTTTCATTCAAAGCATGATATTGAGTTGCATAACATATATCAAGATGAAGTTGTGTAGTTGCCACCATAGCCAAATAGCCTTACTTCCCATATTTCGTATATATTGTAAGTCTTAACACCGTTGAGCCTCGTTTAACCTATTTTCTTTGCTAACCATATCACCCCTTACCTAGCCTAGATTAGGACCATCCGTACCCTTGTTCTTAAAAGATAGTGAGCATGACTTAAATGAATTCCTTTTGAGTACATTTTGCAAGAAAATGAGTGTGGGGGAGTAAAAGTTTGTTCTTAAGTTTGTATGTTTTGAGAGTCAAAAGAAAAGAAAAAAAAAATTGTGAAAAACATATGAAAAAGAAAAACAGAAAAGAAGAGAAAAGAAAGAAAGCAAAAAAAAAAAAAAAGAGCTTGTTCCCCCTTGTTGTTCAAAAGTTGAGTTTTCATTCAAAAGTGAATTCTACGTTAATTCAAATGCTTTGCTCGCTATTTCTTTAAGAACCTTTGTTTTCCATATACCTTCTTTGTTAGCCAAATACCTTTAGCCCCGTTACACCCCTTTGAGTTCTATCTTGATCGTTATGTGTTCAATAATGTGGAGTTTGAAATTGATATGAGCTTATGGAATCACTGGTTCTCATTCTAAGTAGTAGCATTCCATTCATGAGATCATATTCATGTCATTATCGTAAATCCAGAAAATGCTTTCCTTGTTATAACATATGTGAGTGTTCGTCTACATGTTTACATCAATCTTCTCACATATAACTAGTGTAGGGTGTGTAGTCAGAAAATCTGTGTGAAAAACGAGTGCATATCTTGTAAGGATTTGAGCAATTTCTCTAAGGCATGTTACTACATTCGAAATGTGTTTTAAATGCTTAATTGTGAACTAGTATGTGGTGACTATGATTAAGAATGTACTTAAGTGTAATGATGGCAAAAATCTGTGGGAATGATGATTTTTAACTTGTCATGTGCTTTGGAAATCCCTAAGACGGTTGTTGGAAGGTTTAGGTTGTGTTTTACTTGTTTTGTTTCGTTTGGTTTTGTTTTGTTTTTCTTTCTGTTTTGCTCGAGGACTAGCAAAAGATAAGTGTGGGGGTATTTGATAGGAGCATATTCATGCGACTTAAATGGCTTGTTCTCGTGCATTTACGTTATGTTTCTTTAGTTATTTTAGTACTTTAAGCTATTTTCGTGTGTTTGTAGGTCCAAAGGGCTAAAGGAGCAAAAAGATGCATTTTGGAGACTTTTGGAGCACTTTTGGGCTAAGGACGGATAGCTTATGCTTGAAGCCAAAGTGTTGGACGAAATTGAAGACCTAATTGGAGCCAAAGTGTTGGAACCTTGTTCTCTTTAGTTTTAGGACATTTAAACCTTTCCTAATCCCAATCATGCCATGCATAACACATATCCATTCTAACACATTGTCATTGCACATGCATTTCCTTCATTAGTTAACCCACATGCACTTATCACTTATCATCACCACATATCATATCACTTAATCACTTATCACTTATTGGTGCGAACTAAGTAAGCACACAAATTAAACCCTATTTGTGACAATTGTAGTAATGAAGTAAGTAGGGATCGTTCTAACCGGGGATTAACTAGGGGTGCTAATCTAATTTGAATTGACTTAAAAACACAAAAACTAAGCTTAAAGACTCTTAACAAGACTACTATGACTCAAAACAGATTTGAGACACTCAAATCTGCCTAAAACAATCAAATTGACTCAAACAGAAACTAGAACTTAATTTGGACGAATTTGAAAGTGTTTATGACTCCAAATGCTTAAAAACACAAAATAAAACAAAAACGAATGACTACGACTCAACAAAATATGGGGGGATTGTGGTTGGACGAATTTAAACTAACTGGGCAGATTGTAAAGAAAATAGATTTTAAGACAAAATTTGGATGAATCAATGGATGATGGGATAGCTAAGGGGTTCTTCTCCACACATGAAATATATGCAACGTAAATCAATTTCCAATTATCAATCCAATAAGTTATGAACCTCGACACTCCAAGTTAATTAGGTCCGCTTAAATTAACCTTCAGATTTCCCTAGAATCATTGAATTGGATGAATATGCATCGCAAACAAATTATTCCTCACAAATTCTCTATATGAACAGCATGATAAAGATATAAGTTAGAATCATTACGTTCTTTGGAAATCATAAGCATCGACAAGGCATTTGTAACTATGAAAAGCATGATACGCTTGCCAGGAATCTACTTAACATGATCGTGACTAGCAACCTTCACTACTTGTGAATATAAATTCATAACGATTAGGTGAAACAAACTTATATCCTAGCATCAAATTCAAGCATGCAAATTAAGCGTGCACTCTCAATCAACATACAAGAATAAGTTCTAAATCAAACGGTTAAGCAAATTGTATTCAAAACTTATGCAATAATAACTGGAAGTAATCAACTTATTTCACATATATAATCATGGTTTCGAATCACCCCCTAGCTAACTAGGGGGTTTAGCCTCTCATGTTCACAGAAAGAGAAATAAAATTGAATTTAAACATAATGAACAAAAGATTGATTACACCTAGGATGCACAACGAATCCACTTGAATTTCTGCGCGTCCAAGCTCCTCTTTCTCCTTTTTTCTTGCTGCGGCAGAGAAGGTTTATTGTGTTTTTGGATGATTTTCTGGTTTAGGGATGGATTTATGGTGATATGGTGGTGCTGCAAGGTGGTGGAATGATGAGGGAAGCCACGGCAAGGTGTGGAAGTGGCTGGAGTTGTGGGGAAAAAGGTGCGGCTGAAGGAGAATGAATTATGGGAGATGGTGGCTGCGGCTTTTTGTGGAAAAATGTGAATGTTTACGGCTTATATTAAAAATCTGAATGTGGCTGATGATAAAATAATATGAATGGTATGCACGGTTTTTGACAAGAATGGAGGGAATGGCCACGGCTTAAGGTAGAACAATCAATGAATGGGAATGACGGCTGCTAAAGAATTAGGGTCCATGATGCACGGTTTTTGCAGAGAATATATGGTAGAATGGTTGCGGCTTAAGGGGGAGATTGTGTATTTTAGTGGCTGAATGAATATTAAATGATAGAATAGGCTCTAGGGTTAGGAAAAGGTGCGGCTAGGATATATTGGTGGCTGAATAGAATGAATGGATGGCTACGGATTAAAGGGGGAGTATGGAAGTGTGCGGCTTAGGAGGAATTTGGGTGTGAAGGTGGCTCAATGAATATGAAATGAGAGGTGAATCAATATGAATTAGGGTGCGGCTGCTATGTTGTAGAACTAGGGTTATTAGGGTTTAGGGTTTAAGTGCATAAAATGAGACAAAACTACCCCCCCTTGCACGGCAAGGGAAGGGAATTGGGCTAAAAGCACGGCATGGGTCTTGTGTACTAAAGTGCATACAAGGCCTACAAAGTGGCTAGAAAATATGGACTTTTAGATTAGGAAAGGTTACCAAAACGGGAAACTTAGGGTTAACTTTCCTACTTCAAGTAGGAAACCTTGTTTGAGTAGGATTCCTCGTTTTGGTAAGAATTCATCGTTGGAGTAGGAATTCGTCGTTTCTTCGAATCTTCAACTCATTCATTCCTCTTTCGCTCCAAAAGACTCCAATTTGCATCTTCTTGCACATTTTGGCCTTATAATCTGAAAATACACAAAAATAGCCTTAAACACTAAAATAGCTAAGTAAACACAACATAAATGCACGAGAACAAGCTAATTAAGTCGCATGAATATGCTCCTATCACTTATCATCACCACTTAACCACTTATCATATCATAACCACATATCATATCACTTATCACTTATCACTTAACATATCATCCACCTACTTCACCTACAACATCCACTTCACCTACAACATCCACCTACTTCACCTACAACATCCACCTACTTCAACATCCACTTCACCTACAACATCCACCTACTTCACCTACAACATCCACCTACTTCACCTACAAATGACATAGCCATATGTTCCCTCCACTACTCCTATAAATACCCTTGCATTCATTCATTCATGGACATCTCATTCACAACACAACACCCCTCAAACACTTCCATTATTCCCTAGCCGTGAGCTTCCCATCTTCCCCTTAGAATCCAAACCGTGAGTCCCCCTTCCACCATTCCTCATCCATTCCCATCTTCCCCTTAGAATCCAAACCGTGAGTCCCCCTTCCACCATTCCCCAAACCTCACCTTAGACCTTGTGCTACAACAACGAGGAAGATAAGAGGGCCTAAACGTTCATACAATTCAAGTTTGAGTTGTTGGAATGTTTAGGTGTTTCTTTGATTTCAAAGTTTAAATTCAATTCTCTTTGTTTTGTACGTATGAGGAATGGAAGAGAAGAGTGCCTAAACGTTCATACAATTCAAGTTTGAGTTGTTGGAATGTTTAGGTGTTTCTTTGATTTCAAAGTTATGAGGAACTAAACCCCCTTTAGCTAGGGGGTGATTCGAAACTATGTTTATTACTTGCAATATGAATTGATTAACTTTCGTTGGAATTTCATAAGTTGTGGATTCAATTTGTTTAACCGTTTGATTGATAACTTATTTATGAATGTTTATTAAGAATGCGCGCTTAATTTTCATGCATGAATATGACGCTAGAATATAAGTGAGTTTCACCTAATCGTTATGAACTTATATTCACAAGTAGTGGAGGTTGCTTATAAACAATCGCGTTAAACGAATTCTTGGCATAAGTTTCATGCGTATTCCATAGTAACGAATGCCTCGTCAACACTTATAGTTTTCATAATGCTTAATGATCTTTGATTGTATCTTTATTGTGCTGTTCACGTAAAGGACTTTTGGAGAATGTGGTGAATTGCGTTGCGCTAACCCATCCAATTCATTAACTTAAGGAAAACTTGACGGTTAATTTAAGCGGACCTAATTAACCCGGGGCGTTGAGTTTCATAATTTATCGAAAGACCAACTGAGAATCAATCTTGTATGCAAGTGTAACATGTGTGGAGAAGAACCCCTTGGCTATTCCATCATCCATATTTTCATCACATTTATATTTACATTTTGCCGTCAATTACAATTTGTGCAATTTAGTTAATTTCGTCAAATCAAACCCCCCTTTACTTTCTTGTTCTTTAGTGCTTAGAATCTGTTTAGTTTATGTTTTAAAGTATTTTTGAATTCTTTGAGTCTAGTATAGTGTTTTAAACTTTATTTTACGTTTTTGAGTCAGTTTCCAAGAGATTTGCAATCCCTCCTAATCCCCGGTCCAGAACGATCCCTCACTTATCCATTCTACTACAATTGTCAAACGACACATCCCTTTCTCTCTTAGCCGTGAGCTTCCCATCTCTCCCCTTATAATCCAAAAACCATTTTTCCATTCCCCTTCCACTTCTCCACCACTCCTTTTCCATTCCACACTTCCATCCCCCAAACCAATTATCCCTAGACCTTATGCTACAATAAAGAGGAAGAGAAGAGGGCCTAAACGTTCATACAATTCAAGTTTGAGTTGTTGGAATGTTTAGGCGTTTCTTTGATTTCAATGTTTAATTTCAATTCTCTTTGTTTTGTATGAGGAACTAAACCCCCCTTTAGCTAGGGGGGGATTCGAAATATATGTTTATGCTTGCATTTTGATTTGATTACTTCTAATTGCGTTTCAATTCTCTTTAACCGTTTGATTGATAACTTATTTATGTATGTTTATTAAGAATGCGCGCTTAATTTTCATGCATGAATATGACGCTAGAATATAAGTGAGTTTCACCTAATCGTTATGAACTTATATTCACAAGTAGTGGAGGTTGCTTATAAACAATCGCGTTAAACGAATTCTTGGCATAAGTTTCATGCAATCATAGTTGATGCGAGATTTATACGCACACAAATTAAACCCTCTTTTTATCAATTGTAGTATAGGTGCAAGTAGGGATCGTTCTGGACCGGGGATTAGGAGGGATTGTTAATCACTTGGATTTGACTTAAAAACGTAAAAACATAATATAAAACACTAAACTAGACTCAAAGAATGTAAAACTAAACTTTAAAACATTAAAACAAATCAAAAGACTCAAAATGCTTTTAAAAACACAAACTAAAATGCTATACTAAACTCGAAGAATTCAAAACTAAAAATAAGAAAGATTAAGACTAAGACTTAAACGAAATATGGGGGGATTGATTTTGGACGAATTTAAACTAAAATGGATAGATTGTAAAGAAAACAAATTGTAAATATGAAATTGACGGAAATGAATGGATGGTATGGCTAGCTAAGGGGTTCATCTCCATACATGTTACACTTGCATAATAAAATGATTTCCAATTGCACTTCAATAAACCATGAATTCTCAACACCCCGGGTTAATTAGGTCCGCTTAAATTAACCGTCAAGTTTTCCTTAAGTTAATGAATTGGATGATTGCATACGACAACCCAAAGCATTCCTCACAAGTTCCCTACATGAATTGCATAATAGAGAAACAAGCAAGAATCATTAAGCATCATGAAAACTATAAGTGTTGACGAGGCATTCGTTACTATGATTGCATGAAACTTATGCCAAGAATTCGTTTAACGCGATTGTTTATAAGCAACCTCCACTACTTGTGAATATAAGTTCATAACGATTAGGTGAAACTCACTTATATTCTAGCGTCATATTCATGCATGAAAATTAAGCGCGCATTCTTAATAAACATACATAAATAAGTTATCAATCAAACGGTTAAACAAATTGAATCCACAACTTATGAAACGCAATTAGAAGTAATCAAATCAAAATGCAAGCATAAACATATATTTCGAATCCCCCCCTAGCTAAAGGGGGGTTTAGTTCCTCATACAAAACAAAGAGAATTGAAATTAAACATTGAAATCAAAGAAACGCCTAAACATTCCAACAACTCAAACTTGAATTGTATGAACGTTTAGGCCATCTTCTCTTCCTCTTTATTGTAGCATAAGGTCTAGGGATAATTGGTTTGGGGGATGGAAGTGTGGAATGAAAAAGGAATTATGGAAATAGGTGAGGAGTGGTGGAGAAAATGGTGCAGAAAATGGAGAGAAACTCACGGCTAGAGAAGGAATGGAGTGTTTGTGTTGTGGTATCTACAATGGAATGAGATGTTTTGAATGATGGGAATGCAAGGGTATTTATAGGAGGAGTGGAGATGTATATGGCTATTTGTTTAAGGTGTTTGTGTGGAGGAATGATGGAGAATTGCAAGTGGAATGGCTGCAATGATGAAGAATGAAAGCTGGAAAATAAAAGGGAAAGCTGGAAATCTGAAAATGCAAATGGGAATCCTGAAATGCAAAGGTGGCCACGGTTTTGAGTGTGTTTTGTGTTGGAAATGCATGTGAATGCATGTGAATGTTGTTTGTGTGAAGTGTGTGTGGGTTAAAGAGTGAATGGTGGTGTAATGATGAAGTGTGATGGCTGAAAATGTCAAGGGAAATGCATGTGATTGCATGGCAAAGAATTTCAGGATGCATGTGTGTTGGTGTGTTGTGTGATTGTTTTGTGGTTTAAGTGGCTTAATTAAAGAATGGGAGTGCATGTGGCTTAGGTGGTGTAATGATGAAGTGGGAATTGAAAGAATGTGGTTGGAAAGTGGAAGGGAAGGCACGGCACAAAGGGGGAAGTGTTGGAAATGCATGTGATGCATGCCAATGTTGTCTTTTGGTGCATGTGTGTGTTGAATGGTGTCCTTTAATTATGCACGGTTTACGGCTGTTAAGGGGAGAGAAATGGGAGTGAATGTGGCTTAATGATGAAGGGGGAAAGCTTGGAAAGCATGTGGCAAGGTTGGTTGCATGATGATGATGCATGTGAGTTGAAATGCATATGTTTAAATGGTTGAAATGTGTAGATGATTATGAGTATGATAAGTGATAAGTGAATGATGTATTAAGTGATAAATGAATGATATGTTAAGTGATAAATGAATGATATGTGGTGAGTGATAAGTGATAAGTGAATGGAAGTGATAAGTGATAAGTGAATGGAAGTGATAAGTGATAAGTGAATGGAAGTGATAAGTGAATGGTTTGATAAGTGAATGCTTATAATAAGTGAATGATATGATAAGTGAATGATTTAAGTGTTTAAAATAGGGAACAAAGCCCTTCCTTGCATGGCAAGGAAGGGAGACACAAGGAAACACACGACAATGTCCTAAGGCTGCAAGGAATGTTGTTTTTGTGTTCTAAAATGCGTAGGAGTCTTCAATGATGCTTAAACATGAGGTCTTTTAGGATTTAACTTTCCTACTTCAAGTCTTTAATTTCGTCCATCCTCTTGGCTCCAAGCATATGATATCCATTCCAATCTCTAATTTGCTCCAAAAGGCTCCAAAAGGCATCCTTTTGCATACCTTGCCCTTAGAACCTGAAAACACACAAAAGAAGCATAAAGGACTAAAATAACTAGAGAAACATAACGTAAATGCACGAGAACAAGCCATTTAAGTCTCATGAATATGCTCCTATCAAATACCCCCACACTTATCTTTTGCTAGTCCTCGAGCAAAACAGAAAGAAAAACAAAACAAAACCAAACGAAACAAAACAAGTAAAACACAACCTAAACCTTCCAACAACCGTCTTAGGGATTTCCAAAGCACATGACAAGTTAAAAATCATCATTCCCACAGATTTTTGCCATCATTACACTTAAGTACATTCTTAATCATAGTCACCACATACTAGTTCACAATTAAGCATTTAAAACACATTTCGAATGTAGTAACATGCCTTAGAGAAATTGCTCAAATCCTTACAAGATATGCACTCGTTTTTCACACAGATTTTCTGACTACACACCCTACACTAGTTATATGTGAGAAGATTGATGTAAACATGTAGACGAACACTCACATATGTTATAACAAGGAAAGCATTTTCTGGATTTACGATAATGACATGAATATGATCTCATGAATGGAATGCTACTACTTAGAATGAGAACCAGTGATTCCATAAGCTCATATCAATTTCAAACTCCACATTATTGAACACATAACGATCAAGATAGAAGTCAAAGGGGTGTAACGGGGCTAAAGGTGTTTGGCTAACAAAGAAGGTATATGGAAAACAAAGGTTCTTGATGCGTGATTTACTTGACACTCAAATTAAACCCTCGTTTGACAATTGTAGTAGAATGGATAAGTGAGGGATCGTTCTAGACCGGGGATTAGGAGGGAATGCAAATCTCTTGGAAACTGACTCAAAAACGTAAAATAAAGTTTAAAACACTAAACTAGACTCAAAGAATGCAAAATTTAAAGTTTAAAACACTAAGACAAACCAAAAACTCAAAATGCTTTAAAAAACACAAACTAAAATGATTTCTAACTAAATTGACATTAAAGTAAAGGGGGATTTAAGTTTATACGAAATTAAATTAAATGAACAAATTAAAACAGAATGTAAATATGGAATTGATGAAATGGAATGAATGGATGATAGAATAGCTAAGGGGTTCATCTCCATACATGTTACACTTGCATAATAAAAAGATTTCCAATTGCATTTCAACAAATCATTAATTCTCAACGCCCCGGGTCAATTAGGTCCGCTTAAATTAACCGTCAAGTTTTCCTTAAGTTAATGAATTGGATGGGTTAGCGCAACGCAATTCACAACATTCTCCAAAAGTCCTTTACGTGAAAAGCACAATAAAGATACAATCAAAAATCATTAAGCATCATGAAAACTTTAAGTGTTGACGAGGCATTCGTTACTATGGAATACGCATGAAACTTATGCCAAGAATTCATTTAACGCGATTGTTTATAAGCAACCTCCACTACTTGTGAATATAAGTTCGTAACTATTAGGTGAAACTCACTTATATTCTAGCGTCATATTCATGCATGAAAATTAAGTGTACACTCTTAATAAACATACATAAATAAGTTATCAATCAAACGGTTAAACAAATTGAACCACAACTTATGAAACACAATTAGAAGTAATCAAATCAAAATGCAAGCATAAACATTTATTTCGAATCACCCCCTAGCTAAAGGGGGTTTTAGTTCCTCATTACGTTGAAATCAAAGAAACACCTAAACATTCCAACAACTCAAACTTGAATTGTATGAACGTTTAGGCACTCTTCTCTTCCATTCCTTATACGTACAAAACAAAGAGAATTAAAATGAAACATTGAAATCAAAGAATCACCTAAACATTCCAACAACTCAAACTTGAATTGTATGAACGTTTAGGTCCTCTTCTCTTCCTCGTTGTTGTAGCACAAGGTCTAAGGTGAGGTTTGGGGGATTATGGAAATGTGGAATGGAGTGAGGAGTGATGGAAATGGAAAGATGGTTTTGGATTCTAAGGGGACTCACGGCAAAGAGAAGAATGGAAGTGTTTGAGGGGTGTTGTGTTGTGAATGAGATGTTTTGAATGATGGGAATGCAAGGGTATTTATAGGAGGAGTGGAGATGTATATGGCTATTTGTTTAAGGTGTTTGTGTGGAGGAATGATGGAGAATTGCATGTGGAATGGCTGCAATGATGAAGAATGAAAGCTGGAAAATAAAAGGGAAAGCTGGAAATCTGAAAATGCAAATGGGAATCCTGAAATGCAAAGGTGGCCACGGTTTTGAGTGTGTTTTGTGTTGGAAATGCATGTGAATGCATGTGAATGTTGTTTGTGTGAAGTGTGTGTGGGTTAAAGAGTGAATGGTGGTGTAATGATGAAGTGTGATGGCTGAAAATGTCAAGGGAAATGCATGTGATTGCATGGCAAAGAATTTCAGGATGCATGTGTGTTGAATGATTTCTTGGTGAGGGATGTGGAGTGGTTGAATGTGGTGCAATGATAATGTTTTGTGGCTGAATTGGTGGTGGAATTATGATGGGAGTGCATATGATTAAAGAGTGGGAGTGCATGTGGGTGAATGTGAAGGGAATGCATGTGTTGATAACTAGGTTAGTGGGTGGAAATCTGAAAATGGCATAAGGGAATGGGAGCTCACGGTTTTGAGTTGTTTGTTTGTGTGAAGTGTGTGTGAATGCATGTGAAGATGCTAATAAATAATGCATGTAGGGTTAGGAAATAAAATCATAACTTAAAGGGAGATGATTAAAGGGTGTTGAAAGGTTTGAAATGCATGTGTTGAATTGGTGGTTGAATGATGAAAGAATAAGTGAATGATTATGATAAGTGATAAGTGAATGATTATGATAAGTGTATGATATGTTAAGTGATAAATGAATGATATGTTAAGTGATAAATGAATGATATGTGGTGATAAATGAATGATATGTGGTGAGTGATAAGTGAATGGAAGTGATAAGTTAAGTGGTTATTGATATGTAGATGAATGAATGATATGATAAGTAATAAATATATGATATGTGGTGATGATAAGATAAGTGTATGATATGATAAGTGGTGAATGAAGGAGTGGAATGTTGGAATGTTATGCACGACTAAGGATATAGGAAAGGTTTAAATATCCTAAAACTAAAAGGAACAAGGTTCCAACACTTTGGTCTTCAATTAGGTTTTTAATTTCGTCCAACACTTTGGCTCCAAGCATAAGCTATCCATCCTTAGCCCAAAAGTGCTCCAAACGTCTCCAAAATGCATCTTTTTGCTCCTTTAGCCCTTTTGGCCTACAAACACACGAAAATAGCTTAAAGTACTAAAATAACTAAAGAAACATAACGTAAATGCACGAGAACAAGCCATTTAAGTCGTATGAATATGCTCCTATCAGTTCTTAAAGAAATAGCGAGCAAAGCATTTGAATTAACGTAGAATTCACTTTTGAATGAAAACTCAACTTTTGAACAACAAGGGGGAACAAGCTCTTTTTTCTTTCTTTCTTTCTTTTCTTTTCTGTTTTTCTTTTTCATATGTTTTTCACAATTTTTTTCTTTTCTTTTGACTCTCAAAACATACATAAACGCTTAAGAACAAAACATTCTCCCCCACACTCATTTTCTTTCATAATGTACTCAAAAGGAATTCATTTAAGTCATGCTCACTATCATTTAAGAACAAGGGTGTGGACTGTCCTACACTAGGCTAGGTAAGGGGTGATGTGGTTAGCAAAGAAAATAGGCTAAACGAGGCTCAACGGGGTTAAAACTTATATATACGAAATATGGGAAGTAAGGCTATTTGGCTATGGTGGCAACTACACAACTTCATCTTGATATATGTTATGCAATTTCAATGTCATGCTTTGAATGAAACGGATATAAGTTCTAGCATTTAGTTCTATCATGATACAATTGCATTCTAAGTAGCAACCAAGCAAGGAATAATGAGATCATTCAACTTTAGAAAACAAAGAATCACAGAAAATAACTCTCCAAAGAAGGTAATGTCTCGAGTCTCACAGGGTTGTAGCGTTTGTTTGAGTTCCTTCCTTCAAGCATGTTACAAAAACGAATTTTTCTTTTATGATTGCATGTGAAGTCATACATTATAACCATAACTAAGCATAAACCAAGAGTAAATCAAACTTTTCTCTATGTTCATAACTCTTTTTAACAGTCATGCAATTACAAACCAAATCCTTATCATTGTGTTGGAAGGTACCCTAAGACTCAAACTCACAAAAAAAAAACGACTCAAAACACTCTTTTTAGGCTTTTCAAAACAATTTTTCAAATTTTTATGTGCTTTTCGGAGTTATAAAAACAAAACATACTAAAACACTCTAAAACAACTTAAAAACACCTTAAACAGCAAGGAACAACATTTGAAGTTATGGGTGATAAAATCCCACGAATTTGCATTAACAACATTAGTTACCCCCCCACACTTAAATCAAACATTGTCCTCAATGTTTTAAGCATAGATTCACACAAAACATAAGTAAACACACAAACAACAACTAACATACTAAACATGGCAGAATGTAATTAACAAAGAGAAGAGTTTAGGGATGCAAATCTGGTTATGGAGTGTAAATTCCCTCTTCTCTTTGTTGATTGCATTGAGGCTTGATCTTGATGATTCCACAGGTTTACTCTCGAACTGGTTTCCGCCCATCATTGATTTTCCTTTGTGCTACTTCTTGAACTGGGCAGCAGGATGGTTCTTTTGGTCTCCCCCGAAGGTCTGAGCTTACCCTTTTGGTCTGTTTCTTTGTTCAATCTTTCCAATTCGTATTGAAAAGGGTTGGAGGATAACTCAGCCTATGTTTGTCTCCACATGCTTCAATGTATCATTTTCACTTGCCTTACTCGCTCCCCTTTGCAGAAGTGGTCCCTTCTTCGGAAGTGTATCAACCGTTGAAGATGACTACTCGAGAGCAACGCTAGGTAAGCAATCAGGAATAGATTCCAGGCAGTTGGCTCCAGATCGGAAGATTGACTCCAAGTGCCGGCTGATTGCTTCTTTTACTTTGCCATGCGAGTAAGAACAAGGACAAAGAAAAAGACAGGGAAAGAGCATGATATGAGATACTTTTGCTTTTGACCTTGATGATATGAGATACCTTTGCTTTGAAGAAGCGGTGAATAAATCAGCACATGCTTCAATCCGCCGTTTCCTCCAGGGTCATATGTACTCCAGGCATCTGGTATCATCTTTGGGGAAGAAGAAAGAATTGAGTATTTTGAAAGGCTTTGCTGGGAACCCTCAGAGGTGAGGGAGAGTTGGGCATTTTCTTCAGGTTTGCCCTGCCATAAAAGACGAAGGTCGACATATATAGAGATAATATCAAGTGGTGGTACTTTTTACCCTTGTCGACAAACGTTTTGATCCCGCAATTCCGGCTTTTTGAAATAGTGGCGCCTCTTCGATCTTTGAATACGCCTCTTCGATTTCTGAGCAGGCGCCCCTTCGATTTCTGAACGACGCCCCTTCGATTTCTGAACGACACGTGGTAGTGCAGATGCGGCTCCTTTTGACAAAGCTGCACGCGTTTTCTGAAAAGCAGAGAAAGCGTCGCCGAACTTTGCGCTTGTCGGCTAAAGATGTGTAGTTGCGATGATGGCCTCCACGTGTTTTCAGCTTTGTCAGAAATCTTTTGACAAAGTTGAACGCGTCTTCTGAAAAGCCGAGAACGCGTCGCCTAAATTACGCCGGAAAATCCGGCTCTTTGAATCGGTGGACGCGTCGCCTTGGCTTTTTATAGAGCTATCGATCACCGCCAACATACACACTCTGAAGATCTCCCATTCTTGAAACTCGACTTCGGCCCTTTGTGAAATTTTTAACTCCATCCACCCCTTCTCTTTGAACACTTTTGAAAAAAATGGCAAACTCATCGAACCTTAGCTTAGATTTGAGTCTCAGCAGCGATCCGGTTGCGCCCCGTCAAGGTAATGTATGGCGCCCTTCTTTTTTATCTTCTAACGGTCCTCTTTCAGGTGAAGACTCTGTGATGCAGGACGCCACAACAGCTACAATAGTAGCTAAAAACCTCCTCACTCCAAAAGATAGTAGGCTGCTGTCAGGACGGTCCGATGAGTTGGTCGTTCAAGAGTCCCTCGCACTTAGTGTTCAGTGTGCGAGCTCTGTGTCCAACATGGGCCTACGCCTGCTTGCCCGCTCCCGTCAGGTGGAATCGTTGATGGCAGAGGTGGAAAGACTTAAGCAAGAGATCCAACAGCTTAAGTACGAGAATAGAAGTTTGCATGTGCTTGCAAATAACTATTCGTCGGGGATGAAGAGGAAGCTTGATGAGCTGCAAGAATCTGAGGGTCGAATTCACAGTGACCGTCAAAGGCTTGCGTCTTATCTCCAGAGGCACCTTTTTCCTGGGTCATCCAGCGATTGGCCAAGTATTGAGGCCTGGAATGCTCTAGCTCCGATGCCTCCCGCTCCGATGCCTTCCGCTTCGATGCCTCCCGCTTCTATGCCTTTCGCTTCTGCACCTTCCGCTTCTGCGCCTCGTAGTGGGACTTCACGCAAACAACCTTTGTGAAGCTCCACCTTTCTCCATGTTTAGTATCTTTCTTTTTTTTTTCTTTTTCTTTTTTTTTTCTTTTTCTTTTTTTTTTTTTTTTTTTTTTTTTTTTTTTTTTTTTAACATAAATAAAATCAAACGGCATGGAATTGGTCCTTGAATGGAAGGTGATACTTGAAGTGAACCGGCATTGGTTTGAATTCTAGTGTAGGTGCCTGATTCAAAAAAAATAGCAAGTTAGTATAAAATCTAATGGAATTTGGAAAAAAATACTTACTTGTTTTGTCCGACAAGAACTCAATGACAAATACCACTCCTTTGAAAGTTTCAGGGATATTGGACTTGGCCAGATTGCAAGTGATGGTTATTACTTGTCCAATGTCATCAAATTTAACTTCTTTGGATTTTGTGGTTTCAAGAACGTCCTCTTTGATGGATTCATGACATTCCCTACTTGTCACCTTTGGAAGGGCTTCCAAGATGTCTTTTTCACCTTCTTCTTCCTTGGAAGTCATGAATCTGCAAGGAATAGGGTTAAAAATAATGAAATTTGGAACAACCATACCTGTATTAGATGGCATAGGAGCAATAGGAGCCTCCGGTAAAGGTGTTTCCACCCTTTCCGTGGGTTGGGTGTATTCCTCTTCCTTGTGATTTGATTTTGATGGTTGAGGGTCCATTCCAACCTCCTTGTCACTTCTCAACATGATTTCCTTGGCAGTTTCAAATTCTCCCTTCTGATTTGCAATGGTTGAACTAGGGAGTTTGCCTTGGTCGCAAAATTGTCCTTCGAACTCCGCTATCTGCCCAATTTGCTTTTCCAGAGTAGTAAGTAATTGAAAAATCGTATCATTATCATTTGAATTACCTACATTACTTTGGGCAGGTTGTGGTGGCTGCATAGGCGTTGAATAGAACTCCTCATACGGCTGCCAATATCCTTCTTGTTGAGCCTCATTGTCTTGATTTTGTAAGCCCTGCACCAAACAAATTAATTCATCAAGCTTTTGGTTATAATTTATTGACGAACTTAAATTTGGTTGGACATATTGAATATGAGGTTGTGGTGGCTGCCAATATCCTCCTTGTTGAGCATTTTGAGGTTCCCACCACATAGAGTTTGAATGATCACTCCAATCCGAATTGTAAGTATTGGAAAACACGTTATTCCTTGATTGAAGATTAAATATATCAACTCTTTGCATTTGGGACCTTTCCATGAGTTGTGACAAAAGAGAAGCATTATCAAGTGCCATCTTGTTCTTAACAAACAAAACACAAATAAAAAAAAAAAATCTAAAAGACAATACAGAAACAAACAATCCAAGGGATTAGCAAATTTTCTAATCCCCGGCAACGGCGCCAAAATTTGATGCGAGATTTATACGCACACAAATTAAACCCTCTTTTTATCAATTGTAGTATAGGTGCAAGTAGGGATCGTTCTGGACCGGGGATTAGGAGGGATTGTTAATCACTTGGATTTGACTTAAAAACGTAAAAACATAATATAAAACACTAAACTAGACTCAAAGAATGTAAAACTAAACTTTAAAACATTAAAACAAATCAAAAGACTCAAAATGCTTTTAAAAACACAAACTAAAATGCTATACTAAACTCGAAGAATTCAAAACTAAAAATAAGAAAGATTAAGACTAAGACTTAAACGAAATATGGGGGGATTGATTTTGGACGAATTTAAACTAAAATGGATAGATTGTAAAGAAAACAAATTGTAAATATGAAATTGACGGAAATGAATGGATGGTATGGCTAGCTAAGGGGTTCATCTCCATACATGTTACACTTGCATAATAAAATGATTTCCAATTGCACTTCAATAAACCATGAATTCTCAACACCCCGGGTTAATTAGGTCCGCTTAAATTAACCGTCAAGTTTTCCTTAAGTTAATGAATTGGATGATTGCATACGACAACCCAAAGCATTCCTCACAAGTTCCCTACATGAATTGCATAATAGAGAAACAAGCAAGAATCATTAAGCATCATGAAAACTATAAGTGTTGACGAGGCATTCGTTACTATGATTGCATGAAACTTATGCCAAGAATTCGTTTAACGCGATTGTTTATAAGCAACCTCCACTACTTGTGAATATAAGTTCATAACGATTAGGTGAAACTCACTTATATTCTAGCGTCATATTCATGCATGAAAATTAAGCGCGCATTCTTAATAAACATACATAAATAAGTTATCAATCAAACGGTTAAACAAATTGAATCCACAACTTATGAAACGCAATTAGAAGTAATCAAATCAAAATGCAAGCATAAACATATATTTCGAATCCCCCCCTAGCTAAAGGGGGGTTTAGTTCCTCATACAAAACAAAGAGAATTGAAATTAAACATTGAAATCAAAGAAACGCCTAAACATTCCAA
The DNA here is from genome assembly GCF_963583255.1 of Pyrus communis. Taxonomy (NCBI): domain Eukaryota; kingdom Viridiplantae; phylum Streptophyta; class Magnoliopsida; order Rosales; family Rosaceae; genus Pyrus; species Pyrus communis. Next base: position 26,408,562 of record NC_084804.1, read on the forward strand.
CAACTCAAACTTGAATTGTATGAACGTTTAGGCCCTCTTCTCTTCCTCTTTATTGTAGCATAAGGTCTAGGGATAATTGGTTTGGGGGATGGAAGTGTGGAATGAAAAAGGAATTATGGAAATAGGTGAGGAGTGGTGGAGAAAATGGTGCAGAAAATGGAGAGAAACTCACGGCTAGAGAAGGAATGGAGTGTTTGTGTTGTGGTATCTACAATGGAATGAGATGTTTTGAATGATGGGAATGCAAGGGTATTTATAGGAGGAGTGGAGATGTATATGGCTATTTGTTTAAGGTGTTTGTGTGGAGGAATGATGGAGAATTGCAAGTGGAATGGCTGCAATGATGAAGAATGAAAGCTGGAAAATAAAAGGGAAAGCTGGAAATCTGAAAATGCAAATGGGAATCCTGAAATGCAAAGGTGGCCACGGTTTTGAGTGTGTTTTGTGTTGGAAATGCATGTGAATGCATGTGAATGTTGTTTGTGTGAAGTGTGTGTGGGTTAAAGAGTGAATGGTGGTGTAATGATGAAGTGTGATGGCTGAAAATGTCAAGGGAAATGCATGTGATTGCATGGCAAAGAATTTCAGGATGCATGTGTGTTGGTGTGTTGTGTGATTGTTTTGTGGTTTAAGTGGCTTAATTAAAGAATGGGAGTGCATGTGGCTTAGGTGGTGTAATGATGAAGTGGGAATTGAAAGAATGTGGTTGGAAAGTGGAAGGGAAGGCACGGCACAAAGGGGGAAGTGTTGGAAATGCATGTGATGCATGCCAATGTTGTCTTTTGGTGCATGTGTGTGTTGAATGGTGTCCTTTAATTATGCACGGTTTAGGGCTGTTAAGGGGAGAGAAATGGGAGTGAATGTGGCTTAATGATGAAGGGGGAAAGCTTGGAAAGCATGTGGCAAGGTTGGTTGCATGATGATGATGCATGTGAGTTGAAATGCATATGTTTAAATGGTTGAAATGTGTAGATGATTATGAGTATGATAAGTGATAAGTGAATGATGTATTAAGTGATAAATGAATGATATGTTAAGTGATAAATGAATGATATGTGGTGAGTGATAAGTGAATGGAAGTGATAAGTGATAAGTGAATGGAAGTGATAAGTGAATGGTTTGATAAGTGAATGCTTATAATAAGTGAATGATATGATAAGTGAATGATTTAAGTGTTTAAAATAGGGAACAAAGCCCTTCCTTGCATGGCAAGGAAGGGAGACACAAGGAAACACACGACAATGTCCTAAGGCTGCAAGGAATGTTGTTTTTGTGTTCTAAAATGCGTAGGAGTCTTCAATGATGCTTAAACATGAGGTCTTTTAGGATTTAACTTTCCTACTTCAAGTCTTTAATTTCGTCCATCCTCTTGGCTCCAAGCATATGATATCCATTCCAATCTCTAATTTGCTCCAAAAGGCTCCAAAAGGCATCCTTTTGCATACCTTGCCCTTAGAACCTGAAAACACACAAAAGAAGCATAAAGGACTAAAATAACTAGAGAAACATAACGTAAATGCACGAGAACAAGCCATTTAAGTCGCATGAATATGCTCCTATCAATAGTAACGAATGCCTCGTCAACACTTATAGTTTTCATGATGCTTAATGATTCTTGCTTGTTTCTCTATTATGCAATTCATGTAGGGAACTTGTGAGGAATGCTTTGGGTTGTCGTATGCAATCATCCAATTCATTAACTTAAGGAAAACTTGACGGTTAATTTAAGCGGACCTAATTAACCCGGGGTGTTGAGAATTCATGGTTTATTGAAGTGCAATTGGAAATCATTTTATTATGAAAGTGTAACATGTATGGAGATGAACCCCTTAGCTAGCCATACCATCCATTCATTTCCGTCAATTTCGGTCCCCCTTCCACCATTCCTCATCCATTTCCATAATTCCCCAAACCTCACCTTAGACCTTGTGCTACAACAACGAGGAAGATAAGAAGGCCTAAACGTTCATACAATTCAAGTTTGAGTTGTTGGAATGTTTAGGTGTTTCTTTGATTTCAAAGTTTAAATTCAATTCTCTTTGTTTTGTACGTATGAGGAATGGAAGAGAAGAGTGCCTAAACGTTCATACAATTCAAGTTTGAGTTGTTGGAATGTTTAGGTGTTTCTTTGATTTCAAAGTTATGAGGAACTAAACCCCCTTTAGCTAGGGGGTGATTCGAAACTATGTTTATATTTGCAATATGAATTGATTAACTTTCGTTGGAATTTCATAAGTTGTTGATTCAATTTGTTTAACCGTTGGATTGATAACTTATTTATGTATGTTTATTAAGAATGCGCGCTTAATTTTCATGCATGAATATGACGCTAGAATATAAGTGAATTTCACCTAATCGTTATAAACTTATATTCACAAGTAGTGGAGGTTGCTTATAAACAATCGCGTTAAATGAATTCTTGGCACGAGTTTCATGCTCATCATAGTAACGAATGCCTCGTCAACACTTATAGTTTTCATGATGCTTAATGATCTTTGATTGTATCTTTATTTCACGTAAAGGACTTTTGGAGAATGTGGTGAATTGCGTTGCGCTAACCCATCCAATTCATTAATTTAAGGAGAACTTGACGGTTAATTTAAGCGGACCTAATTAACCCGGGGCGTTGAGTTTCATAATTTATCGAAAGACCAACTGAGAATCAATCTTGTATGCAAGTGTAACATGTGTGGAGAAGAACCCCTTGGCTATTCCATCATCCATATTTTCATCACATTCATATTTACATTTTGCCTTTAATTACAATTTGTCCATTTAATTTAATCTCGTCCAAACACAATCACCCCTTTACTTTATTGTTCAATTTAATTAGAAATCAATTTAGTTTATGTTTTAAAGTATTTTTGAATTCTTTGAGTCTAGTATACTGTTTTATATTGTGTTTTTACGTTTTTGAGTCAGTTTCCAAGAGATTAACAATCCCTCCTAATCCCCGGTCCAGAACGATCCCTACTTGCACCTATACTACAATTTGACAAAAAGAGGGTTTAATTTGTGCGCGTATAAATCTCGCATCACCTTGGTATATGCTTGGTTATGGTTATAATGTATGACTTCACATGCAATCATAAAAGGAAAATTCGTTCTTCATCCCCGACGAATAGTTATTTGCAAGTACATGCAAACTTCTATTCTCGTACTTAAGCTGCTGGATCTCTTGCTTAAGTCTTTCCACCTCTGCCATCAATGATTCCACCTGACGGGACCGAGCAAGCAGGCGTTGGCCCATGTTGGACACAAAACTCGCACACTGAACACTAAGTGCGAGGGACTCTTGAACGGCCAACTCATCGGACCGTCCTGACAGCAGCCTACTATCTTTTGGAGTGAGGAGGTTCTTAGCTACTATTGTAGCTGTTGTGGCGTCCTGCATCACGGAGTCTTCACCTGTAAGAAGACCGTTAGAAGATAAAAAAGAAGGGCGCCATACGTTACCTTGACGCGGCGCGCCCGTATCACTGCTAAGGCTCAATTCCAAGCTAAGGTTCGATGAGTTTGCCATTTTTCAAAAGTGTTCAAAGAGAAGGGATGGAGTTAAATTTCAAAGGGCCGGAGTCGATTTTCAAGAATGGGAAATCTTCAGAGTGTGTTTGTTGTGGTGATCGATAGCTCAATAAAAAAGCCAAAGCGACGCGTCCACCGATTCAAAAAGCCGGAATTTCCGGCGTAATTTAGGCAACGCTTTCTCGGCTTTTCAGAAGACGCGTTCAACTTTGTCAAAAGATTTCTTCTTTTCAGACAACACGTGGAGGCGATCACCGCAACTACACATCTTTAGCCGACAAGCGCAAAGTTCGGCGACACGTTCGCTGCTTTTCAGAAAACGCGTGCAGCTTTGTCAAAAGGAGCCGTATCCGCACTACTACGTGTCGTTCAGAAAGCAAAGGGGCGCCTGCTCAGAAATCGAAGAGGCGTCATTCAGAAATCGAAGAGGCGCCACTATTTCAAAAAGCCGGATTTGCGGGATCAAAACGTTTGTCGACAAGGGTAAAAGAACAATACCACCACTTGATATTATCTCTATATATGTCGACCTTCGTCTTTTATGGCAAGGCAAACCTGAAGAAAAATGCCCAACTCTCCCTCACCTCTGAGGGCGCACTCCCAGCAAAGCCTTTCGAAAGACTCAATTCTTTCTTCTTCCCCAAAGATGATACCAGATGCCTGGAGTACATATGACCCAGGAGGAAACAGCACAACAAATACATGTGCTGATTCATTCACCGCTTCTTCAAAAGCAAAGGTATCTTATATCATAAAGGTCAAAAGCAAAAGTATCTCATATCATGCTCTTTCCCTGTCTTTTTCTTTGTCCTTGTTCTTACTCGCATGGCAAAGTAAAAGAAGCAATCAGCCGGCACTTGGAGTCAATCTTCCGATCTGGAGCCAACTGCCTGGAATCTATTCCTGGTTGCTTACCTAGCGTTGCTCTCGAGTAGTCATCTTCAACGGTTGATACACTTCCGGAGAAGGGACCACTTCTGCAAAGGGGAGCGAGTAAGGCAAGTGAAAATGATACATTGAAGCATGTGGAGACAAACATAGGCTGAGTTATCCTCCAACCCTTTTCAATACGAATTGGAAAGATTGAACAAAGAAATAGACCAAAGGGGTAAGCTCAGACCTTCGGGGAAGACCAAAAGAATCCTCCAGCCCAGTAGCACAAAGGAAAATCAACAAGTGGAGGAGACCAAAAGAATCATGCAGCCCTGTTCAAGAGTATGCCTGTGGAATCACCAAGATCAAAGCCTCAATGCAATTACCAAGGAGAAGAGGGAATTTACACTCCATAACCAGATTTGCATCCCTAAACTCTTCTCTTTGTTAATTACATTCTGCCATGTTTAGTATGTTTAAATTGTTTTTTGTGTGTTTACTTATGCTTTGTATGAATCTATGCTTAAAACATTGAGGACAATGTTTGATTTAAGTGTGGGGGGGTAACTAATGTTGTTAATGCAAATTCGTGGGATTTTATCACCCATAACTTCAAATGTTGTTCCTTGCTGTTTTAAGGTGTTTTTAAGTTGTTTTAGAGTGTTTTTAGTGTGTTTTGTTTTATAACTCCGAAAATCACATAAAAATTTGAAAAACATGTTTTGAAAAGCCAAAAAAAAGAGTGTTGTGAGTCGTTTTTTTTTTTTTTTTTGTGTTTGTGTCTTAGGGTACCTTCCAACACAATGATAAGGATTTGGTTTGTAATTGCATGACTGTTAAAAAGAGATATTAACATAGAGAAAAGTTTGATTTACTCTTGGTATATGCTTGGTTATAGTTATAATGTATGACTTCACATGCAATCATAAAAGAAAAATTCGTTTTGGTAACATGCTTGAAGGAAGGAACTCAAACAAACGCTACAACCCTGTGAGACTCGAGCCATTACCTTCTTTGGAGAGTTATTTTCTGTGATTGTTTGTTTTCTAAAGTTGTTGTATGATCTCATTATTCCTTGCTTGGTTGCTACTTAGAGTAAAAGTGTATCATGAAAGAACTAAATGCTAGAACTTATATCCGTTTTCATTCAAAGCATGATATTGATTGCATAACATACAATAAGATGAAGTTGTTAGTCAAGCCAAAGCCAAAAAGCCTATCCCTTTTCACATGTATTGTAGGATTACCCCTTTTGAGCCTTTTCAAGCTTATTTTCTTTGTTAACCCCTTGTTCTTAAAGGATAGTGAAGCATGACTTAGAATGAACTCCTTTTGATCAATATACTGCAGAAAATAAGTGTGGGGGAAGATAATAGGGCACGGCCAAAGAATAAAAGAAAGACAAAAAAAAAAAAAAAAAAAAAGAGTTGAAAAATAAGTGAGAATGATCTCACAAGCATTGATAAGTCATATTTTCCATGCATGTATAGCTTTCTTATTTGGCGTTTTTGTATTGTTTTTGGATTAAACTAGTTGCATTTTACATTATTTGGTGTTAGTGTGCAGCCAAGTGTGAATTTGGATCAAAGGGAAAGCAAATGAAGTAAAAACATTCCAGAAATGATGTGAAGTGTTAAGAGATGTAATTCAGCCATTTTGGGTGATTCTAAACAAAGCAAAAGCATGGATGTCACCTATGTGGTTCCAACATCAAAACATGCATTCACATGCATGTCACAACCTTAGCCGTGTGTTCCCATATCATCCCATCAGATTATACACTTCTAAACACCAAACATGCAATCACATGCATGATAACATCCATTCCGTGCAGATTCCATGTTTTAACACCCAAAACATCCCTCACATGCATGTCCACAACCTGAGCCGTGCATTCCATTTCCCTTCTTCACTTCTCTTTGCAGAAATTCACATGCATGGTGATTAAACAAGTAACTCCTTGCAGCCACCATTTCAGAAATCAAACCCATCCCTTTGTCCATGCCGTGAGCTTTCTGCCATTCCCAGAGTTTTATAACCAATTTGCAGATTCCACTCCCTTGCTTGCAGACATTCCACATGTGTTTGGATTAAATAAACCACTTACTTGCAGAGCATGTCCATGCTTTGCAGGTAGCATGCCAGAAATCCACTAAAACAACCATTTCATGCGATCCCAACTCTAATGCCCATACCGTGCACATTAATACTCTCTGCAGCACCCCTTTCACATGGACCATGTCAGATTTTCACATGCATTCCAATTGTCTTCCCATCATCAATCATATTCAGAAATTAATTAAGGGGAATCACTCATCTCTCTCTCGGATCCAATTTCCATTACACACTCAATTGGCTCCATTTTTCTGTCTTCCATCTCAGAAACACAATCATTTCCATCACTTAAGCTCTGCCATCTGAGTTAAAAAAAGCCAAGATCCAATCTGATTGTCTCCCCATCATTAGACTCATTCAGAAATGCACCAAGACTTAGGGATTTGCTCTCTGGGATTCATTGGATCACACACACTCTATTTGCTCTAATTTCTGTCCATCATTCACTCTCATTCCCCCTCTCCATTCCATTGCATTCGACACTCTCACACTTTCACAGAAACTGTCCATTTCTCTCCATTTATGCACCACTCACAGAAACCATTCGACATTAGTTTCTCCACCCTCATTTACAATCACATTTGGGAGCTCCAACACCGAAGGCACTCTTCAAGGAATTCAACATCAGTTTTGCTTCAAGGGTTCCTTCTACTTCATTCTATGTTCATTCATGTTGTGTATGTTTATGTTAAATCTTGTGTAAACATGAATTGTAACTAATCCTCCTCTAGGGATTCGATGTAACCTTGCAAAGTTTGCCATGTAATTAAGTTAGAATGCTCATTTTGTCCATCTATTTCTTGTTTCATTTTCTGTTTTAATGGTGACTTAGTATGTTGATTTTAATGTTTGATCATCATTTGAATTAATCACTAAGTTGTGTAGCCAAGATTAAAGCACACATCATGCATAATCTTGGTAGATATGTGAATGAATGAAGGGAGTGTTTAGCACACATCCTGCCGAATTACTCCCTTTGGTTTTATGAAAGTTTCTTGTACATTATATAATCTTGATTATGAACCAAAGTTGCACATCACAATTAGGTTCATGATTAGAGACATTTGATCAAATCCACACATCATATGGTTGATCATATCCAAGTGAAACAAACTCAAGAAATAGGTAGATGGATGAGTATAAACTAACTTGACAAACATGGACTTAGTTGAGCAATGGTGAAATCGAATCCCTAGTTTCATTTCCATTGATACTATCCCATTACATTAGTTGTTGATTCATTTATTTGTGTTTATTTCATACTCTTATGCTTTCAAGTTAAAACAACAAATCTGCATAGTTTGATTAGTTTGATTCAAATCTGCCTATTTAGACTAGTTTGATTCATTTCTTAGATTTCTTGCAAACAAGTAGTTACATAGGTCCAATTAGTCCCTGTGGATTCGACACCCTTGCTTGTGCCATTATACTAAATATACTCTAGCATTAGGAAGGAATTATACATCAACAAAAATGGCGCCGTTGCCGGGGACTGATTTCAGTCCCTTGTAATTGCTTGTTTGCTTGTTTGCAATTTTGATTAGTGTCAAGGTTCATAACTTGTCGATTTGATAATTGGAAGTTGATTTAAGTTGCATACATTTCAGGTGTGGAAAAGAATCCCTTAGCCATTCCATTATCCATTGGTTTACATCAACTTGCTTTACAATCTGCTTTTGTTATAATCTGACCATTTAATTGCATTTCGTCCAAATACAATTTCCCCCATATTTTGTTAGGTTTTAGGCTTAGAATCTGTCTTATCTTGTGTTTTGAAGCATTTTGAGTCAAGCTCAAACCTAATTTTCGTCCAAATTGAGTTTAGTGTCAAAACTGCCCAATTTGTGTTTTTAGGCAGTTTTGAGTGTTTTTAGCTTGTTTTGAGTCTTGTGAATCTGTTTTGAGTCCTTTGAGTCTTTGTTTTGTCCAAATTAGTTAGAAAGTGTTTTGAATTGTGTTTATAAGTGTTTTGATTCAAGTTTCCATCCAATTTCGTCCAAATTAGTGTAGGTGCTCAAAACTGCCCAGAAAGTGGTTTTTAGGCAATTTTGAGTCTTCTAGTTGCTGTTTTGGGTTTTAGGATTGTTTAAGTGTTCTAAGCGTTTAGTTCCACATCCCTTGAGTCCTTTCAAACGTTTTTAAGTTTATTTTTGTTCATTTCATTGTTGTTTGCTAGTAGATTTTCATTCACACTTGTGTTATTTTATTTAAGGTAGTTTATGTCAAATAGACTTGTTGAGTTAGGCCAAAGAATTGAACGGTTGAAGGGCCACACTTTGGACAACTTTGTGCCATCAAGTTCATCCCTAACCAGTGAGGAAGAGGAAAGGACTTCACCTAGTTCAACAAGTAAAGGATCTGAGCAATTTGATTGGGAAAGAGAGGAAGAGATGGCGGGCAACCAAGATGAACTTGAGAGTTTTTGGATTGTTTTATTTTCGTTTGTTCTTTTTATTCCAGATTCTTAATCTTGTTTTGTTTCTTGTTTTAGGTACTAGTTTATGACTCGGAGTTTTCATCCGATTCGTGAACATATCCTGGAGTGATTGGGTTCTTCGTCCGGCTGCAAGACGTAAAAGAAAGCGCTACTTGGGAGGCAACCCAATGCACTGAATAAACAAAGCATGTTCAAAAAAAAAAAAAAAAAAAAAAAAAAAATTTCATTTATTAAAAAAAAAGATACTAAACATGGAGAAAGGTGGAGCTTCACAAAGGTTGTTTACGTGAAGCCCCACTACGAGGCGCAGAAGCAGAAGGCATAGGAGCGGAAGCCATCGGAGCGGAAGCCATCGGTGCGGAAGCCATCGGAGCGGGAGGCATCGGAGCTAGAGCATTCCAGGCCTCAATACTTGGCCAAGCGCTGGATGACCCAGGAAAAAGGTGCCTCTGGAGATAAGCCGCAAGCCTTTGACGGTCACTTTGGATTCGACCCTCAGATTCGTGCAGCTCATCAAGCTTCCTCTTCATCCCCGACGAATAGTTATTTGCAAGCACATGCAAACTTCTATTCTCGTACTTAAGCTGCTGGATCTCTTGCTTAAGTCTTTCCACCTTTGCCATCAATGATTCCACCTGACAGGACCGAGCAAGCAGGCGTTGGCCCATGTTGGACACCGAACTTGCATACTGAACACTAAGTGCGAGGGACTCTTGAACGGCCAACTCATCGGACCGTCCTGACAGCAGCCTACTATCTTTTGGAGTGAGGAGGTTCTTAGCTACTATTGTAGCTGTTGTGGCGTCCTGCATCACGGAGTCTTTACCTGTAAGAGGACCGTTAGAAGATAAGAAAGAAGGGCGCCATACGTTACCTTGACGCGGCGCGCCCGTATCACTGCTAAGGCTCAATTCCAAGCTAAGGTTCGATGAGTTTGCCATTTTTTAAAAGTGTTCAAAGAGAAGGGATGGAGTTAAATTTCAAAGGCCCGGAGTCAATTTTCAAGAATGGGAAAACTTCAGAGTGTGTTTGTTGTGGTGATCGATAGCTCAATAAAAAGCCAAGTCGACGCGTCCACCAATTCAAAAAGCCGGAATTTCCGGCGTAATTTAGGCAACGCTTTCTCGGCTTTTCAGAAGACGCGTTCAACTTTGTCAAAAGATTTCTTCTTTTCAGACAACACGTGGAGGCCATCACCGCAACTACACATCTTTAGCCGACAAGCGCAAAGTCCGGCGACGCTTTCTCTGCTTTTCGGAAAACGCGTGCAGCTTTGTCAAAAGGAGCCGCATCCGCACTACTACGTGTCGTTCAGAAAGATAAAGGGCGTCGTTCAGAAATCGAAGGGGCGCCTGCTCAGAAATCGAAGAGACGTCTTCAAAGATCGAGGAGGCGCCACTATTTCAAAAAGCCGGATTTGTGGGATCAAAACGTTTGTCGACAAGGGTAAAAGAAGAGTACCACCACTTGATATTATCTCTATATATGTCGACCTTCGTCTTTTATGGCAAGGAAAACCTGAAGAAAATGCCCAACTCTCCCTCACCTCTGAGGGCGCACTCCCAGCAAAGCCTTTCGAAATACTCAATTCTTTCTTCTTCCCCAAAGATGATACCAGATGCCTGGAGTACAGATGACCCAGGAGGAAACGGCGGATTGAAGTGTGCTGATTCATTCACCGCTTCTTCAAAAGCAAAGGTATCTCATATCATCAAGGTCAAAAGCAAAAGTATCTCATATCATGCTCTTTCCCTGTCTTTTTCTTTGTCCTTGTTCTTACTCGCATGGCAAAGTAAAAGAAGCAATCAGCCGACACTTGGAGTCATTCTTCCGATCTGGAGCCAACTGCCTGGAATCTATTCCTGATTGCTTACCTAGCGTTGCTCTCGAGTAGTCATCTTCAACGGTTGATACACTTCCAGAGAAGGGACCACTTCTGCAAAGGGGAGCGAGTAAGGCAAGTGAAAATGATACATTGAAGCATGTGGAGACAAACTTAGGCTGAGTTATCCTCCAACCCTTTTCAATACGAATTGGAAAGATTGAACAAAGAAACAGACCAAAGGAGTAAGCTCAGACCTTCGGGGAAGACCAAATGAATCCTGCTGCCCAGCTCAACAGTAGCACAAAGGAAAATCAATGATGGGCGGAAGCCAGTTCAAGAGTAAGCCTGTGGAATCACAAAGATCAAAGCCTCAATGCAATCACCAAGGAGAAGAGGGAATTTACACTCAATAACCAGATTTGCGTCCCTAAACTCTTCTCTTTGTTAATTACATTCTGCCATGTTTAATATGTTTAGTTGCTTTTTGTGTGTTTACTTATGTTTTGTGTGAATCTATGCCTAAAACATTGAGGACAATGTTTGATTTAGGTTTGGGGGTATTGGGTAACTAAAGTGTTTTGATGCAAATTCGTAGGGTTTTATCCACCATAACTTCTAATGTTGTTCCTTGCTGTTTTAAGGTGTTTTTAAGTTGTTTTAGAGTGTTTTAGTGTGTTTTGTTTTATAATTCGAAAATCCCATAAAAATTTGAAAAATTGTTTTGAAAAACCCAAAAAGAGTTGTTTTTAAGGTTGTTTTGTGTTTGTGTTTGTTTGAGGTGTTAGTTTTGGTTAAGAATGTTTGTGCATGCTAATACGAATGTATATGAGGACTATGTTTGAAAACAAACGATTGGGTTGCTATGGAAAAGAGTTGCATCTTGTTGTCATTTATAAGGCTATAACTCTTTAAATTATGATGATAGAGGTACCATACTCAAATTCTGGAAGAAGAATGGTGGAGACTACCCTAGTGAGTTATTTTGAGCCTAATTGCTTCTTTGAGAGGGTTTAAAGTGTTTCTACTCCTATCTCTTTCTTTCAATTTCACTTTAAATGATCTCATTACTTCTATTTTGATTGGATACTAAGAATTACTCTCTTTGCAGATACCATGTGTTTAGTATCATTCGTGAATGAACTCAATGAGATGATGTTAGGCTATGCATGTTTAACTACTAAAAGGCTTAAATCCTACCCATTTGTGTGCTCCATTCACCCTCGTTGCAGCCAAACACTTTAGCCCAATTCTTTCATCACCCACACCACATTCTAGCCCATTACAAGCCATACCTTATAGTTTGGGGAATACCAAGGTGATGAAGACTAAAGGTAAATTGAGCTTAGAACAAGATTGTGGCATGTACCGAGGGCACCTATGTTGAAGATGCTTCTAAAAAAAAAAAAAAAAAAAAAAGGGGTTATAAAAAAAAAAAAAAAAAAGAGAATTAAAATGGATACAAGTTCCAAACCTCCTCATTATAAGACATAGGGCCTGGATGCCAAAAACAAAGAAGAAAGAAAACAAATGCAAGTGAAGAGCATGATCCTCAAGAACACTTTGGTATGCCCCAAGCTCTAGTACTTCATATCACTTCTTTCGTAACCTATAACCTAAGCCTTACATTACAATCTTGAAAAAGACCTAGCTGATCATTGAGGATGTATTCATGGGTGATAGTAAGTGTGTGTGTTATCGATATTCTTAGCATTTGATTCATTTCATGAGATCTACTCAGAAATTGTGCTTTCATTTCAGATTTCATATGTGAGAATTTTGATCCCTTTTGCATATTTTCACTCATATATGATTGTGGAGAGATTAAACCTTAAGATCTGAGTGAAAATTTGAGTGAAATCTGTAAGGAGTAGAGTTGAGGCAAATTCTACCTTAAGCATTTGGGTATGGTGACTTTGAAGTCGTAAGACATGGAGAAATATCTTTATACGTTACAATTGATACGATTCTTTGAAGTGGCAATCTTTTGAGTTGAATGAATGACAAAATCTTCATTGGTTCTTATTAGTTTGTTTAAAGCATGTTTTAACCAAGTTGTTTGCAGATTTTGTAAATGTTTGTGGGTGTCATCACTGTAAACCCTCAGGAGACACAACTCCTCCAACTAGGGACACCTAGGGGTTCAAAGGCTTGTTGCACATGCTCAGTGCAATCGTTTGGCCAGCGAAAGTGGTTTAGTTAGATGTTTGTATTTTGTGTGTTTTAGTTCTAAGTTTGCTCGAGGACTAGCAAAAACCAGGTTGGGGGTATTTGATAAGTCATATTTTGCATGCATGTATAGCTTTCTTATTTGGCGTTTTTGTATTGTTTTTGGATTAAACTAGTTGCATTTTACATTATTTGGTGTTAGTGTGCAGCCAAGTGTGAATTTGGATCAAAGGGAAAGCAAATGAAGTAAAAACATTCCAGAAATGATGTGAAGTGTTAAGAGATGTAATTCAGCCATTTTGGGTGATTCTAAACAAAGCAAAAACATGGATGTCACCTATGTGGTTCCAACATCAAAACATCCATTCACATGCATGTCACAACCTTAGCCGTGTGTTCCCATATCATCCCATCAGATTATACACTTCTAAACACCAAACATGCAATCACATGCATGATAACATCCATTCCGTGCAGATTCCATGTTTTAACACCCAAAACATCCCTCACATGCATGTCCACAACCTGAGCCGTGCATTCCATTTCCCTTCTTCACTTCTCTTTGCAGAAATTCACATGCATGGTGATTAAACAAGTAACTCCTTGCAGCCACCATTTCAGAAATCAAACCCATCCCTTTGTCCATGCCGTGAGCTTTCTGCTATTCCCAGAGTTTTATAACCAATTTGCAGATTCCACTCCCTTGCTTGCAGACATTCCACATGTGTTTGGATTAAATAAACCACTTACTTGCAGAGCATGTCCATGCTTTGCAGGTAGCATGCCAGAAATCCACTAAAACAACCATTTCATGCGATCCCAACTCTAATGCCCATACCGTGCACATTAATACTCTCTGCAGCACCCCTTTCACATGGACCATGTCAGATTTTCACATGCATTCCAATTGTCTTCCCATCATCAATCATATTCAGAAATTAATTAAGGGGAATCACTCATCTCTCTCTCGGATCCAATTTCCATTACACACTCAATTGGCTCCATTTTTCTGTCTTCCATCTCAGAAACACAATCATTTCCATCACTTAAGCTCTGCCATCTGAGTTAAAAAAAGCCAAGATCCAATCTGATTGTCTCCCCATCATTAGACTCATTCAGAAATGCACCAAGACTTAGGGATTTGCTCTCTGGGATTCATTGGATCACACACACTCTATTTGCTCTAATTTCTGTCCATCATTCACTCTCATTCCCCCTCTCCATTCCATTGCATTCGACACTCTCACACTTTCACAGAAACTGTCCATTTCTCTCCATTTATGCACCACTCACAGAAACCATTCGACATTAGTTTCTCCACCCTCATTTACAATCACATTTGGGAGCTCCAACACCGAAGGCACTCTTCAAGGAATTCAACATCAGTTTTGCTTCAAGGGTTCCTTCTACTTCATTCTATGTTCATTCATGTTGTGTATGTTTATGTTAAATCTTGTGTAAACATGAATTGTAACTAATCCTCCTCTAGGGATTCGATGTAACCTTGCAAAGTTTGCCATGTAATTAAGTTAGAATGCTCATTTTGTCCATCTATTTCTTGTTTCATTTTCTGTTTTAATGGTGACTTAGTATGTTGATTTTAATGTTTGATCATCATTTGAATTAATCACTAAGTTGTGTAGCCAAGATTAAAGCACACATCATGCATAATCTTGGTAGATATGTGAATGAATGAAGGGAGTGTTTAGCACACATCCTGCCGAATTACTCCCTTTGGTTTTATGAAAGTTTCTTGTACATTATATAATCTTGATTATGAACCAAAGTTGCACATCACAATTAGGTTCATGATTAGAGACATTTGATCAAATCCACACATCATATGGTTGATCATATCCAAGTGAAACAAACTCAAGAAATAGGTAGATGGATGAGTATAAACTAACTTGACAAACATGGACTTAGTTGAGCAATGGTGAAATCGAATCCCTAGTTTCATTTCCATTGATACTATCCCATTACATTAGTTGTTGATTCATTTATTTGTGTTTATTTCATACTCTTATGCTTTCAAGTTAAAACAACAAATCTGCATAGTTTGATTAGTTTGATTCAAATCTGCCTATTTAGACTAGTTTGATTCATTTCTTAGATTTCTTGCAAACAAGTAGTTACATAGGTCCAATTAGTCCCTGTGGATTCGACACCCTTGCTTGTGCCATTATACTAAATATACTCTAGCATTAGGAAGGAATTATACATCAACAAGCATTGGTTATTGAATGAAGGGTCCAAAAGAGTGAATTTGACCCTAGTTGTTGCATGAATCTTCCCTTGTGTTTAAAAAGTTGATTTCTGCCATTAAAAGTGAGTTTAAGTGTCAATTTCATTACTTCGCTTCCTATTACTTTAAGAACCTTTGTTTTACTTTACCTTTCTTTGTTAAACCATTACCCTTAGCCCCGTTACAACCCTCAACTTCTATCTTGATGTTATGTATTCAATATGTGGAGTTTGGAATTGATATGAGCTTATGGAATCCCTGGTTCTCATTCTAAGTAGTAGCATTCCATTCATGAGATCTTATTCATGTCATTATCATAAATCCAGAAAATGCTTTCTTTGTTATAACATATGTGAGATGCTAGTCTTTCATGTTTACATCAATCTCTCACATATAACTAGTGTAGGGTGTGTAGTCAGAAAATCTGTGTGAAAATAGAGTGCATTCTAGTAAGGAATTGAGGAAATTCTCTAAGGCATGTTACTACATTCGAAATGTGTTTTAAATGCTTAATTGTGAACTAGTATGTGGTGACTATGATTAAGAATGTACTTAAGTGTAAAGATGGCTAAAATCTGTGGGAATATTGATTTTTAACTTGTCATGTGCATTGGAAATCCGTGAGATGATTGGTGGAAGGTGTAGGTTGTGTTTTGTTCGTTTTGTCTAGTTTCGTGTTCTTTTGTTGTTTTGTTTTGCTCGAGGACTAGCAAAAGATAAGTGTGGGGGTATTTGATAGGAGCATATTCATGCGACTTAAATGGCTTGTTCTCGTGCATTTACGTTATGTTTCTTTAGTTATTTTAGTCCTTTAAGCTATTTTCGTGTGTTTGTAGGTCCAAAGGGCTAAAGGAGCAAAAAGATGCATTTTGGAGACTTTTGGAGCACTTTTGGGCTAAGGATGGATAGCTTATGCTTGGAGCCAAAGTGTTGGACGAAATTGAAGACCTAATTGAAGACCAAAGTGTTGGAACCTTGTTCTCTTTAGTTCTAGGACATTTAAACCTTTTCTTTATCCATTGCACATGCATCTCCATAAACCATCAACACATTTTCACCAACAATCTGCCCAAAAGTCGTGCATCACACATGCATTTCCAGCTTCCCCCTCTTGCATTCCCATCACATTCCACATGCATTCCCTTTAAATAATCAACCCACATACACATTCAATCATTCACACCACTCATTGCCGTGGCCTCCCTTTGCATTCACATGCATCTCACTTCATCATTTCAGCCACAAAGCCACTTCACATGCACATCCAACATTCCAGAAAATACCCATGCCGTGCAATCATTCAACACATCATCTTCCCCCCTTTTACATTTCAGCCACACATTCACCCACATGCACCACTCAAACATACACCACAAGAAATCATCATTGCCGTGTCTCTCCCTCCATATTCCATCAGAAAATCCACTTCATTGCACATGCATTCCCTTCTCTTTTAATTCACATGCATTCATCATCACTCACCAAACTTGCAGCCACATGCACAATCCACTCCACAAACATCCCATGCCGTGCACATTCATACACTTTCACATGCATCTTGGCAGATTTCACATGCACACACAAGCATTAGCACATGCAACCTAGCTGTCATGTTCCCCCCATTTCACCTATAAATACTCATTCATTCATTCTCAACCATTCACAATTCATTTCACAACAGAAATTGGTCCCTTGGGGCCGTGCCCTTCACAAAGTCCATCCATTCCATTCATACACTTCATCCATTGCAGAAATGTAGACCATAAACCCCCCTTTGTGCCGTGACTCTCCCTTACAATCCAAACATCATCCTTCCATTTCCATAATTCCCCAATCCATTCAACACACCAACAACATCCCTTAGACCTTGTGCTACGACGAAGAGGAAGATAAGAGGGCCTAAACGTTCATACAATTCAAGTTTGAGTTGTTGGAATGTTTAGGTGTTTCTTTGATTCTACATCAGTTTTGCTTCAAGGGTTCTTTCTTCTTATTAATTCTATGTTCATTCATGTTTTATATTTTTATGTTAAATCCTTTGCAAACATGAATTGTAACTAATCCTCCTCTAGGGATTCGATGTAGCCTTGCAAAGTTTGCCATGTAGTTAATTCGGAATTCTCATTTAATCTATCTATTTCTTGCTTCATTCTCCGATTTAATTGTGACTTAGTGTGTTGATTTTAATGCTTGATCATCATTTGAATTAACCACAGGTTGTTTAGCCAAGATTAAAGCACACATCATGCATAATCTTGGTAGATATGTGAATGAATGAAGGGAATGTTTTGCAAACATCCTGCCGAGTGTTCCCTTTGGTTTTGTGAAAGTTTCTTGTGCACTACATAGTCTTGATTAGGAACCAAAGTTGCACATCACAATTAGGCTCATAATTAGAGACATTTGATCAAATCCACACATCATATGGCTGATCATATCTAAGTGAAACAAACCCAAGAAATAAGTAGAGGGATGAGTATAATCTGACTTAACAAGCATGGACTTGGCTTAGCAATGGTGAAATCGAATCTCTAGCTTCATCTTCATTGGTACTATCTTATTTTATTAGTTGTTGATTCATTCATCTTGTGTTTACTTCATTTCCTTATGCTTTAATTTACAATCTGTTTGTTTCCAAGTTTCTGTTTTTATTTCAAGTTTCATTCAAAACCAATCCCCCATTTCTTTTAAAGTGTTAGATTAGTTAGAAATACATTTAGTTTGTGTTTGTAAGTGTTTTGATTCATTTTGTTTCCCAAATTCGTCCAAAGTACTCAAGGTGCTCAAAACTGCCCAGAAAGTGATTTTAAGGCAGTTTTGAGTGTTTTGGTGCTGTTTTGAGTTTTTTGGTTTGTTTTAGTGTTTTAAAGTTTAGTTTTGCATTCCTTGAGTCTAGTATAGTGTTTCATATTGTTATTTTACGTTTTTGAGTCAAATCCAAGTGGTTAACAATCCCTCATAATCCCCGGTCTAGAACGATCCCCACTTATACATATACTACAATTTGACGAAAAGAGGGTTTAATTTGTGTGCGTATAAATCTCGCATCAGTTGTTGCATGATCTCATTATTCCTTGCTTGGTTGCTACTTAGAATGCAATTGTATCATGATAGAACTAAATGCTAGAACTTATATCCGTTTCATTCAAAGCATGACATTGAATTGCATAACATATATCAAGATGAAGTTGTGTAGTTGCCACCATAGCCAAATAGCCTTACTTCCCATATTTCGTATATATTAGTTTTAACCCCGTTGAGCCTCGTTTAGCCTATTTTCTTTGCTAACCACATCACCCCTTACCTAGCCTAGAGTAGGACTTTCCTATACCCTTGTTCTTAAAGTATAGTGAGCATGACTTAAATGAATTCCTTTTGAGTTACATTATGCAAGAAAATGAGTGTGGGGGAGTAAAAGTTTGTTCTTACGTTTATATGTATGTTTTGAGATTCAAAAGAAAAAGAAGAAGAAAAAAAAAAAAAAGGAGTGAAAATAAGTAAGAATGAACTCACGAGTGTTGATGGTTGAAGAAAGGGTCCAAAAAGTTGAATATGGCCCTAAGTTTTGTGTGATTCCCCCTTGAGTGATCAAAGTTGACTTCTGCGTTCTAAAGGGAATTCTAAGTGCCTAATTCAATATTTTGCTCACTATTGCTTTAAGAACCTTTGTTTTCCATATTCCTTCTCTGTTAGCCAAGACCCTAGCCCCGTTTCAACCCTTACGCTTCTATCTTGATCGTTATGTGTTCAATAATGTGGAGTTTGGAATTGATATGAGCTTATGGAATCACTGGTTCTCATCCTAAGTAGTAGCATTCCATTCATGAGATCATATTCATGTCATTATCATAAATCCAGAAAATGCTTTCCTTGTTATAACATATGTGAGTGTTCGTCTACATGTTTACATCAATCTTCTCACATATACCTAGTGTAGGGTGTGCAGTCAGAAAATCTGTGTGAAAAATGAGAGTACATCTAGTAAGGAATTGAGGGAATTCTCTAAGGCATGTTACTACATTCAAAACATGGTTTTAAATGCTTAATTGTGAACTAGTATGTGGTGACTATGAGTAAGAATGTACTTAAGTGTAAAGATGGCTAAAATCTGTGGGAATAATGATTTTTAACTTGTCATGTGCTTTGGAAATCCCTGAGACGATTGTTGGAAGGTATAGGTTGTGTTTTGTTCGTTTTGTTTTGTTTTTGGTTTCTTTTGTTTTGTTTTGCTCGAGGACAAGCAAAAGCTAAGTGTGGGGGAATTTGATAGAAGCATATTTAGGCGACTTACTTAGCTTGTTTTCGTGCATTTATATTGTTAATTCATAGTTGTTTTAGTCGTTTAAGCCATTTTCGTGTGTTTTTAGGTTCATATGGCTAAGGAAGCAAAAAGATGCATTTTGGAGCATTTTGGAGCATTTTGGAGCAAAATTGGACTTGGAATGGATAGCTTATGTTTGGAGCAAAAGGAATGGACGAAATTGAAGGATTCCTAATCCATTGCAGCCACATGCACCCATAATCATTCACACCTTGCAGCTGATAGGAGCATATTTAGGCGACTTACTTAGCTTGTTTTCGTGCATTTATATTGTTAATTCATAGTTGTTTTTGGTGTTTAAGCCATTTTCGTGTGTTTTTAGGTTCATGTGGCTAAGGAAGCAAAAAGATGCATTTTGGAGCAAAATTGGACTTGGAAGGGATAACTTATACTTGGAGCAAAAGGAATGGACGAAATTGAAGAGTTGATGTCACAAGGATTCCTACTTGAAGTAGCCACACACCTTCCACATTTCAGCCACATGCACTTGTTCCTCCATCATTGCACCAACAACAACATTGCACATGCACTCCCTTTAATTAATTAACCCACATGCACCCTTTATTCTTTCATCATTCCAGCCACTCCACATCCCTCACCAAGAAATCATTCAACACATGCATCCATAATCATTTCTCCACACCAAAACCGTGCACATGCATTCCCCTTGTGCAATTCCATCATTCCACACCTCCATGGCAGCCACCAAACAACCTAGCTGTCATGTTTCCCCTTTAATCATTCAAACATTCACCCACATGCATTTCTAACCCACATGCACCCTAGATTCTAATCAGCCATTCACATTTAATCATTCATTCCCATCAGATTTCTAGCATATTCACATGCATTCATCCTAGCTGTCATGTTTCCCCTTTCATCATTCCCTCACATTCTTTAAATCAGCCAACACATGCATCCACCTTTCTCCCATCAGATTTCCAACATTGCACATGCATTTCCACCCTTTAATCACATGCATAAATCAGCCACATGCATCTCCCATCACCATTCCAGATTTCCACCAAGTTCCTAGCTGTCATGTTCCCCCCATTTCACCTATAAATAAACCTTCATATCAGCCACAAAGGGGGGGATCCATTCACCACAGAAACAAGGCCTTTGTGCCAGAAATTCACCCATTCCAAACACTCTTCCATAAATTCATCCTTCCACATTTCAGAATGTAGACATCAAAACTCCCTTGTGCCGTGCCCTCCCTTACAATCCAAACACCATCCTTCCATTTTCACCACTTCCCAAACCATTCACACCATCAAACTATCCTTAGACCTTGTGCTACAACGAAGAGGAAGAGAAGAGTGCCTAAACGTTCATACAATTCAAGTTTGAGTTGTTGGAATGTTTAGGTGTTTCTTTGATTTCAATATTAATTTCAATACTCTTTGTTTTGTACGTATGAGGAATGGAAGAGAAGAGTGCCTAAACGTTCATACAATTCAAGTTTGAGTTGTTGGAATGTTTAGGTGTTTCTTTGATTTCAAAGTTATGAGGAAATTCGAAATATATGTTTATGCTTGCATTTTGATTTGATTACTTCTAATTGCGTTTCATAAGTTGTGATTCAATTTGTTTAACCGTTTGATTGATAACTTATTTATGTATGTTTATTGAGAGTGCACGCTTAATTTTCATGCATGAATATGACGCTAGAATATAAGTGAGTTTCACCTAATAGTTACGAACTTATATTCACAAGTAGTGGAGGTTGCTTATAAACAATCGCGTTAAACGAATTCTTGGCATAAGTTTCATGCGTATTCCATAGTAATGAATGCCTCGTCAACACTTATAATTTTCATAGAGCGTAATGATTCTTGCTTGTATCTCTATTATGCAATCATGTAGGGGACTTGTGGGGAATGTTTTGAATTGTTGTATGCGCTAACCCATCCAATTCAATAACGTTAGGAAGATTTGAAGGTTAATTAGTGCATCACGGTTAACTTGGGGTGTTGAGAATTCATGGTTTATTGAAATGCAATTGGAAATCATTTTATTATGCAAGTGTAACGTGTGTGGAGAAGAACCTTCTAGCTAGCATTCATCCATTAATTTTCATCGCATTCATATTTACATTCTGTCTAATTTATTAAACTTGTTTCGTTATTTCAATTTTCGTCAAATTAAAATCCCCCTTTACTTTATTGTCTAATTTAGTTAGAAAGTGTCTTAGTTTGTGTTTATAAGAGTTTTGAGTCATTTTGTTACACAAATTCGTCCAAATTTGTGTTTGTGCTCAAATCTGCCCAGAAAGTGGTTTTTAGGCAGATTTGAGTGTGTTTGTGTTGTTTTGAGTCTTTTGGTTTGTTTTAGTGTTTTAAAGTTTAGTTTTGCATTCTTTGAGTCTAGTATAGTGTTTTATATTGTTATTTTACGTTTGAATCAAGCCATAATCTTAAATTCGTCCAACATTGGGTTTAAGGTCAGAAACTGCCTAGTTAGTGTTTTTAGGCAGTTTTGAGTCTTTTGAACTTGTTTTGAGTCCTTTGAGTCTTTGTGAACGTTTTGAACTTTGTTTTTATGTTTTTGAGTCAAATCCAAGTGATTAACAATCCCTCCTAATCCCCGGTCCAGAACGATCCCTACTTATACATATACTACAATTTGACGAAAAGAGGGTTTAATTTGTGTGCGTATAAATCTCGCATCATCCAACACTTTGGCTCCAAGCATAGGCTATCCATCCTTAGCCCGAAAGTGCTCCAAAAGTCTCCAAAATGCATCTTTTTGCTCCTTTAGCCCTTTGGACCTACAAACACACGAAAATAGCTTTAAAGTACTAAAATAACTAAAGAAACATAACGTAAATGCACGAGAACAAGCCATTTAAGTCGCATGAATATGCTCTGATAGGAGCATATTCATGCGACTTAAATGGCTTGTTCTCGTGCATTTACGTTATGTTTCTCTAGTTATTTTAGTCCTTTATGCTTCTTTTGTGTGTTTTCAGGTTCTAAGGGCAAGGTATGCAAAAGGATGCCTTTTGGAGCCTTTTGGAGCAAATTAGAGATTGGAATAGATATCATATGCTTGGAGCCAAGAGGATGGACGAAATTAAAGACTTGAAGTAGGAAAGTTAAATCCTAAAAGACCTCATGTTTAAGCATCATTGAAGACTCCTACGCATTTTAGAACACAAAAACAACATTCCTTGCAACCTTAGGACATTGTCGTGTGTTTCCTTGTGTCTCCCTTCCTTGCCATGCAAGGAAGGGCTTTGTTCCCTATTTTAAACACTTAAAGCATTCATTTATCATAATCATTCACTTATACACTTATCATAATCATTCACTTATTCTTTCATCATTCAACCACCAATTCAACACATGCATTTCAAACATTTCAACACCCTTTAATCATCTCCCTTTAAGTTATGATTTTATTTCATAACCCTACATGCATTATTTATTAGCATCTTCACATGCATTCACACACACTTCACACAAACAAACAACTCAAAACCGTGAGCTCCCATTCCCTTATGCCATTTTCAGATTTCCACCCACTAACCTAGTCATCAACACATGCATTCCCTTCACATTCACCCACATGCACTCCCACTCTTTAATCATATGCACTCCCATCATAATTCCACCACCAATTCAGCCACAAAACATTATCATTGCACCACATTCAACCACTCCACATCCCTCACCAAGAAACCATTCAACACACACATGCATCCTGAAATTCTTTGCCATGCAATCACATGCATTTCCCTTGACATTTTCAGCCATCACACTTCATCATTACACCACCATTCACTCTTTAACCCACACACACTTCACACAAACAACATTCACATGCATTCACATGCATTTCCAACACAAAACACACTCAAAACCGTGGCCACCTTTGCATTTCAGGATTCCCATTTGCATTTTCAGATTTCCAGCTTTCCCTTTTATTTTCCAGCTTTCATTCTTCATCATTGCAGCCATTCCACATGCAATTCTCCATCATTCCTCCACACAAACACCTTAAACAAATAGCCATATACATCTCCACTCCT
This sequence comes from Pyrus communis, assembly GCF_963583255.1. Lineage (NCBI taxonomy): Eukaryota > Viridiplantae > Streptophyta > Magnoliopsida > Rosales > Rosaceae > Pyrus > Pyrus communis. Next base: position 26,432,105 of record NC_084804.1, read on the forward strand.
CCTATAAATACCCTTGCATTCCCATCATTCAAAACATCTCATTCCATTGTAGATACCACAACACAAACACTCCATTCCTTCTCTAGCCGTGAGTTTCTCTCCATTTTCTGCACCATTTTCTCCACCACTCCTCACCTATTTCCATAATTCCCCACTCCATTCCACACTTCCATCCCCCCAAACCAACTATCTTTAGACCTTGTGCTACAACGAAGAGGAAGAGAAGAGGGCCTAAACGTTCATACAATTCAAGTTTGAGTTGTTGGAATGTTTAGGTGTTTCTTTGATTTCAATGTTTAATTTTAATTCTCTTTGTTTTGTATGAGGAACTAAACCCCCCCTAGCTAGGGGGGTGATTCGAAATATATGTTTATGCTTGCATTTTGATTTGATTACTTCTAATTGCGTTTCATAAGTTGTGGATTCAATTTGTTTAACCGTTTGATTGATAACTTATTTATGTATGTTTATTAAGAATGCGCGCTTAATTTTCATGCATGAATATGACGCTAGAATATAAGTGAGTTTCACCTAATCGTTATGAACTTATATTCACAAGTAGTGGAGGTTGCTTATAAACAATCGCGTTAAACGAATTCTTGGCATAAGTTTCATGCAATCATAGTAACGAATGCCTCGTCAACACTTATAGTTTTCATGATGCTTAATGATTCTTGCTTGTTTCTCTATTATGCAATTCATGTAGGGAACTTGTGAGGAATGCTTTGGGTTGTCGTATGCAATCATCCAATTCATTAACTTAAGGAAAACTTGACGGTTAATTTAAGCGGACCTAATTAACCCGGGGTGTTGAGAATTCATGGTTTATTGAAATGCAATTGGAAATCATTTTATTATGCAAGTGTAACATGTATGGAGATGAACCCCTTAGCTAGCTTCCCATCCATTCATTTCCGTCAAATCCATATTTACAATTTGTTTTGTTTCCAAGTATTCATTTTAGTTTAAATTCGTCCAAATCCAATTCCCCCCTATTTCGTTGAAATCTTAGTCTTAATCTTTCTTATTTTTAGTTTTGCTTTCTTCGAGCATTAAATAGTGTTTTATATTGTGTTTTTATGTTTTTAAGTCAATTTAGAAGGTTTTAGCAAGCCCTCCTAATCCCCGGTCTAGAACGATCCCTCACTTATCCATTCTACTACAATTGTCAAACGAGGGTTTAATTTGAGTGTCAAGTAAATCACGCATCAAATTTTGGCGCCGTTGCCGGGGATTAGCAACTTTGCTAATCCCTTGGTTCTTTTCTTTTTTTTGGTTTAGTTGTTTTCGTTTTAGTTTCTAAACTTAGTGTTGTTTTCTTTGTTTGTTGTTACTTTTGATATTTGATTTAGTTCTCTTTCTTTGATTTTAGGTACTAGAGAAGTAAGATATGGATTTTGCTAGCATTCAAGCTCAATTGGCAAATCTTACTTCTAAATTGTCGCCGTATGCCGAAAGGACCACAATGCAGAGTGTCCCTACATTTGGTGCTTCGTATAGGCAAGGATTTCAAGCCAATCAATGTCCACAAAGAGATTGGAGGGATCATTCAAACTCTATATGGTGGGAAGATCAACAAGTTCAACGTGAAGCATATTGGCAACCATATGAGGAGTTCTATTCAAGACCTATGCAGCCACCACAACTTCATATGCAATATGCTCAATTAAATTCAAGTTCGCCAGTAGATTATATTCAAATTCTTAATGAAATAAATTCTTTGGCGCAGGGGTCACAAAATCAAGCCAAGGAGGCTCAACAAGAAGCATATTGGCAACCATATGAGGAGTTCAATACAACACCTATGCAGCCACCACAACCTCCCCCACAACAATTCCAATCAAGTTCAAGTATGTCCATGGATAATGATAAAAATTTTCAATTACTAACCTCTTTGACGCAGGACGAACAAAATCAAGACAAGAAGTTGGGTAAATTGGAGGAGCAATTTGGGCAGATTATGGAGTTCATGAAACAAATTCAAGAGCAAAGTGAACTTTCCAACTCAACTATTGAAAACTCGAAGGAAGATTTTGAAATCCATAATGCTATCACTTTGGGAAGTGCTATGGAGGTTGGAGCTGACCTAAAAATGTCCAAACATAGCCTAGAAGTGGATGAAGAGCTGCTAATTGAGGAGGAGGAAGAAGACATGCACACGGCAAGGGTAGAACAACCCTTGCCGCAGCCCCCTAAGCCCTCTAAACCACCCACCACCAGTAAGGACGTCCCAATTTCATGTTATTCTGATGTTATTCCACCCAATGTCCCTTTTCCTAGCAGGTTTTTGATTCCCAACCAAGAAGAGAGTAAAAAGGACATCGTGGAAGCCTTCCCAAAGGTGCAAAATGCTATTCAAATTCTTGGTGCAACACAGCAAGTTTTAGATGGTGTTGAATTCTTCAAAGGACTTTGTACACCAAGAAGAATGATTCAAGAGAAGGTAGTGGCTGGAGAAGATGTAGAAGGCATCAAAGAGGACAAATTTGAAACCACAATTCCCAAGGAAGTTGGATTTTATGACACGGGACAAGTCATAACTTTCGAAGGGGTGTTTATTCTGGAGTTCATTTTGGAGCACACAGGTAAGCCGCCTCCCCGAATTTCAAACTATTACCGGATCATTTCAAGTATCACCGCCCATTCAAAGATAAATTCCATGCCGTTTGATTTTATTTATGTTAATAAAAAAAAAAAAAAAAAAAAAAAAATTTGAAAGAAAGATACTAAACATGGAGAAAGGTGGAGCTTCACAAAGGTTGTTTACGTGAAGCCCCACTACGAGGCGCAGAAGCGGAAGGCGCAGAAGCGGGAGGCATAGAAGCGGGAGGCATCGGAGCGGAAGCCATCGGAGCGGGAGGCATCGGAGCTAGAGCATTCCAGGCCTCAATACTTGGCCAAGCGCTGGATGACCCAGGAAAAAGGTGCCTCTGGAGATAAGACGCAAGCCTTTGACGGTCACTGTGAATTCGACCCTCAGATTCTTGCAGCTCATCAAGCTTCCTCTTCATCCTCGACGAATAGTTATTTGCAAGCTCATGCAAACTTCTATTCTCGTACTTAAGCTGCTGGATCTCTTGCTTAAGTCTTTCCACCTCTGCCATCAACGATTCCACCTGACGGGAGCGGGCAAGCAGGCGTAGGCCCATGTTGAACACAGAGCTCGCACACTGAACACTAAGTGCGAGGGACTCTTGAACGGCCAACTCATCGGACCGTCCTGACAGCAGCCTACTATCTTTTGGAGTGAGGAGGTTTTTAGCTACTATTGTAGCTGTTGTGGCGTCCTGCATCACAGAGTCTTCACCTGAAAGAGGACCGTTAGAAGATAAAAAAGAAGGGCGCCATACATTACCTTGACGGGGCGCAACCGGATCGCTGCTGAGACTCAAATCTAAGCTAAGGTTCGATGAGTTTGCCATTTTTTTCAAAAGTGTTCAAAGAGAAGGGGTGGATGGAGTTAAAAATTTCACAAAGGGCCGGAGTCGAGTTTCAGGAATGGGAAATCTTCAGAGTGTGTATATTGGCGGTGATCGATAGCTCTATAAAATGCCAAGGCGACGCGTCCACCGATTCAAAGAGCCGGAATTTCCGGCGTAATTTAGGCGACGCGTTCTCGGCTTTTCAGAAGACGCGTTCAACTTTGTCAAAAGATTTCTTCTTTTCAGACAACACGTGGAGGCCATCACCGCAACTACATATCTTTAGCCGACAAGCGCAAAGTTCGGCGACGCTTTCTCTGCTTTTCAGAAAACGCGTGCAGCTTTGTCAAAAGGAGCCGCATCTGCACTACCACGTGTCGTTCAGAAAGCGAAGGGGCGTCGTTCAGAAATCGAAGGGGCGCCTGCTCAGAAATCGAAGAGGCGTATTCAAAGATCGAAGAGGCGCCACTATTTCAAAAAGCCAGAGTTGCGGGATCAAAACATTTGTCGACAAAGGTAAAAAGTACCACCACTTGCTATTATCTCTATATATGTCGACCTTCGTCTTTTATGGCAGGGCAAACCTGAAGAAAATGCCCAACTCTCCCTTACCTCTGAGGGTGCACTCCCAGCAAGGCCTTTCGAAATACTCAATTCTTTCTTCTTCCCCAAAGATGATACCAGATGCCTGGAGTACAGATGACCCAGGAGGAAGCAGCACAACAAATACATGTGCTGATTCATTCACCGCTTCTTCAAAAGCAAAGGTATCTCATATCATCAAGGTCAAAAGCAAAAGTATCTCATATCATGCTCTTTCCCTGTCTTTTTCTTTGTCCTTGTTCTTACTCGCATGGCAAAGTAAAAGAAGCAATCAGCCGGCACTTGGAGTCAGTCTTCCGATCTGGAGCCAACTGCCTCGAATCTATTCCTGATTGCTTACCTAGCGTTGCTCTCGAGTAGTCATCTTCAACGGTTGATACACTTCCGGAGAAGGGACCACTTCTGCAAAGGGGAGCGAGTAAGGCAAGTGAAAATGATACATTGAAGCATGTGGAGACAAACATAGGCTGAGTTATCCTCCAACCCTTTTCAATACGAATTGGAAAGATTGAACAAAGAAACAGACCAAAAGGGTATGCTCAGACCTTCGGGGGAGACCAAAAGAACCATCCTGCTGCCCAGTTCAAAAAGTAGCACAAAGGAAAATCAACGATGGGCAGAAACCAGTTCAAGAGTAAGCCTGTGGAATCACAAAGATCAAAAGCCTCAATGCAATTACCAAGGAGAAGATGGAATTTACACTCCATAACCAGATTTGCGTCCCTAAACTCTTCTCTTTGTTAATTACATTTTGCCATGTTTAGTATGTTTAAGTGCTTTTTGTGTATTTACTTATGCTTTGTGTGAATCTATGCTTAAAACATTGAGGACAATGTTTGATTTAAATGTGGGGGGGTAACTAATGTTGTTAATGCAAATTCGTGGGATTTTATCACCCATAACTTCAAATGTTGTTCCTTGCTGTTTTAAGGTGTTTTTAAGTTGTTTTAGAGTGTTTTAGTATGTTTTGTTTTTATAACTCCGAAAAGCACATAAAAATTTGAAAAATTGTTTTGAAAAGCCTAAAAAGAGTGTTTTGAGTCGTTTTTGTGAGTTTGTGTCTTAGGGTACCTTCCAACACAATGATAAGGATTTGGTTTGTAATTGCATGACTGTTAAAAAGAGTTATAAACATAGAGAAAAGTTTGATTTACTCTTGGTTTATGCTTAGTTATGGTTATAATGTATGACTTCACATGCAATCATAAAAGAAAAATTCGTTTTTGTAACATGCTTGAAGGAAGGAACTCAAACAAACGCTACAACCCTGTGAGACTCGAGCCATTACCTTCTTTGGAGAGTTATTTTCTGTGATTCTTTGTTTTCTAAAGTTGTTGAATGATCTCATTATTCCTTGCTTGGTTGCTACTTAGAATGCAATTGTATCATGATAGAACTAAATGCTAGAACTTATATCCGTTTCATTCAAAGCATGATATTGAGTTGCATAACATATATCAAGATGAAGTTGTGTAGTTGCCACCATAGCCAAATAGCCTTACTTCCCATATTTCGTATATATTGTAAGTCTTAACACCGTTGAGCCTCGTTTAACCTATTTTCTTTGCTAACCATATCACCCCTTACCTAGCCTAGATTAGGACCATCCGTACCCTTGTTCTTAAAAGATAGTGAGCATGACTTAAATGAATTCCTTTTGAGTACATTTTGCAAGAAAATGAGTGTGGGGGAGTAAAAGTTTGTTCTTAAGTTTGTATGTTTTGAGAGTCAAAAGAAAAGAAGAAAAAAAAAAATTGTGAAAAACATATGAAAAAGAAAAACAGAAAAGAAGAGAAAAGAAAGAAAGAAAAAAAAAAAAAAAAAAAAGAGCTTGTTCCCCCTTGTTGTTCAAAAGTTGAGTTTTCATTCAAAAGTGAATTCTACGTTAATTCAAATGCTTTGCTCGCTATTTCTTTAAGAACCTTTGTTTTCCATATACCTTCTTTGTTAGCCAAACACCTTTAGCCCCGTTACACCCCTTTGACTTCTATCTTGATCGTTATGTGTTCAATAATGTGGAGTTTGAAATTGATATGAGCTTATGGAATCACTGGTTCTCATTCTAAGTAGTAGCATTCCATTCATGAGATCATATTCATGTCATTATCGTAAATCCAGAAAATGCTTTCCTTGTTATAACATATGTGAGTGTTCGTCTACATGTTTACATCAATCTTCTCACATATAACTAGTGTAGGGTGTGTAGTCAGAAAATCTGTGTGAAAAACGAGTGCATATCTTGTAAGGATTTGAGCAATTTCTCTAAGGCATGTTACTACATTCAAAACATGGTTTTAAATGCTTAATTGTGAACTAGTATATGGTGACTATGATTAAGAATGTACTTAAGTGTGAAGATGACTAAAATCTGTGGGAATGATGATTTTTAACGTGTCATGTGCATTGGAAATCCCTAAGACGGTTGTTGGAAGGTTTAGGTTGTGTTTTACTTGTTTTGTTTCGTTTGGTTTTGTTTTGTTTTTCTTTCTGTTTTGCTCGAGGACTAGCAAAAGATAAGTGTGGGGGTATTTGATAGGAGCATATTCATGCGACTTAAATGGCTTGTTCTCGTGCATTTACGTTATGTTTCTCTAGTTATTTTAGTCCTTTATGCTTCTTTTGTGTGTTTTCAGGTTCTAAGGGCAAGGTATGCAAAAGGATGCCTTTTGGAGCCTTTTGGAGCAAATTAGAGATTGGAATAGATATCATATGCTTGGAGCCAAGAGGATGGACGAAATTAAAGACTTGAAGTAGGAAAGTTAAATCCTAAAAGACCTCATGTTTAAGCATCATTGAAGACTCCTACGCATTTTAGAACACAAAAACAACATTCCTTGCAACCATAGGACATTGTCGTGTGTTTCCTTGTGTCTCCCTTCCTTGCCATGCAAGGAAGGGCTTTGTTCCCTATTTTAAACACTTAAAGCATTCATTTATCATAATCATTCACTTATACACTTATCATAATCATTCACTTATTCTTTCATCATTCAACCACCAATTCAACACATGCATTTCAAACATTTCAACACCCTTTAATCATCTCCCTTTAAGTTATGATTTTATTTCCTAACCCTACATGCATTATTTATTAGCATCTTCACATGCATTCACACACACTTCACACAAACAAACAACTCAAAACCGTGAGCTCCCATTCCCTTATGCCATTTTCAGATTTCCACCCACTAACCTAGTCATCAACACATGCATTCCCTTCACATTCACCCACATGCACTCCCACTCTTTAATCATATGCACTCCCATCATAATTCCACCACCAATTCAGCCACAAAACATTATCATTGCACCACATTCAACCACTCCACATCCCTCACCAAGAAACCATTCAACACACACATGCATCCTGAAATTCTTTGCCATGCAATCACATGCATTTCCCTTGACATTTTCAGCCATCACACTTCATCATTACACCACCATTCACTCTTTAACCCACACACACTTCACACAAACAACATTCACATGCATTCACATGCATTTCCAACACAAAACACACTCAAAACCGTGGCCACCTTTGCATTTCAGGATTCCCATTTGCATTTTCAGATTTCCAGCTTTCCCTTTTATTTTCCAGCTTTCATTCTTCATCATTGCAGCCATTCCACATGCAATTCTCCATCATTCCTCCACACAAACACCTTAAACAAATAGCCATATACATCTCCACTCCTCCTATAAATACCCTTGCATTCCCATCATTCAAAACATCTCATTCCATTGTAGATACCACAACACAAACACTCCATTCCTTCTCTAGCCGTGAGTTTCTCTCCATTTTCTGCACCATTTTCTCCACCACTCCTCACCTATTTCCATAATTCCCCACTCCATTCCACACTTCCATCCCCCCAAACCAACTATCTTTAGACCTTGTGCTACAACGAAGAGGAAGAGAAGAGGGCCTAAACGTTCATACAATTCAAGTTTGAGTTGTTGGAATGTTTAGGTGTTTCTTTGATTTCAATGTTTAATTTTAATTCTCTTTGTTTTGTATGAGGAACTAAACCCCCCCTAGCTAGGGGGGTGATTCGAAATATATGTTTATGCTTGCATTTTGATTTGATTACTTCTAATTGCGTTTCATAAGTTGTGGATTCAATTTGTTTAACCGTTTGATTGATAACTTATTTATGTATGTTTATTAAGAATGCGCGCTTAATTTTCATGCATGAATATGACGCTAGAATATAAGTGAGTTTCACCTAATCGTTATGAACTTATATTCACAAGTAGTGGAGGTTGCTTATAAACAATCGCGTTAAACGAATTCTTGGCATAAGTTTCATGCAATCATAGTAACGAATGCCTCGTCAACACTTATAGTTTTCATGATGCTTAATGATTCTTGCTTGTTTCTCTATTATGCAATTCATGTAGGGAACTTGTGAGGAATGCTTTGGGTTGTCGTATGCAATCATCCAATTCATTAACTTAAGGAAAACTTGACGGTTAATTTAAGCGGACCTAATTAACCCGGGGTGTTGAGAATTCATGGTTTATTGAAATGCAATTGGAAATCATTTTATTATGCAAGTGTAACATGTATGGAGATGAACCCCTTAGCTAGCTTCCCATCCATTCATTTCCGTCAAATCCATATTTACAATTTGTTTTGTTTCCAAGTATTCATTTTAGTTTAAATTCGTCCAAATCCAATTCCCCCCTATTTCGTTGAAATCTTAGTCTTAATCTTTCTTATTTTTAGTTTTGCTTTCTTCGAGCATTAAATAGTGTTTTATATTGTGTTTTTATGTTTTTAAGTCAATTTAGAAGGTTTTAGCAAGCCCTCCTAATCCCCGGTCTAGAACGATCCCTCACTTATCCATTCTACTACAATTGTCAAACGAGGGTTTAATTTGAGTGTCAAGTAAATCACGCATCATGCTCCTATCACATGTGCATTGGAAATCCCTGAGGCGATTGTTGGAAGGTGTAGGTTGTGTTTTACTCATTTTACTTCGTTTATTTACTTTTGTTTCATTTTGTTTTGCCCGAGGACTAGCAAAAGCTAAGTGTGGGGGAATTTGATAGGAGCATATTTACACACCTTAGTTTAGCTTGTTTTTGTGCATTTATAGTGTTTTTCCTTAGTAAAGTAGTCTTTTAAGCTAGTTCTATGTGTTTTCAGGTTTTAAGGGCAAAGTATGCAAAAGGATGCATTTTGGAGCCTTTTGGAGCAAATTAGAGCTTGGAATGGACATCATATGCTTGGAGCCAAGAGGATGGACGAAATTGAAGACTTGAAGATGATGATTCCTACTTGAGCAAGGTTTCCTAGTTGAAGTAGGAAAGTCCCTAAATGGAAGATGGTTTCCTAGTTGAATTAGGATTCCTAGTTAAAATGGGTTTCCTAGTTGAATTAGGATTCCTAGAAGAATGAAGATTCCTACTCAAATAGGGTTTCCTACTTGATGAAGGAAAGTCAAAATCCAAATGGTCTCAAGTGAAGCAACAAAGAAGTTTTCCAAGACCAAGAAGGAAAAGGAGTCCAAGATGAAGAAGGAATGACAAAGACAAGGTTTCCTAATCCTAATAGGCAAAGTTTCCATGTGCAATGAGGAGTCCTTATCCATTTAGGGCACTTTATCCATTTAGGAAACCTTATCCTTGTTCTAGAACCCTTATCCATCCTTGCCGTGAGTTTTCCTTGCATTAGAGGGTTTCTAGAAGCCCTAATCTGCCCTATCCTTTAGTGCCGCACCTATCCCTTCTAGAAAGCTGATTTCCCTTGCCTTGCAAGGCATTCTAGAAGCCTTATCACCTCATATCCTTACCTGCCGCACCTAGGAAGCATTATCCCTTTTTATTTCTGATTTCTAAGCCTATTTCCTTGTGGATTTGGGTTATTCAAGTCCATATCTGATTACCCTAGGGTTTTAAGTGCCTATATATACTCATATTAACCCCTAGATCAGAGCACCACCTCTCATACACATTCATTCATTCCAGAAATTCGTCCAACCCTCTCCACACCCTTGCCGCAGCCACCAAACACCTTTCTCCTTAGTTTTAAGCTTTGCCGCACCATCCCATCCCTCCTAAACACTACCCTACCATCACACATCCATTCCTCCATACAAATACCACCCAAAACCTGTCCTTAGACCTTGTGCCGCAACAAAGAGGAGGAGAAGAGGGCTTGGAAGTTCATGCAATTCAAGTTCGAGTGGCTGGAATATTTAGGTGTTTCCTCTCCTTTGATTTCAATGTTTAAATTTATTTCTCTTTGTCTTGTACGTATGAGGAACTAAACCCCCCCTTGGCTAGGGGGGGATTCGAAATACATGTTTATGCTTGCGATATGATTTGATTACTTCTAATTGCGTTTCATAAGTTGTGAATTCAATTTACTTATCTATGTGAATTACATTGATTTGTGTGTGTTGGTTGAGAGTGCACGCTTAATTATCATGCATAAATTGGATGCTAGGACATAAGGAAATTTCACCTAATCGTTATGGAATTATATTCACAAGTAGTAAAGGTTGATGATCTCAATCGCGTTAAGTAAATTCTTGGCATAAGTTTCATGCAATCATAGTAACAAGTGCTTCGTCAATGCTTATGGTTTTCATAGAACTTAATGATTCTTGCTTGTATCTCTATTATGCAATCATGTAGGGGACTGGTGGGGAATGTTTTGGGTTGTCGTATGCAATCATCCAATTCAATAACGTTAGGAAAATCTGAAGGTTAATTTAAGCGAACCTAATTAACTTGGGGCGTTGAGAATTCATGGGTTATTGAAAAGCAATTGGAAATCGTTTATTATGCAAGTATAACATGTGTGGAGATGAACCCCTTAGCTAGCTTCCCATCCATTCAACTCCATCAAATTCGTTTTTACAATCTGTTCTAATTTAAAAAGTTTGTTTTGTTTTTAAATTCGTCCAAAACCAATCCCCCTTTACTTTGTTGAGTCATAGTAGTTAGAAATCACTTTAGTTTGTGTTTTTAAGTGTCTTAGGTCAAAGTAAAACCAATTTTCGTCCAAAGTTGTGTCTAGTGTTCAAAACTGCCCAGATTGTGTTTTTAAGGCAGTTTTGAGTGTTTTGGTGCTGTTTTGAGTCTTTTGGTTTGTTTTGGTGTTTTAAAGTTTAGTTTTGCATTCTTTGAGTCTAGTATAGTGTTTTAAACTTGTTTTTACGTATTTGAGTCAGTTTCCAAGTGATTAACAATCCCTCCTAATCCCCGGTCCAAAACGATCCCTACTTACATTCTTCACTACAATTGATAAAAAGAGGGTTTAATTTGTGTGCGTATAATTCTCACATCAATAAGTAGGGATCGTTCTTAACCGGGGATTAGGAGGGATTGCAAAATCACTTGGAAACTAACTCAAAAACGTAAAACACAAGTTAAAACACTAAACTAGACTCAAAGAATGCAAAACTAAACAATAAAACACTAAAACAAACCAAAAGACTCAAAACAGCCCCAAAACACTCAAAACTGCCTTAAAAACACAATCTGGGCAGTTTTGAGCACTTTGACTATTTTGGACGAATTTGGGTAATAAATTGAATTAAAACACTTAGAAACACAAACTAAGACACTTTCTAACTAAATTGGACACTAAAGTAAAGGGGGATTGAGGTTTTGACGAAATTAAACAAATAGCACAGAATGTAATTCAAACAGATTTTAAATATGAATTTGATGAAAATATGGATGGAATGCTAGCTAGAAGGTTCTTCTCCACACATGTCACACTTGCATACAATTTGATTTTCAGTTGGTCTTTCGATGAATTATGAAACTCAACACCCCGGGTTAATTAGGTCCGCTTAAATTAACCTTCAAGTTCTCCTTAAGTTAGTGAATTGGATGGGACAGCGCATACACAATTCAAAACATTCTCCAAAAGTCCTTTACGTGAAAAGCACAATAAAGATACAATCAAAGATCATTAAGCAACATGAAAACTATAAGTGTTGACGAGGCATTCGTTACTATGATGAGCATGAAACTAGTGCCAAGAATTCATTTAACGCGATTGTTTATAAGCAACCTCCACTACTTGTGAATATAAGTTCGTAACTATTAGGTGAAACTCACTTATATTCTAGCATCATATTCATGCATGGAAATTAAGCGTGCACTCTCAATAAACATACACAAATAAGTTATCAATCAAACAGTTAAATGAATTGAATCCACAACTCATGAAATTCCAACCAAAGGTAATCAATTCATATTGCAAGCATAAACATGGTTTCGAATCACCCCTAGCTATCTAGGGATTTAGCCTCTCATGTTCACAGAAAGAGAACTAAAATTGAATTTAAACATAAAGATTAAAAGATTGATTACACCTAGAACGCCCAACAAATCCACTTGAATTTCTGCGCGTCTAAACTCCTCTTTCTTCTTCTCCTTGTTGCGGCAGAGATGGTGTGGGTGGTTTTTGGATGATTTTCTGGTTTGGGAATGGGTTTAGGGAAGTGTGGTGGTGCGGCAAGGTGGTAGGAAGGTGTATGGAGGTGTGGAAGGTGGCTGGAAGGGTTGGTAGTGCTGCGGCAATGGTGGGGAGTGGCTGGAATGGAGGGGGAAGGCACGGCAGAGAAGAATTTGGGTGATGGTGGCTGCGTATTGAAGGGAGAGAATGGGAGAGAATGGTTACGGCTTATAGGTGTGTGGCTGAAAAAATATGGAAAGTGAATCAAGAGAGCAGCCCTAGGGTGCAGCTAAGTGTGTAATACCTAGGGTTTTCTGAAATTCCAACCTTAATTTATTTTGGTTAATTAAAATTAAGTTAAAAGCTTCTAGAATTAGGAAATAAAATCATAAATTAAAAGGGGATGGCTGCAAGGTGCGGCTAGGGTTAGGTTAGGAGAGGGAACTAGGGTTTAAGTGAATGACATTGGACCTAAATACCCCCCCTTGCACGGCAAGGGAAGGAAAGAAAGGGATTGGGCACGACAAAGGGTTTTAAGGGCCCTAGGGCCTTCGTTTTGTGTCCTAAAGTGCCTACAAGGCCTTCAAAGTGGCTAGAAAATACGGACGTTTAAGATTAGGAAAGGTTACCAAAACGGAAAACTTAGGGTTAACTTTCCTACTTCAAGTAGGAATCCTTGTTTGAGTAGGAATCCTCGTTTTGGTATGAATTCATCGTTGGAGTAAGAATTCATCGTTTCTTCAAGTCTTCAACTCATTCATTCCTCTTTTGCTCCAAAAGGCTCCAATTTACATCTTCTTGCACACTTTGGCCTTATAATCCGAAAATACACAAAAATTACTTTAAACACTAAAATAACTAAGGAAACTGATAGGAGCATATTCATGCGACTTAAATGGCTTGTTCTCGTGCATTTACGTTATGTTTCTCTCGTTATTTTAGTCTTTTATGCTTCTTTTGTGTGTTTTCAGGTTCTAAGGGCCTAGGGAGCAAGAAAGTGCATTTTGAGGCCATTTGGAGCATTTTTGGGCATGGATTGGATAGCTTATCCATGGAGCCAAGAGGATGGACGAATTTGAAGGCCTTGTATGCACTTGAAGACACAACACATTATGCCATACAAACCAACCTATTTTAGGCCCATTCTATGTACTTAAACCCTAGCCCTTTAAACTAGTTCATTTATCACTTATCAAACCATTCACTTATCACTCACCACATATCATTCATTTATCACTTAGCATATCATTCATTTATCAATTATCAAACCATTCACTTATCACTCACCACATATCATTCATTTATCACTTAACATATCATACACTTATCATAATCATTCACTTATCACTTATCACTTATCATAATCATTCACTTATTCTTTCATCATTCAACCACCAATTCAACACATGCATCTTCAAACATATCAACCCTACAAGCACATGCTCCCCCTAATCCCTTGCCGTGCCTTCCTCAACCATTTCAACCACATTCTTCCACTTTGTCTCTCATCATTTCAGCCACATTTCTAACTCATATGCATCACATTCATTTCCAAATAACAATCACTTCAAATGCCATGCATTCACATGCATTTACACCACCAAAAACCCCTTTGCCGTGGGCTTTCAATGCCTTTCCAGCTTTCCCATTTATTTTCCAGCTTTCATTCTTCACAATTTCAGCCATTACACATGCATTTCAAACCTTTCAACACCCTTTAATCATCTCCCTTTAAGTTATGATTTTATTTCCTAACCCTACATGCATTATTTATTAGCATCTTCACATGCATTCACACACACTTCACACAAACAAACACCCTTGTTGCCGTGAGTTCCCTACCTTTTCAGCATTCCATTTCATCATTTCACCAACAATTCAGCCACATTCCACATGCATAACCAACCTAGTGTCACTCCCATTCATTCCCTTTAATTATTTAGCCATTATCATACATTTATTCTCCCATAAACAACCCAACAATGCCGTGAGTTCCCACTCCCATTTCCAGCTTTCCATAACTTTTCCTAGTTGTTTTATTACATACATTCCCCCTTCATTATTCCAAACACATGCACCCATAATCATTCATCCCCTCCTAGCTGCAATATTCCCTCTTTTGTTCCCCCATTTCACCTATAAATAAGCATCCAACACTCCTCAAAATTGACTCACTCTTCCATACACATTTTCAGTTACAAACACTTCCATCTTCTCCCTAGCCGTGAGTCTCTTCATTTTCTGCATATTTTCTCTTCATTCTTCCATCTCCAACCACTCCCTACTCCATTCCACATACACCTAAAGCCCTTAAGCTCACCTTAGACCTTGTGCTACAACAACGAGGAAGAAAAGAGTGCTTAAACGTTCATACAATTCAAGTTTGAGTTGTTGGAATGTTTAGGTGTTTCTTTGATTTCAAAGTTTAAATTTAATTCTCTTTGTTTTGTACGTATGAGAAGGGAAGAGAAGAGTGCCTAAACGTTCATACAATTCACGTTTGAGTTGTTGGAATGTTTAGGTGTTTCTTTGATTTCAAAGTTATGAGGAACTAAACCCCCTTTAGCTAGGGGGTGATTCGAAACTATGTTTATATTTGCAATTTGAATTGATTACGTTTGGTTGGAATTTCATAAGTTGTGGATTCAATTCGTTTAACTGTTTGATTGATAACTTATTTATGTATGTTCATTGAGATTACAAGCTTAATTTTCATGCATAAATATGACGCTAGAATATAAGTGAATTTCACCTAATCGCTATGAACTTATATTCACAAGTAGTGGAGGTTGCTTATAAACAATCGCGTTAAACGAATTCTTGGCATAAGTTTCATGCGTATTCCATAGTAACGAATGCCTCGTCGATGTTTATGATTTCCGTTGAACTTAATGATCTTTGTTGAATGTCTCTATCATGCGTATTCCATAGTTAGGGACTTTGATTAAGAATAATTTGGTTGTAATGCGTATTCCATTCAATCCAACGAATTTAGGGAAATCTGAAAGTTAATCTAAGCGGATCTAATTAACTTGGAGCATTGAGTTTCACAACTTATCGAAAGACCAACTGAGAATCAATTTTGTTTTGCAAGTGTAACATGTGTGGAGAAGAACCCCTTGGCTATTCCATCATCCATATTTTCATCACATTCATATTTACATTTTGCCTTTAATTATATTCTGTCTTTTTAATTTAATATCGTCCAACCACAATTCCCCCCCCCCTATTTTGTTAAGTCTTAATCATTCGTATTTGTTTTATTTTTGTATCTTTAAGCTTTTGGAGTCATAAACAATTGCAAATTCGTCTAAATCAAGTTTTAGCTTCTATTTGAGTCAATTTGATTGTTTTAGACAATTTGAGTTTTTCAAAGCCTTTCTGAGTCATAGTAGTCTTGTTAAGAGTATTTTAATTTAGTTTTTATGTTTTTAAGTCAATTTAGAAGGTTTTAGCAAGCCCTCCTAATCCCCGGTCTAGAACGATCCCTCACTTATCCATTCTACTACAATTTGACGAAAAGAGGGTTTAATTTGTGTGCGTATAAATACTCGCATCAAATTTTGGCGCCGTTGCCGGGGATTAGCAACTTTGCTAATCCTTTGTCTTTATTTTTATATTTTGTTTTTCGTGCATTCTTATTTCAAATTCTTAGTTTGTTTGTTTCCTTGTTTTTTAGGTACTGTGTATGACTCGTCGCTCTCGGCCTATTATAGAGAACATCTCCGACTTTGACGGTGATTTTGAACGCACTTTGAGGAGAACGAGGAGTCAACAAGAGCCACCACAACCTCCACCACAACCTGGGCTTGAAGAAGACGAAGTCGGTGTAGAAGAAAAGCCCACGGATCAGATTTTTGAAGAAGAACAAGCCATGGCAGCAGATAATAGAACCATCAAGGAGCTTTCGGCCTCGGGTTTGGATAATGCATTGCCTCTTTGTATCCAATACCCCACGGCTGCAGAGGGGAAGACTGAGGAATTTGAACTCAAATCCAGTTTGTTACACCATATTCCGAAGTTCCATGGCTTGTCTATGGAAGACCCCAACAAACACTTGAAGGAGTTCGAGGTGGTTTGTTCGAGCATGACCCCCGTCAATGTGGATGGGAGTATATTGAAGATGAAGGCCTTTCCATTTTCACTTATGGACAAGGCCAAAGATTGGCTCTACGAACTAGCCCCGGGAACTGTGACTTCGTGGGAGAGTATGAAGCGTGCTTTCTTGGAGAAATTCTTCCCTACTTCGAGAGTGATTCTCCTACGGAAGAAAATTAGTGGTATTCAACAGAATCATGGTGAGACATTCCCGGCTTATTATGAGCGCTTCAAGGGCCTTGTAGCTTCATGTCCTCAACATCAAATGAAGGAGAAACTTCTCCTTCAATATTTCTATGAGGGCCTCCTTCCTATCGAACGTCAAATGGTTGATGCATCAGCGGGAGGAGCATTGGTGGACAAAACACCAAGGGATGCCAAGATTCTCAAAGCCAACCGAGCGCTCAACGCTCAACAATATGAAGGAGTGGGCCAAAGGGAAGCCCCACGGCAACAAAGTGTAAATGAGGTGAGTGCTATTTCTGAAATTCAATCACAACTTGCTAATCTTACTTCTCTTGTTTCTCAGGTTGTGATTGGTCCAAAAGCACAAGAACACCAAGTTTGTGGCGTGTGCTCAATTCAAGGGCATCCATCCGACAAGTGCCCTCAACTAATCGAGAATGGTGGGTGGGAATCTACCAATGCAATTGGTTTCCAAGGACAAAATCAAAACAACCCATACTCGAACACTTACAATGCCGGATGGAGGGACCATCCAAACTTCAAATGGAGGGAGCCACAACAAGCTGCCCAACAAGGAGGATTTAGGCCAAACCCCCCTGGTTTTTATTCCAAGCCGTATGCACCCCAACAACCTTCGACATCATCTCATTCAGGTACGTCCTTGGAAAGTGATCAAGCTATGCAATTACTAACCTCTATTTCGCATGGGTTGCAAAATCAAAACAACCGGATAGCAAATAACGAGAAGGAGATGACGGATATGAAGAAACAAATAGGGCAGATTTCTGAGTTCCTTGGACAGATTAGAGAGCAAGGAAAGCTTCCTAGCTCAACCACAGTCAATCCAAAGGGAGGATTCGAATCCGCCAAGGCCATCACCCTAAGGGGTGGAAAAGAAGTTGGGACCGAGCCAAACAATCCCAAATCTGCCCAGAAAGTAGATGAAGAGATGACACAACCTGAGGCAGATCACCCTAACTCGGCCAAATCAGGTAATTTAAGTTCAAATTCATGTACTTCACGTCCTAATCTGCCCAATGTACCTTTTCCTCGCAGGTTCATGCAAGAAAAAAAGGAAGAAAGCGAGAAGGACATTCTTGAAACGTTCCGGAAAGTGCAAGTGAACATACCGCTTCTCGATGCAATCAAACAGGTTCCAAAGTATGCTAAATTCCTCAAGGACCTATGCAATACAAAGAGAAGAAGGGCAAACAAAGAGGTAGTGAAGGTAAGCGAGAATGTGTCCGCTGTTTTGCAACGTAAACTGCCTACCAAGTGCAAAGACCCCGGTAGTTTCACGATTCCTTGTGTAATTGGACATAATCGTTTTGAACATGCCATGCTTGATTTAGGTGCATCCATAAATGTCATGCCTTATTCTATTTATGCATCTATGAATTTGGGTGAATTAAAACAAGATGGTGTAATTATACAATTGGCTGATCGTTCTAACGCGTATCCAAAAGGAGTTTTGGAGGATGTGCTTGTGCAGGTGAACCATTTAATTTTTCCGGCTGATTTCTACGTCCTAGACATGGAGGATTCAGCCCATTCTACATCTTTGCCGATTCTCCTTGGTAGGCCATTCATGAAGACGGCCCGAACGAAGATTGATGTATACAAAGGCACCTTGACAATGGAATTCGATGGGGAAGTGATTGATTTTAATATTTCTGAAACTATGAGATATCCCGTTGATGACCATTCTTGTTTTTCCATTGATGTTATCGATTCTTTGGTGCAGGTATACCTTGAAGAATTGAACGAGGACGCCCTGGAAACAACCATCACTAAGGCCATAGAGCGCAAAAATGAAGGATTTGGGCCAATGCAAGGCCACGGCAAGGAGGAGGAATTCTTTGCAATGGGTTCTAGTGAAGAAATAATTGAGGTTGTGGCAGCCCTTGAGTCATTGCCACAACAATATGGTAAGGTTCCACTCTCACTTTCAAATTCAGTTTCCACTAAGATGCTACCTTCTGTTGTTCAGGCACCATCGCTTGAACTTAAGCCGTTGCCGGACCATTTGAAGTATGTGTTTTTGGGAAAATGCGAAACATTGCCCGTCATCATTTCATCAAGTCTCACGGCAATGGAGGAGGAGAAGCTTGTGAGGGTGCTGCGAGAGCACAAAACGGCCATAGGGTGGACTTTGGCCGACATTAAAGGAATAAGCCCTACCACATGCATGCACCGTATACTTCTTGAGGAGGGGGCTAAACCAACTCGAGAGGCTCAACGCCGTCTCAACCCTCCGATGATGGAAGTGGTGAAGAAGGAAATAATCAAACTTTTGGATTGCGGAGTGATCTACCCTATCTCCGATAGCCATTGGGTCTCTCCAGTTCAAGTCGTTCCCAAGAAGTCCGGAGTAACTGTTATCAAGAATGATGAGAATGAGCTCGTGCCTACACGCATTCAGACTGGATGGCGAGTATGTATCGATTACCGGAAGCTAAATGCCATGACTAGGAAAGATCACTTTCCTTTGCCATTCATCGACCAGATGCTCGAAAGGTTAGCCGGTCATGCTTTTTACTGTTTTCTTGATGGATACTCTGGATATAACCAAATTGTGATAGCCCCGGATGATCAAGAGAAGACCACATTCACATGTCCCTTTGGAACATTTGCTTATCGTCGCATGCCATTTGGTTTATGCAACGCACCGGCCACTTTCCAAAGGTGTATGGTAAGTATATTTTCCGATTTTGTTGAAAAGATCATTGAGGTTTTCATGGATGATTTCAGTGTATTTGGGAGTTCATTTGATAATTGCTTGGATAATCTGACCTTAATTTTGAAACGATGTGTTGAAACTAACCTTGTCTTGAATTGGGAGAAATGTCACTTTATGGTGAAACAAGGTATAGTTTTAGGACATATTGTTTCAGAAAAAGGAATTGCAGTAGATAAATCGAAAATAGACCTTGTACGTCACTTACTGATGCGTGGTTTATACGCACACAAATTAAACCCTCTTTTTATCAATTGTAGTATAGGTGCAAGTAGGGATCGTTCTGGACCGGGGATTAGGAGGGATTGTTAATCACTTGGATTTGACTTAAAAACGTAAAAACATAATATAAAACACTAAACTAGACTCAAAGAATGTAAAACTAAACTTTAAAACACTAAAACAAATCAAAAGACTCAAAATGCTTTTAAAAACACAAACTAAAATGCTATACTAAACTCGAAGAATTCAAAACTAAAAATAAGAAAGATTAAGACTAAGACTTAAACGAAATATGGGGGGATTGATTTTGGATGAATTTAAACTAAAATGGATAGATTGTAAAGAAAACAAATTGTAAATATGAAATTGACGGAAATGAATGGATGGTATGGCTAGCTAAGGGGTTCATATCCATACATGTTACACTTGCATAATAAAATGATTTCCAATTGCATTTCGATAAACCATGAATTCTCAACACCCCGGGTTAATTAGGTCCGCTTAAATTAACCGTCAAGTTTTCCTTAAGTTAATGAATTGGATGATTGCATACGACAACCCAAAGCATTCCTCACAAGTTCCCTACATGAATTGCATAATAGAGAAACAAGCAAGAATCATTAAGCATCATGAAAACTATAAGTGTTGACGAGGCATTCGTTACTATGATTGCATGAAACTTATGCCAAGAATTCGTTTAACACGATTGTTTATAAGCAACCTCCACTACTTGTGAATATAAGTTCATAACGATTAGGTGAAACTCACTTATATTCTAGCGTCATATTCATGCATGAAAATTAAGCGCGCATTCTTAATAAACATACATAAATAAGTTATCAATCAAACGGTTAAACAAATTGAATCCACAACTTATGAAACACAATTAGAAGTAATCAAATCAAAATGCAAGCATAAACATATATTTCGAATCCCCCCCTAACTAAAGGGGGGTTTAGTTCCTCATACAAAACAAAGAGAATTGAAATTAAACATTGAAATCAAAGAAACGCCTAAACATTCCAACAACTCAAACTTGAATTGTATGAACGTTTAGGCCCTCTTCTCTTCCTCTTTATTGTAGCATAAGGTCTAGGGATAATTGGTTTGGGGGATGGAAGTGTGGAATGGAAGAGGAGTGGTGGAGAAGTGAAAGGGGAATGAAAAAATGGTTTTGGATTCTAAGGGGACTCACGGCAAAGAGAAGGAATGGAAGTGTTTGTGGTGTGTTGTGTATGAAATGAGATGATCTTGAATGAATGAATGCAAGGGTATTTATAGGAGTAGTGGAGGGAACATATGGTTGTTTGTTTAAGATGCAAGTGGCTAATTAATGATGGAAAAGTATGTGATTTAAAGGATGCAAAGTGAATGAATCATGAATCATTGTGGATGAAAGGTGGAAGTGCATGTGTTGATGACTAGGTTAGTGGGTGGAAATCTGAAAATGGCATATAGGAATGGGAGCTCACGGTTTGAATGTGTAAAGTGTGTGTGAATGCATGTGAAGATGCAATAAATAATGCATGTAGGGTTAGGAAATAATGAAGAAATGCATGTGAGATGTTTGGAAAGGAAATGGGAACCCACGGCAATGAAGTTGTTTTGTGTTGTGAATTATGATGAATGCATGTGAGTTAAAGAGGGAGAATGTGGTGAAATGATGAAGTAGGAAGGTGGAAATGCATGTGAGATGTTTGGAAAGGAATAAAGAATGAATGGTGGAAATGTGAGTGAATGATGTGCATGTGTGAGAATGCATGTGGAATTAAGAGGAGTATGGAAGTGAAATAAATGAATGATATGTTAAGTGATAAGTGAATGATATGTGGTGAGTGATAAGTGAATGGTTTGATAAGTGATAAATGAATTAGTTTAAAGGGCTAGGGTTTAAGTACATAGAATGGGCCTAAAATAGGTTGGTTTGTATGGCATAATGTGTTTGATTGGGCTAGAGCCATTGTTTTGTGTCTTCAAGTGCATACAAGGCCTTCAAATTCGTCCATCCTCTTGGCTCCATGGATAAGCTATCCAATCCATGCCCAAAAATGCTCCAAATGGCCTCAAAATGCACTTTCTTGCTCCCTAGGCCCTTAGAACCTGAAAACACACAAAAGAAGCATAAAGGACTAAAATAACGAGAGAAACATAACGTAAATGCACGAGAACAAGCCATTTAAGTCGCATGAATATGCTCCTATCACTTACCCTCTCCTACTTCGGTTAGAGAGGTACGTTCGTTTCTTGGCCATGCAGGGTTCTATAGGCGTTTTATCAAGGACTTCTCCAAGATGTCCAACCCTCTTTGCCGATTGCTTCAAAAAGATGTGCTATTCAAGTTTGATGAAGAGTGTAATTCGGCATTTAACCAACTCAAGGAGAAGCTAGTCTCGGCCCCCATTATTGTACCTCCAGATTGGAGCCTTCCGTTCGAGCTCATGTGCGATGCATCCGACTATGCATTAGGAGCTGTTCTAGGACAAAGAAGAGACAAGCGGCCGCATGTCATATACTATGCCTCTCGGACTCTCAATGATGCCCAATTCAACTACTCCACGACGGAAAAAGAACTTCTAGCAGTGGTTTTTGCTTTAGATAAATTCCGTTCATATTTAATTGGTACTAAAGTAATCGTTT
This sequence comes from Pyrus communis, assembly GCF_963583255.1. NCBI lineage: Eukaryota > Viridiplantae > Streptophyta > Magnoliopsida > Rosales > Rosaceae > Pyrus > Pyrus communis. Next base: position 26,454,432 of record NC_084804.1, read on the forward strand.
ATTCTGATCATGCAGCTTTGAGGTACTTGCTCACGAAAAAGGAAGCAAAGCCGAGGCTTATCCGTTGGATTCTTCTTCTTCAAGAATTTGATATTGAAATCCGGGATAAGAAAGGAAGCGAGAATGTAGTGGCTGACCATTTAAGCCGAATGATCCACGAGGAGCATGAACATGCCGTACCTATCCCTGAAACTTTTCCCGATGAGCAGCTGCTATCCATTGAGGTAAGTGAACCATGGTATGCAGATTTAGTGAATTACTTGGTGACTAAACAAATTCCAAATGAACTAAACAAGCACCAACGTGATAAGCTTAAAAATGATGCACGTTTCTATGTTTGGGATGACCCTTATTTGTGGAAGTATTGCTCAGATCAAATTGTACGTAGATGTGTGCATGATTCTGAATTTCACTCAATTCTAAGCTTTTGTCACACATATGCATGTGGTGGTCATTTTGGCACACAACGCACTGCCCTCAAGGTTCTAGAGTGTGGTTTTTATTGGCCGACTATATTTAGGGATGCTAGAACCTTTTGTATGTCTTGTGATCGTTGCCAACGAATGGGTAACATAGGTACCAAGGACCAAATGCCGCAAACCCCTGTCTTTAATGTTGAAATTTTTGATGTTTGGGGTATTGATTTCATGGGCCCTTTCCCTCCATCTTATGGTTTGATAGGAGCATATTCATGCGACTTAAATGGCTTGTTCTCGTGCATTTACGTTATGTTTCTCTCGTTATTTTAGTCCTTTGTGCTTCTTTTGTGTGTTTTCAGGTTCTAAGGGCCTAGGGAGCAAGAAAGTGCATTTTGAGGCCATTTGGAGCATTTTTGGGCATGGATTGGATAGCTTATCCATGGAGCCAAGAGGATGGACGAATTTGAAGGCCTTGTATGCACTTGAAGACACAAAACAATGGCTCTAGCCCAATCAAACACATTATGCCATACAAACCAACCTATTTTAGGCCCATTCTATGTACTTAAACCCTAGCCCTTTAAACTAATTCATTTATCACTTATCAAACCATTCACTTATCACTCACCACATATCATTCACTTATCACTTAACATATCATTCATTTATTTCACTTCCATACTCCTCTTAATTCCACATGCATTCTCACACATGCACATCATTCACTCACATTTCCACCATTCATTCTTTATTCCTTTCCAAACATCTCACATGCATTTCCACCTTCCTACTTCATCATTTCACCACATTCTCCCTCTTTAACTCACATGCATTTCTTCATTATTTCCTAACCCTACATGCATTATTTATTGCATCTACACATGCACTTCCACCTTTCATCCACAATGATTCATGATTCATTCACTTTGCATCCTTTAAATCACATACTTTTCCATCATTAATTAGCCACTTGCATCTTAAACAAACAACCATATGTTCCCTCCACTACTCCTATAAATACCCTTGCATTCATTCATTCAAGAACATCTCATTTCATACACAACACACCACAAACACTTCCATTCCTTCTCTTTGCCGTGAGTCCCCTTAGAATCCAAAACCATCTTTCCATTTCCACCACTTCCCAACCCTCCAAACCACTCCTCTACCATTTCCATAATCCCCCAAACCTCACCTTAGACCTTGTGCTACAACAACGAGGAAGATAAGAGGGCCTAAACGTTCATACAATTCAAGTTTGAGTTGTTGGAATGTTTAGGTGTTTCTTTGATTTCAAAGTTTAAATTCAATTCTCTTTGTTTTGTACGTATGAGGAATGGAAGAGAAGAGTGCCTAAACGTTCATACAATTCAAGTTTGAGTTGTTGGAATATTTAGGTGTTTCTTTAATTTCAAAGTTATGAGGAAATAAACCCCCCCTTTAGCTAGGGGGTGATTCGAAATAAATGTTTATACTTGCATTTTGATTTGATTACCTTTCGTTGGAATTTCATAAGTTTTGAATTCAATTTGTTTAACCGTTTGATTGATAACTTATTTATGAATGTTTATTAAGAATGCGCGCTTAATTTTCATGCATGAATATGACGCTAGAATATAAGTGAATTTCACCTAATCGTTATGAACTTATATTCACAAGTAGTGGAGGTTGCTTATAAACAATCGCGTTAAACGAATTCTTGGCATAAGTTTCATGCGTATTCCATAGTAACGAATGCCTCGTCAACACTTATAGTTTTCATAATGCTTAATGATCTTTGATTGTATCTTTATTGTGCTTTTCACGTAAAGGACTTTTGGAGAATGTGGTGAATTGCGTTGCGCTAACCCATCCAATTCATTAACTTAAGGAGAACTTGACGGTTAATTTAAGCGGACCTAATTAACCCGGGGCGTTGAGTTTCATAATTTATCGAAAGACCAACTGAGAATCAATCTTGTATGCAAGTGTAACATGTATGGAGATGAACCCCTTAGCTAGCATTCATCCATAAATTTCATATTTACATTCTGTCTAGTTTATTAACTTGTTTCGTTATTTCAATTTTCGTAAAAACCTCAATCCCCCTTTTGCTTTAATGTTCATTTTAGTTAGAATTCAATTTAGTTTGTGTTTTTAAAGCATTTTGAGTTTTTGGTTTGTCTTAGTGTTTTAAACTTTAATTTTGCATTCTTTGAGTCTAGTTTAGTGTTTTAAACTTTATTTTACGTTTTTAAGTCAGTTTCCAAGAGATTTGCAAGCCCTCCTAATCCCCGGTCTAGAACGATCCCTCACTTATCCATTCTACTACAATTGTCAAACGAGGGTTTAATTTGTGTGCGTATAAATCTCGCATCAAATTTTGGCGCCGTTGCCGGGGATTAGCAACTTTGCTAATCCCTTAGTTCTTTTCTTTTTTTTTTTGGTTTAGTTGTTTTCGTTTTAGTTTCTAACTTAGTGTTGTTTTCTTTGTTTGTTGTTACTTTTGATTTTTGATTTAGTTCTCTTTCTTTTTAGGTACTAGAGAAGTAAGATATGGATTTTGCTAGCATTCAAGCTCAATTGGCAAATCTTACTTCTAAATTGTCGCCGTATGCCGAAAGGACCACAATGCAGAGTGTCCCTACATTTGGTGCTTCATATAGGCAAGGATTTCAAGCCAATCAATGTCCACAAAGAGATTGGAGGGATCATTCAAACTCTATATGGTGGGAAGATCAACAAGTTCAACGTGAAGCATATTGGCAACCATATGAGGAGTTCTATTCAAGACCTATGCAGCCACCACAACTTCATATGCAATATGCTCAATTAAATTCAAGTTCGCCAGTAGATTATATTCAAATTCTTAATGAAATAAATTCTTTGGCGCAGGGGTCACAAAATCAAGCCAAGGAGGCTCAACAAGAAGCATATTGGCAACCATATAAGGAGTTCAATACAACACCTATGCAGCCACCACAACCTCCCCCACAACAATTCCAATCAAGTTCAAGTATGTCCATGGATAATGATAAAAATTTTCAATTACTAACCTCTTTGACGCAGGACGAACAAAATCAAGACAAGAAGTTGGGTAAATTGGACGAGCAATTTGGGCAGATTATGGAGTTCATGAAACAAATTCAAGAGCAAAGTGAACTTTCCAACTCAACTATTGAAAACTCGAAGGAAGATTTTGAAATCCATAATGCTATCACTTTGGGAAGTGCTATGGAGGTTGGAGCTGACCTAAAAATGTCCAAACATAGCCTAGAAGTGGATGAAGAGCTGCTAATTGAGGAGGAGGAAGAAGACATGCACACGGCAAGGGTAGAACAACCCTTGCCGCAGCCCCCTAAGCCCTCTAAACCACCCACCACCAGTAAGGACGTCCCAATTTCATGTTATTCTGATGTTATTCCACCCAATGTCCCTTTTCCTAGCAGGTTTTTGATTCCCAACCAAGAAGAGAGTAAAAAGGACATCGTGGAAGCCTTCCCAAAGGTGCAAAATGCTATTCAAATTCTTGGTGCAACACAGCAAGTTTTAGATGGTGTTGAATTCTTCAAAGGACTTTGTACACCAAGAAGAATGATTCAAGAGAAGGTAGTGGCTGGAGAAGATGTAGAAGGCATCAAAGAGGACAAATTTGAAACCACAATTCCCAAGGAAGTTGGATTTTATGACACGGGACAAGTCATAACTTTCGAAGGGGTGTTTATTCTGGAGTTCATTTTGGAGCACACAGGTAAGCCGCCTCCCCGAATTTCAATTTTCTTTTATACTAACATGTGGTTAATGATTCAGGCACCCAAAATGGAATTTAAACTATTACCGGATCATTTCAAGTATCACCGCCCATTCAAAGATAAATTCCATGCCGTTTGATTTTATTTATGTTAATAAAAAAAAAAATAAAAAAAAAAATAAAAAAAAAAAACAAATTTGAAAGAAAGATACTAAACATGGAGAAAGGTGGAGCTTCACAAAGGTTGTTTACGTGAAGCCCCACTACGAGGCGCAGAAGCGGAAGGCGCAGAAGCGGGAGGCATAGAAGCGGGAGGCATCGGAGCGGGAGGCATCGGAGCGGGAGGCATCGGAGCTAGAGCATTCCAGGCCTCAATACTTGGCCAAGCGCTGGATGACCCAGGAAAAAGGTGCCTCTGGAGATAAGACGCAAGCCTTTGACGGTCACTGTGAATTCGACCCTCAGATTCTTGCAGCTCATCAAGCTTCCTTTTCATCCCCGACGAATAGTTATTTGCAAGCACATGCAAACTTCTATTCTCGTACTTAAGCTGCTGGATCTCTTGCTTAAGTCTTTCCACCTCTGCCATTAACGATTCCACCTGACGAGAGCGGGCAAGCAGGCGTAGGCCCATGTTGGACACAGAGCTCGCACACTGAACACTAAGTGCAAGGGACTCTTGAACGGCCAACTCATCAGACCGTCCTGACAGCAGCCTACTATCTTTTGGAGTGAGGAGGTTCCTAGCTACTATTGTAGCTGTTGTGGCGTCCTGCATCACAGAGTCTTCACCTGAAAGAGGACCGTTAGAAGATAAAAAAGAAGGGCGCCATACGTTACCTTGACGCGGCGCGCCCGTATCACTGCTAAGGCTCAATTCCAAGCTAAGGTTCGATGAGTTTGCCATTTTTTCAAAGGTGTTCAAAGATAGGGGTTGATGGAGTAAATTTTCAAAGGGTCGGAGTCGATTTTCAAGAATGGGAGTTCTTCAGAGTGTGTTTGTTGTGGTGATCGATAGCTCTATAAGAAGCCAAGGCGACGCGTCCACCAATTCAAAAAGCCGGAATTTCCGGCGTAATCAAGGCGACGCGTTCTCGACTTTTCAGAAGACGCGTTCAACTTTGTCAAAAGATTTCTGACAAAGCTGAAAGCACGTGGAGGCCATCATCGCAACTACACATCTTTAGCCGACAAGCGCAAAGTCCGGCGACGCTTTCTCTGCTTTTCAGAAAACGCGTGCAGCTTTGTAAAAAGGAGCCGCATCTGCACTACCACGTGTCGTTCAGAAAGCGAAGGGGCGTCGTTCAGAAATCGAAGGGGCGCCTGCTCAGAAATCGAAGAGGCGTATTCAAAGATCGAAGAGGCGCCACTATTTCAAAAAGCCGGAATTGCGGGATCAAAACGTTTGTCGACAAGGGTAAAAAGTACCACCACTTGATATTATCTCTATATATGTCGACCTTCGTCTTTTATGGCAGGGCAAACCTGAAGAAAATGCCCAACTCTCCCTCAGCTCTGAGGGCGCACTCCCAGCAAAGCCTTTCGAAATACTCAATTCTTTCTTCTTCCCCAAAAATGATACCAGATGCCTGGAGTACAGATGACCCAGGAGGAAGCAGCACAACAAATACATGTGCTGATTCATTCACCGCTTCTTCAAAAGCAAAGGTATCTCATATCATCAAGGTCAAAAGCAAAAGTATCTCATATCATGCTCTTTCCCTGTCTTTTTCTTTGTCCTTGTTCTTACTCGCATGGCAAAGTAAAAGAAGCAATCAGCCGGCACTTGGAGTGAGTCTTCCGATCTGGAGCCAACTGCCTGGAATCTATTCCTGATTGCTTACCTAGCGTTGCTCTCGAGTAGTCATCTTCAACGGTTGATACACTTCCGGAGAAGGGACCACTTCTGCAAAGGGGAGCGAGTAAGGCAAGTGAAAATGATACATTGAAGCATGTGGAGACAAGCTTAGGCTGAGTTATCCTCCAACCCTTTTCATTACGAATTGGAAAGATTGAACAAAGAAACAGACCAAAGGGGTAAGCTCAGACCTTCGGGGAAGACCAAAAGAATCATCCAGCCCAGTAGCACAAAGGAAAATCAATGATGGGCGGAAACCAGTTCGAGAGTAAGCCTGTGGAATCATCAAGATCAAGCCTCAATGCAATCAACAAAGAGAAGATGGAATTTACACTCTATAACCAGATTTGCGTCTCTAAACTCTTCTCTTTGTTAATTACATTATGCCATGTTTAGTATGTTTAAGTGCTTTTTGTGTATTTACTTATGCTTTGTGTGAATCTATGCTTAAAACATTGAGGACAATGTTTGATTTAAGTGTGGGGGGGTAACTAAGTATATTTGATGCAAATTCGTTGGATTTTATCACCTATCACTTCACATGTTGTTTCTCACTGTTTTAAAACTGTTTTAGTGTGTTTTGTCTTAAAAATTCGAAAATCCCATAAAAATTTGAAAAATTGTTTTGAAAAACCCAAAAAGAGTTGTTTTAAAGTTGTTTTTGTGTGTGTGTTTGTGTCTTAGGATACCTTCCAACACAATGATAAGGATTTGGTTTGTAATTGCATGACTGTTAAAAAGAGTTATTAACATAGAGAAAAGTTTGATTTACTCTTGGTATATGCTTGGTTATGGTTATAATGTATAACTTCACATGCAATCATAAAAGAAAATTTAGTTTTTGTAACATGCCTGAAGGAAGGAACTCAAACAAATGCTACAACCCTGAGAGACTTGAGCCTATAACGTTCTTTGGAGAGTATAATCTGTGATTTCTTGTTTTCTAAAATCGTTGCATGATCTCATTATTCTTTGCTTGGTTACTACTTAGAAGGCGTTTCATCATATAGTTCCAAATGCTAGAACTCATGCCCATTTCATTCAAAGCATGTTATTGATTTGCATAACATATATCAAGATGAAGTTGTGTAGTTGCCACCATAGCCAAATAGCCTCGCTTCCCATATTTCGTATATGTTGTAAGTTTTACCCCCGTTGAGCCATGTTAACCCATGTTCTTTGTTTACCCACTTTATCTTCACCTAACCTAGAATATGACCGTCCTTACCCTTGTTCTTAAAAGATAGTGAGCATGACTTAATTGAATTCCTTTTGAGTTACATTATGAAAGAAAATAAGTGTGGGGGAGAGAATGTTTAAGTGTTTTTGTTTTGAGATTCAAAAGAAAAAAAAAAAAAAAAAAAAAAAAAAAAAAAAAAAAAAAAAGAGAAAAGAATAAGTGATTGAAGAAAGGTTCCAAAACACCAATTCTGGGCGTAAATTGTCTAAATTCTCCCTTTTTGTTCAAAAGTTGAGTTTTCATTCAAAAGTGAATTCTAAGTTGATTAAAATGCTTTGCTCACTATTTCTTTAAGAACCTTTGTTTTCCATATCCCTTCTTTATCCACATACCCCAAGCCCCGTTACAACCCTTGACTTCTATCTTGAGTGTTGTGTATTTCAATTTGTGGAGTTTGAACTTGGTATGAGCTTATGGTGTCACTGGTTCTCGCGTCTAAGTAGTAGCATTCCATTCATGAGATCATATCTAAACTTGATTATTAACTCCAGAATTTGCGTTCTTTGTGATACATATATGTGAGTGTCGTTTTCATGTTTACATCAATCTTCTCACATATGACTAGATTAGGGTGTGTAGTTAGAAAATCTGAGTAAAAATTGAGTGCATATCTTGAACGGAATTGAGCAAATTCTCTAAGGCATGTTACTACATTCAAAACATGGTTTTAAATGCTTAATTGTGAACTAGTATATGGTGACTATGATTAAGAATGTACTTAAATGTGAAGATGACTAAAATCTGTGAGAATGATGATTTTTAACTTGTCATGTGCATTGGAAATCCCTAAGACGGTTGTTGGAAGGTTTAGGTTGTGTTTTACGTGTTTAGTGTCGTTTTGTTTATTTGTTTTTATTCTGTTTTGCTCGAGGACTAGCAAAAGCTAAGTGTGGGGGTATTTGATAGGAGCATATTCATGCGACTTAAATGGCTTGTTCTCGTGCATTTACGTTATGTTTCTCTCGTTATTTTAGTCCTTTGTGCTTCTTTTGTGTGTTTTCAGGTTCTAAGGGCCTAGGGAGCAAGAAAGTGCATTTTGAGGCCATTTGGAGCATTTTTGGGCATGGATTGGATAGCTTATCCATGGAGCCAAGAGGATGGACGAATTTGAAGGCCTTGTATGCACTTGAAGACACAAAACAATGGCTCTAGCCCAATCAAACACATTATGCCATACAAACCAACCTATTTTAGGCCCATTCTATGTACTTAAACCCTAGCCCTTTAAACTAATTCATTTATCACTTATCAAACCATTCACTTATCACTCACCACATATCATTCACTTATCACTTAACATATCATTCATTTATTTCACTTCCATACTCCTCTTAATTCCACATGCATTCTCACACATGCACATCATTCACTCACATTTCCACCATTCATTCTTTATTCCTTTCCAAACATCTCACATGCATTTCCACCTTCCTACTTCATCATTTCACCACATTCTCCCTCTTTAACTCACATGCATTTCTTCATTATTTCCTAACCCTACATGCATTATTTATTGCATCTACACATGCACTTCCACCTTTCATCCACAATGATTCATGATTCATTCACTTTGCATCCTTTAAATCACATACTTTTCCATCATTAATTAGCCACTTGCATCTTAAACAAACAACCATATGTTCCCTCCACTACTCCTATAAATACCCTTGCATTCATTCATTCAAGAACATCTCATTTCATACACAACACACCACAAACACTTCCATTCCTTCTCTTTGCCGTGAGTCCCCTTAGAATCCAAAACCATCTTTCCATTTCCACCACTTCCCAACCCTCCAAACCACTCCTCTACCATTTCCATAATCCCCCAAACCTCACCTTAGACCTTGTGCTACAACAACGAGGAAGATAAGAGGGCCTAAACGTTCATACAATTCAAGTTTGAGTTGTTGGAATGTTTAGGTGTTTCTTTGATTTCAAAGTTTAAATTCAATTCTCTTTGTTTTGTACGTATGAGGAATGGAAGAGAAGAGTGCCTAAACGTTCATACAATTCAAGTTTGAGTTGTTGGAATATTTAGGTGTTTCTTTAATTTCAAAGTTATGAGGAAATAAACCCCCCCTTTAGCTAGGGGGTGATTCGAAATAAATGTTTATACTTGCATTTTGATTTGATTACCTTTCGTTGGAATTTCATAAGTTTTGAATTCAATTTGTTTAACCGTTTGATTGATAACTTATTTATGAATGTTTATTAAGAATGCGCGCTTAATTTTCATGCATGAATATGACGCTAGAATATAAGTGAATTTCACCTAATCGTTATGAACTTATATTCACAAGTAGTGGAGGTTGCTTATAAACAATCGCGTTAAACGAATTCTTGGCATAAGTTTCATGCGTATTCCATAGTAACGAATGCCTCGTCAACACTTATAGTTTTCATAATGCTTAATGATCTTTGATTGTATCTTTATTGTGCTTTTCACGTAAAGGACTTTTGGAGAATGTGGTGAATTGCGTTGCGCTAACCCATCCAATTCATTAACTTAAGGAGAACTTGACGGTTAATTTAAGCGGACCTAATTAACCCGGGGCGTTGAGTTTCATAATTTATCGAAAGACCAACTGAGAATCAATCTTGTATGCAAGTGTAACATGTATGGAGATGAACCCCTTAGCTAGCATTCATCCATAAATTTCATATTTACATTCTGTCTAGTTTATTAACTTGTTTCGTTATTTCAATTTTCGTAAAAACCTCAATCCCCCTTTTGCTTTAATGTTCATTTTAGTTAGAATTCAATTTAGTTTGTGTTTTTAAAGCATTTTGAGTTTTTGGTTTGTCTTAGTGTTTTAAACTTTAATTTTGCATTCTTTGAGTCTAGTTTAGTGTTTTAAACTTTATTTTACGTTTTTAAGTCAGTTTCCAAGAGATTTGCAAGCCCTCCTAATCCCCGGTCTAGAACGATCCCTCACTTATCCATTCTACTACAATTGTCAAACGAGGGTTTAATTTGTGTGCGTATAAATCTCGCATCATGGTTTCACTTATATCTTGCTAACCGTTGATTATGTTTCTAAATGGGTGGAAGCAAAAGCCACCCGTACTAACGATTCTAAGGTGGTTGCAGATTTCGTGAAAACTAACATTTTTGCTAGGTTTGGAATGCCGAGAGTAATCATAAGTGATGGAGGGTCTCACTTTTGCAATCGGACCATTGAGGCGTTGCTAAGAAAGTACCATGTCAACCATAAGGTCTCCACACCTTACCATCCTCAAACAAATGGCCAAGCCGAGGTGTCTAACCGAGAAATAAAACAAATTTTGGAGAAGACCGTTGGACCAACAAGGAGGGATTGGAGCTTACGTTTAGATGATGCACTGTGGGCATATCGTACGGCATACAAAACACCCATTGGGATGTCACCTTTTCGGCTCGTCTATGGTAAGCCATGTCATTTGCCTGTAGAGTTAGAGCACAAGGCACATTGGGCCGTGAAGATTTTCAACATGGACATAGATGCAGCGGGAGTTCATAGGAAGCTCCAATTGAATGAACTTGAGGAGATTCGGAATGAAGCCTATGAGAATGCCCGGATGTACAAAGCCAAGACCAAAGCATTCCATGATAAAATGATTCGAACCAAGACCTTCACAGTTGGGCAGAAAGTGTTACTTTTCAACTCTCGCCTACGTTTGCTTCCTGGTAAGTTGCGTTCTAAATGGATTGGCCCGTTTGTTGTTACTAATGTTTTCCCTCATGGTGCAGTGCAAATCAAAAGTTCAAGGACGCAGCAAGAATTCAAAGTGAATGGGCATCGATTGAAGCCCTATTACGAGATGTTTAAGGAGCATGTCGTGGAGGAGGTACCCCTCCATGCCGTGGAACCTAGTCAAGCTTAAACGGAGGTACCGTCCGGCTGCAAGACGTAAAAGAAAGCGCTTCGTGGGAGGCAACCCATGCATCCGAATAGAGAAGAACTTGGAAACCCCTTTAAGAGACTTATTTTTATTCCTTTCTTTTTCTTTACTGCCTTTACTTTGCTTTCTTTCTCGTATTTGTTTATTTGCTTGCTCTGTTGTGACTTTCTGCTTAAAACATTGAGGACAAAGTTTGATTTAAGTGTGGGGGGGGTAAACAATTTGTATTTGCATGAATTTCGTGGGATTTATTCTCCTTTCACTTAGAATGTTGTTTCTTGCTGTTTTAAGCGTTTTTAGAGTGTTTTAGTGTGTTTTATAGTGTCTTGGTATAAAACTCCGAAAATTTGATAAAAAAAAAAAAAAAAAAAAAAAAAAAATTGTTGCTATTTCGTTTCTGCCTTGTTAGGTTGTTTAGTTGTTATTGTTTGTTTGTTTATTAATTGTGTGAGTCTATGATTGTAACATTGAGAAAATGTTTGATTTATTGATAGGCACTGCTTAACAAAGAAAGATGGTGCTTCACAAAGGGTGTTTGCTTGAGGCCCCACTACGTGGCTTTACTCTTGAAGCGGAAGGCGTAGGAGCGGAAGGCGTAGGAACAGAAGGCATCGGAGCGGAAGGCATTGGAGCAGAAGGCATCGAAGATAGAGCATTCCAGGCCTCAATACTTGGCCAAGCGCTGGATGAGCCAGGAAAAAGGTGCCTCTGGAGGAAAGACGAGAACCTTTGACGGTCACTGTGAATCCGACCTTCAGACTCTTGCAGCTCATCAAGCTTCCTCTTCATGCCCGTCGAATAGTTGTTTGCAAGCACGTGCAAACTTCTATTCTCATACTTCAGCTGCTGGATCTCCTGCTTGAGACTTTCCACCTCTGCCATCAATGATTCCACCTGACGGGAGCGGGCAAGGAGGCGTTGGCCCATGTTGGACACAGAACTCGCACACTGAACACTAAGTGCGAGGGACTCTTGAACGGCCAACTCATCGGACCGTCCTGACAGCAGCCTACTATCTTTTGGAGTGAGGAGGTTCCTAGCTACTATTGTAGCTGTTGTGGCGTCCTGCATCACGGAGTCTTCACCTGTGAGAGGACCGTTAGAAGAAAAGAAAGAAGGGCGCCATACGTTACCTTGACGCGGCGCGCCCGTATCACTGCTAAGGCTCAATTCCAAGCTAAGGTTCGATGAGTTTGCCATTTTTTTTTAAAAGTGTTCAAAGAGAAGGGATGGAGTTAAATTTCAAAGGGCCGGAGTCGATTTTCAAGAATGGGAAATCTGCAGAGTGTGTTTGTTGTGGTGATCGATAGCTCAATAAAAAAGCCAAGGCGAGCGTCCACCAATTCAAAAAAAAAAAGCCAGAATCTCCGGCGTAATTTAGGCGACGCTTTCTCGGCTTTTCAGAAGGCGCGTTCAACTTTGTCAAAAGATTTCTTCTTTTCAGACAACACGTGGAGGCCATCATCACAACTACACATCTTTAGCCGACAAGCGCAAAGTTCGGCGACGCTTTCTCTGCTTTTCAGAAGACGCGTGCAGCTTTGTCAAAAGGAGCCGCATCTGCACTACCACGTGTCGTTCAGAAAGCGAAGGGGCGTCGTTCAGAAATCGAAAGGGCGCCTGCTCAGAAATCGAAGAGGCGTGTTCAGAAATCGAAGAGGCGTGTTCAGAGATCGAAGAGGCGCCACTATTTCAAAAAGCCAGATTTGCGGGATCAAAACGTTTGTCGACAAAGGTAAAAAGTACCACCACTTGATATTATCTCTATATATGTCGACCTTCGTCTTTTATGGCAGGGCAAACCTGAAGAAAAATGACCAACTCTCCCTCACCTCTGAGGGCGTACTCCCAGCAAAGCCTTTCGAAAGACTCAATTCTTTCTTCTTCCCCAAAGATGATACCAGATGCTTGGAGTACATATGACCCAGGAGGAAGCAGCACAACAAATACATGTGCTGATTCATTCACCGCTTCTTTAAAAGCAAAGGTATCTCATATCATCAAGGTCAAAAGCAAAAGTATCTCATATCATGCTCTTTCCCTGTCTTTTTCTTTGTCCTTATTCTTACTCGCATGGCAAAGTAAAACAAGCAATCAGCCGGCACTTGGAGTCAGTCTTCCGTTCTGGAGCCAACTGCCTGGAATCTATTCCTGATTGCTTACCTAGCGTTGCTCTCGAGTAGTCATCTTCAACGGTTGATACACTTCCGGAGAAGGGACCACTTCTGCAAAGGGGAGCGAGTAAGGCAAGTGCAAATGATACATTGAAGCATGTGGAGACAAACATAGGCTGAGTTATCCTCCAACCCTTTTCAATACGAATTGGAAAGATTGAACAAAGAAACAGATAAAAGGGATAAGCTCAGACCTTCGGGGGAGACCAAAAGAACCATCCTGCTGCCCAGTTCAAGAAGTAGCACAAAGGAAAATCAACGATGGGCAGAAATGATGCGAGGTTTATACGCACACCAATTAAACCCTCTTTTTATCAATTGTAGTATAAGTATAAGTAGGGATCGTTCTGGACCGGGGATTAGGAGGGATTGCAAATCTCTTGGAAACTAACTCAAAAACGTAAAATAAAGTTTAAAACACTATACTAGACTCAAAGAATTCAAAAATACTTTAAAACATAAACTAAACAGATTCTAAGCACTAAAGAACAAGAAAGTAAAGGGGGGGGTTTGATTTGACGAAATTAACTAAATTGCACAAATTGTAATTAAAGGCAAAACGTAAATATAAATATGATGAAAATATGGATGATGGAATAGCCAAGGGGTTCTTCTCCACACATGTTACACTTGCATACAAGATTGATTCTCAGTTGGTCTTTCGATAAATTATGAAACTCAACACTCCGGGTTAATTAGGTCCGCTTAAATTAACCGTCAAGTTTTCCTTAAGTTAATGAATTGGATGGGTTAGCGCAACGCAATTCACAACATTCTCCAAAAGTCCGTTACGTGAATAGCACAATAAAGATACAATCAAAGATCATTAAGCATCATGAAAACTATAAGTGTTGACAAGGCATTCATTACTATGATGAGCATGAAACTCGTGCCAAGAATTCATTTAACGCGATTGTTTATAAGCAACCTCCACTACTTGTGAATATAAGTTCATAACGATTAGGTGAAACTCACTTATATTCTAGCGTCATATTCATGCATGAAAATTAAGCGCGCATTCTTAATAAACATACATAAATAAGTTATCAATCAAACGGTTAAACAAATTGAATCAACAACTTATGAAATTCCAACGAAAGTTAATCAATTCATATTGCAAATATAAACATAGTTTCGAATCACCCCCTAGCTAAAGGGGGGTTTATTTCCTCATAACTTTGAAATTAAAGAAACACCTAAACATTCCAATAACTCAAACTTGAATTGTATGAACGTTTAGGCATTCTTCTCTTCCATTCCTCATACGTACAAAACAAAGAGAATTGAATTTAAACTTTGAAATCAAAGAAACACCTAAACATTCCAACAACTCAAACTTGAATTGTATGAACGTTTAGGCCCTCTTATCTTCCTCGTTGTTGTAGCACAAGGTCTAAGGTGAGGTTTGGGGAATTATGGAAATGGATGAGGAATGGTGGAAGGGGGACTCACGGTTTTGGATTCTAAGGGGAAGTGTTTGTGTTAGTTGTGGTGTGAGAAATGGAGAGATGGAGTGGGGAGTGAATGAATGACAAATGAATGAAGTGTGTGTGGTTTATATAGGGAGAGAATGGGTGAGAATGTGGCTGCAATGCATGTGAAAAACAGCTAGGAAAGTGGGTGGAAAGCTGGAATTGCACAAGGGGAATGCTGGAAAGCCAAGGGAACCCACGGCATTGAAGGTTTTGGTGCATGTGTTGGCTGATTTGTTTGTTGGGAAAAGCTTGTGAAAGCATGTGAATGTTGTTTATGTGAAGTGTGTGTGAATGCATGTGGATTAAAGAGTGAATGATGGCTGAAATAATGATGGAAAATAGCTAGGAAAAGTATGGAATGCATGTGAAATGTAAAGGGAAAAACTAGAAATGGGAATGAAGGCCACGGTATTGAGTTGGGAAATGAATGATTAAATGTGCATGTGGGTGAATGTGAAGGGAATGCATGTGTTGATTGATTTGTGGTGCAATGATGAAAGGCAAAGTGGAAGAATGTGGATGAAATGGTTGAGGAATTATGCACGGCAATGGGTTGATTTTTGATGATTTAAAATGTTGATGCATGATGAAGAGTTAATAAATAATGCATGTAGGGTTAGCTAGGTTGTGTGATGATGAGTGTATGTGACATTGTTTTGTGACAAAGAATGGATAGGGTGAATGATTATGTGGCTACATGTTTGAATGATTAAAGTGCATGTGGGTTGATTGAATGAATGCAAAGTGAATGATTAATGAAATGGGAAAGCATGACCAAGGTGGAAATGCATGTGAAATGTTGGAAAGGGATTGGGAATGCACGGCTTTGGGGAAAGAATGAATGGATGTGCAAATGTGTTTTAATTAATGAAAGTGTTTGGAGAATGAATGCAATGATGAAGAGTGAATAAAGAATGCATGTAGGGTTAGCTAGGTTGGCTTTGTTTGGGTGCATGTGTGTTAATGGTGGTTTTGCATGTGAATTGATGGATTGTTTTTTATGGAATGGATGGTTCTTTGCATGGCTATAAGGGAGAGAATAAGAGAGAATGGGCTAGGCCCTTTGTTTTATGTCCAAAGTGAATACAAGGCCTTCAAATTCGTCCATCCTTTTGGCTCCATGGATAAGCTATCCAATCCATGCCCAAAAATGCTCCAAATGGCCTCAAAATGCACTTTCTTGCTCCCTAGGCCCTTAGAACCTGAAAACACACAAAAGAAGCATAAAGGACTAAAATAACTAGAGAAACATAACGTAAATGCACGAGAACAAGCCATTTAAGTCGCATGAATATGCTCCTATACCCCCACACTTATCTTTTGCTAGTCCTCGAGCAAAACAGAAAGAAAAACAAAACAAAACCAAACGAAACAAAACAAGTAAAACACAACCTAAACCTTCCAACAACCGTCTTAGGGATTTCCAATGCACATGACACGTTAAAAATCATCATTCCCACAGACTTTAGTCATCTTCACACTTAAGTACATTCTTAATCATAGTCACCATATACTAGTTCACAATTAAGCATTTAAAACCATGTTTTGAATGTAGTAACATGCCTTAGAGAATTTGCTCAATTCCTTACAAGATATGCACTCAGTTTTCACTCAGATTTTCTGACTACACACCCTAAACTAGTTATATGTGAGAAGATTATTGTAAACATAAAAACGAACACTCACATATATGTATTTCAAAGGAAGCAATTTCTGGAGTTAATAAGCATGTTTAGATATGATCTCATGAATGGAATGCTACTACTTAGACGCGAGAACCAGTGACACCATAAGCTCATATCAATTCCAAACTCCACATTTTGAAACACATAACACTCAAGATAGAAGTCAAAGGGTAGTAACGGGGCTAGGGTAATGGCTAACAATGAAAGGTGAAGGATAACAAACGTTCTTTAAGCAATAGTGAGCAAAGTATTGAATTAGGCACTTAGAATTCCCTTTAGAATGCAGAAGTCAACTTTGATCACCCAAGGGGGAATTACACAAAACTTAGGGCCATATTCAACTTTTTTGGACCCTTTCTTCAACCATCAACGCTCGTGAGTTCATTCTTACTTATTTTCACTCCTTTTTTTTTTTTTTTCTTCTTTTTCTTTTGAATCTCAAAACATAAATATAAACGTAAGAACAAACTTTTACTCCCCCACACTTATTTCCTTGCATAATGTAACTCAAAAGGAATTCATTTAAGTCATGCTCACTATACTTTAAGAACAAGGGTATAGGAAAGTCCTACTCTAGGCTAGGTAAGGAAAATATGGGTAAACAAAGAATAGAGGCTAAACAAGGCTCAACGGGGTTAAAACTTACAACAAATACGAAATATGGGAAGTGAGGCTATTTGGCTATGGTGGCAACTACACAACTTCATCTTGATATATGTTATGCAAATCAATAACATGCTTTGAATGAAATGGGCATGAGTTCTAGCATTTGGAACTATATGATGAAACGCCTTCTAAGTAGTAACCAAGCAAAGAATAATGAGATCATGCAACGACTTTAGAAAACAAGAAATCACAGATTATACTCTCCAAAGAACGTTATAGGCTCAAGTCTCTCAGGGTTGTAGCATTTGTTTGAGTTCCTTCCTTCAGGCATGTTACAAAAACTAAATTTTCTTTTATGATTGCATGTGAAGTTATACATTATAACCATAACCAAGCATATACCAAGAGTAAATCAAACTTTTCTCTATGTTAATAACTCTTTTTAACAGTCATGCAATTACAAACCAAATCCTTATCATTGTGTTGGAAGGTATCCTAAGACACAAACACACACACAAAAACAACTTTAAAACAACTCTTTTTGGGTTTTTCAAAACAATTTTTCAAATTTTTATGGGATTTTCGAATTTTTAAGACAAAACACACTAAAACAGTTTTAAAACAGTGAGAAACAACATGTGAAGTGATAGGTGATAAAATCCAACGAATTTGCATCAAATATACTTAGTTACCCCCCCCCCCCCCCACACTTAAATCAAACATTGTCCTCAATGTTTTAAGCATAGATTCACACAAAGCATAAGTAAATACACAAAAAGCACTTAAACATACTAAACATGGCATAATGTAATTAACAAAGAGAAGAGTTTTAGAGACGCAAATCTGGTTATAGAGTGTAAATTCCATCTTCTCTTTGTTGATTGCATTGAGGCTTGATCTTGATGATTCCACAGGCTTACTCTCGAACTGGTTTCCGCCCATCATTGATTTTCCTTTGTGCTACTGGGCTGGAGGATTCTTTTGGTCTTCCCCGAAGGTCTGAGCTTACCCCTTTGGTCTGTTTCTTTGTTCAATCTTTCCAATTCGTAATGAAAAGGGTTGGAGAATAACTCAGCCTAAGCTTGTCTCCACATGCTTCAATGTATCATTTTCACTTGCCTTACTCGCTCCCCTTTGCAGAAGTGGTCCCTTCTCTGGAAGTGTATCAACCGTTGAAGATGACTACTCGAGAGCAACGCTAGGTAAGCAATCAGGAATAGATTCCAGGAAGTTGGCTCCAGATCGGAAGACTGACTCCAAGTGCCGGCTGATTGCTTCTTTTACTTTGCCATGCGAGTAAGAACAAGGACAAAGAAAAAGACAGGGAAAAAGCATGATATGAGATACTTTTGCTTTTGACCTTGATGATATGAGATACCTTTGCTTTTGAAGAAGCGGTGAATGAATCAGCACATGTATTTGTTGTGCTGTTTCCTCCTGGGTCATATGTACTCCAGGCATCTGGTATCATCTTTGGGGAAGAAGAAAGAATTGAGTCTTTCGAAAGGCTTTGCTGGGAGTGCGCCCTCAGAGGTGAGGGAGAGTTGGGCATTTTCTTCAGGTTTGCCCTGCCATAAAAGACGAAGGTCGACATATATAGAGATAATATCAAGTGGTGGTACTTTTTACCTTTGTCGACAAACGTTTTGATCCCGCAACTCCGGCTTTTTGAAATAGTGGCGCCTCTTCGATCTCTGAACACGCCTCTTCGATTTCTGAGCAGGCGCCCCTTCGATTTCTGAACGACGCCCCTTCGATTTCTGAACGACGCCCCTTCACTTTCTGAACGACACGTGGTAGTGCAGATGCGGCTCCTTTTGACAAAGCTGCACGCGTCTTCTGAAAAGCAGAGAAAGCGTCGCCGAACTTTGCGCTTGTCGGCTAAAGAGGTGTAGTTGCGATGATGGCCTCCACGTGCGTCTTCTGAAAAGCCGAGAAAACGTCGCCTAAATTACGCCGGAAATTCCGGCTCTTTGAATCGGTGGACGCGTTGCCTTGGCTTCTTATTGAGGTATCGATCACCGCCACAAACACACTCTGAAGATTTCCCATTCTTGAAAACCGTCTCCGACCCTTCTAAATTTAACTCCATCCACCCATTCTCTTTGAACACTTTTGAAAAAAATGGCAAACTCATCGAACCTTAGCTTAGATTTGAGTCTTAGCAGCGATCCGGTTGCGCCCCGTCAAGGTAATGTATGGCGTCCTTCTTTTTTATCTTCTAACGGTCCTCTTTCAGGTGAAGACTCTGTGATGCAGGACGCCACAACAGCTACAATAGTAGCTAGGAACCTCCTCACTCCAAAAGATAGTAGGCTGCTGTCAGGACGGTCCGATGAGTTGGCCGTTCAAGAGTCCCTCGCACTTAGTGTTCAGTGTGCGAGCTCTGTGTCCAACATGGGCCTACGCCTGCTTGCTCGGTCCCGCCAAGTGGAATCGTTGATGGCAGAGGTGGAAAGTCTTAAGCAGGAAATCAAACAGCTTAAGTACGAGAATAGAAGTTTGCATGTGCTTGCAAATAACTATTCGGCGGGCATGAAGAGGAAGCTTGATGAGCTGCAAGAATCTGAGGGTCGAATTCACAATGACCGTCAAAGGCTTGCGTCTTATCTCCAGAGGCACCTTTTTCCTGGGTCATCCAGCGCTTGGCCAAGTATTGAGGCCTGGAATGCTCTAGCTCCGATGCCTCCCGCTCCGATGGCTTCCGCTCCGATGCCTCCCGCTTCTATGCCTCCCGCTTCTGCGCCTTCCGCTTCTGCGCCTCGTAGTGGGGCTTCACGTAAACAACCTTTGTGAAGCTCCACCTTTTTCCATGTTTAGTATCTTTCTTTCAAATTTTTTTTTTTTTTTTTTTTTTATTAGCATAAATAAAATCAAACGGCATGGAATTTATCTTTGAATGGGCGGTGATACTTGAAATGATCCGGTAATAGTTTAAATTCCATTTTGGGTGCCTGAATCATTAACCACATGTTAGTATAAAAGAAAATTGAAATTCGGGGAGGCGGCTTACCTGTGTGCTCCAAAATGAACTCCAGAATAAACACCCCTTCGAAAGTTATGACTTGTCCCGTGTCATAAAATCCAACTTCCTTGGGAATTGTGGTTTCAAATTTGTCCTCTTTGATGCCTTCTACATCTTCTCCAGCCACTACCTTCTCTTGAATCATTCTTCTTGGTGTACAAAGTCCTTTGAAGAATTCAACACCATCTAAAACTTGCTGTGTTGCACCAAGAATTTGAATAGCATTTTGCACCTTTGGGAAGGCTTCCACGATGTCCTTTTTACTCTCTTCTTGGTTGGGAATCAAAAACCTGCTAGGAAAAGGGACATTGGGTGGAATAACATCAAAATAACATGAAATTGGGACGTCCTTACTGGTGGTGGGTGGTTTAGAGGGCTTAGGGGGCTGCGGCAAGGGTTGTTCTACCCTTGCCGTGTGCATGTCTTCTTCCTCCTCCTCAATTAGCAGCTCTTCATCCACTTCTAGGCTATGTTTGGACATTTTTAGGTCAGCTCCAACCTCCATAGCACTTCCCAAAGTGATAGCATTATGGATTTCAAAATCTTCCTTCGAGTTTTCAATAGTTGAGTTGGAAAGTTCACTTTGCTCTTGAATTTGTTTCATGAACTCCATAATCTGCCCAAATTGCTCGTCCAATTTACCCAACTTCTTGTCTTGATTTTGTTCGTCCTGCGTCAAAGAGGTTAGTAATTGAAAATTTTTATCATTATCCATGGACATACTTGAACTTGATTGGAATTGTTGTGGGGGAGGTTGTGGTGGCTGGATAGGTGTTGTATTGAACTCCTCATATGGTTGCCAATATGCTTCTTGTTGAGCCTCCTTGGCTTGATTTTGTGACCCCTGCGCCAAAGAATTTATTTCATTAAGAATTTGAATATAATCTATTGGCGAACTTGAATTTAATTGAGCATATTGCATATGAAGTTGTGGTGGCTGCATAGGTCTTGAATAGAACTCCTCATATGGTTGCCAATATGCTTCACGTTGAACTTGTTGATCTTCCCACCATATAGAGTTTGAATGATCCCTCCAATCTCTTTGTGGACATTGATTGGCTTGAAATCCTTGCCTATACGAAGCACCAAATGTAGGGACACTCTGCATTGTGGTCCTTTCGGCATACGGCGACAATTTAGAAGTAAGATTTGCCAATTGAGCTTGAATGCTAGCAAAATCCATATCTTACTTCTCTAGTACCTAAAAAGAAAGAGAACTAAATCAAAAATCAAAAGTAACAACAAACAAAGAAAACAACACTAAGTTAGAAACTAAAACGAAAACAACTAAACCAAAAAAAAAAAAAAGAAAAGAACTAAGGGATTAGCAAAGTTGCTAATCCCCGGCAACGGCGCCAAAATTTGATGCGAGGTTTATACGCACACCAATTAAACCCTCTTTTTATCAATTGTAGTATAAGTATAAGTAGGGATCGTTCTGGACCGGGGATTAGGAGGGATTGCAAATCTCTTGGAAACTAACTCAAAAACGTAAAATAAAGTTTAAAACACTATACTAGACTCAAAGAATTCAAAAATACTTTAAAACATAAACTAAACAGATTCTAAGCACTAAAGAACAAGAAAGTAAAGGGGGGGGTTTGATTTGACGAAATTAACTAAATTGCACAAATTGTAATTAAAGGCAAAACGTAAATATAAATATGATGAAAATATGGATGATGGAATAGCCAAGGGGTTCTTCTCCACACATGTTACACTTGCATACAAGATTGATTCTCAGTTGGTCTTTCGATAAATTATGAAACTCAACACTCCGGGTTAATTAGGTCCGCTTAAATTAACCGTCAAGTTTTCCTTAAGTTAATGAATTGGATGGGTTAGCGCAACGCAATTCACAACATTCTCCAAAAGTCCGTTACGTGAATAGCACAATAAAGATACAATCAAAGATCATTAAGCATCATGAAAACTATAAGTGTTGACAAGGCATTCATTACTATGATGAGCATGAAACTCGTGCCAAGAATTCATTTAACGCGATTGTTTATAAGCAACCTCCACTACTTGTGAATATAAGTTCATAACGATTAGGTGAAACTCACTTATATTCTAGCGTCATATTCATGCATGAAAATTAAGCGCGCATTCTTAATAAACATACATAAATAAGTTATCAATCAAACGGTTAAACAAATTGAATCAACAACTTATGAAATTCCAACGAAAGTTAATCAATTCATATTGCAAATATAAACATAGTTTCGAATCACCCCCTAGCTAAAGGGGGGTTTATTTCCTCATAACTTTGAAATTAAAGAAACACCTAAACATTCCAATAACTCAAACTTGAATTGTATGAACGTTTAGGCATTCTTCTCTTCCATTCCTCATACGTACAAAACAAAGAGAATTGAATTTAAACTTTGAAATCAAAGAAACACCTAAACATTCCAACAACTCAAACTTGAATTGTATGAACGTTTAGGCCCTCTTATCTTCCTCGTTGTTGTAGCACAAGGTCTAAGGTGAGGTTTGGGGAATTATGGAAATGGATGAGGAATGGTGGAAGGGGGACTCACGGTTTTGGATTCTAAGGGGAAGTGTTTGTGTTAGTTGTGGTGTGAGAAATGGAGAGATGGAGTGGGGAGTGAATGAATGACAAATGAATGAAGTGTGTGTGGTTTATATAGGGAGAGAATGGGTGAGAATGTGGCTGCAATGCATGTGAAAAACAGCTAGGAAAGTGGGTGGAAAGCTGGAATTGCACAAGGGGAATGCTGGAAAGCCAAGGGAACCCACGGCATTGAAGGTTTTGGTGCATGTGTTGGCTGATTTGTTTGTTGGGAAAAGCTTGTGAAAGCATGTGAATGTTGTTTATGTGAAGTGTGTGTGAATGCATGTGGATTAAAGAGTGAATGATGGCTGAAATAATGATGGAAAATAGCTAGGAAAAGTATGGAATGCATGTGAAATGTAAAGGGAAAAACTAGAAATGGGAATGAAGGCCACGGTATTGAGTTGGGAAATGAATGATTAAATGTGCATGTGGGTGAATGTGAAGGGAATGCATGTGTTGATTGATTTGTGGTGCAATGATGAAAGGCAAAGTGGAAGAATGTGGATGAAATGGTTGAGGAATTATGCACGGCAATGGGTTGATTTTTGATGATTTAAAATGTTGATGCATGATGAAGAGTTAATAAATAATGCATGTAGGGTTAGCTAGGTTGTGTGATGATGAGTGTATGTGACATTGTTTTGTGACAAAGAATGGATAGGGTGAATGATTATGTGGCTACATGTTTGAATGATTAAAGTGCATGTGGGTTGATTGAATGAATGCAAAGTGAATGATTAATGAAATGGGAAAGCATGACCAAGGTGGAAATGCATGTGAAATGTTGGAAAGGGATTGGGAATGCACGGCTTTGGGGAAAGAATGAATGGATGTGCAAATGTGTTTTAATTAATGAAAGTGTTTGGAGAATGAATGCAATGATGAAGAGTGAATAAAGAATGCATGTAGGGTTAGCTAGGTTGGCTTTGTTTGGGTGCATGTGTGTTAATGGTGGTTTTGCATGTGAATTGATGGATTGTTTTTTATGGAATGGATGGTTCTTTGCATGGCTATAAGGGAGAGAATAAGAGAGAATGGGCTAGGCCCTTTGTTTTATGTCCAAAGTGAATACAAGGCCTTCAAATTCGTCCATCCTTTTGGCTCCATGGATAAGCTATCCAATCCATGCCCAAAAATGCTCCAAATGGCCTCAAAATGCACTTTCTTGCTCCCTAGGCCCTTAGAACCTGAAAACACACAAAAGAAGCATAAAGGACTAAAATAACTAGAGAAACATAACGTAAATGCACGAGAACAAGCCATTTAAGTCGCATGAATATGCTCCTATCAAGAAACCAGTTCAAGAGTAAGCCTGTGGAATCACAAAGATCAAAAGCCTCAATGCAATTACCAAGGAGAAGATGGAATTTACACTCTATAACCAGATTTGCGTCTCTAAACTCTTCTCTTTGTTAATTACATTATGCCATGTTTAGTATGTTTAAGTGCTTTTTGTGTATTTACTTATGCTTTGTGTGAATCTATGCTTAAAACATTAAAGACAATGTTTGATTTAAGTGTGGGGGGGTAACTAAGTATATTTGATGCAAATTCGTGGGATTTATTCACCTATCACTTCACATGTTGTTTCTCACTGTTTTAAAACTGTTTTAGTGTGTTTTGTCTTAAAAATTCGAAAATCCCATAAAAATTTGAAAAATTGTTTTGAAAAACCCAAAAAGAGTTGTTTTAAAGTTGTTTTTGTGTGTGGGATTTATTCACCTATCACTTCACATGTTGTTTCTCACTGTTTTAAAACTGTTTTAGTGTGTTTTGTCTTAAAAATTCGAAAATCCCATAAAAATTTGAAAAATTGTTTTGAAAAACCCAAAAAGAGTTGTTTTAAAGTTGTTTTTGTGTGTGTGTTTGTGTCTTAGGATACCTTCCAACACAATAATAAGGATTTGGTTTGTAATTGCATGACTGTTAAAAAGAGTTATTAACATAGAGAAAAGTTTGATTTACTCTTGGTATATGCTTGGTTATGGTTATAATGTATGACTTCACATGCAATCATAAAAGAAAATTTAGTTTTTGTAACATGCCTGAAGGAAAGAACTCAAACAAATGCTACAACCCTGAGAGACTTGAGCCTATAACGTTCTTTGGAGAGTATAATCTGTGATTTCTTGTTTTCTAAAGTCGTTGCATGATCTCATTATTCTTTGCTTGGTTACTACTTAGAAGGCGTTTCATCATATAGTTCCAAATGCTAGAACTCATGCCCATTTCATTCAAAGCATGTAATTGATTTGCATAACACATATTCAAGATGAAGTTGTGTAGTTGCCACCATAGCCAAATAGCCTCACTTCCCATATTTCGTATATGTTGTAAGTTGTACCCCCGTTGAGCCGTGTTAGCCCATGTTCTTTGTTAACCCACTTTTTCCTCACCTAGCCTAGTTTAGGACAATCCCCACCCTTGTTCTTAAAAGATAGTGAGCATGACTTAATTGAATTCCTTTTGAGTTACATTATGAAAGAAAATAAATGTGGGGGAGAGAATGTTTAAGTGTTTATGTTTTGAGATTCAAAAAAAAAAAAAAAAAAAAAAAAAAAAAAAAAGAGAAAAGAATAAGTGATTGAAGAAAGGTTCCAAAACACCAATTCTGGGCGTAAATTGTCTAATTCTCCCTTTTTGTTCAAAAGTTGAGTTTTCATTCAAAAGTGAATTCTAAGTTGATTCAAATGCTTTGCTCACTATTTCTTTAAGAACCTTTGTTTTCCATATCCCTTCTTTGTTATCCACATACCCCAAGCCCCGTTACAACCCTTGACTTCTATCTGGAGTGTTATGTGTTTCAATTTGTGGAGTTTGAACTTGGTATGAGCATATGGTGTCACTGGTTCTCGCGTCTAAGTAGTAGCATTCCATTCATGAGATCATATCTAAACTTGATTATTAACTCCAGAAATTGCGTTCTTTGTGATACATATATGTGAGTGTCGTTTTCATGTTTACATCAATCTTCTCACATATGACTAGATTAGGGTGTGTACTTAGAAAATCTGAGTAAAAATTGAGTGCATATCTTGAAAGGAATTGAGCAAATTCTCTAAGGCATGTTACTACATTCAAAACATGGTTTTAATTGCTTAATTGCGAACTAGTATGTGGTAACTATGATTAAGAATGTACTTAAGGGTAAAGATGGCTAAATTCTGTGGGAATAATGATTTTTAACTTGTCATGTGCATTGGAAATCCCTAAGACGGTTGTTGGAAGGTTTAGGTTGTGTTTTACGTGTTTAGTGTCGTTTTGTTTATTTGTTTTTATTCTGTTTTGCTCGAGGACTAGCAAAAGCTAAGTGTGGGGGTATTTGATAGGAGCATATTCATGCGACTTAAATGGCTTGTTCTCGTGCATTTACGTTATGTTTCTCTCGTTATTTTAGTCCTTTATGCTTCTTTTGTGTGTTTTCAGGTTCTAAGGGCCTAGGGAGCAAGAAAGTGCATTTTGAAGCCATTTGGAGCATTTTTGGGCATGGATTGGATAGCTTATCCATGGAGCCAAGAGGATGGACGAATTTGAAGGCCTTGTATGCACTTGAAGACACAACACATTATGCCATACAAACCAACCTATTTTAGGCCCATTCTATGTACTTAAACCCTAGCCCTTTAAACTAGTTCATTTATCACTTATCAAACCATTCACTTATCACTCACCACATATCATTCATTTATCACTTAGCATATCATTCATTTATCACTTAGCATATCATTCATTTATCAATTATCAAACCATTCACTTATCACTCACCACATATCATTCATTTATCACTTAACATATCATACACTTATCATAATCATTCACTTATCACTTATCACTTATCATAATCATTCACTTATTCTTTCATCATTCAACCACCAATTCAACACATGCATCTTCAAACATATCAACCCTACAAGCACATGCTCCCCCTAATCACTTGCCGTGCCTTCCTCAACCATTTCAACCACATTCTTCAACTTTGTCTCTCATCATTTCAGCCACATTTCTAACTCACATGCATCACATTCATTTCCAAATAACAATCACTTCAAATGCCATGCATTCACATGCATTTACACCACCAAAAACCCCTTTGCCGTGGGCTTTCAATGCCTTTCCAGCTTTCCCATTTATTTTCCAGCTTTCATTCTTCACAATTTCAGCCATTACACATGCATTTCAAACCTTTCAACACCCTTTAATCATCTCCCTTTAAGTTATGATTTTATTTCCTAACCCTACATGCATTATTTATTAGCATCTTCACATGCATTCACACACACTTCACACAAACAAACACCCTTGTTGCCGTGAGTTCCCTACCTTTTCAGCATTCCATTTCATCATTTCACCAACAATTCAGCCACATTCCACATGCATAACCAACCTAGTGTCACTCCCATTCATTCCCTTTAATTATTTAGCCATTATCATACATTTATTCTCCCATAAACAACCCAACAATGCCGTGAGTTCCCACTCCCATTTCCAGCTTTCCATAACTTTTCCTAGTTGTTTTATTACATACATTCCCCCTTCATTATTCCAAACACATGCACCCATAATCTTTCATCCCCTCCTAGCTGCAATATTCCCTCTTTTGTTCCCCCATTTCACCTATAAATAAGCATCCAACACTCCTCAAAATTGACTCACTCTTCCATACACATTTTCAGTTACAAACACTTCCATCTTCTCCCTAGCCGTGAGTCTCTTCATTTTCTGCATATTTTCTCTTCATTCTTCCATCTCCAACCACTCCCTACTCCATTCCACATACACCTAAAGCCCTTAAGCTCACCTTAGACCTTGTGCTACAACAACGAGGAAGAAAAGAGTGCTTAAACGTTCATACAATTCAAGTTTGAGTTGTTGGAATGTTTAGGTGTTTCTTTGATTTCAAAGTTTAAATTTAATTCTCTTTGTTTTGTACGTATGAGAAGGGAAGAGAAGAGTGCCTAAACATTCATACAATTCACGTTTGAGTTGTTGGAATGTTTAGGTGTTTCTTTGATTTCAAAGTTATGAGGAACTAAACCCCCTTTAGCTAGGGGGTGATTCGAAACTATGTTTATATTTGCAATTTGAATTGATTACGTTTGGTTGGAATTTCATAAGTTGTGGATTCAATTCGTTTAACTGTTTGATTGATAACTTATTTATGTATGTTCATTGAGATTACAAGCTTAATTTTCATGCATAAATATGACGCTAGAATATAAGTGAATTTCACCTAATCGCTATGAACTTATATTCACAAGTAGTGGAGGTTGCTTATAAACAATCGCGTTAAACGAATTCTTGGCATAAGTTTCATGCGTATTCCATAGTAACGAATTCCTCGTCGATGTTTATGATTTCCGTTGAACTTAATGATCTTTGTTGAATGTCTCTATCATGCGTATTCCATAGTTAGGGACTTTGATTAAGAATAATTTGGTTGTAATGCGTATTCCATTCAATCCAACGAATTTAGGGAAATCTGAAAGTTAATCTAAGCGGATCTAATTAACTTGGAGCATTGAGTTTCACAACTTATCGAAAGACCAACTGAGAATCAATTTTGTTTTGCAAGTGTAACATGTGTGGAGAAGAACCCCTTGGCTATTCCATCATCCATATTTTCATCACATTCATATTTACATTTTGCCTTTAATTATATTCTGTCTTTTTAATTTAATATCGTCCAACCACAATTCCCCCCCCCTATTTTGTTAAGTCTTAATCATTCGTATTTGTTTTATTTTTGTATCTTTAAGCTTTTGGAGTCATAAACAATTGCAAATTCGTCTAAATCAAGTTCTAGCTTCTATTTGAGTCAATTTGATTGTTTTAGACAATTTGAGTTTTTCAAAGCCTTTCTGAGTCATAGTAGTCTTGTTAAGAGTATTTTAATTTAGTTTTTATGTTTTTAAGTCAATTTAGATGGTTTTAGCAAGCCCTCCTAATCCCCGGTCTAGAACGATCCCTCACTTATCCATTCTACTACAATTGTCAAACGAGGGTTTAATTTGAGTGTCAAGTAAATCTCGCATCAGAAACACAACATAAATGCACGAGAACAAGCTAATTAAGTCGCATGAATATGCTCCTATCACACCATCAAAGCCAAATAAGCCGTGTGCCTTTCATTCATTATGTGTTTAAGTTTAACCCCATTGAGCCATGTTAGCCCATGTTCTTTGTTAACCCATATTATCCTCACCTAGCCTAGATTAGGACCATCCATACCCTTGTTCTTGAAGCATAGTAAGTGATGTGAAAATTATGTTAACACACAAATTAAACCCTATTTGTGACAATTGTAGTATATATGCAAGTAGGGATCGTTCTAACCGGGGATTAACTAGGGATGCTAATCAACTCTAAACTGACTTTAAAAACACAAAACAAAGGTTAAAACACTAAACTAGACTCAAAGAATGCAAAACTAAACACTTAAAACACTAAAACAAACTAAAAGACTCAAAACAGCACCAAAACACTCAAAACTGCCTTAAAAACACTTTCTGGGCAGTTTTCAGCACTTTCACTAATTTGGACGAATTTGGGTAATAACTTGAATCAAAACACTTAGAAACACAAACTAAGACACTTTCTAACTAAATTGGACACTAAAGTAAAGGGGGATTTAGTTTTTGACGAAATTAATTAAAATGGACAGATTGCAATTTAAACAGATTAGGCACTAAACTAGGTGAATTGAAAGGGAAAAAGGCTAGTTAGGGGGTTCTTCTCCACACATGCACATATGTAACATAAATTGATTTCCAGATTTCATTCCTTTTAAATCATGAATGACAATGCCCCAAATTAATTGTGAAAAGCACAAATTAACTCTCAGATTTTCCTAGTTTCATTGAATTGGATGGAATACGCATCGACAATCAAATTATTCTTATCAAATTCCCTATATGAACTGCATAATAGAGATAAAATCAAAGATCATTAAGCTTTTTGAAAACCCTAAGCATTGACTAGGCATTCGTAACTATGAATTGCATGATACTCTTGCCTAGAATTTACTTAATACAATCATGACTAGTGATTTCCACTACTTATGAATATAAGGTCATAACGATTAAGTGAGATTTCCTTATATCCTAGCATCAAGTTCATGTATGCAAACTAAGTATGCATCCTTAATCAACACACAAGAACAAGTTCTCAATAAATCAATTAAGTAAATCACATCCACAATTCAAGAAACAAAATCTGGAGGAAATCAAATCATATAAAACATATGCCCATGGTTTCGAATTCACTCCTAACTAAGAAAAACTTAGTTACACATGTTCATAACAATTGAAAAGCAAATTAAAATAAACATGGAAACGAAACAAGGGAAGAAAGAACTCTGAAACTCTCCAATGGTTGTAGATTGCTTGCGGCACTTCTTCTCCTCCCTAGAACTTGCGGCACAAAGTGTGGATGATGGAATTGGGGGTTTTTGATGGTGTTTTCGTGTTTAGAGGGATGGAGGATGGTTGATTATGGTGGGGAAGGGTGCGGCAGAAGTGTATGGATGTGTAGGGAGGTTCGTGGAGGCTTAGAATGGAGAATGGAGGTGCGGCACAAGGGTTTCTGAATAGCATAAGGGGGTGTACGAATTTTTGGCTGAAATTATGTTTATATAGTCCTAGGGTTAAGTAGATTAGGGTTAGACTTAACAGATTTGGTGCATTAGGGCCCTAGAATTCGGCTATGGTTAATCAGATCCACTTAGGAGGAGGTTTTGGCCCACATAGTTTTATAAACTGATTTGTATACCCAGATCCACAAGGATTAGGCCCTAGAAATCAGAATCCAAAGGGAATTGGGCTTAGGAAGGTGCGGCACAAGGGTGGGAAGGGTTGGCTTGGCTTGCAAGGCAAGGTAAAGCCTTCTAGAAAGGTTTGGGGCGCCACTTTTCTAGGGTTTCTAGAAAGAATGGTTTTTGTGTCTGATTTGGGCCTTCTAGACTAGGATGCTTCTAGAAATAGGTTCTAGAATCATCCATTTAGGTCCCCTTGCAATTAGGATTAAGACATGATAAGGTTTGGATAGGATAAGATGAGATAAGGTTTGGATAATGTTTTGGATAATGTTGGATAAGGTTGGATAAGGTTTTGGATAATGTTTCCTCTTTTGAGCTCCCTCCTTATCCACTTTGTCCTTAGCTTAGTTCCTTCCTCTTCTTATCACATTTCCAACTTCTTGAAGTCCAAATTCGTCCATCCATGTTAGCCCATATGTAAGCTATCCACATAGTGTCCAAAATAGCTCCAAAATGCACCAAAATGCACTTTCTTGATACTTTACCCCATAGGACCTACAAACACACGAAATTGATTTGTAATACGACATTAACTAAGAAATAATAGCACAAATGCACAAGAATAAGCTAGTTAAGTCGCCTAAATATGCTCCTATCAGTAAGCATGACTGAAAATGAATTCCTTTTGATTAATGTGTTGCAGAAAATAAGTGTGGGGGAAGGAGTAATTATGTGAGTTTATGTGCCATAGGCACGGCTAGAAGAAGGAAAAAAAAAAGAAAAGTTGTGAAAAAAAAAAAAGAAAAAAAAAAGAAGAAAGAAAAGAGGTGAAAAAAGAGTTCCAAAGTATGGTTTGTTGAAGTAAGGGCCCAAAACAATGAATTAAGCCCTAAGAGTTGTTTGAATCTCCCCTATTTGTCTAAAAGTTGACTTTTGCATTCTAAGTGAATTCTAAGTCTCAATTTCATTACTTTGCTTGCTATTGCTTAAGGAACTTTTGTTTATCCCTATCTTTCCTTGTTAGCCAATACCCCAAGCCCCGTTACAACCCTTGACTTCTATCTTGAGTGTGTGCATTTCAATTTGTGGAGTTTGAATTTGGTATGAGCATATGGTGTCACTGGTTCTCGCATCTAAGTAGTAGCATTCCATTCATGAGATCATATCTAAACATGTTTTATTACTCCAGAAATTGCGTTCTTTGTTATAACATATGTGAGTACTAGTCTTTCATGTTTACATCAATCTTCTCACATATAACTAGTGTAAGGTGTGTAGTCAGAAAATTTGAGTGAAAATTGAGTGCATAACTAGTGAGGAATTGAGGGAATTCTCTAAGGCATGTTACTACATTCAAAATGCGTTTTAATTGATTAAATGCGAACTAGTGAATGGTGACTATGATTAAGTATGTGCTCGAGGGGAAGGAAGACTAAAAGCTATGTGAGTAATGATCTTTGACATGTCATGTTTCATTGGAAATCCCTGAGGCAAACGTTGGAAGGTTTAGGTTATGTTTTGATTGTTTTGTTTCGTTTTGTTTTCTTTAGTTGTTTTGTTTTGCTCGAGGACTAGCAAAAGCTAAGTGTGGGGTAATTTGATAGGAGCATATTCATGCGACTTAATTAGCTTGTTCTCGTGCATTTATGTTGTGTTTCCTTAGTTATTTTAGTGTTTAAAGTCACTTTTGTGTATTTTCAGATTATAAGGCCAAAGTGTGCAAGAAGATGCAAATTGGAGTCTTTTGGAGCAAAAGAGGAATGAATGAGTTGAACACTTGAAGAAACAATGAATTCCTACTCCAACGATGAATTCCTACTCCAACAAGGGTTCCTACTTGAAGTAGGAAAGTTAATGATAGGAGCATATTTAGGCGACTTACTTAGCTTGTTTTCGTGCATTTATATTGTTAATTCATAGTTGTTTTAGTAGTTTAAGCCATTTTCGTGTGTTTTTAGGTTCATATGGCTAAGGAAGCAAAAAGATGCATTTTGGAGCATTTTGGAGCAAAATTGGACTTGGAATGGATAGCTTATGTTTGGAGCAAAAGGAATGGACGAAATTGAAGGATTCCTAATCCATTGCAGCCACTTGCACCCATAATCATTCACACCTTGCAGCCACATGCATTCACTCTTCATAAATCAGCCACATGCACATTCAATCATTCACACCACAACCTTGCACATGCATTTTCAGCTTTCCACCAAGTTCCTAGCTGTCATATTCCCTCTTCTTCACCTATAAATAAGCATCCATTGCAGCCACAATTCACACACACTTCCATATTCAGAAAATCATCTCTCATACACATTCATTCACGCCAGAAATTCATTCCCTCTCTCTAACACTGCCATACCTCACCATTCTTCATATTTTCTGCCCAAAAACACTCCTTGCCTTCCCCTACATCCATCCCTACCCTAAACACATCATTCTACATCATCCATAACCCCCAAAACTCACCAAAACCCCTTGTGTTGCAGCAACTAGAGGAGAAGAGGCCTAAACGTTCATACAATTCAAGATTGAGTTGTTGGGATTTTTAGGTGTTCTTCGTTCTTGTTTTCATTGTTTACTTTGCTATTACTCTCTAAGTTTGTTGTAATCATGAGTGGCTAAACCCCTAATTAGTTAGGGGAAAGTTTGAAGCCATGGACATATGTTGGTTATGATTTGATTTACTCCAGTTATGAATTCATGAACTTTAGATGTGGTTTACTTTTCTGTTTTGATTAAGAACTTGTTTATGTATGTGGGTTGAGGGTCGACACTTAATTTGCATGCCTAAACTTGATGCTAGGATATAAGGGAATTTCACCTAATCATTATGAACTTATATTCATGAGTAGTAAAAATCGCTAGTCACGATTGTGTTTAGTAACCCTAGGCTGGATTAACATGCGTATTCCATAGTTATGAATGCCTAGTCGATGTTTATGATTTCCGTTGAACTTAATGATCCTTGTTGAATGTCTCTATCATGCGTATTCCATAGTTAGGGACTTTGATTAGGAATAATTTGGTTGTAATGCGTATTCCATTCAATCCAATGAATCTAGGGAAATCTGAAAGTTAATTTAAGCGGACCTAATTAACTTGGAGCATTGTCATTCATAGTTTGTTGAAGTCATAACTGGGAATCAAATTATATGCATATGTTCATGTGTGGATAAGGAACCCTCTAACTAGTTTCTCATCATTCTATTTCATCAATTTCGTTTTTACAATCTGCCCTTAATTAGAATCTGTGCATTTAATTTAATTTCGTCAAAACCTTAATCCCCCTTTACTTTAGTGTCCAACTTAGTTAGAAAGTGTCTTAGTTTGTGTTTATAAGTGTTTTGATTCAATTTGTTACACAAATTCGTCCAAATTCACCAAAGTGTTCAAAACTGCCCAGAAAGTGTTTTTAAGGCAGTTTTGAGTGTTTTGGGTGATGTTTGAGTCTTTTAGTTTGTTTGAGGATTTTAAATTTTAGGTTTGCATTCATTAAGTCTAGTTTAGTGTTCTAAATATTGTTTTTACGTTTTTGAGTCAATTTCACATTGGTTAGCATCCCTAGTTAATCCCCGGTCTAGAACGATCCCTATTTGCTCATATACTACAATTGTCATCCATAGGGTTTAATTTGTGTGTCAAGTTAATTTTCATATCAGTTAACCCTAGGTTTCCCGTTTTGGTAACCTTTCCTAATCTAAACGTCTGTATTTTCTAGCCACTTTGTAGGCCTTGTATGCACTTTAGTACACAAGACAAAGGCCCTAGCCCACTTTTCAACCTATGTCGTGGCCTTTCCCCTTCTCCCCTTCCCTTGCCGTGCAAGGGGGGGAATTTTTGTCCCATTTTATGCACCTAAACCCTAACCCTTCTTCTCAGCCGCACCTTGCAGCCACTTTCCCTTTAATTTCTGAACTTAAACCTATTTCCCTTTGAAATAAACCCTAGCCGCACCTATTAATCAATTCCCTTTTAATTTCTGATTTTATTCCCTAATTCTAGCAGCCTTTGAATTAATTTTAGTTAATAAAAATAAGCTAGGGTTGGATTTTCTGAAAACCCTAGGTATTCCACCACTTAGCCGCACCCTAGGGAGATTATTCATTCATTCTTCATATTTCAGCCACAAAAGCATCTCAGCCGCAACTCCCATCCATTCACCCTAAGCCCTCTAATTCCACATCTCAGCCGTACCCTTTATTTCACCCTAGAGCCTATTCTTTCATTCATTCTCTTCATCATTCACCCTAAGCTCCTTTTGCCGCAGCCACCATCCCATTCTCTCCCTTTGCCGCAGCCACCATCACCCAAAAACCCCTAAGCCGCAGCCTTCTCCATCCATTCTAGCCACCTTCCCACCATTGCAGCCACTTCAAACCATCAATCCACACCTCCATACACCTTCCACAATCCTTGCCGCAACCCTTCACCTCCCTAAATCCATTCCCAAACCAGAAAAACATCCAAATCATCCATAAAACCTCTCTGCCGCAGCAAGAAGAAAGGAGAAAGAGGAGCTTGAAACTTGCAGAAATTCAAAGTGGATTCGTTGGGCGTTTTAGGTGTAATCAATATTTTGTTCTCTATGTATAATTTCAATTTTGTTTCTTTTTCTGTGAACATGAGAGGCTAAACCCCTAGTTAGCTAGGGGGTGATTCGAAACCATGTTTATGCTTGCAATATGAATTGATTACCTTTGGTTGGAATTTCATGAGTTGTGGATTCAATTTGTTTAACTGCTTGATTGATAACCTATTTGTGTATGTTTATTGAGAGTGCACGCTTAATTTTCATGCATGAATATGATGCTAGAATATAAGTGAGTTTCACCTAATAGTTACAAACTTATATTCACAAGTAGTGGAGGTTGCTTATAAACAATCGCGTTAAATGAATTCTTGGCACTAGTTTCTTGCTCATCACAATAACCAATGCCTCGTCAACACTTATAGTTTTCATGTTGCTTAATGATCTTTGATTGTATCTTTATTGTTCTTTTCACGTAAAGGACTTTTGGAGAATGTTTTGAATTGTGTATGCGCTGTCCCATCCAATTCATTAACTTAAGGAGAACTTGGAGGTTAATTTAAGCGAACCTAATTAACCCGGGGTGTTGAGTTTCATGATTCATCGAAAGGCCAACTGAAAATCATCTTGTATGCAAGTGTGACATGACACACCCCGTCCCGAAGGAGGGCATGCTGGCCGTCACGTGAGAGTGACGTAACCATTTGCACAGTTCGGAAGCTTTAAAATATACAACTTCTAAGATGAAACACCCGAAGGTGAGTCCTCATTTTTGGCCATTCTGTCAGAACACCGTTGAATTTCCTCGTAGTCACCACACCTTTTCAATTCTTGAACCTGGAGGGGCGCAAAACAAAGTTGAGTGGGTCAGCAAAACGTACGTATTCAAAACCTTCTTTTCTCTTTGAATATACTAACCCCTCGCCGTAAAACAATTATAGTTTCCCAGAAAATAAACATATATACGTATGTATAGATATGTCAATCATGCTCCATGATATACCATTCATGCTCACGATATGCCATTCATGCTCACAATATGCCATTCATGCTTGAGAATATGCCACAACAGAATCTCATAATCAAATATAAATGCTCAAGCGTAATTCACATCAATAACATATAATCTAGTAGCCGGGAGTCACCTAACGTGACCTGTACGGCTGCATCTAGAGCTCCAATCTCAACTCAATATCTGAATCTGCACACGAGTCGGAACCACCTAATGTGGTCTGTACGACAGGACTGGGTGTAATATATACGCTCTAGTGCTACGATCACGTGAAGACTGTGCGAATAATCGCGGGTCACCTACGAGTCGGAACCACCTAATGTGGTCTGTACGACAAGGCTTGCACCTAACTTGGATCCAAGGCGAGCGTGTGGTGCTGGTGAACATCACGTGAAGGACTGTGCCCTGGCCCTGGGCGGGAGCACTAACACCGGGGTGCAGATTATGAGCTCTCTAAACATCTCAACTACTACTATTGCATACAAACATGAATACCACTTACCTGGCACTTACCTGGGCCTCCTCAGCACCATGCAACAGTATGCATAATTATGGTAATGCACATATTAAAATATGATGCATATATGACAGGATATATAATTCGTATTTCTTTTAAAATACGTTTTCTGGGAAATACGTCAAGCATACGTATATATATATATATACTGAAAAATAACTGCCCACTCACATATCACATCGACGTCTCGTAGGTCCCTGAACCTCCCCTAGCTTGGTTACATTCTTCCTCTGTATAATTTTCACCTATACAAAAAGTAACCAAATTGACGTTATTTAACGCGCATACACCAAACATTCGTCCATAACTTTTTCATACGTTGCTCAATTTGGGTGTATGAATATACCACGGTGATCTACACGACGTCACGAACGCGTGACAATTTTCAGAACTCAATTTGGAGCTGGCACGCGCCCCCACGCGCCCTGTTCACGCGCTGCCCACGCGCGCGTCTTCTTCCTCGCGTCGCCGGACTGGTTTCGCCGGAAATAGTGTTTTGCCGGAATTTCTGGGTAAATTTCAAAGTGTCATAACTTCTTCATTTCTTAACCATTTTCGACGTACTATATATCAAAATGAAGGTATTGACGAGACGAACACATCCATACCTGTCTCGACCCCTAACTCGCCGTGGTTTCGCCGGAAAACCCCTCGAAAGCTCCGGCCAACTTTGACCACGATGATCCCGACGTCCAAACTTCTCCAACGAAGTACTCCGAGGCTCCTTGGGACCTCACTAAGACATCTATGAGCTTCAAAATCCCAAAAACAAGCTAGATTAAATTCGCATGAACAGTGTTCAAAACGGATTACCTCGAATCGACGCGAAAACGAAGGATTTCTCACCTGAAAATGGTATGGTTGTACTCGTACGAGCTTCACGAGTCCAAAAATGCCCTTGGTTCCTTCGATCCATCAAGGTTTGGGTGATTTGTGTGTCGTCCGTACGTTTTTGAAGAAAGAAGAAGGAAGAACGGAGCTTGGGAGAGAGAGAGAGAAGAGACAGAAAAGAGACAGAGGGAGAGGAAAACACGGGAGAGAAAGAGAGTGTGTGAGTGTGTGTGGTCCTACAACACTACACAACACAACACTACACGTAAATGTAACGAACTAGGGGTAAAATTTGTAATTTCAAATGTACGTTTCGATATTTCCGGGACGGGATGTCACAACCTACCCTCCTTAATAGAATTTCGTCCCGAAATTCAAAACAACCACATATAACCCCTAGTGATCGAAGAACAATCTAGGATACAAATCCCTCATTCGATCTTCTGTCTCCCATGTAGCTTCCTCGACTGAATGATTCCTCCACAAAACTTTCACCAATTACACTGTCTTAATTCTCAATACATTCTTTTTTCCAATCCAAAGTCGTCCTTGGTTCCTCAACCAGTCTAATCCGGATTAATTCTCAATAGTTGCACCGGAAATCCATGTGACGAATCTGCCACCTAGTGACAACACATCGAAATATAATACATTATGCACCTTAACCAATTTCGAAGACATCACCACTTGTATGCAACTTCATCGATTCCTTTAGTGGTCAAAAACGGTCTGATGTGTTTAAGACTTATTTTGTCTCCTTTCCAAATCTCACTATTTCTTTTCGTGATGAAATTTCTAAAAATGTTGAATCATGAAACACATCATGCTCTTACAATAACTCTGGAAGTAATTCAAGCAACTTCACTTACTCTTCGATGATCACATAAAGTCCGATGTACTTAGGACTTAATTTGTTTTCCTTTCCCAGCCGAATCATACTTTTCTAAAGTGAAAACTTCAAAATTATAAGATCATCTACGTTAAACACTCGATTAGTGACATGTTCAACTATTAATCACTTTTGCCATTCCTGGCTACTCTCAGGTTAAACTTAATCACCTGAATACTTTGAGAAGACTCATCCATAGTTTTCAGGGCCTACCAAAATTCTTTCGTGATCGAATCTTCTCTATCCAGAAGCATTTCTTCCACAAATCAACAAAAATCGACACATTTCATGGTCCTTATGGCGTTACTTTGGAAACTGCGCAACCAACATACTTAAGAAACTCAGCAG
Organism: Pyrus communis; assembly: GCF_963583255.1. Classification (NCBI taxonomy): domain Eukaryota; kingdom Viridiplantae; phylum Streptophyta; class Magnoliopsida; order Rosales; family Rosaceae; genus Pyrus; species Pyrus communis. Next base: position 26,492,988 of record NC_084804.1, read on the forward strand.
TTCCGTAACCCAAATCTCTTCTCCATAAAACATATAAGTACTGTTGCACTGTGGTTGTTACTCAACACTGGAGTAAATGTACTAACTTGGTACATTGATCAACTATCACTTCAAGTTCAATCATAACCATCCTATCCTCGAACTCAGCAATCTTTCTTTTTCCCTTCTTTCTTTGCCTTGGTCAATTCTTCATTTTCTTCGTTAACCATTTGAGTCTTGAGTACGACCTTACTAAAAAGACTTAACTTGAAAATTAGCAATTACAACTTCTTCTCAATCTTTCATTCTCAACTTTACTTCAGTTGATTTCCAATCCACAAGAAGACAATCTTGGCAAGCGTGCCAGACATTAATTCTTACCACAATCTTTTCACCAAGTGCATCAGCTAGAAAAATTTTACGATCACTCTGGTCGTACAATCATGTTCATTAAACAATTCAATCCACCTTCGCTGCCTTATATCAAAATCCTTCCAAGTAATGGATATTGGAGACTTTTTGGATTCATAAAAATCTTGCATTCTTACCAAATATAATGTCTTCATAACTTCACAGCAAGAATGGTAATCATGACTTCCAAATCACCAGTAGGGTAATTCATTTCATGAGGTTCCTTTCGTCGTGAAACGTATGTAATCACCCTAACATTTGCATCAACATGCATCCAATACCATTCAAGAAACATCACTAAAAATTTATGATTACCACTATTCTCTGGGAATACTAAATTACGTGCATGAGTGAGGAAATACTTCAGTTGTTGAATCCTTTGCTCACAATTTCCTTCCCACTCATACATAACCTCTTTTCTCAACAATCTCGTCAATGACAAAGCAATGACTGAAAAATCTTTCACGAACCGTCCATGATAGCTTGTTAAGCTAGGATAACTCCAAATCCCAATCACGATTCGTGGTTGTTCTAAATTCTCAATTTCTGCTACCTTTTATGAATTCACTTGAATACCTGAAGCAGATATAATATATCTCAAAAATGCTACTTGATTCATCCAACATTGGCATTTGCTAAACTTAGCATACAATCGACATTCCCTCGATCTTTGCAATATCGATTTAAGATGTTTAGCATACTTTGCTCTAGTCTTATCAATCTTTTCAATAGCAACAACAACAAATCGGTCTAGATATCATTGGAATACTTCATTCATCAAATTCATAAAGTAGTAGATGCATTCGTCACTCCGAATGGCATCACCAAAACTTGAAATGACCTTAACGAGTCCTGAAAGTTATCATAAGGGCATCCTCACCGATAATCTTCAGCTAATAATATCCAGACCTCAAGTCCATCTTAGAAAATATACAACCACCTAGAAGCTGATCAAACAACCATCAATGTGAGGTTACGAATAACGGTTTTCAATTGTTACTCGATTCTACTGCTTATAATCAAAGCACAGCCTTAACGTCTATTTTCTTTCCCACCAATAAACTGGGGTTCCCCTAACGTAATGTACTAGGTTGAATAAAAACCTTTATCAACCAATTTCCAATTCTCTTAGTTCAAAAGGCAACATTCTATAATATATGGTTTGTACCTGGAGACAAATCCATAGTGAACTCTACATCTTTAACTGGCGGCAATCCAGGTAAATTCTCAGGGAAAACGTCAGGTAAATGTTTGACTACTCCCACTTCTTCCACACTACTAGAAGTGACATCACTTAGCACCACATGAGATAAATATCCTTGGCAGCCTTTTGATAATAATCTCTTTGCTCTCACAGCATAAATAACGGCCTGCCTCACTCCACTTTGCATACTTACAAAAGTAATCTCTAGTCATCCAGACCGATGGAAAATAACTGGTTTCCCGGAATTAAAGTATATACTCATATACGTAATATATCTCAAAAATGCTAGACAATATGAATGTATGTCATGCCAAGTATCATAATAGAATGCTCTAGAATAACATCGAAATCCACAATCTAATGAAACAAAAATAGCTGGCAACAATACATACTCTACTATTACTGAGCACTCTAAATAAGTACGATACTAACATAGGATAACCTACCGGTTTGCTTGCTTAACGAATCCACGAATAAGTTATTAATATTACGGTCTGCAGCCCGCAATACTGATAAATCATCGTTGTCTCGATAAGTAAGCAACAACTCTCGAGGGTGTAATATTACTATTTTGCCACTCATTAGGAAATACATACACACATCTCAACCGCGTTTATTTACTACTTTCAAGGCAATAACATTAATAACGTAAAATTTCTACATTATTAACAAATAGACTCTAGCTAAGTCATTAAGAATAATTATCGTACCCTTAATCAAATCCAAATAATTCTGAGTATCTTGCAGTGATGTGTGGTTAACACATCCCTGGGCTTGTTGTTGTCTCCCACAACCTCTATTAGTGTAAATACTTCTTTCATGTACACCACGGCCTAACTGACCATAATTAATAGATCCAGGAACTTGCTGGATCGGCGCCAGTTGTGGCAAAGAAAACTGCTAGGGCTTCTGTTGGTTTTGGACATAATTTGCAGTTCTATGTCCCATCTATCCACTTGTAAAGCGTCCAATGCTTTCTTACCTACATTCTCAAAGGTGTCCATTATTGTACCTACAGCCCAAAGGTACATTTCTTTTACCAAAATCACCTTGTCTTTGAGATCTGGGATTACCAATACATCTATCACTTTGACTTTGACCAATGGCATTAAAACCTTTGCCAAAAGAACTAGAATCAGCTTCACTTCTTTTGAAGTTCCGAATCTTTCTATATTCTTGATATGACGAATCATTAACTTTATCGTCCTCTTTTGATTCCCATTCTTTTATCATTCTTCTTTACTCTCGCTGAACATGTTCTCAGAGTCCTCAAGGCTCAACAACATCTTGTATACTCCTGGTAAGAATTACAATGGATAGTGGTCACCCAAAGTACCACTGCCTTATGCCACCCAGCCTAAAACAATATAACACTTCAATCAAAATAGCAGCAATATTCGAATGGGACGAGGCAAGTCTGAGAACTTTCTATAATACTCATTGATCGTCAGCTTTCCTTGTCTCACATTTGCAAACTCTTGCTTTCTACCATCATAAGATGCCAAAGGAAATAATTCTTTTCTTTAAACAAGTCCTTAAACAATTCTCAACCGGCTGTTTCCTCCGGTGACAACGAATTATACTCCTGTTTCCACCAGGATACAAGTTCATAACTCAAACCAGGTAGTCGTCTCAACCCTTCTGTCAAAAGGAAGATTCCTTTGACTTGCATAATCTAAAACATCTTTTCCAATTGGTTAATCCATCACTTTGCTCCCTCAGGTTCATCATTTCATAAGGTGATTCAAATTCAACTCATAACCCATCTTAAAATGTCCCTTTTTGATAATATACTGAATCACCAAAATAATAGTTTCCCCTAACAACTAAATCAGGGAGACTAAATTCCTCTAACTACGTGGTTTGCTACGAGGCGGTGTAGTTCTGACAGAATTCACTAGAACTTCTCAAGATGTCCAAGATTGAAACTAGGCTCTGATACCAACTTGACACACCCCGTCCCGAAGGAGGGCATGCTGGCCGTCACGTGAGAGTGACGTAACCATTTGCACAGTTCGGAAGCTTTAAAATATACAACTTCTAAGATGAAACACCCGAAGGTGAGTCCTCATTTTTGGCCATTCTGTCAGAACACCGTTGAATTTCCTCGTAGTCACCACACCTTTTCAATTCTTGAACCTGGAGGGGCGCAAAACAAAGTTGAGTGGGTCAGCAAAACGTACGTATTCAAAACCTTCTTTTCTCTTTGAATATACTAACCCCTCGCCGTAAAACAATTATAGTTTCCCAGAAAATAAACATATATACGTATGTATAGATATGTCAATCATGCTCCATGATATACCATTCATGCTCACGATATGCCATTCATGCTCACAATATGCCATTCATGCTTGAGAATATGCCACAACAGAATCTCATAATCAAATATAAATGCTCAAGCGTAATTCACATCAATAACATATAATCTAGTAGCCGGGAGTCACCTAACGTGACCTGTACGGCTGCATCTAGAGCTCCAATCTCAACTCAATATCTGAATCTGCACACGAGTCGGAACCACCTAATGTGGTCTGTACGACAGGACTGGGTGTAATATATACGCTCTAGTGCTACGATCACGTGAAGACTGTGCGAATAATCGCGGGTCACCTACGAGTCGGAACCACCTAATGTGGTCTGTACGACAAGGCTTGCACCTAACTTGGATCCAAGGCGAGCGTGTGGTGCTGGTGAACATCACGTGAAGGACTGTGCCCTGGCCCTGGGCGGGAGCACTAACACCGGGGTGCAGATTATGAGCTCTCTAAACATCTCAACTACTACTATTGCATACAAACATGAATACCACTTACCTGGCACTTACCTGGGCCTCCTCAGCACCATGCAACAGTATGCATAATTATGGTAATGCACATATTAAAATATGATGCATATATGACAGGATATATAATTCGTATTTCTTTTAAAATACGTTTTCTGGGAAATACGTCAAGCATACGTATATATATATATATACTGAAAAATAACTGCCCACTCACATATCACATCGACGTCTCGTAGGTCCCTGAACCTCCCCTAGCTTGGTTACATTCTTCCTCTGTATAATTTTCACCTATACAAAAAGTAACCAAATTGACGTTATTTAACGCGCATACACCAAACATTCGTCCATAACTTTTTCATACGTTGCTCAATTTGGGTGTATGAATATACCACGGTGATCTACACGACGTCACGAACGCGTGACAATTTTCAGAACTCAATTTGGAGCTGGCACGCGCCCCCACGCGCCCTGTTCACGCGCTGCCCACGCGCGCGTCTTCTTCCTCGCGTCGCCGGACTGGTTTCGCCGGAAATAGTGTTTTGCCGGAATTTCTGGGTAAATTTCAAAGTGTCATAACTTCTTCATTTCTTAACCATTTTCGACGTACTATATATCAAAATGAAGGTATTGACGAGACGAACACATCCATACCTGTCTCGACCCCTAACTCGCCGTGGTTTCGCCGGAAAACCCCTCGAAAGCTCCGGCCAACTTTGACCACGATGATCCCGACGTCCAAACTTCTCCAACGAAGTACTCCGAGGCTCCTTGGGACCTCACTAAGACATCTATGAGCTTCAAAATCCCAAAAACAAGCTAGATTAAATTCGCATGAACAGTGTTCAAAACGGATTACCTCGAATCGACGCGAAAACGAAGGATTTCTCACCTGAAAATGGTATGGTTGTACTCGTACGAGCTTCACGAGTCCAAAAATGCCCTTGGTTCCTTCGATCCATCAAGGTTTGGGTGATTTGTGTGTCGTCCGTACGTTTTTGAAGAAAGAAGAAGGAAGAACGGAGCTTGGGAGAGAGAGAGAGAAGAGACAGAAAAGAGACAGAGGGAGAGGAAAACACGGGAGAGAAAGAGAGTGTGTGAGTGTGTGTGGTCCTACAACACTACACAACACAACACTACACGTAAATGTAACGAACTAGGGGTAAAATTTGTAATTTCAAATGTACGTTTCGATATTTCCGGGACGGGATGTCACATGACATGTGTGGAGAAGAATCTTCTAGCTAGCATTCCATCCATATTTTCATCAAATTCATCTTTACAATCTGTTTTAATTACAATCTGTGCATTTTATTTAATTTCGTCAAAAACTAAATCCCCCTTTACTTTAGTGTCCAATTTAGTTAGAAAGTGTCTTAGTTTGTGTTTCTAAGTGTTTTGATTCAATTTATCACCCAAATTCGTCCAAATTAGTGTAAGTGCTCAAAACTGCCCAGATTGTGTTTTTAAGGCAGTTTTGAGTGTTTTGGGGCTGTTTTGAGTCTTTTGGGTTGTTTTAGCGTTTTAAGTGTGTGGTTTTGCATTCTTTGAGTCTAGTTTAGTGTTTTAACCTTTGTTTTACGTTTTTGAGTCAGCTTCCAAGTGATTTAGCAATCCCTCCTAATCCCTGGTTAAGAACGATCCCTACTTATACATATACTACAATTGTCAAAAGAGGGTTTTAATTTGTGTGCTTATATGTTTCGCATCAATCTTCTTCATTCTTCACCACCGTGACTCCGGATTTCTTGGGAACCACTTGGACCGGTGAAACCCAACAACTATCCGAGATGGGATAGATGACGCCACAATCAAGCAATTTGATGATTTCCTTCTTCACTACTTCCATCATTGGTGGGTTGAGTCGACGTTGGGCTTCCCTTGATGGTTTGGCGCCTTCTTCCATGAGAATTCGATGCATGCACTTGGTAGGACTTATACCCTTGATATCGGCCAAAGTCCACCCAATGGCCGTTTTGTGCTCTTTGAGAACCCTCATGATAGGAGCATATTTAGGCGACTTACTTAGCTTGTTTTCATGCATTTATGTTATTAATTCATAGTTGTTTTAGTATTTTAAGCCATTTTCGTATGTTTTTAGGTTCTAATGGCAAAGGGAGCAAGAAAGTGCATTTTGAGGCTATTTGGAGCATTTTTGGGCATGGATTGGATAGCTTAACCATGGAGCAAAGAGGATGCACGAAATTGAAGACAAGAAGAGCTAGGAAAGGCTACAAATCTGGTGGAAGAAGTTCTATTCCAATGAAGATAAGGAAGAAGCAAAAAACAAGGAACCTTATCCAACCTTATCCAACCTTATCTTATCCTATCCTAGAAACCTTATCCTATCCTAACTCTAACATTATCCTATTCTATCCTATCCAAATCAGATTGGGACTTAAACCTAGCTAATTAGGGGGAATCAATTACACATCTAAATGATGTGAAAATTAGCTTAACACACAAATTAACCCTCTTTTGACAATTGTAGCATATAAATAAGTAGGGATCGTTCTTACAACGGGGATTAGGAGGGCTTGCTAAACACTCTAAATTGACTCAAATAAATAAAACTAACCTTTAAAACACTTAAACTCACTTAAAAAGACTCAAACACGTTTACAAAACTCAAAATAGGCTAAAAACACTCAAAACTGCCTTAAAAACACAATCTGGGCAGTTTTGAGCCTAAACACAAACTTGGACGAAAATTGATTCTAACTTGACTCAAAACTCTAAAAAACACAATCTAAAACATATTTGGACCAATTAGACACTCTAAGACACTTGGGGATTTGGTTTTTGACGAAAATCAAACAAACAAAACAAATATGTAAAATAGGCAGATTCTGACGAAATTGGTGGAATTAAATGGATGGTGAGATGGTGATGCGAAAATAGTTAAACACACAAATTAAACCCTATGGATGACAATTGTAGTAAATGAGCAAATAGGGATCGTTCTAGACCGGGGATTAACTAGGGATGCTAATCAATGTGAAATTGACTCAAAAACGTAAGAACACAATATAAAACACTTACTAGACTCAAAGAATGCAAAACTAAACTTTAAAACACTAAAACAAACCAAAAGACTCAAACATCACCCAAAACACTCAAAACTGCCTTAAAAACACTTTCTGGGCAGTTTTGGACACTTTGGTGAATTTGGACGAATTTGTGTAACAAATTGAATCAAAACACTTAAAAACACAAACTAAGACACTTTCTAACTAAGTTGGACACTAAAGTAAAGGGGGATTAAGGTTTTGACGAAATTAAATTAAATAAAACAAGTTAATAAACTAGGCAGATTGTATAAACGGATTTGAGAAACAAGATGATGGATGGATTAGTTAGAGGTCCATTCTCCACACATGACACATTTATATATGAATCGATTCTCCAATGGCTTTTCATTATCTATGATGCTCAACACCCCAAGTTAACCGTGATGCACTAATTAACTCTCAAATTTTCCTTATGTTATTGAATTGGATGATGCATGCGACAATTCAAATCATTCTCCAATGGTTCTCAACATGAATGCATAGAAGAGATACAATGAGAGATCATTATGCTCTATGAGAATTATAAGTGTTGACGAGGCAATTGTAACTATGAATGCATGATACTCTTGCCAAGAATTCAATTAACGCGGTTGTGACTAACAACCTTCACTACTCATGTTTATAAACTTGTGACGATTAGGTGAAACTCGTTTATAAACTAGCATCGAGTTTATGCATGAAGACTAAGTATGCATCCCTAATCAACATACAAAAACAAGTTTTTAATAAACATGATAATTGAATTGCAATCATAACGTAACAAATCACAATTGGAAGAAATCAATTCATATTTCAAACATGTTCATGGCTTCAAATTTTCCCCTAACTAATTAGGGGTTTAGCCACTCATGATTACAACAAACTTAGATAGTAATAACAAGGTAAACATTGAAAACAAGAACGAAGAACACCTAAAAATCCCAACAACTCAATCTTGAATTGTATGAACGTTTAGGCCTCTTCTCCTTTAGTTGTTGCAGCACAAGGGGTTTTGGTTAGTTTTGGGGGTTATGGATGATGTAGAATGATGTGTTTAGGGTAGGGATGGATGTAGGGGAAGGCAAGGAGTGTTTTTGGGCAGAAAATATGAAGAATGGTGAAGTATGGCTGTGTTAGAGAGAGAGCATGAATTTCTGGCGTGAATGGATGCGTATATGAGATGGTTTTCTGAATATGGAAGAGTTAATGAGAATGAATGCAATGGATGCTTATTTATAGGTGAAATGGGGGGAACATGACAGCTAGGAACTTGGTGGAAATCTGAAATGGTGATGGGAGATGCATGTGGCTGATTTGTGCATGTGATTAAAGGGTGGGAGTGCATGTGCTTTGACAGAAATGAAAGGGTGCATGTGGGTGAATGTGTGGCTGATTTGTGGTGCAATGATGAAGTGAATGTGATTGTGGAAATGCATGTGGAGTGTGCTGAAATATGTTGATACGCAATGATGAATTGGGATGGCTGAAAATCTGGAGTGGGTATTGCATGTGGGTGTTTTGGATTAAAGAAAGGGGGAAGTGCATGTGCTGAAATGATGGTGTGGAATGGTGGAAAGCCACGGCAAGGGATGTATTTTCTGAATGAATCAAGGCAAGTTGTGTGGAAGGGTGATTAGGAATGCATGTGGGTGTTTTGGTGACTGAAATGATGAAGTGGGATGGATATGTGGCTGCAATGATGAATTGGGAGAGCATGTGGGTGGAAATGCATGTGGGTGAATGTGTGGCTGCATGGTTGAATGATTAAAGGTGCATGTGGGTTGGAAATGCATGTGGAGTGGCTGGAATGAAGTGTGTATAAAAGGCTAGAATCTGATTCAAAGAGAATGGCATTTGTTTTGAACTTTGTTTCCTCATTTTCCACCTCCAAATCAGGTTTTCATTACTTTAAAATATGGCTGAGAGGATGACAAACAAGGTAAGTATTTAAGGTAAGTTAAATGGCTCAAATCTGATGTAAATGGTATTTCCACATATGGCATGTGTTTTGAGCGTTTTTTTCTTGTTTTCACAGCTTGCAAATCAGGTCACAAAGCCCTTCCTTTTGCTCCAAACATAAGCTATCCATTCCAAGTCCAATTTGCTCCAAAATGCTCCAAAATGCATCTTTTTGCTTCCTTAGCCATATGAACCTAAAAACACACGAAAATGGCTTAAACAACTAAAACAACTATGAATTAACAATATAAATGCACGAAAACAAGCTAAGTAAGTCGCCTAAATATGCTCCTATCAAATTCCCCCACACTTAGCTTTTGCTAGTCCTCGAGCAAAACAAAACAAAAGAAACCAAAAACAAAACAAAACACAATCTAAACCTTCCAACATGTATCTCAGGGATTTCAAACGAACATGACACAATATAGAACTTCATTCCCACAACATTTAGCTTTCTTTACACTTCAACAAACACTTAATCATAGTTACCATTCACTAGTTCGCATTTAATCAATTAAAACACATTTGGAATGTAGTAACATGCTTTAGAGAATTTCCTCAATTCCTTACTAGAATGCACTCTAGTTTCACACAGATTTTCTAACTTCACACCCTACACTAGGTATATGTGAGAAGATTGATGTAAATATGAATTCTAACACTCACATATGTTATATCAAAAAAAGCATTTTCTGGATTTACGACAATGACATGAATATGATCTCATGAATGGAATGCTACTACTTAGAACGAGAACCAGTGATTCCATATGCTCATACCAAATTCAAACTCCACATATTGAATACATAACATCAAGATAGAAGTTGAGGGTTGTAACGGGGCTAAGGGTAATGGCTAACAAGGAAAAGCAAAGGACAAACAAAGGTTCTTAAAGCAATAGGAAGCAAAGTAATGAGATTGACACTTAAACTCACTTTTAATGGCAGAAATCAACTTTTAAACACAAGGGAAGATTCATGCACAATTAGGGTCAAATTCACTCTTTTGGACCCTTCCTTCAATAACCAACACTTGTGAGATCATTCTTACTTCTTTTTCAACTCTTTTTCTTTCTTTTCACCATTTTTTTTTTCTTTTATTTTCTTCTTTGCCGTGCCCTATTATCTTCCCCCACACTCGTTTTCTGCAATATATTGATCAAAAGGAGTTCATTCTAAGTCATGCTTCACTATCCTTTAAGAACAAGGGTATGGAAAGTCCTAATCTAAGCTAGGTGAGGATAATGTGGTTTAACAAAGAAAATAAGCTTGAAAAGGCTCAAAAGGGGTAATCCTACAATACATGTGAAAAGGGATAGGCTTTTTGGCTAACAACTTCATCTTATTGTATGTTATGCAATCAATATCCTGCTTTGAATGAATTGGGCATGAGTTCTAGTATTTGGAACTATAATGAAATGCATTCCAAGTAGCAACCAAGCAAAGAATGATGAGATCATGCAACGACTTTAGAAAACAAGAAATCACAGATTTATACTCTCCAAAGAACGTTATAGGCTCAAGTCTCACAAGGATGTAGCTTTAGTTTAAGTTCCTTCGTTCAAGCATGTTACAAAAAAAAAACAGATTTTCTCTTTGTAATTACATGTGAATTCATAAGCTATAACCATAACCAAGCATAAACCAAAGCATAAATCATCTTCCAGCCATGTTTACAACATTCTATAATAGTCATGTAATTTAAAACCAAATCCTCATCATTGTGTTGGAAGGTACCCTAAAACACAAACACACAAAAACGACTCAAAACACTCTTTTTAGGCTTTTTAAAACATGTTTTTCAAATTTTTATGTGATTTTCGGAGTTATAAAAACAAAACATACTAAAACACTCTAAAACAACTTAAAAACACCTTAAAACAGCAAGGAACAACATTTTAAGTAATGGGTGATAAAATCCCACGAATTTGCATTAAATAAACTTAGTTACCCCCCCCCCACACTTAAATCAAACATTGTCCTCAATGTTTTAAGCTTAGATTCACACAAATCATAAGTAAACACACAAAAAGCAACTAAACAACCTAACATGGCAGAAACGAAATAGCAACAAAGAGAAGAGTTTAGGAACGCAAATCTGGAATTAGAGTGCATTCTAGGTCTTCTTTTGTTAAATGCATGGGTTGCCTCCCAAGTAGCGCTTGCTTTAACGTCGTACAGCCGGACGAAGAACCCAAATCACTCCAGATTGGAGCCCACGGCACCCAAGGGAAGTTCTTCCACAACATGCTCCACAAAGTTCTCATAGTATGGCTTCAATCTATGTCCGTTCACCTTGAACTCGTGGCCACTTTTTAAGCTTTGGACTTGGATTGCACCATGAGGAAAAACATTAGTAACAACAAGAGGTCCAATCCATTTGGAACGTAACTTACCAGGGAATAACCGAAGTCTTGAATCAAAAAGCAACACTTTCTGCCCCTTGGAGAACGTTTTGGTACGAAGCATCTTATCATGATAAGCCTTCGTTTTGTCCTTGTAGATGCGAGCATTCTCGTAAGCCTCGTTCCTAATCTCCTCAAGTTCATCTAATTGGAGCTTCCTATGAACTCCAGCAGCGTCTATGTCCAAATTGAAGGTTTTCACAGCCCAATGTGCCTTGTGCTCTAACTCAACGGGCAAATGACATGGCTTACCATATATAAGCCGAAAAGGTGACATGCCAAGGGGAGTTTTGTAAGCCGTACGATAGGCCCACAATGCATCGTCCAAGCGCAAACTCCAATCTCTTCTTGAGGGTCCCACGGTTTTCTCTAGGACTTGTTTGATCTCCCTATTTGAAACCTCCGCTTGCCCATTAGTTTGAGGGTGATAAGGTGTGGAAACCTTATGAGTAACGTTGTACTTCTTGAGCAAAGCTTCAATGTTGCGGTTACGAAAGTGAGAACCCCCATCACTTATTAAAACTCGTGGCATCCCAAACCTAGCAAAAATATTAGATTTCACAAAATCTGCAACAACCTTAGAATCGTTAGTACGGGTGGCTTTGGCTTCCACCCATTTGGAAACATAATCGACAGCTAGCAAGATATAAGTGAAACCAAAAGATGGAGGGAAGGGGCCCATGAAATCAATACCCCAAACATCAAAAATTTCCACAAATGAGAGAGATTGTTGCGGCATTTGGTCCTTAGGCCCTATGTTACCTGTTCTTTGACACTTATCGCATGTTAAACAAAACATTTTAGCATTTTTAAAGAGATTAGGCCAATAAAATCCAGATTGTAACACCTTTAGGGCTGTCCTTTGGGTGCCAAAATGTCCCCCACATGCATAAGTATGGCAGAACGTAAGAATGGAATTAAATTCAGATTCGGGCACACATCTACGCACAATCTGATCTGGGCAGAATTTCCATAAATATGGATCATCCCAAACATAAAAACGTGCATCATGAACAAGTTTATCACGTTGGAACTTGTTTAGGGTACTAGGAACTTGCTTAGACACCAAGAAATTGACCAAATCGGCATACCAAGGGGTTCTTACCTCAATGGACAGAAGTTGCTCGTCCGAAAACGTTTCTAAAATGGGGGTGGACTCTTCCTCACGCACCATTCTACTTAGGTGGTCAGCCACCACGTTTTCACACCCTTTCTTGTCTCGGATTTCAAGATCGAACTCTTGAAGTAGGAGCATCCAACGAATGAGTCTTGGCTTAGCCTCCTTTTTGGTGAGAAGATACTTCAAGGCTGCATGGTCAGTGAAAACAATTACTTTAGTACCAAGAAGATATGATCTAAACTTATCTAATGCAAATACAATAGCCAAGAGTTCTTTTTCGGTTGTGGAATAATTAAGTTGAGCATCATTCAACGTCCGTGAGGCGTAGTAGATGACATGCGGCCTCTTGTCCTTTCTTTGTCCTACAACTGCTCCTAAAGCATAGTCGGACGCATCACACATAAGCTCGAACGGGAGGCTCCAATCCGGGGGAACAATAATGGGTGCCGTGGTCTACAACTCCTTGAGTTGGTTGAATGATGCCGTGCACTCCTTAGTGAATTCAAACGCCACTTCTTTTTGTAGGAGACGGCATAGTGGTTGTGCAATTTTAGAAAAATCCTTGATAAATCGTCTATAGAATCCTGCATGGCCAAGAAAAGAACGGACCTCTCTAACCGAAGTAGGAGAGGGTAAGTGACGTATAAGATCTATTTTAGACTTATCAACTTCAATTCCTTTTTCAGAGATGATATGACCCAAAACTATACCTTGTTTAACCATAAAATGACATTTTTCCCAATTCAAAACAAGGTTAGTTTCCATGCATCTTTTCAAGATTAAAGTGAGATTATGCAAACAAGCATCAAATGAGTCTCCAAACACACTAAAATCGTCCATAAATACTTCAATTATCTTTTCAACATAATCAGAGAAGATACTTACCATGCATCGTTGGAAAGTGGCCGGTGCATTGCATAAACCAAATGGCATACGACGATATGCAAAAGTACCAAATGGACAAGTAAAGGTGGTCTTTTCTTGATCATCCGGCGCTATGACAATTTGATTGTAACCCGAATAACCATCAAGAAAGCAATAAAAAGAATGACCGGCTAACCTTTCAAGCATTTGATCAATGAATGGTAAAGGGAAGTGATCTTTCCTTGTTGCGGCATTTAGCTTCCTATAGTCAATGCACACCCTCCAACCGGTTTGAATGCGTGTAGGCACAAGTTCATCTTCTTCATTCTTCACCACAGTGACTCCGGACTTTTTGGGAACCACTTGGACCGGTGAAACCCAACAACTATCCGAGATGGGATAGATGACGCCACAATCTAGTAACTTGATGATTTCCTTCTTCACTACTTCCATCATTGGTGGGTTGAGTCGACGTTGGGCTTCCCTTGATGGTTTGGTGCCTTCTTTCATGAGAATTCGATGCATGCACGTGGTAGGACTTATACCCTTGATGTCGGCCAAAGTCCACCCTATTGCCGTCTTGTGCTCTTTGAGAACCCTCACCAACTTCTCCTCCTCTTGTGCCGTGAGTGATGAAGCTATAATGACGGGCAATGTGTCTTGCTCGCCCAAAAACACATACTTCAAGTGATTTGGCAACGGTTTGAGCTCGAGTGTAGGTGGTTGTTCTATAGAAGGAAGCAACTTATCAGTCGAAATTGGGATTGAAATTGAACTAGGGAACTTACCTTGGAGCCGTGGCAATGACTCTAGGGCTGCCACTGTCTCAATTACATCTTCATCAAAGGCCACGGCATGGGTGTTCAATTGTGTGCCGTGGTTTGTTATGGTGACATCCATGTGATCCTTCATTTCGATGCCATTTGTAATGACTGTTTCAAGTGCATCGCCATGTAATTGATCAAGGTGTGCCTGCGCCAAAAAATCAAGAATATCAATAGAGAAACATGAGTGATCATCATTAGGAAATCTCATAGTTTCAGAAATATTAAAATCAATCACTTCCCCATCGAATTCCATTGTTAAAGTGCCTTTAAACACGTCTATCTTAGTTCGGGCCGTCTTCATGAATGGCCTCCCAAGAAGAATCGGCAAGGATGGAGCATGGGTGGTTTCCTCCATTTCAAGGACATAGAAATCCGCCGGGAAGATCAAATCATTCACCTGCACTAAGACATCTTCCAATACGCCCTTTGGATAGGCATTAGATCTATCGGCCAACTGAATAACCACACCATCATTTTTCAATTCGCCAAGGTTCATTGAAGCATAAATAGAGTATGGCATGACGTTAATTGAAGCTCCTAAGTCTAACATAGCATGTTCGAACTTAGTTTGACCAATAATACAAGGGATTGTAAAGCTACCTGGATCTTTGCACTTTGGTGGTAACTTTCTTTGTAAAACAGCGGAAACGTTCTCACGTACCCTTACTACCTCTTTATGTGACGCCCTCTTCCTTGTAGTGCACAATTCCTTTAAGAACTTAGCGTATTTGGGCACTTGCTTTATCGCATCTAGGAGCGGGATATTGACTTGAACTTTCCTAAACGTCTCAAGAATGTCCTTCTCATGCTCCTCCTTCTTTGTTTGCAAAAATCTGTGAGGAAAAGGCACGTTTAGTGGAATAGAACTTGACAAAGTCGAATTTGGACTTACCTTAGGCGTGTTGGACGGTTTTGGCACAATAGGGGGCTGCGGCAAAGTTTCTTTCACCCTTGCCGTGGCCTTCTTTGCTTGTTTCTCCTCTTCTTGCAGCAACATGTCCTCTTCTTGACTTGTTTTGGATGGCCTTGAGGTGGTTCCGACCTCCTTACCACTTCTCAACATGATTGCCTTGGCAGATTCGCACCCTCCCCTTGGATTGACAATGGTTGAGCTAGGGAGCTTGCCTTTGTCTCGGAATTGTCCTACAAATTCCGCAATCTGCCCAATTTGTTTCTCCAAGTGATCCACCCTTTTGTCTTGGTTTTGCATGGCTTTGGTTTGATCCTCTTGCCCCTGAGACAAATTGGTAAGTAACTTAAGAAGTGTTTCATTGCCCAACGACGTACCTTGATTGTTTTGGGCAGGTTGTGATTGGTTTGGATTGGGGCCAAATGGCTTGGTGTAGAACCCCGGGGGTTGTTGTCTAAAGCCTCCTTGTTGTTGAGGTTGTTGAGGTTCCCTCCACTTGAAGTTTGGATGGTCTCTCCAACCCGGATTGTATGTGTTGGAATATGGATCATTCCTTGGTTGATTGTGGCTCGGAAATCCAATGGCATTTGCACTCTCCCATCCCCCATTCTCAATCAATTGAGGGCATTTTTCCGAAGGGTGTCCTTGGATAGAACATACACCACATACAATCGGTCCTTGTATCTTCATTCCTTCGGCCATCTGAGACACAATAGAAGTAAGATTAGCTATCTGAGATTGAATATCGGATTGAGAACTTACCTCATTCAAGTGTTGCCGTGGGGGGTCCCTTTGCCCAAGTCCTTCATATTGTTGTGCATTTAGAGCACGGTTTGCAATTAGGGTCTTGGCCGACATAGGAGTTTTGTCCACCAATGCACCTCCCGCCGAAGCATCGAGCATTTGCCTTTCAATGGGAAGAAGGCCCTCATAGAAATATTGAAGGAGAAACTCCTCCTTCATTTGATGTTGAGGACACGATGCAACAAGGGCTTTAAAACGCTCGTAGTATGCCGGAAAAGATTCTCCTTGACTTTGTTGGATTCCACTAATTTTCTTCCTCAAGAGAATGACTCTTGAAGTAGGGAAGAACTTCTCCAAGAATGCTCTCTTCATGCTCTCCCAAGAAGTAACGGTCCCGGGTGCCAATTCATAAAGCCAATCCTTAGCCTTTTCCACAAGAGAGAATGGAAAAGCTTTCATCATTAGAATGTTCCCATCGACATTTATGGGTGTCATGCTCGAACAAACAACCTCGAACTCCTTGAGATGCTTGTTGGGATCTTCCATGGAAAGCCCATGGTATTTCGGAATGTGGTGCAACAAGCTTGACTTCAACTCGAATTCATCGGTCTTGCCTTGGGCAGCCGCGGGGTATTGAATGCATAATGGTGCGGCATTGGTCAACCCCGAGGCCGAAAGCTCTTTAATGGTCCGATTGTCCGCTGCCATAACTTCTTCTTCCACACTTTCAAACTCAGATTCGGCCTCTGAACTTGAACTAGGTTCACTAGGTTCGGGATGTCTCCTCTTTCTTCTCAAATCACGTTCAAAATCGTCGTTAAAGTCCAAGATATGTGCATGCACAGTTTGAGAACTCCGCGTCATGCACTAGTACCTAAACCAAGAAAACAAAACAAAATAAGAAAACTAGGTAAATTACACTAAAAACATACGGTAAAAACACAAGGGATTAGCAATTTTGCTAATCCCCGGCAACGGCGCCAAAATTTGATGCGAAAATAGTTAAACACACAAATTAAACCCTATGGATGACAATTGTAGTAAATGAGCAAATAGGGATCGTTCTAGACCGGGGATTAACTAGGGATGCTAATCAATGTGAAATTGACTCAAAAACGTAAGAACACAATATAAAACACTTACTAGACTCAAAGAATGCAAAACTAAACTTTAAAATACTAAAACAAACCAAAAGACTCAAACATCACCCAAAACACTCAAAACTGCCTTAAAAACACTTTCTGGGCAGTTTTGGACACTTTGGTGAATTTGGACGAATTTGTGTAACAAATTGAATCAAAACACTTAAAAACACAAACTAAGACACTTTCTAACTAAGTTGGACACTAAAGTAAAGGGGGATTAAGGTTTTGACGAAATTAAATTAAATAAAACAAGTTAATAAACTAGGCAGATTGTATAAACGGATTTGAGAAACAAGATGATGGATGGATTAGTTAGAGGTCCATTCTCCACACATGACACATTTATATATGAATCGATTCTCCAATGGCTTTTCATTATCTATGATGCTCAACACCCCAAGTTAACCGTGATGCACTAATTAACTCTCAAATTTTCCTTATGTTATTGAATTGGATGATGCATGCGACAATTCAAATCATTCTCCAATGGTTCTCAACATGAATGCATAGAAGAGATACAATGAGAGATCATTATGCTCTATGAGAATTATAAGTGTTGACGAGGCAATTGTAACTATGAATGCATGATACTCTTGCCAAGAATTCAATTAACGCGGTTGTGACTAACAACCTTCACTACTCATGTTTATAAACTTGTGACGATTAGGTGAAACTCGTTTATAAACTAGCATCGAGTTTATGCATGAAGACTAAGTATGCATCCCTAATCAACATACAAAAACAAGTTTTTAATAAACATGATAATTGAATTGCAATCATAACGTAACAAATCACAATTGGAAGAAATCAATTCATATTTCAAACATGTTCATGGCTTCAAATTTTCCCCTAACTAATTAGGGGTTTAGCCACTCATGATTACAACAAACTTAGATAGTAATAACAAGGTAAACATTGAAAACAAGAACGAAGAACACCTAAAAATCCCAACAACTCAATCTTGAATTGTATGAACGTTTAGGCCTCTTCTCCTTTAGTTGTTGCAGCACAAGGGGTTTTGGTTAGTTTTGGGGGTTATGGATGATGTAGAATGATGTGTTTAGGGTAGGGATGGATGTAGGGGAAGGCAAGGAGTGTTTTTGGGCAGAAAATATGAAGAATGGTGAAGTATGGCTGTGTTAGAGAGAGAGCATGAATTTCTGGCGTGAATGGATGTGTATATGAGATGGTTTTCTGAATATGGAAGAGTTAATGAGAATGAATGCAATGGATGCTTATTTATAGGTGAAATGGGGGGAACATGACAGCTAGGAACTTGGTGGAAATCTGAAATGGTGATGGGAGATGCATGTGGCTGATTTGTGCATGTGATTAAAGGGTGGGAGTGCATGTGCTTTGACAGAAATGAAAGGGTGCATGTGGGTGAATGTGTGGCTGATTTGTGGTGCAATGATGAAGTGAATGTGATTGTGGAAATGCATGTGGAGTGTGCTGAAATATGTTGATGTGCAATGATGAATTGGGATGGCTGAAAATCTGGAGTGGGAATTGCATGTGGGTGTTTTGGATTAAAGAAAGGGGGAAGTGCATGTGCTGAAATGATGGTGTGGAATGGTGGAAAGCCACGGCAAGGGATGTATTTTCTGAATGAATCAAGGCAAGTTGTGTGGAAGGGTGATTAGGAATGCATGTGGGTGTTTTGGTGACTGAAATGATGAAGTGGGATGGATATGTGGCTGCAATGATGAATTGGGAGAGCATGTGGGTGGAAATGCATGTGGGTGAATGTGTGGCTGCATGGTTGAATGATTAAAGGTGCATGTGGGTTGGAAATGCATGTGGAGTGGCTGGAATGAAGTGTGTATAAAAGGCTAGAATCTGATTCAAAGAGAATGGCATTTGTTTTGAACTTTGTTTCCTCATTTTCCACCTCCAAATCAGGTTTTCATTACTTTAAAATATGGCTGAGAGGATGACAAACAAGGTAAGTATTTAAGGTAAGTTAAATGGCTCAAATCTGATGTAAATGGTATTTCCACATATGGCATGTGTTTTGAGCGTTTTTTTTTTGTTTTCACAGCTTGCAAATCAGGTCACAAAGCCCTTCATTTTGCTCCAAACATAAGCTATCCATTCCAAGTCCAATTTTGCTCCAAAATGCTCCAAAATGCATCTTTTTGCTTCCTTAGCCATATGAACCTAAAAACACACGAAAATGGCTTAAACAACTAAAACAACTATGAATTAACAATATAAATGCACGAAAACAAGCTAAGTAAGTCGCCTAAATATGCTCCTATCAGATGGTGATAGGAGCATATTCATGCGACTTAAATGGCTTGTTCTCGTGCATTTACGTTATGTTTCTTTAGTTATTTTAGTCCTTTAAGCTATTTTCGTGTAGGGTGTGTAGTCAGAAAATCTATGTGAAAATAGAGTGCATTCTAGTAAGGAATTGAGGAAATTCTCTAAGGCATGTTACTACATTCGAAATGGTTTTAAATGCTTAAATGTGAACTAGTATGTGGTGACTATGATTAAGAATGTACTTAAGTGTAAAGATGGCTAAAATCTGTGGGAATAATGATTTTTAACTTGTCATGAGCATTGGAAATCCGTGAGACGATTGTTGGAAGGTGTAGGTTGTGTTTTGTTCGTTTTGTCTAGTTTCGTGTTCTTTTGTTGTTTTGTTTTGCTCGAGGACTAGCAAAAGATAAGTGTGGGGGTATTTGATAGGAGCATATTCATGCGACTTAAATGGCTTGTTCTCGTGCATTTACGTTATGTTTCTTTAGTTATTTTAGTCCTTTAAGCTATTTTCGTGTGTTTGTAGGTCCAAAGGGCTAAAGGAGCAAAAAGATGCATTTTGGAGACTTTTGGAGCACTTTTGGGCTAAGGATGGATAGCTTATGCTTGGCGCCAAAATGTTGGACGAAATTGAAGACCAAAGTGTTGGAACTTTGTTCCCTTTAGTTTTAGGACATTTAAACCTTTCCAATTCCCTTATGCCGTGCATCTCCACCTTTCTCCCAAAACCATACACATGCATTCATTATTCATTCCCTCACATGCTCCCATTACTTATCATAATCACATATCATATCACTTATCATTCACCACTTATCACTTATCATATCATTCACCACTTATCATTCATCACTTATCATTCACCACTTATCACTTATCATATCATTCACCACTTATCATTCATCAAACACATGCATTCACATGTTTTCACAATCTGCCATCATTCCAACCAAAACCGTGCACATGCTATCACCATGCATTCACATGCACTTGTTCCTCCATCATTCCATCCTTTAAAACATTGCACATGCACTTTAATCATTCAACACATGCATTCACTTCATCATTGCAGCCACACATTCACCCACATGCTATCCCATTTCAGATTGCATTTCATACACTTTCACATGCATCTTGGCAGATTTCACATGCACACACAAGCATTAGCACATGCAACCTAGCTGTCATGTTCCCCCCATTTCACCTATAAATAAGCATTCATTCTCATTCATTCTCATTCACTCTTCCATATTCCAGAAATTCGTCAAAACCTCTCCACACCCTTGCAGCAGCCACCAAAACACTTTTCTCCTCCATTGCAGCCACTCCAACCACTCCCCAAACCATTCACACCATCAAACTATCCTTAGACCTTGTGCTACAACGAAGAGGAAGATAAGAGGGCCTAAACGTTCATACAATTCAAGTTTGAGTTGTTGGAATGTTTAGGTGTTTCTTTGATTTCAATGTTTAATTTCAATGCTCTTTGTTTTGTACGAATGAGGAACTAAACCCCCCTTGGTTAAGGGGTGATTCGAATATATGTTTATGCTTGCATTTTGATTTGAATACTTCTAATTGCGTTTCATAAGTTGTGGATTCAATTCGTTTAACTGTTTGATTGATAACTTATTTATGTATGTTCATTGAGAGTCCACACTTAATTTTCATGCATGAATATGACGCTAGAATATAAGTGAGTTTCACCTAATCGTTATGAACTTATATTCACAAGTAGTGGCGGTTGCTTATAAACAATCGCGTTAAATGAATTCTTGGCATAAGTTTCATGCAATCCATAGTAACGAATGCCTCGTCAACACTTATAATTTTCATAGACCGTAATGATTCTTGCTTGTACCTCTTCTATGCATTCATGTTGAGGACTTGTGGGGAATGTTTTGAATTGTCGCATGCATCATCCAATTCAATAACGTTAGGAAGATTTGAAGGTTAATTAGTGCATCACGGTTAACTTGGGGTGTTGAGTATCATAGTTTATTGAAATGCAATTGGAAATCATTTTATTATGCAAGTATAACATGTATGGAGATGAACCCCTTAGCCATTCTATCATCCATTCATTCCATTCCATCAAATTCGTTTTACAATCTGTTTAGTTTATTAACTTGTTTTGTTATTTCAATTTTCGTATAAATCTAAATCCCCCTTTACTTTAATGTCCAATTTAGTTAGAAATCAATTTAGTTTGTGCTTTTAAGTGTTTTGGTTCATTTTATTTCCCAATTTCGTCCAGATTCACCAAAGTGCTCAAAACTGCCCAGAAAGTGATTTTAAGGCAGTTTTGAGTGTTTTGGGTGATGTTTGAGTCTTTTGGTTTGTTTTAATGTTTTAAGTGTTTAATTTTACAATCTTTAAGTTAGTTTAGTGTTTTATATTGTGTTTTTACGTTCTTGAGTCAAGTTATTACTTAATTTCGTCCAAATTTGCGTTTGTGCTCAAATCTGCCCAGAAAGTGGTTTTTAGGCAGATTTGAGTGTGTTTGTGTTGTTTTGAGTCTTTTGGTTTGTCTTAGTGTTTTAAAGTTTAGTTTTGAATTCTTTGAGTCTAGTATAGTGTTCATATTGTTATTTTACGTTTTTGAGTCAAATCCAACTGGTTAACAATCCCTCCTAATCCCCGGTCCAGAACGATCCCTACTTATACATATACTACAATTTGACGAAAAGAGGGTTTAATTTGTGTGCGTATAAATCTCGCATCAAATTTTGGCGCCGTTGCCGGGGATTAGAAAATTTGCTAATCCCTTGGATTGTTTTATTTTCGTTTGTTTTTATTCTAGATTCTTAATCTTGTTTTGTTTCTTGTTTTAGGTACTAGTTCATGACTCGGAGTTCTCATCCGATTCGTGAACATATCCTGGAGTGATTGGGTTCTTCGTCCGGCTGCAAGACGTAAAAGAAAGCGCTACTTGGGAGGCAACCCAATGCACTGAATAAAACAAAGCATGTTCATAAAAAAAAAAAAAAAAAAAAAAAAAAAAAGATACTAAACATGGAGAAAGGTGGAGCTTCACAAAGGTTGTTTACGTGAAGCCCCACTATGAGGCGCAGAAGCGGAAGACATAGAAGCAGAAGGCATAGAAGCGGGAGGCATCGGAGCGGAAGCCATCGGAGCGGGAGGCATCGGAGCTAGAGCATTCCAGGCCTCAATACTTGGCCAAACGCTGGATGACCCAGGAAAAAGGTGCCTCTGGAGATAAGCCGCAAGCCTTTGACGGTCACTTTGGATTCGACCCTCAGATTCGTGCAGCTCATCAAGCTTCCTCTTCATCCCCGACGAATAGTTATTTGCAAGCACATGCAAACATCTATTCTCGTACTTAAGCTGTTGGATCTCTTGCTTAAGTCTTTCCACCTCTGCCATCAATGATTCCACCTGACGGGACCGAGCAAGCAGGCGTTGGCCCATGTTGGACACAAAACTCGCACACTGAACACTAAGTGCGAGGGACTCTTGAACGGCCAACTCATCGGACCGTCCTGACAGCAGCCTACTATCTTTTGGAGTGAGGAGGTTCTTAGCTACTATTGTAGCTGTTGTGGCGTCCTGCATCACGGAGTCTTCACCTGTAAGAAGACCGTTAGAAGATAAAAAAGAAGGGCGCCATACGTTACCTTGACGCGGCGCGCCCGTATCACTGCTAAGGCTCAATTCCAAGCTAAGGTTCGATGAGTTTGCCATTTTTCAAAAGTGTTCAAAGAGAAGGGATGGAGTTAGATTTCAAAGGGCCGGAGTCGATTTTCAAGAATGGGAAATCTTCAGAGTGTGTTTGTTGTGGTGATCGATAGCTCAATAAAAAAGCCAAAGCGACGCGTCCACCGATTCAAAAACCCGGAATTTCCGGCGTAATTTAGGCAACGCTTTCTCAGCTTTTCAGAAGACGCGTTCAACTTTGTCAAAAGATTTCTTCTTTTCAGACAACACGTGGAGGCCATCACCGCAACTACACATCTTTAGCCGACAAGCGCAATGTTCGGCGACACTTTCGCTGCTTTTCAGAAAACGCGTGCAGCTTTGTCAAAAGGAGCCGCATCCGCACTACTACGTGTCGTTCAGAAAGCAAAGGGGCGCCTGCTCAGAAATCGAAGAGGCGTCATTCAGAAATCGAAGAGGCGCCATTATTTCAAAAAGCCGGATTTGCGGGATCAAAACGTTTGTCGACAAGGGTAAAAGAACAATACCACCACTTGATATTATCTCTATATATGTCGACCTTCGTCTTTTATGGCAAGGCAAACCTGAAGAAAAATGCCCAACTCTCCCTCACCTCTGAGGGCGCACTCCCAGCAAAGCCTTTCGAAAGACTCAATTATTTCTTCTTCCCCAAAGATGATACCAGATGCCTGGAGTACATATGACCCAGGAGGAAACAGCACAACAAATACATGTGCTGATTCATTCACCGCTTCTTCAAAAGCAAAGGTATCTCATATCATCAAGGTCAAAAGCAAAAGTATCTCATATCATGCTCTTTCCCTGTCTTTTTCTTTGTCCTTGTTCTTACTCGCATGGCAAAGTAAAAGAAGCAATTAGTCGGCACTTGGAGTCAATCTTCCGATCTGGAGCCAACTGCTTGGAATCTATTCCTGATTGCTTACCTAGCGTTGCTCTCGAGTAGTCATCTTCAACGGTTGATACACTTCCGGAGAAGGGACCACTTCTGCAAAGGGGAGCGAGTAAGGCAAGTGAAAATGATACATTGAAGCATGTGGAGACAAACATAGGCTGAGTTATCCTCCAACCCTTTTCAATACGAATTGGAAAGATTGAACAAAGAAACAGACCAAAGGGGTAAGCTCAGACCTTCGGGGAAGACCAAAAGAATCCTCCAGCCCAGTAGCACAAAGGAAAATCAACAAGTGGAGGAGACCAAAAGAATCCTGCTGCCCAGTTCAAGAGTAGCACAAAGGAAAATCAACGATGGGCGGAAACCAGTTCAAGAGTAAGCCTGTAGAATCACAAAGATCAAAGCCTCAATGCAATCTCCAAGGAGAAGAGGGAATTTACACTCCATAACCAGATTTGCGTCCCTAAACTCTTCTCTTTGTTAATTACATTCTGCCATGTTTAGTATGTTTAAATGCTTTTTGTGTGTTTACTTATGTTTTGTGTGAATCTATGCTTAAAACATTGAGGACAATGTTTGATTTAAGTGTGGGGGGGTAACTAATGTTGTTAATGCAAATTCGTGGGATTTTATCACCCATAACTTCAAATGTTGTTCCTTGCTGTTTTAAGGTGTTTTTAAGTTGTTTTAGAGTGTTTTTAGTGTGTTTTGTTTTATAACTCCGAAAATCACATAAAAATTTGAAAAACATGTTTTGAAAAGCCTAAAAAGAGTGTTTTGAGTCGTTTTTGTGTGTTTGTGTCTTAGGGTACCTTCCAACACAATGATAAGGATTTGGTTTGTAATTGCATGACTGTTAAAAAGAGTTATAAACATGGAGAAAAGTTTGATTTACTCTTGGTATATGATTGGTTATGGTTATAATATATGACTTCACATGCAATCATAAAAGAAAAATTCGTTTTTGTAACATGCTTGAAGGAAGAAACTCATAATAACGCTACATCCCTGTGAGACTCGAGCCATTACTTTCTTTGGAGAGTTATTTTCTGTGATTCTTTGTTTTCTAAAGTTGTTGCATGATCTCATTATTCCTTGCTTGGTTGCTACTTAGAATGCAATTGTATCATGATAGAACTAAATGCTAGAACTTATATCCGTTTCATTCAAAGCATGACATTGAATTGCATAACATATATCAAGATGAAGTTGTGTAGTTGCCACCATAGCCAAATAGCCTTACTTCCCATTTTTCGTATTTGTTGTAAGTTTTAACCCCGTTGAGCTTTGTTTAGCCTTTATTCATTGTTAACCCACATTATCCTAACCTAGCCTAGTTTAGGACTGTCCACACCCTTGTTCTTAAAAGATAGTGAGCATGACTTAAATGAATTCCTTTTGAGTACATTATGAAAGAAAATGAGTGTGGGGGAGAGAATGTTTTGTTCTTAAGCGTTTATGTATGTTTTGAGAGTCAAAAGAAAAGAAAAAATTCTGAAAAACATATGAAAAAGAAAAAAAACAGAAAAGAAAAGAAAGAAAGAAAGAAAAAAAAAAGAGCTTGTTCCCCCTTGTTGTTCAAAAGTTGAGTTTTCATTCAAAAGTGAATTCTAAGTTAATTCAAATGCTTTGCTCGCTATTTCTTTAAGAACCTTTGTTTTCCATATCCTTTCTTTGTTAGCCAAACACCTTTAGCCCCGTTTCAACCCTTATGCTTCTATCTTGATCGTTATGTGTTCAATATGTGGAGTTTGGAATTGATATGAGCTTATGGAATCACTGGTTCTCATTCTAAGT
Organism: Pyrus communis; assembly: GCF_963583255.1. Taxonomy (NCBI): domain Eukaryota; kingdom Viridiplantae; phylum Streptophyta; class Magnoliopsida; order Rosales; family Rosaceae; genus Pyrus; species Pyrus communis. The sequence continues at coordinate 26,519,046 of NC_084804.1, forward strand.
AGTAGCATTCCATTCATGAGATCATATTCATGTCATTATCGTAAATCCAGAAAATGCTTTCTTTGTTATAACATATGTGAGATACTAGTCTTTCATGTTTACATCAATCTCTCACATATAACTAGTGTAGGGTGTGTAGTCAGAAAATCTATGTGAAAATAGAGTGCATTCTAGTAAGGAATTGAGGAAATTCTCTAAGGCATGTTACTACATTCGAAATGGTTTTAAATGCTTAAATGTGAACTAGTATGTGGTGACTATGATTAAGAATGTACTTAAGTGTAAAGATGGCTAAAATCTGTGGGAATAATGATTTTTAACTTGTCATGAGCATTGGAAATCCGTGAGACGATTGTTGGAAGGTGTAGGTTGTGTTTTGTTCGTTTTGTCTAGTTTCGTGTTCTTTTGTTGTTTTGTTTTGCTCGAGGACTAGCAAAAGATAAGTGTGGGGGTATTTGATAGGAGCATATTCATGCGACTTAAATGGCTTGTTCTCGTGCATTTACGTTATGTTTCTTTAGTTATTTTAGTCCTTTAAGCTATTTTCGTGTGTTTGTAGGTCCAAAGGGCTAAAGGAGCAAAAAGATGCATTTTGGAGACTTTTGGAGCACTTTTGGGCTAAGGATGGATAGCTTATGCTTGGCGCCAAAATGTTGGACGAAATTGAAGACCAAAGTGTTGGAACTTTGTTCCCTTTAGTTTTAGGACATTTAAACCTTTCCAATTCCCTTATGCCGTGCATCTCCACCTTTCTCCCAAAACCATACACATGCATTCATTATTCATTCCCTCACATGCTCCCATTACTTATCATAATCACATATCATATCACTTATCATTCACCACTTATCACTTATCATATCATTCACCACTTATCATTCATCACTTATCATTCACCACTTATCACTTATCATATCATTCACCACTTATCATTCATCAAACACATGCATTCACATGTTTTCACAATCTGCCATCATTCCAACCAAAACCGTGCACATACTATCACCATGCATTCACATGCACTTGTTCCTCCATCATTCCATCCTTTAAAACATTGCACATGCACTTTAATCATTCAACACATGCATTCACTTCATCATTGCAGCCACACATTCACCCACATGCTATCCCATTTCAGATTGCATTTCATACACTTTCACATGCATCTTGGCAGATTTCACATGCACACACAAGCATTAGCACATGCAACCTAGCTGTCATGTTCCCCCCATTTCACCTATAAATAAGCATTCATTCTCATTCATTCTTATTCACTCTTCCATATTCCAGAAATTCGTCAAAACCTCTCCACACCCTTGCAGCAGCCACCAAAACACTTTTCTCCTCCATTGCAGCCACTCCAACCACTCCCCAAACCATTCACACCATCAAACTATCCTTAGACCTTGTGCTACAACGAAGAGGAAGATAAGAGGGCCTAAACGTTCATACAATTCAAGTTTGAGTTGTTGGAATGTTTAGGTGTTTCTTTGATTTCAATGTTTAATTTCAATGCTCTTTGTTTTGTACGAATGAGGAATGGATGATAAGAGGGCCTAAACGTTCATACAATTCAAGTTTGAGTTGTTGGAATGTTTAGGCGTTTCTTTGATTCTCTTTGTTTTGTACCATGAGGAACTAAACCCCCCTTGGTTAAGGGGTGATTCGAATATATGTTTATGCTTGCATTTTGATTTGAATACTTCTAATTGCGTTTCATAAGTTGTGGATTCAATTCGTTTAACTGTTTGATTGATAACTTATTTATGTATGTTCATTGAGAGTGCACACTTAATTTTCATGCATGAATATGACGCTAGAATATAAGTGAGTTTCACCTAATCGTTATGAACTTATATTCACAAGTAGTGGAGGTTGCTTATAAACAATCGCGTTAAATGAATTCTTGGCATAAGTTTCATGCAATCCATAGTAACGAATGCCTCGTCAACACTTATAATTTTCATAGAGCGTAATGATTCTTGCTTGTACCTCTTCTATGCATTCATGTTGAGGACTTGTGGGGAATGTTTTGAATTGTCGCATGCATCATCCAATTCAATAACGTTAGGAAGATTTGAAGGTTAATTAGTGCATCACGGTTAACTTGGGGTGTTGAGTATCATAGTTTATTGAAATGCAATTGGAAATCATTTTATTATGCAAGTATAACATGTATGGAGATGAACCCCTTAGCCATTCTATCATCCATTCATTCCATTCCATCAAATTCGTTTTACAATCTGTTTAGTTTATTAACTTGTTTTGTTATTTCAATTTTCGTATAAATCTAAATCCCCCTTTACTTTAATGTCCAATTTAGTTAGAAATCAATTTAGTTTGTGCTTTTAAGTGTTTTGATTCATTTTATTTCCCAATTTCGTCCAGATTCACCAAAGTGCTCAAAACTGCCCAGAAAATGATTTTAAGGCAGTTTTGAGTGTTTTGGGTGATGTTTGAGTCTTTTGGTTTGTTTTAATGTTTTAAGTGTTTAGTTTTACAATCTTTAAGTTAGTTTAGTGTTTTATATTGTGTTTTTACGTTCTTGAGTCAAGTTATTACTTAATTTCGTCCAAATTTGCGTTTGTGCTCAAATCTGCCCAGAAAGTGGTTTTTAGGCAGATTTGAGTGTGTTTGTGTTGTTTTGAGTCTTTTGGTTTGTCTTAGTGTTTTAAAGTTTAGTTTTGAATTCTTTGAGTCTAGTATAGTGTTCATATTGTTATTTTACGTTTTTGAGTCAAATCCAAGTGGTTAACAATCCCTCCTAATCCCCGGTCCAGAACGATCCCTACTTATACATATACTACAATTTGACGAAAAGAGGGTTTAATTTGTGTGCGTATAAATCTCGCATCAGATGGCTAGGAGGTTTTTCTCCACACATGGCATATTTGCATACAAAATAATCTCCAGTTGCTTATTAGATGAATTTATGAACCTCAACACCCCAAGTTAATTAGGTACGCTTAAATTAACTCTCAGATTTCCCTTAGGTCATTGAATTGAATGGAAATAGCGCATTGCAATCAAATTATTCCTTAAAGGTTTTCTATATGAAAGCGCATGATAGAAAGACAATCAAAGATCATTAGGTTCTATGGAAATCATAGGTGTTGACGAGGCATTCGTAACTATGAAAGCGCATGATACTTGTGCCAAGAATTCACTTATCATAATTGTGACCAACAATCTTAACTACTCATGAATATAAGTTCCCAACGATTAGGTGAAGTTCCCTCATACCCTAGCATCATGTTTATGCATGCAAATTAAGCGTGCACTCTCAATTCATATACATAAGCAAGTTTTAATTAAAACAGATAAGCAAATTGAATTCATCATTCATGAAATCACAACTAAAAGTAATCAAATCATCATGCAAATATAACCATGGTTTCGAAATTCCCCCCTAGCCAAAAGGGGGATTAGTTCCTCATGCTTGCACAACAAAAAGTATTGAATTTAAACATCGAAATCATAAGAAAGAATACACCTAAATGCTCAGCAATTCCAAGATGGATTCGATGCACAGATTGGCTCCTCTTTCTCCTCCTTGCTGCGGCACAAAGTGAGGGTGATGGAATTGGGGGTTTTGGATGGTGTTTTCTAGTTTGGAGGGATGGAGGATGGTTGATTATGGTAGGGAAGGGTGCGGCAGAGATGTATGGATGTGTAGGGAGGTCTATGGAGGCTTAGAATGGAGAATGGAGGTGCGGCACAAGGGTTTCTAAATAGCATAAGGGGGTGGTACGAATTTGTGGCTGAAAATATGTTTATATAGTCCTAGGGTTTATTAGATTAGGGTTTACTTAGCAGATTTGGTGGATTAGGGCCCTAGAATTCGGCCATGGGTTGTCAAATCCACCTAGGAGAAGGTTTTGGCCCACATAGTTTTATAAACTGATTTGTATACCCAAATCCACAAGGATTAGGCCTTGGAAATCAGAATCCCAAAGGGATTGGGCCTAGGAAGGTGCGGCTGATTTAGGGGAGAGGGTAGCTTGGCTTGCAAGGCAAGGTAAAGCCTTCTAGAAAGGTTTGGGGCGCCACTTTTCTAGGGCTTATAGAAAGAATAGGTTTTGTGGCAGATTTGGGCCTTCTAGAATAGAATGCTTCTAGAAATAGGTTCTAGAATGATCCATTTAAGTCCCCATGTAATTAGGAATAAGACATGATAAAGTTTGGATAGGATAAGATGAGATAAGGTTTGGATAATGTTTTGGATAATTGGATAATGTTGGATAAGGTTGGATAAGGTTGGATAAGGTTGGATAATGTTTTGGATAATGTTTCCTCTTTTCTTGCACTTTCCTTATCCACTTTGTCCTTAGCTTAGTTCCTTCCTCTTCTTATCACATTTCCACCTTCTTGAAGTCCAAATTCGTCCATCCATGTTAGCCCACATGCAAGCTCACCACCTAGTGTCCAAAATAGCTCCAAAATGCACCAAAATGCACTTTCTTGATACTTTAACCCATAGGACCTACAAACACACTTAATTGAGTTGTAATACGACATTAACTAAGAAATAATAGCACAAATGCACAAAAATAAGCTAGTTAAGTCGCCTAAAAATGCTCCTATCACTAAACACCTATTTCAGTTTCTAGAAGACTTATCCATACCAATGCCGCAAGACACCATTCCTTGTAGGTTTAGGAATCACAATCCTTTTCCTACTCTTATATCACATGTCCTAGGCCCTTTAGGATTAGGAATCTGCCTTAAACACAGTTTCTAGAACACCTTATCCTATCCCTACATATGTGCCGCACCTAGCCTTCTAGAACTCCCTAATTCCTAGCCGCACTACCTATTCCAAATCCCACTTGATTTCTGCCTTGAGTTAACCCTTTTTCAATGGGATTATGCAATCCTTTTCCTTTACTAAGTGTGCCAAACTAGCCTATATAAACAGCCCTTGCCGTACCATTTAGAAAACCACCCCTTCACACAACATTCATACATTCCCAACCCTTTGCCGCATCCATCCTTCACCATTCTCCATATTTTCCCACCTTGCCGCACTCCCCATCCCTCCTAAACACTACCCTACCATCACACATCCATTCCTCCATACAAATACCACCCAAAACCTGTCCTTAGACCTTGTGCCGCAAATAAGAGGAGGAGAAGAGGGCTTGGACGTTCATGCAATTCAAGTTCGAGTTGCTGGAATTTTTAGGTGTTTCCTCTCCTTTGATTTCAATGGTTAAATTTACTTTTCTTTGTCTTGTACGTATGAGGAACTAAACCCCCCGTTGGCTAAGGGGGGATTCGAAACCATGATCATGCTTGCTATATGATTTAATTACCTCTAATTGCGTTTCATAAGTTGTGAATTCAATTCACTTATCTATTTGAATTAAACTGATTTGTGTGTGTTGGTTGAGAGTGCACGCTTAATTATCATGCGTAAATCTAATGCTAGGATATAAGGAAGTTACACCTAATCGTTACAAACTTATATTCACAAGTAGTGAAAGTTGATGATCTCAATTGCGTTAAGTAAATTCTTGGCATAAGTTTCATGCAATTCATAGTAACGAGTGCTTCGTCAATGCTTATGGTTTTCAAAGAACTTAATGATTCTTGCTTGTATCTCTATTATGCAATTCATGTAGGGAACTTGTGGGGAATGCTTTGGGTTGTCGTATGCAATCATCCAATTCAATAACGTTACGAAAATCTGAGGGTTAATTAGGGCAATTCACGGTTAATCTGGGGCGTTGAGAATTCATGGTTTATTGAAAAGCAATTAGAAATCGTTTTGTGTGCAAGTATGGCATGTGTGGAGATGAACCCCTTAGCTAGCCTTCATTCCATTCATTAAATCCAAATTCGTTTTAAAATCTGTTCGTTTTACAAAGTTTTAAGTTTTGTTTTCAAATTCGTCAAAATCAAAATCCCCCTTTACTTGGAGTGTCAAATTAGTTAGAAATCAATTTAGCTTGTGTTTTTAAAGTATCTTGAGTCAAGTTATAACTATTTTCGTCCAAATTCTTCTCTAGTGCTCAAAACTGCTCAGAAAGTAGTTTTAAGGCAGTTTTGAGTGTTTTCTTGCTGTTTTGAGTCTTTTGGTTTGTCTTAGTGTTTTAAACTTTAGTTTTGCGTTCTTTGGGTCTAGTTTGGTGTTTTATATTGTGTTTTTACGTTTTTGAGTCAAATCCAAGTGATTAACAATCCCTCCTAATCCCCAGTCCAGAACGATCCCTACTTACATTCTTCACTACAATTGATAAAAAGAGGGTTTAATTTGTGTGCGTATAATTCTCACATCAAATTTTGGCGCCGTTGCCGGGGATTAGCAACTTTGCTAATCCCTTGGATTGTTTTATTTTCGTTTGTTTTATTTTATTCCAGATTCTTAATCTTGTTTTGTTTCTTGTTTTAGGTACTAGTTTATGACTCGGAGTTCTCATCCGATTCGTGAACATACCTTGGACTTTGACGACGATTTCGAGCGAGAGTTGAGACGAAAGAGAAAGAACCCAGAACCTAGCGAATCAAGTGAAAGTTCCGAGTACGTTTCTGAATTTGAAGAAGAGGAACCCACGGCAAGAGTGGGTGAAGTAGACATGGCAGCCGACAACCTAACAATCAAGGAGCTTTCCGCTTCGGGATTGGACAATGTCGCACCCCTATGTATTCAATATCCTAGGGCGGCTCTAGATAAGACTGCCGAGTTCGAATTGAAGTCAAGTTTGTTACATCACATTCCGAAGTACCATGGGCTGTCCATGGAGGATCCAAACAAACACTTAAAGGAGTTCGAAGTTGTTTGTTCGAGCATGACCCCGGTGAATGTCGATGGAAGCATCTTGAAGATGAAAGCTTTTCCATTCTCTCTAATGGATAAAGCTAAAGATTGGTTGTATGAATTGGCTCCCGGAACTGTCACTTCTTGGGAGAGCATGAAACGGGCTTTCTTGGAGAAGTTTTTCCCAACTTCTCGAGTCATCCTCCTACGAAAAAGGATAAGTGGAATTCAACAAGATGAAGGTGAATCTTTTCCTACTTATTATGAACGTTTTAAATCTCTTGTTGCTTCATGTCCACAGCATCAGATGAAGGAGGAACTTCTCTTACAATACTTCTACGAGGGACTTCTACCAATCGAACGTCAAATGCTAGATGCCTCAGCGGGAGGAGCCTTGGTGGACAAGACCCCCACGGCTGCAAAGACCTTGATTGCTAATCGAGCATTGAACGCTCAACAATACGAAGGCGTTGGACAGAGGAGTACCCCACGGCAACACCAAGTCAATGAGGTAAGTGCCATAACCGAACTTCAAAATCAAATGGCTAACCTCACTACTTTGCTTTCTCAGGTGATGGACGGTCCAAAAGTCCAAACCGTAGCTTCTTGTGGTGTGTGCTCCATGCAAGGACATTCCACGGATAGGTGCCCACAATTGATCGAGAATGGAGGGTGGGAGACACTCAATGCCGTGGGATATGGGAATCAATACCAAAATCGTGGTGACCCCTTCTCCACTACCTACAATCCCGGTTGGCGTGATCATCCAAATTTCAAATGGCGGGATCCTCAACAACCCCAACAACAAGGAGGATTTAGGCAGCAACCACCGGGCTTTTATACAAAGCCATTCGTCCCCAATCAAACTCAATCGCAATCTACCCCAACAAGTTCAGGTATGTCTTTGGATAATGATCAAGTTGTTAAGTTACTTACTACTTTGACGCAAGAAGTACAAACTCAAACTAAGGAGAGACAAATCCAAGACAAAAGGGTGGACAATTTGGAGAAGCAATTGGGGCAAATTGCCGAGTTCATGGGACAATTTCGAGAGCAAGGTAGGTTGCCAAGTTCAACCGTGGTCAATCCGAAAGGTGGATTCGAATCTGCAAAAGCTATGAGTTTGTGAAGTGGAAAGCAAGTTGGATCTGATCCTATACCACCCACATCACATACCAACGAGGAGGAAGAATTGAGAATTGAAGAGGAGGAACAAAGCTCACTCACGGCCAAGGTGGAAACACCTTTGCCGCAAGCCTCATGTGATCCTAAACCGTCCAATTCACCCAATAAAGGTAAAAACGTGTCAAGTTCAGTTCCTACTAATGCTTTTCCTTTGAATGTTCCTTTTCCTAGTAGGTTTAAGCAAACAAAAAAAGAGGAAGCGGAAAAGGACATTCTCGAGACAAAAAAAGAGGAAGCGGAAAAGGACATTCTCGAGACGTTTCGCAAAGTTCAAGTCAATATCCCTCTTTTGGATGCAATCAAGCAAGTCCTGAGGTACGCCAAGTTCTTGAAGGAACTTTGCACTAATAGGAGGAGGATTTCGACCAAGGAGGTTGTAAAAGTGGGTGAAAACGTCTCAGCCATCTTGCAACGCAAACTGCCCCCTAAATGCAAAGATCCGGGTAGTTTCACAATTCCGTGTGTTATTGGTAATTCTAGGTTTGAATCTGCCATGTTAGACTTAGGTGCATCCATAAATGTCATGCCATATTCAATTTATGCATCTATGAACCTAGGAGCGTTGAAAAATGATGGTGTTATTATACAACTGGCCGATAGATCTAATGCCTATCCAAAGGGAGTTTTGGAAGATGTTTTAGTGCAGGTTAATCATTTGATCTTTCCGGCGGATTTCTACGTACTTGAGATGGATGACTCAGACCATGCACCGTCATTGCCCATTCTCCTTGGAAGGCCATTCATGAAAACTGCTCGTACGAAGATTGATGTCTATAATGGCACTTTGACGATGGAATTTGATGGGGAAGTTATTAATTTCAATCTTTCTGATTCTATGAAGTACCCTAGTGAGAATCATTCATGTTTTGCTATTGATATAATTGACTTTTTGGCGCAGAACCATTTGGACAATTTGAAGGACGATGCACTTGAATTGGTCATTGCACAAGGAAGGGACATGCAAAACATGGAAACAACCACCAAGGAACCCCACGGCATGCATGAGGAATCCTTGGCCGTGCCCCCTAATGAGGATATTATTGAGATGGTGGCTGCCCTCGAGTCATTGCCATCACAATCGGGTAAGTTTTTGGACCCTATTTTAAGTTCAGTTTCGGCTAATAAAATGCTTCCCTCAGTTGTGCAGCCACCTACACTTGAACTTAAGCCGTTGCCTAGTCATTTGAAGTATGTTTTCTTGGGCGAGGATGAGACATTGCCCGTCATTATCTCATCCTCACTCACGGCACAAGAAGAAAACAAATTGGTGCGAGTGCTTAAAGAGTACAAAACGGCAATTGGATGGACATTGGCCGACATAAAGGGAATTAGCCCTACTACGTGCATGCATCGCATACTTCTAGAGGAGGGGTCCAAAACATCTCGAGAGGCTCAACGCCGTCTCAACCCTCCGATGATGGAAGTTGTGAAGAATAAGATAATCAAGCTTTTGGATTGTGGAGTAATCTATCCAATCTCGGATAGTAGGTGGGTTTCGCCCGTGCAATGCGTTCCAAAGAAATCCGGAGTAACTGTGGTTGCAAATGCCGAGAATGAGCTTGTTCCTACACGCATTCAAACTGGTTGGAGGGTGTGCATCGACTATAGGAAGCTAAACGCCACCACGAGGAAGGATCACTTCCCATTGCCGTTCATTGACCAAATGCTTGAGAGGTTAGCCGGTTATGCTTTCTATTGTTTTCTTGATGGTTATTTCGGTTATAATCAAATTGTCATTGCACCCGAGGACTAAGAAAAAACCACTTTCACATGCCCTTTTGGTACATTTGCATATCGTCGCATGCCTTTTGGTTTATGTAATGCACCTGCCACATTTCAAAGATGCATGATGAACATATTTTCCGATTATGTTGAGAAAATAATTGAAGTTTTTATGGATGATTTCAGTGTCTTTGGAGATTCCTTTGATGGTTGCTTGCATAATCTAAGTTTGATTCTAAAACGTTGTGTTGAAACTAACCTTGTTCTTAATTGGGAAAAATGTCATTTCATGGTTAAACAAGGCATAGTTTTAGGTCATATCATCTCTGAAAACGGCATTGAAGTTGATAAGTCAAAGATAGATCTTATACGTCACTTACCCTCTCCGACTTCGGTTAGAGAGGTTCGTTCGTTTCTTGGCCATGCAGGTTTCTATCGTAGGTTTATCAAAGATTTCTCAAAAGTTGCACAACCTCTTTGCCGCCTCCTACAAAAAGACGTGGCGTTTGAATTCACTAAGGAGTGCACGGCATCATTCAACCAACTCAATGAGTTGTTGACCACGACACCCATTATTGTTCCCCCGGATTGGAGCCTCCCGTTCGAGCTTATGTGTGATGCGTCCGATTATGCTTTAGGGGCTGTTTTGGGACAAAGAAAGGACAAGAGGCCGCATGTCATCTACTATGCCTCAAGGACGTTGAACGATGCCCAGTTGAACTACTCCACTACGGAAAAAGAACTTCTTGCCGTTGTCTTTGGTTTAGATAAATTTCGATCATATCTAATTGGTACTAAAGTAATTGTTTTCACTGATCATGCAGCTCTAAAGTACTTGCTCACCAAAAAGGAGGCCAAGCCCCGGCTAATTCGGTGGATGTTGTTACTTCAAGAGTTCGACATCGAGATTCGTGACAAGAAGGGAAGTGAAAACGTGGTGGCTGACCACCTAAGCCGAATGGTGCATAATGAGGAGTCCCTACCCATTGCAGAGACATTCCCCGATGAACAATTGCTGTCCATAAAGGTTAGTACACCTTGGTATGCCGATATAGTTAATTTTTTGGTGTCAAAACGTATTCCAAGTGAGTTCAATAGGCACCAACATGACAAACTTAGGCATGATGCACGGTTTTATGTGTGGGATGATCCATACTTATGGAAATTTTGTCCTGATCAGATTATACGTCGTTGTGTGCATGATTCTGAATGTCATTCAATTTTGAGTTTTTGTCATACATATGCATGTGGAGGGCAGTTTGGCACACAATGCACGGCCCTCAAAGTGTTACAATGTGGATTTTATTGGCCTAGTATTTTTAAGGATGCTAGAATGTTTTTCTTAACATGTGATAAATGCCAAAGAATGGGTGGTATTAGTGCAAAGGACCAAATGCCGCAGGTTTCTATCCTAAATGTTGAAATTTTTGATGTTTGGGGTATTGACTTTATGGGTCCCTTTCCATCATCATATGGTTTTATGTATATTTTGCTTGCGGTTGATTATGTGTCGAAGTGGGTGGAAGCAAAAGCCACCCGGACTAATGATTCTAAAGTGGTTGCAGATTTTATTAGAACTAACATTTTTGCAAGGTTTGGCATGCCACGAGTGATCATTAGTGATGGAGGGTCCCATTTTTGCAACCGGACCATTGAGGCATTATTGAGGAAATACAGTGTCAACCATAAGGTTTCTACACCTTACCATCCTCAAACAAATGGCCAAGTGATAGGAGCATATTTACGCACCTTAGTTTAGCTTGTTTTTGTGCATTTATAGTGTTTTTCCTTAGTAAAGTAGTCTTTTAAGCTAGTTCTATGTGTTTTCAGGTTTTAAGGGCAAAGTATGCAAAAGGATGCATTTTGGAGCCTTTTGGAGCAAATTAGAGCTTGGAATGGACATCATATGCTTGGAGCCAAGAGGATGGACGAAATTGAAGACTTGAAGATGATTATTCCTACTTGAGCAAGGTTTCCTAGTTGAAGTAGGAAAGTCCCTAAATGGAAGATGGTTTCCTAGTTGAATTAGGATTCCTAGTTAAAATGGGTTTCCTAGTTGAATTAGGATTCCTAGAAGAATAAAGATTCCTACTCAAATAAGGTTTCCTACTTGATGAAGGAAAGTCAAAATCCATATGGTCTCAAGTGAAGCAACAAAGAAGCTTTCCAAGTCCAAGAAGGAGAAGAATTCCAAGATGAAGAAGGATTAGCTTTCCTAATCCTAATGCACAAGGTTTTCAGCCACAAAGAGGAGTCCTAAACACTTTAGAACACCTTATCCTAATCCTATAGGGATGCCATGCACTTTACCTTATCTTGGAGGGTTTCTAGAAGCCTTAGATGCCCTATCCTATCTTTGCCGTGGGTTTTATCCAAATCCCCTTAGTTTTTAGGCTTTCTAGAAGCCCTAACATTATCCCTACAAAGGTGCTGCACCCTTATCTCTTTTTCCCTACAAATTTGGCCCTTAAAACATGATTCTAGGAACCTTATCTTATCTCCTACAAAAGTGGCGCCCCAAATCCTTCTAGAAAGCTGATTTCCCTTGCCTTGCAAGGCATTCTAGAAGCCTTATCACCTTATCTCCTTACCTGCCGCACCTAGGAAGCATTATCCCTTTCTATTTCTGATTTCTAAGCCTATTTCCTTGTGGATTTGGGTTATTCAAGTCCATATCTGATTACCCTAGGGTTTTAAGTGCCTATATATACTCATATTAACCCCTAGATCAGATCACCACCTCTCATACACATTCATTAATTCCAGAAATTCGTCCAACCCTCTCCACACCCTTGCCGCAGCCACCAAACACCTTTCTCCTTAGTTTTAAGCTTTGCCGCACCATCCCCTTCCCCTAAACACTACTACATCCCTCCATAACCATGCATCCATACACCTAAGGCCCTAAACCTGTCCCTAGACCCTTGCCGCACCAAGGAGGAGGAGAAGGAAGCTCGGGAGTTCATGCAATTCGAGTTCGCGTCGCTGGAATTTCTAGGTGTTTCTTTTCCTTTGAATTCAATGTTTAATTTCAATTCTCTTTGTTTTGTGCGTATGAGGAACTAAACCCCCCCTTGGCTAGGGGGGGATTCGAAACCATGAACATACTTGCTATATGAATTGATTACTTCTAATTGCGTTTCATAAGTTGTGAATTCAATTTACTTATCTATGTGAATTACATTGATTTGTGTGTGTTGGTTGAGAGTGCACGCTTAATTATCATGCATAAATTGGATGCTAGGATATAAGGAAATTTCACCTAATCGTTATGGAATTATATTCACAAGTAGTAAAGGTTGATGATCTCAATCGCGTTAAGTAAATTCTTGGCATAAGTTTCATGCAATCAGAGTAACAAGTGCTTCGTCAATGCTTATGGTTTTCATAGAACTTAATGATTCTTGCTTGTATCTCTATTATGCAATCATGTAGGGGACTTGTGGGGAATGTTTTGGGTTGTCGTATGCAATCATCCAATTCAATAACGTTAGGAAAATCTGAAGGTTAATTTAAGCGAACCTAATTAACTTGGGGCGTTGAGAATTCATGGGTTATTGAAAAGCAATTGGAAATCGTTTTATATGCAAGTATAACATGTGTGGAGATGAACCCCTTAGCTAGCTTCCCATCCATTCAATTCCATCAAATTCGTTTTTACAATCTGTTCTAATTTAAAAAGTTTGTTTTGTTTTTAAATTCGTCCAAAACCAATCCCCCTTTACTTTGTTGAGTCATAGTAGTTAGAAATCACTTTAGTTTGTGTTTTTAAGTGTCTTAGGTCAAGTTAAAACCAATTTTCGTCCAAAGTTGTGTCTAGTGTTCAAAACTGCCCAGATTGTGTTTTTAAGGCAATTTTGAGTGTTTTGGTGCTGTTTTGAGTCTTTTGGTTTGTTTTGGTGTTTTAAAGTTTAGTTTTACATTCTTTGAGTCTAGTATAGTGTTTTAAACTTGTTTTTACATATTTGAGTCAGTTTCCAAGTGATTAACAATCCCTCCTAATCCCCGGTCCAGAACGATCCCTACTTACATTCTTCACTACAATTGATAAAAAGAGGGTTTAATTTGTGTGCGTATAATTCTCGCATAACCAAGCCGAGGTTTCCAACCGAGAGATCAAGCAAATCCTAGAAAAGAACGTTGGGCCAACAAGAAAGGATTGGAGTTTACGGTTAGATGATGCACTTTGGGCGTATCGTACGTCATACAAAACCCCCATTGGGATGTCCCCTTTTCGACTTGTCTATGGCAATGATGCGAGAATTATACGCGCATAAATTAAACCCTCTTTTTGTCAATTGTAGTATATGTATAAGTAGGGATCGTTCTAGACCGGGGATTAGGAGGGATAGTTAACCACTTGGATTTGACTCAAAAACGTAAAATAACAATATGAAATACTAACTTAGACTCAAAGAATGCAAAACTAAGCTTTAAAACACTAAGACAAACCAAAAGACTCAAAACAACACAAACACACTCAAATCTGCCTAAAAACCACTTTCTGGGCAGATTTGAGCACAAACACAAATTTGGACGAATTTATGTAATAACTTGACTCAAGAACGTAAAAACACAATATAAAACACTAAACTAACTCAAAGAATGTAAAACTAAACACTTAAAACATTAAAACAAACCAAAAGACTCAAACATCACCCAAAACACTCAAAACTGCCTTAAAATCACTTTCTGGGCAGTTTTGAGCACTTTGGTGAATTTGGACGAAATTGGGAAATAAATTGAATCAAAACACTTAGAAACATAAACTAAGACACTTTCTAACAAAATTGGACAATAAAGTAAAGGGGGATTGAGGTTTATACGAAATTAAATTAAATTGCACAGATTGTAAATTAAAGCAAAATGTAAATGTGAATGTGTGATAGAATTGAATGGAATTGAAATGAATGAATGCTAGTGATGCGTGATTTATACGCACACAAATTAAACCCTCTTTTCGTCAAATTGTAGTATATGTATAAGTAGGGATCGTTCTAGACCGGGGATTAGGAGGGATTGTTAACCACTTGGATTTGACTCAAAAACGTAAAATAACAATATGAAACACTATACTAGACTCAAAGAATGCAAAACTAAAAATAAGAAAGATTAAGACTAAGACTTAAACGAAATATGGGGGGATTGATTTTGGACGAATTTAAACTAAAATGGATAGATTGTAAAGAAAACAAATTGTAAATATGAAATTGACGGAAATGAATGGATGGTATGGCTAGCTAAGGGGTTCATCTCCATACATGTTACACTTGCATAATAAAATGATTTCCAATTGCACTTCAATAAACCATGAATTCTCAACACCCCGGGTTAATTAGGTCCGCTTAAATTAACCGTCAAGTTTTCCTTAAGTTAATGAATTGGATGATTGCATACGACAACCCAAAGCATTCCTCACAAGTTCCCTACATGAATTGCATAATAGAGAAACAAGCAAGAATCATTAAGCATCATGAAAACTATAAGTGTTGACGAGGCATTCGTTACTATGATTGCATGAAACTTATGCCAAGAATTCGTTTAACGCGATTGTTTATAAGCTACCTCCACTACTTGTGAATATAAGTTCATAACGATTAGGTGAAACTCACTTATATTCTAGCGTCATATTCATGCATGAAAATTAAGCGCGCATTCTTAATAAACATACATAAATAAGTTATCAATCAAACGGTTAAACAAATTGAATCCACAACTTATGAAACGCAATTAGAAGTAATCAAATCAAAATGCAAGCATAAACATATATTTCGAATCCCCCCCTAGCTAAAGGGGGGGTTTAGTTCCTCATACAAAACAAAGAGAATTGAAATTAAACATTGAAATCAAAGAAACGCCTAAACATTCCAACAACTCAAACTTGAATTGTATGAACGTTTAGGCCCTCTTCTCTTCCTCTTTATTGTAGCATAAGGTCTAGGGATAATTGGTTTGGGGGATGGAAGTGTGGAATGGAAAAGGAGTGGTGGAGAAAATGGTGCAGAAAATGGAGAGAAACTCACGGCTAGAGAAGGAATGGAGTGTTTGTGTTGTGGTATCTACAATGGAATGAGATGATTTGAATGATGGGAATGCAAGGGTATTTATAGGAGGAGTGGAGATGTATATGGCTATTTGTTTAAGGTGTTTGTGTGGAGGAATGATGGAGAATTGCATGTGAAATGGCTGCAATGATGAAGAATGAAAGCTGGAAAATAAAAGGGAAAGCTGGAAATCTGAAAATGCAAATGGGAATCCTGAAATGCAAAGGTGGCCACGGTTTTGAGTGTGTTTTGTGTTGGAAATGCATGTGAATGCATGTGAATGTTGTTTGTGTGAAGTGTGTGTGGGTTAAAGAGTGAATGGTGGTGTAATGATGAAGTGTGATGGCTGAAAATGTCAAGGGAAATGCATGTGATTGCATGGCAAAGAATTTCAGGATGCATGTGTGTTGGTGTGTTGTGTGATTGTTTTGTGGTTTAAGTGGCTTAATTAAAGAATGGGAGTGCATGTGGCTTAGGTGGTGTAATGATGAAGTGGGAATTGAAAGAATGTGGTTGGAAAGTGGAAGGGAAGGCACGGCACAAAGGGGGAAGTGTTGGAAATGCATGTGATGCATGCCAATGTTGTCCTTTGGTGCATGTGTGTGTTGAATGGTGTCCTTTAATTATGCACGGTTTAGGGCTGTTAAGGGGAGAGAAATGGGAGTGAATGTGGTTTAATGATGAAGGGGGAAAGCTTGGAAAGCATGTGGCAAGGTTGGTTGCATGATGATGATGCATGTGAGTTGAAATGCATATGTTTAAATGGTTGAAATGTGTAGATGATTATGAGTATGATAAGTGATAAGTGAATGATGTATTAAGTGATAAATGAATGATATGTTAAGTGATAAATGAATGATATGTGGTGAGTGATAAGTGAATGGAAGTGATAAGTGATAAGTGAATGGAAGTGATAAGTGATAAGTGAATGGAAGTGATAAGTGAATGGTTTGATAAGTGAATGATATGATAAGTGAATGCTTATAATAAGTGAATGATATGATAAGTGAATGATTTAAGTGTTTAAAATAGGGAACAAAGCCCTTCATTGCATGGCAAGGAAGGGAGATGATAGGAGCATATTCATGCGACTTAAATGGCTTGTTCTCGTGCATTTACGTTATGTTTCTCTCGTTATTTTAGTCCTTTATGCTTCTTTTGTGTGTTTTCAGGTTCTAAGGGCCTAGGGAGCAAGAAAGTGCATTTTGAGGCCATTTGGAGCATTTTTGGGCATGGATTGGATAGCTTATCCATGGAGCCAAGAGGATGGACGAATTTGAAGGCCTTGTATGCACTTGAAGACACAAAACAATGGCTCTAGCCCAATCAAACACATTATGCCATACAAACCAACCTATTTTAGGCCCATTCTATGTACTTAAACCCTAGCCCTTTAAACTAATTCATTTATCACTTATCAAACCATTCACTTATCACTCACCACATATCATTCACTTATCACTTAACATATCATTCATTTATTTCACTTCCATACTCCTCTTAATTCCACATGCATTCTCACACATGCACATCATTCACTCACATTTCCACCATTCATTCTTTATTCCTTTCCAAACATCTCACATGCATTTCCACCTTCCTACTTCATCATTTCACCACATTCTCCCTCTTTAACTCACATGCATTCATCATAATTCACAACACAAAACAACTTCATTGCCGTGGGTTCCCATTTCCTTTCCAAACATCTCACATGCATTTCTTCATTATTTCCTAACCCTACATGCATTATTTATTGCATCTTCACATGCATTCACACACACTTTACACATTCAAACCGTGAGCTCCCATTCCTATATGCCATTTTCAGATTTCCACCCACTAACCTAGTCATCAACACATGCACTTCCACCTTTCATCCACAATGATTCATGATTCATTCACTTTGCATCCTTTAAATCACATACTTTTCCATCATTAATTAGCCACTTGCATCTTAAACAAACAACCATATGTTCCCTCCACTACTCCTATAAATACCCTTGCATTCATTCATTCAAGAACATCTCATTCCATTGTAGATACCACAACACAAACACTCCATTCCTTCTATAGCCGTGAGTTTCTCTCCATTTTCTGCACCATTTTCTCCACCACTCCTCACCTATTTCCATAATTCCCCACTCCATTCCACACTTCCATCCCCCCAAACCAACTATCTTTAGACCTTGTGCTACAATAAAGAGGAAGAGAAGAGAGCCTAAACGTTCATACAATTCAAGTTTGAGTTGTTGGAATGTTTAGGCGTTTCTTTGATTTCAATGTTTAATTTCAATTCTCTTTGTTTTGTATGAGGAACTAAACCCCCCTTTAGCTAGGGGGGGATTCGAAATATATGTTTATGCTTGCATTTTGATTTGATTACTTCTAATTGCGTTTCATAAGTTGTGGATTCAATTTGTTTAACCGTTTGATTGATAACTTATTTATGTATGTTTATTAAGAATGCGCGCTTAATTTTCATGCATGAATATGACGCTAGAATATAAGTGAGTTTCACCTAATCGTTATGAACTTATATTCACAAGTAGTGGAGGTTGCTTATAAACAATCGCGTTAAACGAATTCTTGGCATAAGTTTCATGCAATCATAGTAACGAATGCCTCGTCAACACTTATAGTTTTCATGATGCTTAATGATTCTTGCTTGTTTCTCTATTATGCAATTCATGTAGGGAACTTGTGAGGAATGCTTTGGGTTGTCGTATGCAATCATCCAATTCATTAACTTAAGGAAAACTTGACGGTTAATTTAAGCGGACCTAATTAACCCGGGGTGTTGAGAATTCATGGTTTATTGAAGTGCAATTGGAAATCATTTTATTATGCAAGTGTAACATGTATGGAGATGAACCCCTTAGCTAGCCATACCATCCATTCATTTCCGTCAATTTCATATTTACAATTTGTTTTCTTTACAATCTATCCATTTTAGTTTAAATTCGTCCAAAATCAATCCCCCCATATTTCGTTTAAGTCTTAGTCTTAATCTTTCTTATTTTTAGTTTTGAATTCTTCGAGTTTAGTATAGCATTTTAGTTTGTGTTTTTAAAAGCATTTTGAGTCTTTTGATTTGTTTTAATGTTTTAAAGTTTAGTTTTACATTCTTTGAGTCTAGTTTAGTGTTTTATATTATGTTTTTACGTTTTTAAGTCAAATCCAAGTGATTAACAATCCCTCCTAATCCCCGGTCCAGAACGATCCCTACTTATACTTATACTACAAATCGACAAAAAGAGGGTTTAATTTGTGAGCGTATAAATCTTCGCATCAAATTTTGGCGCCGTTGCCGGGGATTAGCAACTTTGCTAATCCCTTAGTTCTTTTCTTTTTTTTTGGTTTAGTTGTTTTCGTTTTAGTTTCTAACTTAGTGTTGTTTTCTTTGTTTGTTGTTACTTTTGATTTTTGATTTAGTTCTCTTTCTTTTTAGGTACTAGAGAAGTAAGATATGGATTTTGCTAGCATTCAAGCTCAATTGGCAAATCTTACTTCTAAATTGTCGCCGTATGCCGAAAGGACCACAATGCAGAGTGTCCCTACATTTGGTGCTTCATATAGGCAAGGATTTCAAGCCAATCAATGTCCACAAAGAGATTGGAGGGATCATTCAAACTCTATATGGTGGGAAGATCAACAAGTTCAACGTGAAGCATATTGGCAACCATATGAGGAGTTCTATTCAAGACCTATGCAGCCACCACAACTTCATATGCAATATGCTCAATTAAATTCAAGTTCGCCAGTAGATTATATTCAAATTCTTAATGAAATAAATTCTTTGGCGCAGGGGTCACAAAATCAAGCCAAGGAGGCTCAACAAGAAGCATATTGGCAATCATATGAGGAGTTCAATACAACACCTATGCAGCCACCACAACCTCCCCCACAACAATTCCAATCAAGTTCAAGTATGTCCATGGATAATGATAAAAATTTTCAATTACTAACCTCTTTGACGCAGGACGAACAAAATCAAGACAAGAAGTTGGGTAAATTGGACGAGCAATTTGGGCAGATTATGGAGTTCATGAAACAAATTCAAGAGCAAAGTGAACTTTCCAACTCAACTATTGAAAACTCGAAGGAAGATTTTGAAATCCATAATGCTATCACTTTGGGAAGTGCTATGGAGGTTGGAGCTGACCTAAAAATGTCCAAACATAGCCTAGAAGTGGATGAAGAGCTGCTAATTGAGGAGGAGGAAGAAGACATGCACACGGCAAGGGTAGAACAACCCTTGCCGCAGCCCCCTAAGCCCTCTAAACCACCCACCACCAGTAAGGACGTCCCAATTTCATGTTATTCTGATGTTATTCCACCCAATGTCCCTTTTCCTAGCAGGTTTTTGATTCCCAACCAAGAAGAGAGTAAAAAGGACATCGTGGAAGCCTTCCCAAAGGTGCAAAATGCTATTCAAATTCTTGGTGCAACACAGCAAGTTTTAGATGGTGTTGAATTCTTCAAAGGACTTTGTACACCAAGAAGAATGATTCAAGAGAAGGTAGTGGCTGGAGAAGATGTAGAAGGCATCAAAGAGGACAAATTTGAAACCACAATTCCCAAGGAAGTTGGATTTTATGACACGGGACAAGTCATAACTTTCGAAGGGGTGTTTATTCTGGAGTTCATTTTGGAGCACACAGGTAAGCCGCCTCCCCGAATTTCAATTTTCTTTTATACTAACATGTGGTTAATGATTCAGGCACCCAATCTGGAATTTAAACTATTACCGGATCATTTCAAGTATCACCGCCCATTCAAAGATAAATTCCATGCCGTTTGATTTTATTTATGTTAATAAAAAAAAAAAAAAAAAAAAAAAAAAAATTTGAAAGAAAGATACTAAACATGGAGAAAGGTGGAGCTTCACAAAGGTTGTTTACGTGAAGCCCCACTACGAGGCGCAGAAGCGGAAGGCGCAGAAGCGGGAGGCATAGAAGCGGGAGGCATCGGAGCGGAAGCCATCGGAGCGGGAGGCATCGGAGCTAGAGCATTCCAGGCCTCAATACTTGGCCAAGCGCTGGATGACCCAGGAAAAAGGTGCCTCTGGAGATAAGACGCAAGCCTTTGACGGTCACTGTGAATTCGACCCTCAGATTCTTGCAGCTCATCAAGCTTCCTTTTCATCCCCGACGAATAGTTATTTGCAAGCACATGCAAACTTCTATTCTCGTACTTAAGCTGCTGGATCTCTTGCTTAAGTCTTTCCACCTCTGCCATCAATGATTCCACCTGACGAGAGCGGGCAAGCAGGCGTAGGCCCATGTTGGACACAGAGCTCGCACACTGAACACTAAGTGCGAGGGACTCTTGAACGGCCAACTCATCAGACCGTCCTGACAGCAGCCTACTATCTTTTGGTGTGAGGAGGTTTTTAGCTACTATTGTAGCTGTTGTGGCGTCCTGCATCACAGAGTCTTCACCTGAAAGAGGACCGTTAGAAGATAAAAAAGAAGGGCGCCATACATTACCTTGACGCGGCGCGCCCGTATCACTGCT
Organism: Pyrus communis; assembly: GCF_963583255.1. Taxonomy (NCBI): domain Eukaryota; kingdom Viridiplantae; phylum Streptophyta; class Magnoliopsida; order Rosales; family Rosaceae; genus Pyrus; species Pyrus communis. Next base: position 26,540,277 of record NC_084804.1, read on the forward strand.
AAGGCTCAATTCCAAGCTAAGGTTCGATGAGTTTGCCATTTTTTTCAAAGGTGTTCAAAGATAGGGGTTGATGGAGTAAATTTTCAAAGGGTCGGAGTCGATTTTCAAGAATGGGAATTCTTCAGAGTGTGTTTGTTGTGGTGATCGATAGCTCTATAAGAAGCCAAGGCGACGCGTCCACCAATTCAAAAAGCCGGAATTTCCGGCGTAATTTAGGCGACGCGTTCTCGGCTTTTCAGAAGACGCGTTCAACTTTGGCAAAAGATTTCTGACAAAGCTGAAAACACGTGGAGGCCATCATCGCAACTAAACATCTTTAGCCGACAAGCGCAAAGTTCGGCGACGCTTTCTCTGCTTTTCAGAAAACGCGTGCAGCTTTGTCAAAAGGAGCCGCATCTGCACTACCACGTGTCGTTCAGAAAGCGAAGGGGCGTCGTTCAGAAATCGAAGGGGCGCCTGCTCAGAAATCGAAGAGGCGTATTCAAAGATCGAAGAGGCGCCACTATTTCAAAAAGCCGGAATTGCGGGATCAAAACGTTTGTCGACAAGGGTAAAAAGTACCACCACTTGATATTATCTCTATATATGTCGACCTTCGTCTTTTATGGCAGGGCAAACCTGAAGAAAATGCCCAACTTTCCCTCACCTCTGAGGGCGCACTCCCAGCAAGGCCTTTCAAAATACTCAATTCTTTCTTCTTCCCCAAAGATGATACCAGATGCCTGGAGTACATATGACCCAGGAGGAAACGGCGGATTGAAGCATGTGCTGATTCATCCACCGCTTCTTCAAAGCAAAGGTATCTCATATCATCAAGGTCAAAAGCAAAAGTATCTCATATCATGCTCTTTCCCTGTCTTTTTCTTTGTCCTTGTTCTTACTCGCATGGCAAAGTAAAAGAAGCAATCAGCCGGCACTTGGAGTCAATCTTCCGATCTGGAGCCAACTGCCTGGAATCTATTCCTGATTGCTTACCTAGCGTTGCTCTCGAGTAGTCATCTTCAACGGTTGATACACTTCCGGAGAAGGGACCAATTCTGCAAAGGGGAGCGAGTAAGGCAAGTGAAAATGATACATTGAAGCATGTGGAGACAAACATAGGCTGAGTTATCCTCCAACCCTTTTCAATACGAATTGGAAAGATTGAACAAAGAAACAGACCAAAAGGGTAAGCTCAGACCTTCGGGGGAGACCAAAAGAACCATCCTACTGCCCAGTTCAAGAAGTAGCACAAAGGAAAATCAACAATGGGCAGAAACCAGTTCAAGAGTAAGCCTGTGGAATCATCAAGATCAAGCCTCAATGCAATCAACAAAGAGAAGAGGGAATTTACACTCCATAACCAGATTTGCGTCCCTAAACTCTTCTCTTTGTTAATTACATTCTGCCATGTTTAGTATGTTTAGTTGTTGTTTGTGTGATTACTTATGTTTTGTGTGAATCTATGCTTAAAACATTGAGGACAATGTTTGATTTAAATGTGGGGGGGTAACTAATGTTGTTAATGCAAATTCGTGGGATTTTATCACCCATAACTTCAAATGTTGTTCCTTGCTGTTTTAAGGTGTTTTTAAGTTGTTTTAGAGTGTTTTAGTATGTTTTGTTTTTATAACTCCGAAAAGCACATAAAAATTTGAAAAATTGTTTTGAAAAGCCTAAAAAGAGTGTTTTGAGTCGTTTTTTTGAGTTTGTGTCTTAGGGTACCTTCCAACACAATGATAAGGATTTGGTTTGTAATTGCATGACTGTTAAAAAGAGTTATAAACATAGAGAAAAGTTTGATTTACTCTTGGTTTATGCTTAGTTATGGTTATAATGTATGACTTCACATGCAATCATCAAAGAAAAATTCGTTTTTGTAACATGCTTGAAGGAAGGAACTCAAACAAACGCTACAACCCTGTGAGACTCGAGCCATTACCTTCTTTGGAGAGTTATTTTCTGTGATTCTTTGTTTTCTAAAGTTGTTGAATGATCTCATTATTCCTTGCTTGGTTGCTACTTAGAATGCAATTGTATCATGATAGAACTAAATGCTAGAACTTATATCCGTTTCATTCAAAGCATGATATTGAGTTGCATAACATATATCAAGATGAAGTTGTGTAGTTGCCACCATAGCCAAATAGCCTTACTTCCCATATTTCGTATATATTGTAAGTCTTAACACCGTTGAGCCTCGTTTAACCTATTTTCTTTGCTAACCATATCACCCCTTACCTAGCCTAGATTAGGACCATCCGTACCCTTGTTCTTAAAAGATAGTGAGCATGACTTAAATGAATTCCTTTTGAGTACATTTTGCAAGAAAATGAGTGTGGGGGAGTAAAAGTTTGTTCTTAAGTTTGTATGTTTTGAGAGTCAAAAGAAAAGAAGAAAAAAAAAAAAATTTGTGAAAAACATATGAAAAAGAAAAAAGAGAAAAGAAAGAAAAAAAAAAAAAAAAAAAAAAAAAAAGAGCTTGTTCCCCCTTGTTGTTCAAAAGTTGAGTTTTCATTCAAAAGTGAATTCTACGTTAATTCAAATGCTTTGCTCGCTATTTCTTTAAGAACCTTTGTTTTCCATATACCTTCTTTGTTAGCCAAACACCTTTAGCCCCGTTACACCCCTTTGACTTCTATCTTGATCGTTATGTGTTCAATAATGTGGAGTTTGAAATTGATATGAGCTTATGGAATCACTGGTTCTCATTCTAAGTAGTAGCATTCCATTCATGAGATCATATTCATGTCATTATCGTAAATCCAGAAAATGCTTTCCTTGTTATAACATATGTGAGTGTTCGTCTACATGTTTACATCAATCTTCTCACATATAACTAGTGTAGGGTGTGTAGTCAGAAAATCTGTGTGAAAAACGAGTGCATATCTTGTAAGGATTTGAGCAATTTCTCTAAGGCATGTTACTACATTCAAAACATGGTTTTAAATGCTTAATTGTGAACTAGTATATGGTGACTATGATTAAGAATGTACTTAAGTGTGAAGATGACTAAAATCTGTGGGAATGATGATTTTTAACGGGTCATGTGCATTGGAAATCCCTAAGACGGTTGTTGGAAGGTTTAGGTTGTGTTTTACTTGTTTTGTTTCGTTTGGTTTTGTTTTGTTTTTCTTTCTGTTTTGCTCGAGGACTAGCAAAAGCTAAGTGTGGGGGTATTTGATAGGAGCATATTCATGCGACTTAAATGGCTTGTTCTCGTGCATTTACGTTATGTTTCTCTCGTTATTTTAGTCCTTTATGCTTCTTTTGTGTGTTTTCAGGTTCTAAGGGCCTAGGGAGCAAGAAAGTGCATTTTGAGGCCATTTGGAGCATTTTTGGGCATGGATTGGATAGCTTATCCATGGAGCCAAGAGGATGGACGAATTTGAAGGCCTTGTATGCACTTGAAGACACAAAACAATGGCTCTAGCCCAATCAAACACATTATGCCATACAAACCAACCTATTTTAGGCCCATTCTATGTACTTAAACCCTAGCCCTTTAAACTAATTCATTTATCACTTATCAAACCATTCACTTATCACTCACCACATATCATTCACTTATCACTTAACATATCATTCATTTATTTCACTTCCATACTCCTCTTAATTCCACATGCATTCTCACACATGCACATCATTCACTCACATTTCCACCATTCATTCTTTATTCCTTTCCAAACATCTCACATGCATTTCCACCTTCCTACTTCATCATTTCACCACATTCTCCCTCTTTAACTCACATGCATTCATCATAATTCACAACACAAAACAACTTCATTGCCGTGGGTTCCCATTTCCTTTCCAAACATCTCACATGCATTTCTTCATTATTTCCTAACCCTACATGCATTATTTATTGCATCTTCACATGCATTCACACACACTTTACACATTCAAACCGTGAGCTCCCATTCCTATATGCCATTTTCAGATTTCCACCCACTAACCTAGTCATCAACACATGCACTTCCACCTTTCATCCACAATGATTCATGATTCATTCACTTTGCATCCTTTAAATCACATACTTTTCCATCATTAATTAGCCACTTGCATCTTAAACAAACAACCATATGTTCCCTCCACTACTCCTATAAATACCCTTGCATTCATTCATTCAAGAACATCTCATTCCATTGTAGATACCACAACACAAACACTCCATTCCTTCTATAGCCGTGAGTTTCTCTCCATTTTCTGCACCATTTTCTCCACCACTCCTCACCTATTTCCATAATTCCCCACTCCATTCCACACTTCCATCCCCCCAAACCAACTATCTTTAGACCTTGTGCTACAATAAAGAGGAAGAGAAGAGAGCCTAAACGTTCATACAATTCAAGTTTGAGTTGTTGGAATGTTTAGGCGTTTCTTTGATTTCAATGTTTAATTTCAATTCTCTTTGTTTTGTATGAGGAACTAAACCCCCCTTTAGCTAGGGGGGGATTCGAAATATATGTTTATGCTTGCATTTTGATTTGATTACTTCTAATTGCGTTTCATAAGTTGTGGATTCAATTTGTTTAACCGTTTGATTGATAACTTATTTATGTATGTTTATTAAGAATGCGCGCTTAATTTTCATGCATGAATATGACGCTAGAATATAAGTGAGTTTCACCTAATCGTTATGAACTTATATTCACAAGTAGTGGAGGTTGCTTATAAACAATCGCGTTAAACGAATTCTTGGCATAAGTTTCATGCAATCATAGTAACGAATGCCTCGTCAACACTTATAGTTTTCATGATGCTTAATGATTCTTGCTTGTTTCTCTATTATGCAATTCATGTAGGGAACTTGTGAGGAATGCTTTGGGTTGTCGTATGCAATCATCCAATTCATTAACTTAAGGAAAACTTGACGGTTAATTTAAGCGGACCTAATTAACCCGGGATGTTGAGAATTCATGGTTTATTGAAGTGCAATTGGAAATCATTTTATTATGCAAGTGTAACATGTATGGAGATGAACCCCTTAGCTAGCCATACCATCCATTCATTTCCGTCAATTTCATATTTACAATTTGTTTTCTTTACAATCTATCCATTTTAGTTTAAATTCGTCCAAAATCAATCCCCCCATATTTCGTTTAAGTCTTAGTCTTAATCTTTCTTATTTTTAGTTTTGAATTCTTCGAGTTTAGTATAGCATTTTAGTTTGTGTTTTTAAAAGCATTTTGAGTCTTTTGATTTGTTTTAATGTTTTAAAGTTTAGTTTTACATTCTTTGAGTCTAGTTTAGTGTTTTATATTATGTTTTTACGTTTTTAAGTCAAATCCAAGTGATTAACAATCCCTCCTAATCCCCGGTCCAGAACGATCCCTACTTATACTTATACTACAAATCGACAAAAAGAGGGTTTAATTTGTGAGCGTATAAATCTTCGCATCAGGAGACACAAGGAAACACACGACAATGTCCTAAGGCTGCAAGGAATGTTGTTTTTGTGTTCTAAAATGCGTAGGAGTCTTCAATGATGCTTAAACATGAGGTCTTTTAGGATTTAACTTTCCTACTTCAAGTCTTTAATTTCGTCCATCCTCTTGGCTCCAAGCATATGATATCCATTCCAATCTCTAATTTGCTCCAAAAGGCTCCAAAAGGCATCCTTTTGCATACCTTGCCCTTAGAACCTGAAAACACACAAAAGAAGCATAAAGGACTAAAATAACTAGAGAAACATAACGTAAATGCACGAGAACAAGCCATTTAAGTCGCATGAATATGCTCCTATCAAATACCCCCACACTTATCTTTTGCTAGTCCTCGAGCAAAACAGAAAGAAAAACAAAACAAAACCAAACGAAACAAAACAAGTAAAACACAACCTAAACCTTCCAACAACCGTCTTAGGGATTTCCAATGCACATGACACGTTAAAAATCATCATTCCCACAGATTTTAGTCATCTTCACACTTAAGTACATTCTTAATCATAGTCACCATATACTAGTTCACAATTAAGCATTTAAAACCATGTTTTGAATGTAGTAACATGCCTTAGAGAAATTGCTCAAATCCTTACAAGATATGCACTCGTTTTTCACACAGATTTTCTGACTACACACCCTACACTAATTATATGTGAGAAGATTGATGTAAAAATGTAGACGAACACTCACATATGTTATAACAAGGAAAGCATTTTCTGGATTTACGATAATGACATGAATATGATCTCATGAATGGAATGCTACTACTCAGAATGAGAACCAGTGATTCCATAAGCTCATATCAATTTCAAACTCCACATTATTGAACACATAACGATCAAGATAGAAGTCAAAGGGGTGTAACGGGGCTAAAGGTGTTTGGCTAACAAAGAAGGTATATGGAAAACAAAGGTTCTTAAAGAAATAGCGAGCAAAGCATTTGAATTAACGTAGAATTCACTTTTGAATGAAAACTCAACTTTTGAACAACAAGGGGGAACAAGCTCTTTTTTTTTTTTTTTTTTTTTTTTTTTCTTTCTTTCTTTTCTCTTCTTTTCTGTTTTTCTTTTTCATATGTTTTTCACAATTTTTTTTTTCTTCTTTTCTTTTGACTCTCAAAACATACAAACTTAAGAACAAACTTTTACTCCCCCACACTCATTTTCTTGCAAAATGTACTCAAAAGGAATTCATTTAAGTCATGCTCACTATCTTATAAGAACAAGGGTACGGATGGTCCTAATCTAGGCTAGGTAAGGGGTGATATGGTTAGCAAAGAAAATAGGTTAAACGAGGCTCAACGGTGTTAAGACTTACAATATATACGAAATATGGGAAGTAAGGCTATTTGGCTATGGTGGCAACTACACAACTTCATCTTGATATATGTTATGCAACTCAATATCATGCTTTGAATGAAACGGATATAAGTTCTAGCATTTAGTTCTATCATGATACAATTGCATTCTAAGTAGCAACCAAGCAAGGAATAATGAGATCATTCAACAACTTTAGAAAACAAAGAATCACAGAAAATAACTCTCCAAAGAAGGTAATGGCTCGAGTCTCACAGGGTTGTAGCGTTTGTTTGAGTTCCTTCCTTCAAGCATGTTACAAAAACGAATTTTTCTTTTATGATTGCATGTGAAGTCATACATTATAACCATAACTAAGCATAAACCAAGAGTAAATCAAACTTTTCTCTATGTTTATAACTCTTTTTAACAGTCATGCAATTACAAACCAAATCCTTATCATTGTGTTGGAAGGTACCCTAAGACACAAACTCACAAAAACGACTCAAAACACTCTTTTTAGGCTTTTCAAAACAATTTTTCAAATTTTTATGTGCTTTTCGGAGTTATAAAAACAAAACATACTAAAACACTCTAAAACAACTTAAAAACACCTTAAAACAGCAAGGAACAACATTTGAAGTTATGGGTGATAAAATCCCACGAATTTGCATTAACAACATTAGTTACCCCCCCACATTTAAATCAAAAATTGTCCTCAATGTTTTAAGCATAGATTCACACAAAACATAAGTAATCACACAAACAACAACTAAACATACTAAACATGGCAGAATGTAATTAACAAAGAGAAGAGTTTAGGGACGCAAATCTGGTTATGGAGTGTAAATTCCCTCTTCTCTTTGTTGATTGCATTGAGGCTTGATCTTGATGATTCCACAGGCTTACTCTCGAACTGGTTTCCGCCAATCATTGATTTTCCTTTGTGCTACTTCTTGAACTGGGCAGCAGGATGGTTCTTTTGGTCTCCCCCGAAGGTCTGAGCATACCCTTTTGGTCTGTTTCTTTGTTCAATCTTTCCAATTCGTATTGAAAAGGGTTGGAGGATAACTCAGCCTATGTTTGTCTCCACATGCTTCTATGTATCATTTTCACTTGCCTTACTCGCTCCCCTTTGCAGAAGTGGTCCCTTCTCCGGAAGTGTATCAACCGTTGAAGATGACTACTCGAGAGCAACGCTAGGTAAGCAATCAGGAATAGATTCCAGGCAGTTGGCTCCAGATCGGAAGATTGACTCCAAGTGCCGGCTGATTGCTTCTTTTACTTTGCCATGCGAGTAAGAACAAGGACAAAGAAAAAGACAGGGAAAGAGCATGATATGAGATACTTTTGCTTTTGACCTTGATGATATGAGATACCTTTGCTTTGAAGAAGCGGTGGATGAATCAGCACATGCTTCAATCCGCCGTTTCCTCCTGGGTCATATGTACTCCAGGCATCTGGTATCATCTTTGGGGAAGAAGAAAGAATTGAGTATTTTGAAAGGCCTTGCTGGGAGTGCGCCCTCAGAGGTGAGGGAGAGTTGGGCATTTTCTTCAGGTTTGCCCTGCCATAAAAGACGAAGGTCGACATATATAGAGATAATATCAAGTGGTGGTACTTTTTACCCTTGTCGACAAACGTTTTGATCCCGCAATTCCGGCTTTTTGAAATAGTGGCGCCTCTTCAATCTTTGAATACGCCTCTTCGATTTCTGAGCAGGCGCCCCTTCGATTTCTGAACTACGCCCCTTCGCTTTCTGAACGACACGTGGTAGTGCAGATGCGACTCCTTTTGACAAAGCTGCACGCGTCTTCTGAAAAGCAGAGAAAGCGTCGCCGAACTTTGCGCTTGTCGGCTAAAGATATGTAGTTGCGGTGATGGCCTCCACGTGTTGTCTGAAAAGAAGAAATCTTTTGACAAAGTTGAACGCGTCTTCTGAAAAGCAGAGAAAGCGTCGCCAAAATTACGCCGGAAATTCCGGCTTTTTGAATCGGTGGACGCGTCGCCTTGGCTTTTTTATTGAGCTATCGATCACCACAACAAACACACTCTGAAGATTTCCCATTCCTGAAACTCGACTCCGGCCCTTTGTGAAATTTTTAACTCCATCCACCCCTTCTCTTTGAACACTTTTGAAAAAAATGGCAAACTCATCGAACCTTAGCTTAGATTTGAGTCTCAGCAGCGATCCGGTTGCGCCCCGTCAAGGTAATGTATGGCGCCCTTCTTTTTTATCTTCTAACGGTCCTCTTTCAGGTGAAGACTCTGTGATGCAGGACGCCACAACAGCTACAATAGTAGCTAAAAACCTCCTCACTCCAAAAGATAGTAGGCTGCTGTTAGGACGGTCCGATGAGTTGGCCGTTCAAGAGTCCCTCGCACTTAGTGTTCAGTGTGCGAGCTCTGTGTCCAACATGGGCCTACGCCTGCTTGCCCGCTCCCGTCAGGTGGAATCGTTGATGGCAGAGGTGGAAAGACTTAAGCAAGAGATCCAGCAGCTTAAGTACGAGAATAGAAGTTTGCATGTGCTTGCAAATAACTATTCGTCAGGGATGAAGAGGAAGCTTGATGAGCTGCAAGAATCTGAGGGTCGAATTCACAGTGACCGTCAAAAGCTTGCGTCTTATCTCCAGAGGCACCTTTTTCCTGGGTCATCCAGCGCTTGGCCAAGTATTGAGGCTTGAAATGCTCTAGCTCCGATGCCTCCCGCTCCGATGCCTTCCGCTTCGATGCCTCCCGCTTCGATGCCTCCCGCTTCAATGCCTCCCGCTTCGATGCCTTCCTCTTCTGCACCTCGTAGTGGGACTTCACGCAAACAACCTTTGTGAAGCTCCACCTTTCTCCATGTTTAGTATCTTTCTTTTTTTCTTTTTCTTTTTCTTTTTTTTTTTTTTTTTTTTTTTATTAACATAAATAAAATCAAACGGCATGGAATTGGTCCTTGAATGGAAGGTGATAATTGAAGTGAACCGGCATTGGTTTGAATTCTAGTGTAGGTGCCTGATTAAAAAAAAATAGCAAGTTAGTATAAAATCTAATGGAATTTGGAAAAAAATACTTACTTGTTTTGTCCGACAAGAACTCAATGACAAATACCACTCCTTTGAAAGTTTCAGGGATATTGGACTTGGCCAGATTGGAAGTGATGGTTATTACTTGTCCAATGTCATCAAATTTAACTTCTTTGGATTTTGTGGTTTCAAGAACATCCTCTTTGATGGATTCATGACATTCCCTACTTGTCACCTTTGGAAGGGCTTCCAAGATGTCTTTTTCACCTTCTTCTTCCTTGGAAGTCATGAATCTGCAAGGAATAGGGTTAAAAATAATGAAATTTGGAACAACCATACCTGTATTAGATGGCATAGGAGCAATAGGAGCCTCCGGTAAAGGTGTTTCCACCCTTTCCGTGGGTTGGGTGTATTCCTCTTCCTTGTGATTTGATTTTGATGGTTGAGGGTCCGTTCCAACCTCCTTGTCACTTCTCAACATGATTTCCTTGGCAGTTTCAAATTCTCCCTTCTGAATTGCAATGGTTGAACTAGGGAGTTCGCCTTGGTCGCAAAATTGTCCTTCGAACTCCGCTATCTGCCCAATTTGCTTTTCCAGAGTAGTAAGTAATTGAAAAATCGTATCATTATCATTTGAATTACCTACATTACTTTGGGCAGGTTGTGGTGGCTGCATAGGCGTTGAATAGAACTCCTCATACGGCTGCCAATATCCTTCTTGTTGAGCCTCATTGTCTTGATTTTGTGAGCCCTGCACCAAACAAATTAATTCATTAAGCTTTTGATTATAATCTATTGACGAACTTAAATTTGGTTGGGCATATTGAATATGAGGTTGTGGTGGCTGCCAATATCCTTCTTGTTGAACATGTTGAGGTTCCCACCACATAGAGTTTGAATGATCACTCCAATCCGAATTGTAAGTATTGGAAAACACGTTATTCCTTGATTGAAGATTAAATATATCAACTCTTTGCATTTGGGACCTTTCCATGAGTTGTGACAAAAGAGAAGCATTATCAAGTGCCATCTTGTTCTTAACAAACAAAACACAAATAAAAAAAAAACTAAATCTAAAAGACAATACAGAAACAAACAATCCAAGGGATTAGCAAATTTTCTAATCCCCGGCAACGGCGCCAAAATTTGATGCGTGATTTATACGCACACAAATTAAACCCTCTTTTCGTCAAATTGTAGTATATGTATAAGTAGGGATCGTTCTAGACCGGGGATTAGGAGGGATTGTTAACCACTTGGATTTGACTCAAAAACGTAAAATAACAATATGAAACACTATACTAGACTCAAAGAATGCAAAACTAAAAATAAGAAAGATTAAGACTAAGACTTAAACGAAATATGGGGGGATTGATTTTGGACGAATTTAAACTAAAATGGATAGATTGTAAAGAAAACAAATTGTAAATATGAAATTGACGGAAATGAATGGATGGTATGGCTAGCTAAGGGGTTCATCTCCATACATGTTACACTTGCATAATAAAATGATTTCCAATTGCACTTCAATAAACCATGAATTCTCAACACCCCGGGTTAATTAGGTCCGCTTAAATTAACCGTCAAGTTTTCCTTAAGTTAATGAATTGGATGATTGCATACGACAACCCAAAGCATTCCTCACAAGTTCCCTACATGAATTGCATAATAGAGAAACAAGCAAGAATCATTAAGCATCATGAAAACTATAAGTGTTGACGAGGCATTCGTTACTATGATTGCATGAAACTTATGCCAAGAATTCGTTTAACGCGATTGTTTATAAGCAACCTCCACTACTTGTGAATATAAGTTCATAACGATTAGGTGAAACTCACTTATATTCTAGCGTCATATTCATGCATGAAAATTAAGCGCGCATTCTTAATAAACATACATAAATAAGTTATCAATCAAACGGTTAAACAAATTGAATCCACAACTTATGAAACGCAATTAGAAGTAATCAAATCAAAATGCAAGCATAAACATATATTTCGAATCCCCCCCTAGCTAAAGGGGGGGTTTAGTTCCTCATACAAAACAAAGAGAATTGAAATTAAACATTGAAATCAAAGAAACGCCTAAACATTCCAACAACTCAAACTTGAATTGTATGAACGTTTAGGCCCTCTTCTCTTCCTCTTTATTGTAGCATAAGGTCTAGGGATAATTGGTTTGGGGGATGGAAGTGTGGAATGGAAAAGGAGTGGTGGAGAAAATGGTGCAGAAAATGGAGAGAAACTCACGGCTAGAGAAGGAATGGAGTGTTTGTGTTGTGGTATCTACAATGGAATGAGATGATTTGAATGATGGGAATGCAAGGGTATTTATAGGAGGAGTGGAGATGTATATGGCTATTTGTTTAAGGTGTTTGTGTGGAGGAATGATGGAGAATTGCATGTGGAATGGCTGCAATGATGAAGAATGAAAGCTGGAAAATAAAAGGGAAAGCTGGAAATCTGAAAATGCAAATGGGAATCCTGAAATGCAAAGGTGGCCACGGTTTTGAGTGTGTTTTGTGTTGGAAATGCATGTGAATGCATGTGAATGTTGTTTGTGTGAAGTGTGTGTGGGTTAAAGAGTGAATGGTGGTGTAATGATGAAGTGTGATGGCTGAAAATGTCAAGGGAAATGCATGTGATTGCATGGCAAAGAATTTCAGGATGCATGTGTGTTGGTGTGTTGTGTGATTGTTTTGTGGTTTAAGTGGCTTAATTAAAGAATGGGAGTGCATGTGGCTTAGGTGGTGTAATGATGAAGTGGGAATTGAAAGAATGTGGTTGGAAAGTGGAAGGGAAGGCACGGCACAAAGGGGGAAGTGTTGGAAATGCATGTGATGCATGCCAATGTTGTCTTTTGGTGCATGTGTGTGTTGAATGGTGTCCTTTAATTATGCACGGTTTAGGGCTGTTAAGGGGAGAGAAATGGGAGTGAATGTGGTTTAATGATGAAGGGGGAAAGCTTGGAAAGCATGTGGCAAGGTTGGTTGCATGATGATGATGCATGTGAGTTGAAATGCATATGTTTAAATGGTTGAAATGTGTAGATGATTATGAGTATGATAAGTGATAAGTGAATGATGTATTAAGTGATAAATGAATGATATGTTAAGTGATAAATGAATGATATGTGGTGAGTGATAAGTGAATGGAAGTGATAAGTGATAAGTGAATGGAAGTGATAAGTGATAAGTGAATGGAAGTGATAAGTGATAAGTGAATGGTTTGATAAGTGAATGATATGATAAGTGAATGCTTATAATAAGTGAATGATATGATAAGTGAATGATTTAAGTGTTTAAAATAGGGAACAAAGCCCTTCATTGCATGGCAAGGAAGGGAGACACAAGGAAACACACGACAATGTCCTAAGGCTGCAAGGAATGTTGTTTTTGTGTTCTAAAATGCGTAGGAGTCTTCAATGATGCTTAAACATGAGGTCTTTTAGGATTTAACTTTCCTACTTCAAGTCTTTAATTTCGTCCATCCTCTTGGCTCCAAGCATATGATATCCATTCCAATCTCTAATTTGCTCCAAAAGGCTCCAAAAGGCATCCTTTTGCATACCTTGCCCTTAGAACCTGAAAACACACAAAAGAAGCATAAAGGACTAAAATAACTAGAGAAACATAACGTAAATGCACGAGAACAAGCCATTTAAGTCGCATGAATATGCTCCTATCAGCTAGCTAAGGGGTTCATCTTCACATATGTTACACTTGCATAATAAAATGATTTCCAATTGCATTTCAATAAACCATGAAACTCAACACCCCGGGTTAACCGTGATGCACTAATTAACCTTCAAATCTTCCTAACGTTATTGAATTGGATGGGTTAGCGCATACAACAATTCAAAACATTCCCCACAAGTCCTCAACATGAATGCATAGAAGAGGTACAAGCAAGAATCATTACGCTCTATGAAAATTATAAGTGTTGACGAGGCATTCGTTACTATGGAATACGCATGAAACTTATGCCAAGAATTTGTTTAACGCGATTGTTTATAAGCAACCTCCACTACTTGTGAATATAAGTTCGTAACTATTAGGTGAAACTCACTTATATTCTAGCGTCATATTCATGCATGAAAATTAAGTGTGCACTCTCAATGAACATACATAAATAAGTTATCAATCAAACAGTTAAACGAATTGAATCCACAACTTATGAAACGCAATTAGAAGTATTCAAATCAAAATGCAAGCATAAACATATATTTGAATCACCCCCTAACCAAGGGGGGTTTAGTTCCTCATGGTACAAAACAAAGAGAATCAAAGAAACACCTAAACATTCCAACAACTCAAACTTGAATTGTATGAACGTTTAGGCCCTCTTATCATCCATTCCTCATTCGTACAAAACAAAGAGCATTGAAATTAAACATTGAAATCAAAGAAACACCTAAACATTCCAACAACTCAAACTTGAATTGTATGAACGTTTAGGCACTCTTCTCTTCCTCTTCGTTGTGGCACAAGGTCTAAGGTGAGTTTGATGGTGTGAATGGTTTGGGGAGTGGTGTTTGGATTAATAGGGAAGGCACGGCACAAGGGTGGTTTGATGTCTACATTTCTGCAATGGATGAGTTTATGGAAGAGTGTTTGGAATGGATGAATTTCTGGCACAAAGGCCTTATTTCTGTGGTGAATGGATGTGATAAGTGATATGTGATAAGTGATTGAGTGTATGATATGATAAGTGGTGAATGATAAGATAAGTGATGAGTGATAAGTGATAAGTGATAAGTGATAAGTGATATGATATGTGATGATAAGTAATGATATGTGGGAGTGTGGCTGAAATGAAGGAGTGGAATGTTGGAATGTTATGCACGGCTAAGGAAATTGGAAAGGTTTAAATGTCCTAAAACTAAAGGGAACAAGGTTCCAACACTTTGGTCTTCAATTAGGTCTTCAATTTCGTCCAACACTTTGGCTCCAAGCATAAGCTATCCATCCTTAGCCCAAAAGTGCTCCAAAAGTCTCCAAAATGCATCTTTTTGCTCCTTTAGCCCTTTGGACCTACAAACACACGAAAATAGCTTAAAGTACTAAAATAACTAAAGAAACATAACGTAAATGCACGAGAACAAGCCATTTAAGTCGCATGAATATGCTCCTATCAGGCAAGGCGTGCCATCTTCCCGTGGAGTTGGAGCATAAAGCTCTTTGGGCCGTCAAGAAGTTCAACATGCACTTAGATGAAGCGGGAAGTCATAGGAAATTCCAATTGAATGAGCTTGATGAAATACGGCACGAGGCGTACGAGAATGCAAGCATTTACAAGCAAAAGACCAAAGCTTTCCATTGGGCAGAAAGTGCTATTGTTCAATTCCCGTTTACGTTTGTTTCCCGGTAAGTTACGTTCCAAGTGGATTGGACCGTTTGTTATTACTAATGTTTTTGATCATGGTGCAGTCCAAATCCAAAGCTTGAAAATGGGACATGAATTTAAGGTGAACGGGCATCGTTTGAAGCCCTATCATGAGAACTTTGTGGAGCACATCGTGGATGACACCCCCTTGGCTGCCGTGGGCTCCAATCTGGAGTGATTGGGTTCTTCGTCCAGCTGTACGACGTTAAAGCAAGCGTGATAGGAGCATATTCATGCGACTTAATTAGCTTGTTCTCGTGCATTTATGTTGTGTTTATTTAGTTATTTTAGTGTTTAAGGCCACTTTTGTGTATTTTCAGATTATAAGGCCAAAGTGTGCAAGAAGATGCAAATTGGAGTCTTTTGGAGCGAAAGAGGAATGAATGAGTTTAAGACTTGAAGAAACGACGAATTCCTACTCCAATGATGAATTCTTACCAAAACGAGGAATCCTACTCAAACAAGGTTTCCTATTTTAGGAAAGTTAATCCTAAGTTTCCCGTTTTGGTAACCTTTCCTAATCTTAAACGTCCGTATTTTCTAGCCACTTTGAAGTCTTTGTAGGCGCTTTAGGACACAAAACGAAGGCCCTAGTCCAAATTCTAGCCCTAAGCCGTGCCTTTCCCTTTGTTTCCTTCCCTTGCCGTGCAAGGGGGGGCACTTTGGTCCCATTTTATGCACAAAAATCCTAACCCTAATAACCCTAATTCATTTTTATTCACTAGCCGTCACACCCTAATTGATTCAGCCACTCTCTCCCATTTCCTCCATAAGCCGTAGCCATTCACCCTAATTCCATCCCATTTTATTCCCTTTCTAGCCGTGGCCCCCATTTTATCAAAGAACCTAATTCATGCAGCCGCACCTTTTTTTTCTAACCCTAGTCTCCATTCTTTTTTTATTCTTTTCAGATTTTGACCTTTGATTTTTACCCTAGCAGCCACCATATTATTTTATTCTCCATTCAGATCATGGAGCCAAAAAAAAACCCTAATTTAATCCCTCTTGCCGCAAGTCCCCATCCAATTGACCCGAGCTCTCTCTCATTCATCATTCATTATTTTAATTCATTCAGCCACACATCTCCATTCTCTAAAAAAAAGAGCCGCAGCCACCAACCCATAACCCCCCTTTCATCCGTGCATTCACAATTAATTTTTCAGCCACATTCACAACCTTGCCGAACCCCCAAACCATCCTAAACCCATCTATAAACCAACACCATTTAACCTCACTGCCGCAAGAAGAAGAAAGGAGAAAGAGGAGCTTGGACGCGCCGAAATTCACGTGGATTCGTTGGGCGTTCTAGGTGTAATCAATCCTTTGTGCTTTATGTTTAAATTCAATTGTATTTTTCTTTTTGTGAACATGAGAGGCTAAACCCCTATTTAGCTAGGGGGTGATTCAAAACCATGTTTATGCTTGCAATATGAATTGATTACTTTTGGTTGGAATTTCATGAATGGTGAATTCAATTTGTTTAACTGCTTGATCGATAACTTATTTATGTATGTTGATTGAGAGTGCCCGCTTAATTTTCATGCATGAATATGACGCTAGAATATAAGTGAATTTCACCTAATAGTTATGAACTTATTTTCACAAGTAGTGGATGTTGCTTATAAACAATCGCGTTAAATGAATTCTTGGCACTAGTTTCATGCTCATCATAGTAACGAATGCCTCGTCAACACTTATAGTTTTCATGATGCTTAATGATCTTTGATTGTATCTTTATTGTGCTTTTCACGTAAAGGACTTTTAGAGAATGTTTTGAATTGCGTTGCGCTAACCCATCTAATTCATTAACTTAAGGAAAACTTGACGGTTAATTTAAGCGGACCTAATTAACCCGGGGTGTTGAGTTTCATAATTCATCGAAAGACCAACCGAAAATCATCTTGTATGCAAGTGTGACATGTGTGGAGAAGAACCTTCTAGCTAGCATTCCATCCATATTTTCGTCACATTCATTTTTGCATTCTGCCTTTAAATTACAATCTGTGTATTTAGTTTAATTTCGTCAAAACCTCAATCCCCCTTTACCTTAGTGTCTAATTTAGTTAGAAAGTGTCTTAGTTTGTGTTTATAAGTGTTTTGTATTCTTTGAGTCTTTTGATTTGTGTTAGTGTTTTATTGTTTAGTTTTGCATTCTTTGAGTCTAGTTTAGTGTTTTAACGTTTGTTTTACATTTTTGAGTCAGTTTCCAAGTGATTTAGTAATCCCTCCTAATCCCCGGTCTAGAACGATCCCTACTTGCATCTTTACTACAATTGTCACAAGAGGGTTTTAATTTGTGTGCTTAATTAGTTCGCATCAAATTTTTGGCGCCGTTGCCGGGGATTAGCAACTTTGCTAATCCCTTGGTTCTTTTCTTTTTGGTTTAGTTGTTTCAGTTTTAGTTTCTAACTTAGTGTTGTTTTCTTTGTTTGTTGTTACTTTTGATATTTGATTTAGTTCTCTTTCTTTGATTTTAGGTACTAGAGAAGTAAGATATGGATTTTGCTAGCATTCAAGCTCAATTGGCAAATCTTACTTCTCAATTGTCGCCGTATGCCGAAAGGACCACAATGCAGAGTGTCCCTGATGCGAGATTTATACGCACACAAATTAAACCCTCTTTTTGACAATTGTAGTATAGGTGCAAGTAGGGATCGTTCTGGACCGGGGATTAGGAGGGATTGTTAATCACTTGGATTTGACTCAAAAACGTAAAAACGTAATATAAAACACTAAACTAGACTCAAAGAATGTAAAACTAAACTTTAAAACACTAAGACAAACCAAAAGACTCAAAACAACACAAACACACTCAAATCTGCCTAAAAACCACTTTCTGGGCAGATTTGAGCACAAACACAAATTTGGACGAAATTAAGTAATAACTTGACTCAAGAATGTAAAAACACAATATAAAACACTAAACTAACTCAAAGAATGTAAAACTAAACACTTAAAACATTAAAACAAACCAAAAGACTCAAACATCACCCAAAACACTCAAAACTGCCTTAAAATCACTTTCTGGGCAGTTTTGAGCACTTTGGTGAATTTGGACGAAATTGGGAAATAAAATGAATCAAAACACTTAAAAGCACAAACTAAATTGATTTCTAACTAAATTGGACATCAAAGTAAAGGGGGATTTAGATTTATATGAAAATTGAAATAACAAAACAAGTTAATAAACTAAACAGATTGTAAAACGAATTTGATGGAATGGAATGAATGGATGATAGAATGGCTAAGGGGTTCATCTCCATACATGTTATACTTGCATAATAAAATGATTTCCAATTGCATTTCAATAAACCATGAAACTCAACACCCCGGGTTAACCGTGATGCACTAATTAACCTTCAAATCTTCCTAACGTTATTGAATTGGATGGGTTAGCGCATACAACAATTCAAAACATTCCCCACAAGTCCTCAACATGAATGCATAGAAGAGATACAAGCAAGAATCATTACGCTCTATGAAAATTATAAGTGTTGACGAGGCATTCGTTACTATGGATTGCATGAAACTTATGCCAAGAATTTGTTTAACGCGATTGTTTATAAGCAACCTCCACTACTTGTGAATATAAGTTCATAACGATTAGGTGAAACTTACTTATATTCTAGCGTCATATTCATGCATGAAAATTAAGCGCGCATTCTCAATAAACATACATAAATAAGTTATCAATCAAACGGTTAAACAAATTGAATCCACAACTTATGAAACGCAATTAGAAGTATTCAAATCAAAATGCAAGCATAAACATATATTCGAATCACCCCCTAACCAAGGGGGGTTTAGTTCCTCATGGTACAAAACAAAGAAAATCAAAGAAACACCTAAACATTCCAACAACTCAAACTTGAATTGTATGAACGTTTAGGCCCTCTTATCTTCCATTCCTCATTCGTACAAAACAAAGAGCATTGAAATTAAACATTGAAATCAAAGAAACACTTAAACATTCCAACAACTCAAACTTGAATTGTATGAACGTTTAGGCACTTTTCTCTTCCTCTTCGTTGTAGCACAAGGTCTAGGGATAGTTTGATGGTGTGAATGGTTTGGGGAGTGGTGGAGGAATGGAAGAGGAGTGGTGGAATATGGAAGGATGGTGTTTGGATTTGTAGCGGAGAGCACGGCACAAGGGAGTTTGATGGTCTACATTTCTGCAATGGATGAGTTTATGGAAGAAATGGATGGACTTTGTGAAAGGCACGGCCCCAAGGGACCAATTTCTGTTGTGAAATGAATGTGTATGAATGAGTGTGAATGAATGAGTATTTATAGGTGAAATGGGGGGAACATGACAGCTAGGCTGCATGTGCACATGTTGGTTGAATGATTATGAGTGCATGTGGCTGAAATAGCATGTGGAATGGCTGGAAATGCAAGGAGAAGGCATGTGCACGGTTTTGGGAGAGAATGGGAGTGCAAGTGGCTGAAATGTTAGAGGAACAAGTGCATGTGGCTGCATTGTGGAGCAATGATGGAGGAACAATCTGAAAATGCAAGGTATGGCTGGAATGATTGTGTTTGTTTGAATGTGCATGTGATTAAATTAAAGGATGCAAAGTAAATAAATAATGAATGCATGTGTTGAATTATGAAGATGCATGTGCAATGAAGTGGAATGACAATCTGAAATGGGATAGGTACCCACGGCAATGATGATTTCTGGTGGTGTTTTGGGTGCATGTGGAATGAATGATTTCTTGGTGAGTGGATGCATGTGTTGATTAAAGGGGGAATGCAAAGGAAAAGCTAGAAATGCATGTGGAGTGGCTGCAAGGTGAATGAATAATGAAATGGGAAAGCATGTGCAAGGTTTTGGTGTGAATGATTGAACGTGCATGTGGCTGCAATGGAGGAGGAATCCTTCAATTTCGTCCATCCTCTTGGCTCCAAGCATATGATATCCATTCCAATCTCTAATTTGCTCCAAAAGGCTCCAAAAGGCATCCTTTTGCATACTTTGCCCTTAGAACCTGAAAACACACAAAAGAAGCATAAAGGACTAAAATAACTAAAGAAACATAACGTAAATGCACGAGAACAAGCCATTTAAGTCGCATGAATATGCTCCTATCAGTCCCTACATTTGGTGCTTCATATAGGCAAGGATTTCAAGCCAATCAATGTCCACAAAGAGATTGGAGGGATCATTCAAACTCTATGTGGTGGGAAGCTCAACAAGTTCAACGTGAAGCATATTGGCAGCCATATGAGGAGTTCTATTCAAGACCTATGCAGCCACCTCAACTTCATATGCAATATGCTAAATCAAATTCAAGTTCGTCAATAGATTATAATCAAATTCTTAATGAATTAAATTCTTTGGTGCAGGGGTCACAAAATCAAGCCAAGGAGGCTCAACAAGAAGCATATTGGCAACCATATGAGGAGTTCTATACAACACCTATGCAGCAACCACAACCTCCCCCACAACAATTCCAATCAAGTTCAAGTATGTCCATGGATAATGATAAAAAATTTCAATTACTAACCTCTTTGACGCAGGACGGACAAAATCAAGACAAGAAGTTGGGTAAATTGGAGGAGTAAATTGGGCAGATTATGGAGTTCATGAAACAAATTCAAGAGCAAAGTGAACTCTCCAACTCAACTATTGAAAACTCGAAGGAAGATTTTGAAATCCATAATGCTATCACTTTGGGAAGTGCTATGGAGGTTGGAGCTGACCTAATAATGTCCAAACATAGCCTAGAAGTGGATGAGGAGCTGCTAATTGAGGAGGAGGAAGAAGACATGCACACGGCAAGGGTAGAACAACCCTTGCCGCAGCCCCCTAAGCCCTCTAAACCACCCACCACAAGTAAGGACGTCCCAATTCCATGTTATTCTGATGTTATTCCACCCAATGTCCATTTTCCTAGCAGGTTTTTGATTCCCAACCAAGAAGAGAGTAAAAAGGACATCGTGGAAGCCTTCCCAAAGGTGCAAAATGCTATTCCAATTCTTGGTGCAACACAGCAAGTTTTAGATGGTGTTGAATTCTTCAAAGGACTTTGTACACCAAGAAGAATGATTCAAGAGAAGGTAGTGGCTGGAGAAGATGTAGAAGGCATCAAAGAGGACATATTTGAAACCACAAAACCAAAAGAAGTTGAATTTGATGACATTGGACAAGTCATAACTATCACATGCAATCTGGCCAAGTCCAATATCCCTGAAACTTTCAAAGGAGTGGTGTTTGTCATTGAGTTCTTGTCGGACAAAACAAGTAAGTCATCTTCTTCAAATTCCATTACATTTTATACTAACTTGCTGATTTTGATGAATCAGGCACCTACACTAGAATTGAAACCAATGCCGGTTCACTTCAAGTATCACCTTCCATTCAAGGATCAATTCCATGCCGTGAGACCTAGGGAAGTTTGAAGGGAAGCATCGTCCGACTGCAAGACATTAAAGCAAGCGCTACTTGGGAGGCAACCCATGCAATCAACAAAGGACGAACTTGGGAATCGCTCCACACTCAGATTTGCGTCCCTAAACCCTTTTCCTTTGTTGCTTACTTTATTTTATGTGTAATGTGATCAATTGTGTCTAAAACATTGAGGACAATGTTTAGTTTAAGTGTGGGGGGGTAACATTCTGTTTTGAGATATTTTTGCATGAAATTCGTAGGGTTTTACCACCTAACATGTCTAAACTTGTTTCCCACTGTTTTTAAGTGTTTTTAAGCTATTTTAGAGTGTTTTAGAGTATGTTGACTAAAAAATCCGAAAATCCCATAAAATTTGAAAAATTGCTTTGAAAAACCCAAAAAGAGTTGTTTTTGTGTGTTTGTTTGTGTCGTAGGTTACCTTCCAACACAATGATGAGGATTTGGTTTTTAATTGCATGATGGTTAAAGAAAGTTACAAACATGGATGGACGTTTGATATACTCTTTGGTTTATGCTTGTTTGTAGTTATAGTTTACGAATTCACATGTAATCACAAATGATAAAAATCAGTTTTTGTAACATGCTTGAAGGAATGAACTTAAACAAACGCTACATCCCTGTGAGACTTGAGCCTAAACGTTATTTGGAGAGTTAAAATCTGTGCATTATTGTTTTCTGAAGTCGTTGCATGATCTCATTATTCTTTGCTTGGTTACTACTTAGAAGGCGTTTCATCACTTAGTTCCAAATGCTAGAACTCATGCCCATTTCATTCAAAGCATGTCATTCATTTGCATAACACATATTCAAGATGAAGTTGTGTAGTGACCACCACCAAAAGCCAAACAGCCATGTGCCCTTCACTCATTTTGTGTTTAATTTTAACCCCATTGAGCCGTGTTAGCCATGTTCTTTGTTAACCCATATCATCCTCACCTAGCCTAGATTAGGACCATCTGTACCCTTGTTCTTGAAGCATAGTAAGCATGAATGAGTTCCTTTTGATTAATGTGCTGCAGGAAATAAGTGTGGGGGAAGGATTATTGATGTGAGTTATGTGCCATAGGCACGGCTAGAAAAAAAAAAAAAAAAAAAAGAAAAAAGAAAAAAAAAGAAAGAAAGAAAAAGAAGTGAAAAAGAGTTGAAAAGTATTGTTTGTTGAAGTAAGGGCCCAAAACAGTGAATTAGGCCCTAAGAGTTGTTTGAATCTTCCTTATTTGTCTAAAAGTTGATTTCTGCGTTCTAAGGGAATTCTAGGTCTTAATTTCATTACTTTGCTTGCTATTGCTTAAAGAACTTTTGTTTATTCCTACCTTTCCTTGTGAGCCAATACCCCAAGCCCCGTTACAACCCTTGACTTCTATCTTGAGTGTTGTGCATTTCAATTGTGGAGTTTGAATTTGGTATGAGCATATGGTGTCACTGGTTCTCGCATCTAAGTAGTAGCATTCCATTCATGAGATCATATCTAAACACGTTTAATTACCCCAGAAATTGCGTTCTTTGTTATAACATATGTGAGTACTAGTCTTTCATGTTTACATCAATCTTCTCACATATAACTAGTGTAGGGAGTGTAGTCAGAAAATCTGAGTGAAAATTGAGTGCATAACTAGTGAGGAATTGAGGGAATTCTCTAAGGCATGTTACTACATTCAAAATGTGTTTTAATTGATTAAATGCGAATTAGTGAATGGTGACTATGATTAAGTATGTGCTTGAGGGGAAGGAAGACTAAAAACTATGTGAGTAATGATCTTTGACATGTCATGTTTCATTGGAAATCCCTGAGGCAAACGTTGGAAGGTTTAGGTTATGTTTTGTTTGTTTTGTTTCGTTTTGTTTAGTTTAGTTGTTTTGTTTTGCTCGAGGACTAGCAAAAGTTAAGTGTGGGGGAATTTGATAGGAGCATATTCATGCGACTTAATTAGCTTGTTCTCGTGCATTTATGTTGTGTTTATTTAGTTATTTTAGTGTTTAAGGCCACTTTTGTGTATTTTCAGATTATAAGGCCAAAGTGTGCAAGAAGATGCAAATTGGAGTCTTTTGGAGCGAAAGAGGAATGAATGAGTTTAAGACTTGAAGAAACGACGTACTCCAATGATGAATTCTTACCAAAACGAGGAATCCTACTCAAACAAGGTTTCCTATTTTAGGAAAGTTAATCCTAAGTTTCCCGTTTTGGTAACCTTTCCTAATCTTAAACGTCCGTATTTTCTAGCCACTTTGAAGTCTTTGTAGGCGCTTTAGGACACAAAACGAAGGCCCTAGTCCAAATTCTAGCCCTAAGCCGTGCCTTTCCCTTTGTTTCCTTCCCTTGCCGTGCAAGGGGGGGCACTTTGGCCCCATTTTATGCACAAAAATCCTAACCCTAATAACCCTAATTCATTTTTATTCACTAGCCGTCACACCCTAATTGATTCAGCCACTCTCTCCCATTTCCTCCATAAGCCGTAGCCATTCACCCTAATTCCATCCCATTTTATTCCCTTTCTAGCCGTGGCCCCCATTTTATCAAAGAACCTAATTCATGCAGCCGCACCTTTTTTTTCTAACCCTAGTCTCTATTCTTTTTTTATTCTTTTCAGATTTTGACCTTTGATTTTTACCCTAGCAGCCACCATATTATTTTATTCTCCATTTAGATCATGGAGCCAAAAAAAAACCCTAATTTAATCCCTCTTGCCGCAAGTCCCCATCCAATTGACCCGAGCTCTCTCTCATTCATCATTCATTATTTTAATTCATTCAGCCACACATCTCCATTCTCTAAAAAAAAGAGCCGCAGCCACCAACCCATAACCCCCCTTTCATCCGTGCATTCACAATTAATTTTTCAGCCACATTCACAACCTTGCCGAACCCCCAAACCATCCTAAACCCATCTATAAACCAACACCATTTAACCTCACTGCCGCAAGAAGAAGAAAGGAGAAAGAGGAGCTTGGACGCGCCGAAATTCACGTGGATTCGTTGGGCGTTCTAGGTGTAATCAATCCTTTGTGCTTTATGTTTAAATTCAATTGTATTTTTCTTTTTGTGAACATGAGAGGCTAAACCCCTATTTAGCTAGGGGGTGATTCAAAACCATGTTTATGCTTGCAATATGAATTGATTACTTTTGGTTGGAATTTCATGAATGGTGAATTCAATTTGTTTAACTGCTTGATCGATAACTTATTTATGTATGTTGATTGAGAGTGCCCGCTTAATTTTCATGCATGAATATGACGCTAGAATATAAGTGAATTTCACCTAATAGTTATGAACTTATTTTCACAAGTAGTGGATGTTGCTTATAAACAATCGCGTTAAATGAATTCTTGGCACTAGTTTCATGCTCATCATAGTAACTAATGCCTCGTCAACACTTATAGTTTTCATGATGCTTAATGATCTTTGATTGTATCTTTATTGTGCTTTTCACGTAAAGGACTTTTAGAGAATGTTTTGAATTGCGTTGCGCTAACCCATCCAATTCATTAACTTAAGGAAAACTTGACGGTTAATTTAAGCGGACCTAATTAACCCGGGGTGTTGAGTTTCATAATTCATCGAAAGACCAACCGAAAATCATCTTGTATGCAAGTGTGACATGTGTGGAGAAGAACCTTCTAGCTAGCATTCCATCCATATTTTCGTCACATTCATTTTTGCATTCTGCCTTTAAATTACAATCTGTGTATTTAGTTTAATTTCGTCAAAACCTCAATCCCCCTTTACCTTAGTGTCTAATTTAGTTAGAAAGTGTCTTAGTTTGTGTTTATAAGTGTTTTGTATTCTTTGAGTCTTTTGATTTGTGTTAGTGTTTTATTGTTTAGTTTTGCATTCTTTGAGTCTAGTTTAGTGTTTTAACGTTTGTTTTACATTTTTGAGTCAGTTTCCAAGTGATTTAGTAATCCCTCCTAATCCCCGGTCTAGAACGATCCCTACTTGCATCTTTACTACAATTGTCACAAGAGGGTTTTAATTTGTGTGCTTAATTAGTTCGCATCAAAGCGCTACTTGGGAGGCAACCCATGCATTCAACAAAGGAAGACCTAGAAAGCACTCCAATTCCAGATTTGCGTTCCTAAACTCTTCTCTTTGTTGCTATTTCGTTTCTGCCATGTTAGGTTGTTTAGTTGTTGTTTTGTTTGTTTGTTTGTTAATTGTGTGAGTCTATGCTTGAAACATTGAGGACAATGTTTGATTTAAGTGTGGGGGGGTAACTAAAGTGTTTTCATGCAAATTCGTAGGGTTTTATCCACCATAACTTCTAATGTTGTTTCTTGCTGTTTTTAAGTGTTTTTAAACTGTTTTAGTGTGTTTTGACTTAAAAATTCGAAAATCCCATAAAAATTTGAAAAATTGTTTCAAAAAACCCAAAAAGAGTTGTTTTTGTGTCTTAGGGTACCTTCCAACACAATGATGAGGATTCGGTTTGTAATTGCATGACTATTAAAGAGAGTTGTAAACATGGATGAAAGTTTGATTTAATCTTTGGTTCATGCTTGGTTGTGGTTATAACTTATGAATTCATATGCAATCATAAAAGAAAAAAATCAGTTTTTGTAACATGCTTGAAGGAAGGAACTCAAACTAACGCTACAACCTTGTGAGACTTGAGCCTAAACGTTTATTTGGAGAGTTAATAATCTGTGCATTGTTGTTTTCTAAAAGTCGTTGCATGATCTCATTATTCTTTGCTTGGTTGCTACTTAGAAGGCGTTTCATCATTTAGTTCCAAACACTAGAACTCATGCCCAATTCATTCAAAGCATGTTATTGATTTGCATAACACATATTCAAGATGAAGTTGTGTAGTGACCACCATAGCCAAATTGCCATATTTCCCTATTTCATTTGTTTTGTAGGATTTAACCCCGTTGAGCCTTGTGTAGCCTACTTTCTTTGTTAACCCACAATTATCCTCACCGAGCCTAGAGTAGGACCACCCATACCTTTGTTCTTGAAGCATAGTAAAAGCATAACTCAAGAAGAATTCCTTTTGATCATTGCATTGCAGAAAACAAGTGTGGGGGAAGGATTCTTGATATATGGGTGTGCCAAAGTCTTGAATGAGGCACGGCAAAGAAAAAAAAATTCGTGGAAAATAAGAAGAAAAAAAAAAAGAAAAGTTGTGAAAAGAATGAAAAAGGAGTTGAAAAGATGTGAAAAAGTGTTCTCAAGTGTTGTTTGTTGAAGGAAGGGTCCAAAACATTGAATTCGGCCCTAATTGATTGCTTGAACCTTCCCTTTGAGTTTAAAAGTTGATTTCTGCATTCTAAGGGGAATTCTAAGTTCAATTTCATTATGTTGCTTACTATTGCTTTAAAGAACGTTTGTTTTCCCTATCCTTTCGTTGTTAGCCAACTTCCCAAGCCCCATTACAACCCTTGACTTTAATCTTGAGTGTTGTGTGTTTCAATTTGTGGAGTTTGAATTTGGTTTGAGCATATGGTGTCACTGGTTCTCGCATCTAAGTAGTAGCGTTCCATTCATGAGATCATATCTAAACATGTTATTAACTCCGAAAATTGCGTTCTTTGTTATACATATATGTGAGCATTCGTTTTTATATTTACATCAATCTTCTCACATATAACTAAGTGTAGGGTGTGTAGTTAGAAAATCTGAGTGAAAATAGAGTGCATATCTTGTAAGGAATTGAGGAAATTCTCTAAGGCATGTTACTACATTCAAAACATCGTTTTAAGTGGTTATTTGTGAACTAGTAAGTAGTGACTATGATTAAGCATGTGCTCGAGTGTAAAGATGGCTAAAATCTGTGGGAATAATGATTTTTAACATGTCATGTGCATTGGAAATCCCTGAGACGATTGTTGGAAGGTTTAGGTTGTGTTTTACTTGTTTAGTGTCGTTTTGTTTGTTTGTTTTCGTTTTGTTTTGCTCGAGGACTAGCAAAAGCTAAGTATGGGGGAATTTGATAGGAGCATATTTAGGCGACTTACTTAGCTTGTTTTCATGCATTTATGTTATTAATTCATAGTTGTTTTAGTATTTTAAGCCATTTTCGTATGTTTTTAGGTTCTAATGGCAAAGGGAGCAAGAAAGTGCATTTTGAGGCTATTTGGAGCATTTTTGGGCATGGATTGGATAGCTTAACCATGGAGCAAAGAGGATGGACGAAATTGAAGACAAGAAGAGCTAGGAAAGGCTACAAATCTGGTGGAAGAAGTTCTATTCCAATGAAGATAAGGAAGAAGCAAGAAACAAGGAACCTTATCCAACCTTATCCAACCTTATCTTATCCTATCCTAGAAACCTTATCCTATCCTAACTCTAACATTATCCTATTCTATCCTATCCAAATCAGATTGGGACTTAAACCTAGCTAATTAGGGGGAATCAATTACACATCTAAACACCTATTTCAGTTTCTAGAAGACTTATCCATACCAATGCCGCAAGACACCATTCCTTGTAGGTTTAGGAATCACAATCCTTTTCCTACTCTTATATCACATGTCCTAGGCCCTTTAGGATTAGGAATCTGCCTTAAACACAGTTTCTAGAACACCTTATCCTATCCCTACATATGTGCCGCACCTAGCCTTCTAGAACTCCCTAATTCCTAGCCGCACTACCTATTCCAAATCCCACTTGATTTCTGCCTTGAGTTAACCCTTTTTCAATGGGATTATGCAATCCTTTTCCTTTACTAAGTGTGCCAAACTAGCCTATATAAACAGCCCTTGCCGCACCATTTAGAAAACCACCCCTTCACACAACAGTCATACATTCCCAACCCTTTGCCGCGGCCATCCTTCACCTTTCTCCATATTTTCCCACCTTGCCGCACTCCCCATCCCTCCTAAACACTACCCTACCATCACACATCCATTCCTCCATACAAATACCACCCAAAACATGTCCTTAGACCTTGTGCCGCAAATAAGATGAGGAGAAGAGGGCTTGGACGTTCATGCAATTCAAGTTCGAGTTGCTGGAATTTTTAGGTGTTTCCTCTCCTTTGATTTCAATGGTTAAATTTACTTTTCTTTGTCTTGTACGTATGAGGAACTAAACCCCCCGTTGGCTAAGGGGGGATTTGATAGGAGCATATTTATGCGACTTAAATGGCTTGTTCTCGTACATTTACGTTATGTTTCTTTAGTTATTTTAGTACTTTAAGCTATTTTCGTGTGTTTGTAGGTCCAAAGGGCTAAAGGAGCAAAAAGATGCATTTTGGAGACTTTTGGAGCACTTTTGGGCTAAGGACGGATAGCTTATGCTTGAAGCCAAAGTGTTGGACGAAATTGAAGACCTAATTGGAGCCAAAGTGTTGGAACCTTGTTCTCTTTAGTTTTAGGACATTTAAACCTTTCCTAATCCCAATCATGCCATGCATAACACACATCCATTCTAACACATTGTCATTGCACATGCATTTCCTTCATTAGTTAACCCACATGCACTTATCACTTATCATAACCACATATCATATCACTTATCACTTATCACTTAACATATCATCCACCTACTTCACCTACAACATCCACTTCACCTACAACATCCACCTACTTCACCTACAACATCCACCTACTTCACCTACAACCTCCACTTACTTCACCAACCTCACACACTTACTTCACCTACAAATGACATAGCCATATGTTCCATCCACTACTCCTATAAATACCATTGCATTCATTCATTCATGGACATCTCATTCACAACACAACACCCCTCAAACACTTCCATTATTCCCAAACCGTGAGCCCCCCTTCCACCATTCCTCATCCATTTCCATAATTCCCCAAACCTCACCTTAGACCTTGTGCTACAACAACGAGGAAGATAAGAGGGCCTAAACGTTCATACAATTCAAGTGTGAGTTGTTGGAATGTTTAGGTGTTTCTTTGATTTCAAAGTTTAAATTTAATTCTCTTTGTTTTGTACGTATGAGGAATGGAAGAGAAGAGTGCCTAAACGTTCATACAATTCAAGTTTGAGTTGTTGGAATGTTTAGGTGTTTCTTTGATTTCAAAGTTATGAGGAACTAATCCCCCTTTAGCTAGGGGGTGATTCGAAACTATGTTTATATTTGCAATATGAATTGATTAACTTTCGTTGGAATTTCATAAGTTGTGGATTCAATTTGTTTAACCGTTTGATTGATAACTTATTTATGAATGTTTATTAAGAATGCGCGCTTAATTTTCATGCATAAATATGACGCTAGAATATAAGTGAATTTCACCTAATCGTTTTGAACTTATATTCACAAGTAGTGGAGGTTGCTTATAAACAATCGCGTTAAATGAATTCTTGGCACGAGTTTCATGCTCATCATAGTAACGAATGCCTCGTCAACACTTATAGTTTTCATAATGCTTAATGATCTTTGATTGTATCTTTATTGTGCTGTTCACGTAAAGGACTTTTGGAGAATGTGGTGAATTGCGTTGCGCTAACCCATCCAATTCATTAACTTAAGGAAAACTTGACGGTTAATTTAAGCGGACCTAATTAACCCGGGGCGTTGAGTTTCATAACTTATCGAAAGACCAACTGAGAATCAATATTGTATGCAAGTGTAACATGTGTGGAGAAGAACCCCTTGGCTATTCCATCATCCATATTTTCATCACATTTATATTTACGTTTTGCCTTTAATTACAATTTGTGCAATTTAGCTAATTTCGTCAAATCAAACCCCCCCTTTACTTTCTTGTTCTTTAGTGCTTAGAATCTGTTTAGTTTATGTTTTAAAGTATTTTTTTTTGTTTTTGGTTTGTCTTAGTATTTTAAACTATTCTTTGAGTCTAGTTTAGTGTTTTAAACTTTATTTTACGTTTTTGAGTCAGTTTCCAAGAGATTTGCAATCCCTCCTAATCCCCGGTCCAGAACGATCCCTACTTATACTTATACTACAATTGTCAAAAAGAGGGTTTAATTTGTGTGCGTATAAATCTCGCATCAAATTTTGGCGCCGTTGCCGGGGATTAGAAAATTTGCTAATCCCTTGGATTGTTTGTTTCTGTATTGTCTTTTAGATTTAGTTTTTTTTTATTTGTGTTTTGTTTGTTAAGAACAAGATGGCACTTAATAATGCTTCTCTTTTGTCACAACTCATGGAAAGGTCCCAAATGCAAAGAGTTGATATATTTAATCTTCAATCAAGGAATAACGTGTTTTCCAATACTTACAATTCGGATTGGAGTGATCATTCAAACTCTATGTGGTGGGAACCTCAAAATGCTCAACAAGGAGGATATTGGCAGCCACCACAACCTCATATTCAATATGCCCAACCAAATTTAAGTTCGTCAATAAATTATAACCAAAAGCTTGATGAATTAATTTGTTTGGTGCAGGGCTTACAAAATCAAGACAATGAGGCTCAACAAGAAGGATATTGGCAGCCGTATGAGGAGTTCTATTCAACGCCTATGCAGCCACCACAACCTGCCCAAAGTAATGTAGGTAATTCAAATGATAATGATACGATTTTTCAATTACTTACTACTCTGGAAAAGCAAATTGGGCAAATAGCGGAGTTCGAAGGACAATTTTGCGACCAAGGCGAACTCCCTAGTTCAACCATTGCAAATCAGAAGGGAGAATTTGAAACTGCCAAGGAAATCATGTTGAGAAGTGACAAGGAGGTTGGAACGGACCCTCAACCATCAAAATCAAATCACAAGGAAGAGGAATACACCCAACCCACCGAAAGGGTGGAAACACCTTTACCAGAGGCTCCTATTGCTCCTATGCCATCTAATACAGGTATGGTTGTTCCAAATTTCATTATTTTTAACCCTATTCCTTGCAGATTCATGACTTCCAAGGAAGAAGAAGGTGAAAAAGACATCTTGGAAGCCCTTCCAAAGGTGACAAGTAGGGAATGTCATGAATCCATCAAAGAGGACGTTCTTGAAACCACAAAATCCAAAGAAGTTAAATTTGATGACATTGGACAAGTAATAACCATCACTTGCAATCTGGCCAAGTCTAATATCCCTGAAACTTTCAAAGGAGTGGTATTTGTCATTGAGTTCTTGTCGGACAAAACAAGTAAGTATTTTTTTCCAAATTCCATTAGATTTTATACTAACTTGCTATTTTTTTTGAATCAGGCACCTACACTAGAATTCAAACCAATGCCGGTTCACTTCAAGTATCACCTTCCATTCAAGGACCAATTCCATGCCGTTTGATTTTATTTATGTTAATAAAAAATAAAAATAAAAAAAATAAAAAAATAAAAAAGAAAAAGAAAAAAAGAAAGATACTAAACATGGAGAAAGGTGGAGCTTCACAAAGGTTGTTTGCGTGAAGTCCCACTACGAGGCGCAGAAGCGGAAGGCGCAGAAGCGGGAGGCATAGAAGCGGGAGGCATCGAAGCGGAAGGCATCGGAGCGGGAGGCATCGGAGCTAGAGCATTCCAGGCCTCAATACTTGGCCAAGCGCTGGATGACCCAGGAAAAAGGTGCCTCTGGAGATAAGACGCAAGCCTTTGACGGTCACTGTGAATTCGACCCTCAGATTCTTGCAGCTCATCAAGCTTCCTCTTCATCCCCGACGAATAGTTATTTGCAAGCACATGCAAACTTCTATTCTCGTACTTAAGTTGCTGGATCTCTTGCTTAAGTCTTTCCACCTCTGCCATCAACGATTCCACCTGACGGGAGCGGGCAAGCAGGCGTAGGCCCATGTTGGACACAGAGCTCGCACACTGAACACTAAGTGCGAGGGACTCTTGAACGGCCAACTCATCGGACCGTCCTGACAGCAGCCTACTATCTTTTGGAGTGAGGAGGTTTTTAGCTACTATTGTAGCTGTTGTGGCGTCCTGCATCACAGAGTCTTCACCTGAAAGAGGACCGTTAGAAGATAAAAAAGAAGGGCGCCATACATTACCTTGACGGGGCGCAACCGGATCGCTGCTGAGACTCAAATCTAAGCTAAGGTTCGATGAGTTTGCCATTTTTTTCAAAAGTGTTCAAAGAGAAGGGGTGGATGGAGTTAAAAATTTCACAAAGGGCCGGAGTCGAGTTTCAGGAATGGGAAATCTTCAGAGTGTGTATGTTGGCGGTGATCGATAGCTCTATAAAATGCCAAGGCGACGCGTCCACCGATTCAAAGAGCCGGATTTTCCGGCGTAAGTTAGGCGACGCTTTCTCGGCTTTTCAGAAGACACGTTCAACTTTGTCAAAAGATTTCTTCTTTTCAGACAACACGTGGAGGCCATCACCGCAACTACATATCTTTAGCCGACAAGCGCAAAGTTCGGCGACACTTTCTCTACTTTTCAGAAGACGCGTGCAGCTTTGTCAAAAGGAGCCGCATCTGCACTACCACGTGTCGTTCAGAAAGCGAAGGGGCGTCGTTCAGAAATCGAAGGGGCGCCTGCTCAGAAATCGAAGAGGCGTATTCAGAGATCGAAGAGGCGCCACTATTTCAAAAAGCCGGAATTGCGGGATCAAAACGTTTGTCGACAAGGGTAAAAAGTACCACCACTTGATATTATCTCTATATATGTCGACCTTCGTCTTTTATGGCAGGGCAAACCTGAAGAAAATGCCCACCTCTCCCTCACCTCTGAGGGCGCACTCCCAGCAAAGCCTTTCAAAATACTCAATTCTTTCTTCTTCCCCAAAGATGATACCAGATGCCTGGAGTACAGATGACCCAGGAGGAAAAGTACAGATGACCCAGGAGGAAACAGCACAACAAATACATGTGCTGATTCATTCACCGCTTCTTCAAAAGCAAAGGTATCTCATATCATCAAGATCAAAAGCAAAAGTATCTCATATCATGCTATTTCCCTGTCTTTTTCTTTGTCCTTGTTCTTACTCGCATGGCAAAGTAAAAGAAGCAATCAGCCGGCACTTGGAGTCAGTCTTCCGATCTGGAGCCAACTGCCTGGAATTTATTCCTGATTGCTTACCTAGCGTTGCTCTTGAGTAGTCATCTTCAACGGTTGATACACTTCCGGAGAAGGGACCACTTCTGCAAAGGGGAGCGAGTAAGGCAAGTGAAAATGATACATTGAAGCATGTGGAGACAAACATAGGCTGAGTTATCCTCCAACCCTTTTCAATACGAATTGGAAAGATTGAACAAAGAAACAGACCAAAGGGGTAAGCTCAGACCTTCGGGGGAGACCAAATGAACCATCATGCTGCCCAGTTCAAGAAGTAGCACAAAGGAAAATCAACGATGGGCAGAAACCAGTTCAAGAGTAAGCCTGTGGAATCACAAAGATCAAAAGCCTCAATGCAATTACCAAGGAGAAGATGGAATTTACACTCTATAACCAGATTTGCGTCTCTAAACTCTTCTCTTTGTTAATTACATTCTGCCATGTTTAGTATGTTTAAGTGCTTTTTGTGTATTTACTTATGCTTTGTGTGAATCTATGCTTAAAACATTGAGGACAATGTTTGATTTAAGTGTGGGGGGGGGGGGGGGGTAACTAAGTATGTTGATGCAAATTCGTTGAATTTTATCACCCATAACTTCAAGTGTTGTTCCTTGCTGTTTTAAATGTTTTTAAGGTGTTTTTAAACTGTTTTAGCGTGTTTTGTTTTATAACTCCGAAAATCACATAAAAATTTGAAAAACATTTTTTTGAAAAGCCTAAAAAGAGTGTTTTGAGTTGTTTTTGTGTCTTAGGGAACCTTCCAACGTTATGATGAGGATTTGGTTTGTAATTGCATGACTGTTAAAAAGAGTTATAAACATGGATGAAGTTTGATTTACTCTTGGTATATGTTTAGTTATGGTTATAATGTATGACTTCACATGCAATCATAAAAGAAAAATTCGTTTTTGTAACATGCTTGAAGGAAGGAACTCATAATAACGCTACATCCCTGTGAGACTCGAGCCATTACCTTCTTTGGAGAGTTATATTCTGTGATTCTTTGTTTTCTAAAGTTGTTGCATGATCTCATTATTCCTTGCTTGGTTGCTACTTAGAAGGCGTTTCATCATATAGTTCCAAATGCTAGAACTCATGCCCATTTCATTCAAAGCATGTTATTGATTTGCATAACACATATTCAAGAAGAAGTTGTGTAGTGACCACCACCATAGCCAAATAGCCTTACTTCCCATACTTCGTATATGTTGTAAGTTTTAACCCCGTTGAGCCTTGTTTAGCCTTTATTCTTTGTTTACCCACATTTTCCTCACCTAGCCTAGTTTAGGACAATCCCCACCCTTGTTCTTAAAAGATAGTGAGCATGACTTAATTGAATTCCTTTTGAGTTACATTATGAAAGAAAATAAGTGTGGGGGAGAGAATGTTTAAGTGTTGATGTTTTGAGATTCAAAAGAAAAGAAAAAAAAAAAAAAAAAAAAAAAAAAAAAAAAAAAGAGAAAAGAAAAAAAAAAAATGAAAGAATAAGTGATTGAAGAAAGGTTCCAAAACACCAATTCTGGGTGTAAATTGTCTAAACTCTCCCTTTTTGTTCAAAAGTTGAGTTTTCATTCAAAAGTGAATTCTAAGTGCCTAATTCAATACTTTGCTCACTATTGCTTGAAGAACGTTTGTTATCCTTACCTTTCATTTTTAGCCAATTACCCCAAGCCCCGTTACAACCCTTGACTTCTATATTGAGTGTTATGTATTTCAATTGTGGAGTTTGAACTTGGTATGAGCTTATGGTGTCACTGGTTCTCGCGTCTAAGTAGTAGCATTCCATTCATGAGATCATATCTAAACATGCTTATTAACTCCAGAAAATGCTTTCCTTATTATAACATATGTGAGTGTTCGTCTACATGTTTACATCAATCTTCTCACATATACCTAGTGTAGGGTGTGTAGTCAGAAAATCTGTGTGAAAAACGAGAGTACATCTAGTAAGAAATTGAGGGAATTCTCTAAGGCATGTTACTACATTCAAAACATGGTTTTAAATGCATAATTGTGAACTAGTATGTGGTGACTATGATTAAGAATGTACTTAAGTGTAAAGATGGCTCAAATCTGTGAGAATAATGATTTTTAACTTGTCATGTGCATTGGAAGTCCCTGATACGATTGTTGGAAGGTGTAGGTTGTGTTTTGTTCTTTTTGTTTTGTTTTTCTGTTTTGCTCGAGGACTAGCAAAAGCTAAGTGTGGGGGTATTTGATAGGAGCATATTTATGCGACTTAAATGGCTTGTTCTCGTACATTTACGTTATGTTTCTTTAGTTATTTTAGTACTTTAAGCTATTTTCGTGTGTTTGTAGGTCCAAAGGGCTAAAGGAGCAAAAAGATGCATTTTGGAGACTTTTGGAGCACTTTTGGGCTAAGGACGGATAGCTTATGCTTGAAGCCAAAGTGTTGGACGAAATTGAAGACCTAATTGGAGCCAAAGTGTTGGAACCTTGTTCTCTTTAGTTTTAGGACATTTAAACCTTTCCTAATCCCAATCATGCCATGCATAACACACATCCATTCTAACACATTGTCATTGCACATGCATTTCCTTCATTAGTTAACCCACATGCACTTATCACTTATCATAACCACATATCATATCACTTATCACTTATCACTTAACATATCATCCACCTACTTCACCTACAACATCCACCTACTTCACCTACACCATCCACCTACTTCACCTACAACATCCACTTCACCTACAACATCCACCTACTTCACCTACAACATCCACCTACTTCACCTACAACCTCCACTTACTTCACCAACCTCACACACTTACTTCACCTACAAATGACATAGCCATATGTTCCCTCCACTACTCCTATAAATACCCTTGCATTCATTCATTCATGGACATCTCATTCACAACACAACACCCCTCAAACACTTCCATTATTCCCAAACCGTGAGCCCCCTTTCCACCATTCCTCATCCATTTCCATAATTCCCCAAACCTCACCTTAGACCTTGTGCTACAACAACGAGGAAGATAAGAGGGCCTAAACGTTCATACAATTCAAGTGTGAGTTGTTGGAATGTTTAGGTGTTTCTTTGATTTCAAAGTTTAAATTTAATTCTCTTTGTTTTGTACGTATGAGGAATGGAAGAGAAGAGTGCCTAAACGTTCATACAATTCAAGTTTGAGTTGTTGGAATGTTTAGGTGTTTCTTTGATTTCAAAGTTATGAGGAACTAATCCCCCTTTAGCTAGGGGGTGATTCTAAACTATGTTTATATTTGCAATATGAATTGATTAACTTTCGTTGGAATTTCATAAGTTGTGGATTCAATTTGTTTAACCGTTTGATTGATAACTTATTTATGAATGTTTATTAAGAATGCGCGCTTAATTTTCATGCATAAATATGACGCTAGAATATAAGTGAATTTCACCTAATCGTTTTGAACTTATATTCACAAGTAGTGGAGGTTGCTTATAAACAATCGCGTTAAATGAATTCTTGGCACGAGTTTCATGCTCATCATAGTAACGAATGCCTCGTCAACACTTATAGTTTTCATAATGCTTAATGATCTTTGATTGTATCTTTATTGTGCTGTTCACGTAAAGGACTTTTGGAGAATGTGGTGAATTGCGTTGTGCTAACCCATCCAATTCATTAACTTAAGGAAAACTTGACGGTTAATTTAAGCGGACCTAATTAACCCGGGGCGTTGAGTTTCATAACTTATCGAAAGACCAACTGAGAATCAATATTGTATGCAAGTGTAACATGTGTGGAGAAGAACCCCTTGGCTATTCCATCATCCATATTTTCATCACATTTATATTTACGTTTTGCCTTTAATTACAATTTGTGCAATTTAGCTAATTTCGTCAAATCAAACCCCCCCTTTACTTTCTTGTTCTTTAGTGCTTAGAATCTGTTTAGTTTATGTTTTAAAGTATTTTTTTTTGTTTTTGGTTTGTCTTAGTATTTTAAACTATTCTTTGAGTCTAGTTTAGTGTTTTAAACTTTATTTTACGTTTTTGAGTCAGTTTCCAAGAGATTTGCAATCCCTCCTAATCCCCGGTCCAGAACGATCCCTACTTATACTTATAGTACAATTGTCAAAAAGAGGGTTTAATTTGTGTGCGTATAAATCTCGCATCAGGATTCGAAACCATGATCATGCTTGCTATATGATTTAATTACCTCTAATTGCGTTTCATAAGTTGTGAATTCAATTCACTTATCTATTTGAATTAAACTGATTTGTGTGTGTTGGTTGAGAGTGCACGCTTAATTATCATGCGTAAATCTAATGCTAGGATATAAGGAAGTTTCACCTAATCGTTACAAACTTATATTCACAAGTAGTAAAAGTTGATGATCTCAATTGCGTTAAGTAAATTCTTGGCATAAGTTTCATGCAATTCATAGTAACGAGTGCTTCGTCAATGCTTATGGTTTTCAAAGAACTTAATGATTCTTGCTTGTATCTCTATTATGCAATTCATGTAGGGAACTTGTGGGGAATGCTTTGGGTTGTCGTATGCAATCATCCAATTCAATAACGTTACGAAAATCTGAGGGTTAATTAGTGCATTTCACGGTTAATCTGGGGCGTTGAGAATTCATGGTTTATTGAAAAGCAATTAGAAATCGTTTTGTGTGCAAGTATGGCATGTGTGGAGATGAACCCCTTAGCTAGCCTTCATTCCATTCATTAAATCCAAATTCGTTTTAAAATCTGTTCGTTTTACAAAGTTTTGAGTTTTGTTTTCAAATTCGTCAAAATCAAAATCCCCCTTTACTTGGAGTGTCAAATTAGTTAGAAATCAATTTAGTTTGTGTTTTTAAAGTATCTTGAGTCAAGTTATAACTATTTTCGTCCAAATTCTTCTCTAGTGCTCAAAACTGCTCAGAAAGTAGTTTTAAGGCAGTTTTGAGTGTTTTCTTGCTGTTTTGAGTCTTTTGGTTTGTCTTAGTGTTTTAAACTTTAGTTTTGCATTCTTTGGGTCTAGTTTGGTGTTTTATATTGTGTTTTTACGTTTTTGAGTCAAATCCAAGTGATTAACAATCCCTCCTAATCCACTGTCCAGAACGATCCCTACTTACATTCTTCACTACAATTGATAAAAAGAGGGTTTAATTTGTGTGCGTATAATTCTCACATCACCTCACCAATTTCTCCTCCTCTTGTGCCGTGAGTGATGAAGCTATAATGACGGGCAATGTGTCTTGCTCGCCCAAAAACACATACTTCAAGTGATTTGGCAACGGTTTGAGCTCAAGTGTAGGTGGTTGTTCTATAGAAGGAAGCAACTTATTAGTCGAAATTGGGATTGAAATTGGACTAGGGGACTTACCTTGGAGCCGTGGCAATGACTCTAGGGCTACCACGGTCTCAATTACATCTTCATCAAAGGCCACGACATGGGTGTTCAATTGTGTGTCGTGGTTTGTTATGGTGACTTCCATGTGATCCTTCATTTCGATGCCATTTGTAATGATCGTTTCAAGTGCATCGCCATGTAATTGATCAAGGTGTGCATGCGCCAAAGAATCAAGAATATCAATAGAGAAACATGAGTGATCATTAGGAAATCTCATAGTTTCAGAAATATTGAAATCAATCACTTCCCCATCGAATTCCATTGTTAAAGTGCCTTTAAACACGTCTATCTTAGTTCGGGCCGTCTTCATGAATGGCCTCCCAAGAAGAATCAGCAAGGATGGAGCATGGGTGGTTTCCTCCATTTCAAGGACATAGAAATCCGCCGGGAAGATCAAATTATTCACCTGCACTAAGACATCTTCCAATACGCCCTTTGGATAGGCATTAGATCTATCGGCCAACTGAATAATCACACCATCATTTTTCAATTCACCAAGGTTCATTGAAGCATAAATAGAGTATGGCATGACGTTAATTGAAGCTCCTAAGTCTAACATAGCATGTTCGAACTTAGTTTGACCAATAATACAAGGGATTGTAAAGCTACTTGGATCTTTGCACTTTGGTGGTAACTTTCTTTGTAAAACAGCGGAAACATTCTCACTTACCCTTACTACCTCTTTATGTGACGCCCTCTTCCTTGTAGTGCACAATTCCTTCAAGAACTTAGCGTATTTGGGCACTTGCTGATAGGAGCATATTTACGCACCTTAGTTTAGCTTGTTTTTGTGCATTTATAGGGTTTTTCCTTAGTAAAGTAGTCTTTTAAGCTAGTTCTATGTGTTTTCAGGTTTTAAGGGCAAAGTATGCAAAAGGATGCATTTTGGAGCCTTTTGGAGCAAATTAGAGCTTGGAATGGACATCATATGCTTGGAGCCAAGATGATGGACGAAATTGAAGATTTGAAGATGATGTTTCCTACTTGAACAAGGTTTCCTAGTCGAAGTAGGAAAACGCCTAATTAAAAGATGAAATCCTAGTCAACAAAGGATTCTTAATTGAGGAAGGATTCCTAATCAACAAGGGATTCCTAGAAGAATGAAGATTCCTACTCAAATAAGGTTTCCTACTTGATGAAGGAAAGTCAAAATCGAAATGGTCTCAAGTGAAGCAACAAAGAAGTTTTCCAAGTCCAAGAAGGAAAAGGAGTCCAAGATGAAGAAGGAATGACGAAGACAAGGTTTCCTAATCCTAATAGGCAAAGTTTCCAAATGCAATGAGGAGTCCTTATCCATTTAGGGCACTTTATCCATTTAGGATACCTTATCCTTGTTCTAGAAACCTTATCCATCCTTGCCGTGAGTTTTCCTTGCATTAGAGGGTTTCTAGAAGCCCTAATCTGCCCTATCCTTTAGTGCCGCACCTATCCCTTCTAGAAAGCTGCTTTCCCTTGCCTTGCAAGGAATTCTAGAAGCCTTATCACCTCATCTCCTTACCTGCCGCACCTAGGAAGCATTATCCCTTTTTATTTCTGATTTCTAAGCCTATTTCCTTGTGGATTTGGGTTATTCAAGTCCATATCTGATTACCCTAGGGTTTTAAGTGCCTATATATACTCATATTAACCCCTAGATCAGAATACCACCTCTCATACACATTCATTCATTCCAGAAATTCGTACAACCCTCTCCACACCCTTGCCGCAGCCACCAAACACCTTTCTCCTTATTTTTAAGCTTTGCCGCACCATCCCCTTCCCCTAAACACTACTACATCCCTCCATGACC
Organism: Pyrus communis; assembly: GCF_963583255.1. Taxonomy (NCBI): domain Eukaryota; kingdom Viridiplantae; phylum Streptophyta; class Magnoliopsida; order Rosales; family Rosaceae; genus Pyrus; species Pyrus communis. Next base: position 26,580,840 of record NC_084804.1, read on the forward strand.
ATGCATCCATACACCTAAGGCCCTAAACCTGTCCCTAGACCCTTGCCGCACCAAGGAGGAGGAGAAGGAAGCCCGGAAGTTCATGCAATTCGAGTTCGCGTCGCTGGAATTTCTAGGTGTTTCTTTTCCTTTGATTTCAATGTTTAATTTCAATTCTCTTTGTTTTGTGCGTATGAGGAACTAAACCCCCCCCTTGGCTAGGGGCGGATTCGAAATACATGTTTATGCTTGCAATATGATTTGATTACTTCTAATTGCGTTTCATAAGTTGTGAATTCAATTTACTTATCTTTGTGAATTACATTGATTTGTGTGTGTTGGTTGAGAGTGCACGCTTAATTATCATGCATAAATTGGATGCTAGGATATAAGGAAATTTCACCTAATCGTTATGGAATTATATTCACAAGTAGTAAAAGTTGATGATCTCAATTGCGTTAAGTAAATTCTTGGCATAAGTTTCATGCAATTCATAGTAACGAGTGCTTCGTCAATGCTTATGGTTTTCAAAGAACTTAATGATTCTTGCTTGTATCTCTATTATGCAATTCATGTAGGGAACTTGTCAGGAATGCTTTGGGTTGTCGTATGCAATCATCCAATTCAATAACGTTAGGAAAATCTGAGGGTTAATTAGTGCAATTCACGGTTAATCTGGGGCGTTGAGAATTCATGGGTTATTGAAAAGCAATTGGAAATCGTTTTATATGCAAGTATAACATGTGTGGAGATGAACCCCTTAGCTAGCTTCCCATCCATTCAATTCCATCAAATTCGTTTTTACAATCTGTTCTAATTTAAAAAGTTTGTTTTGTTTTTAAATTCGTCCAAAACCAATCCCCCTTTACTTTGTTGAGTCATAGTAGTTAGAAATCACTTTAGTTTGTGTTTTTAAGTGTCTTAGGTCAAGTTAAAACCAATTTTCGTCCAAAGTTGTGTCTAGTGTTCAAAACTGCCCAGGTTGTGTTTTTAAGGCAGTTTTGAGTGTTTTGGGTGCTGTTTTGAGTCTTTTGGTTTGTTTTGGTGTTTTAAAGTTTAGTTTTGCATTCTTTGAGTCTAGTATAGTGTTTTAAACTTGTTTTTACGTATTTGAGCCAGTTTTCAAGTGATTTTGCAATACCTCATAATCCCCGGCCTAGAACGATCACTACTTACATACTTACTACAATTGATAAAAGAGGGTTAATTTGTGTGCTTATAAATCTCGCATCACTTGCTTTATGGCATCTAAGAGCGGGATATTGACTTGAACTTTCCTAAACGTCTCAAGAATGTCCTTGTCATGCTCCTCCTTCTTTGTTTGCAAAAATCTGTGAGGAAAAGGAACATTGGGTGGAACAGGGTTAGAATTAATCAAATTTGAACCCAACTTACGTTTGGTGGCCGAATGGGATGGCACGGATGAGTTTTGGTCCTTTTGGGCTTGCGGCAATGGAAGTTGTGTCCTTGCCGTGGGCTTCCCTTCAGCCTCCTCTTCATGTTGCAATGTTTCTTCTTCGTTAGGACTTGTTTTGGGTGGTGTGGATGTGGTGCCAACTTCTTTTCCACTCCTCAAAGTGATTGCTTTGGCAGATTCGAACCCTCCCTTTGGATTGACAATGGTTGAACTTAGAAGCTTGCCTTGGTCTCGGAATTGTCCCACAAACTCCGCAATCTGCCTATTTGCTTCTCTAAGTGGTCCACCCTTTTGTCTTGGTTTTGCATTGCCTTTTCTTGGTTTTGCAATACTTTGTTTTGATTTTCTTGCTCCTGAGACAAACTAGTAAGTAACTTAAGAATTGTAGCATTATCTAAAGACGTACCTTGATGGTTTTGGGCGGATTGGGGTTGGTTTTGGTCTTGGCCGTGGGTTTTGGTGTAAAACCCCGGGGGTTGCTGCCTAAAGCCTCCTTGTTGGTAAGGTTGTTGAGGCTCCCTCCACTTGAAATTTGGATGGTCTCTCCAACCCGGATTGTATGTATTGGAATATGGGTCATTCCTTGGCTGATTTTGGCTTGGAAATCCAATGGCGTTTGCACTCTCCCATCCCCCATTCTCAATCAATTGAGGGCACTTTTCCGAAGGATGACCTTGAATAGAACATACGCCACATACAATTGGACTTTGGATCTTCATTCCTTCGGCCATCTGAGACACAAGAGAAGTAAGATTAGCTAATTGAGTTTGAATGTCGGATTGAGAACTTACCTCATTCACTTGTTGTCGTGGGGGGTCCCTTTGCCCAATTCCTTCGTATTGTTGTGCATTGAGAGCCCGGTTCGCAATGAGGTTCTTGGCTGCCATAGGGGTTTTATCCACCAACACTCCTCCCGCCGAAGCATCAAGCATTTTCCTTTCAATGGGAAGAAGACCTTCATAGAAGTATTGAAGTAGAAGCTTCTCCTTCATTTGATGTTGAGGACATGATGCAACAAGGGTTTTAAAACGCTCATAGTATGTTGGAAAAACTCCCCCTGACTTTGTTGAATTCCGCTAATCTTCTTTCTCAAGAGAATGACTCTTGAAGTAGGAAAGAACTTTTCAAGAAACGCCCTCTTCATGCTCTCCCAAGAAGTGACCGTTCCGGGTGCTAACTCATATAACCAATCTTTGGCCTTCTCCAATAGTGAGAACGAGAAAGCCTTCATCTTCAAAATACTACCATCAACGTTGATTGGAGTCATGCTCGAACATACCACCTCGAACTCTTTCAAATGCTTGTTGGGATCCTCCATGGACAATCCATGGAACTTCGGAATGTGGTGCAACAAACTTGACTTCAATTCAAATTCATCGGTTTTGTCTTGAGCTGCCCTTGGGTATTGGATGCATAAGGGTGCGGCATTGTCCATTCCCGAGGCGGAAAGCTCCTTGATTGTACGATTGTCCGCTGCCTTGGTTTGGACCTGTTCTTCCTCCCTTGCCGTGGGTTCTTCTTCCTTCTCAAGGTTGGAAGCCGAACTAGCACTTGATGGGTGAAGTTCTGGGTTCTTCTTCTTCTTTCTCAAAGTGCGCTCAAAATCTTCGTCAAAATCCAAGATGTTTGCACTTATAGGTTGAGAACTACGAGTCATAAACTAGTACCTACAAACAAGAAAAGAAACTAGGTCAGTAGCTAAAACAAAAAGAAACAACGGGGGATTAGCAAAATTGCTAATCCCCGGCAACGGCGGCAAAAATTTGATGTGATAAAAGATAGCACTCAAATTAAACCCTCTTTTTGACAATTGTAGTATAGATATAAGTAGGGATCGTTCTAGGCCGGGGATTAGGAGGGATTGCTAATCTAATGAAAATTGACTCAAAGATGTGAAAATATGCTTTAAAACACTTTAAATAAACTCACAAGACTCTTACTAACTTGTATGACCAAAAACAAACTTTAAAGACTCAAAACAACTCAAAACAACCAAAAAGACTCAATTTAGACTCTAGGACTTAATTTGGACGAAAATACACTTAGTTTTGACTCTAAAGACTCAAAAAGACTCTTTTGGACAGATTTGGAACAAGTAAGAAAAGGGGTTTTGATTTTGGAAAAATTTAAAAGAAAACAAGTAACTTAAAACTTTAAAACAAATTTTGGACGAATTTAAGAAAAACTAATGGATGATGGGATAGCAAAGGGATTCTTCTCCACACATGATACTTTCAAACATAAATTGATTTCCAGTTGCTTTTCCGATAAACCATGAACCTCAACACCCCAGATTAACCGTGACATCACTAATTAACCCTTAGATTTCCCTTAAGTTAGTGGATTGGATGACATCATACGACAACCCAAAGCATTCTTCAAAAGTCCCCTACATGACATCATAATAGAGATACGGTCAAAGATCATTACGTTCAATAGAAATCATAAGTATTGACAAAGCACTTGTAACTATGACATCATGATACTCGTGCTAGGAATTTACTTAACATGATTGTGAAAACAACCTTAACTACTTGTGAATATAAGTCTGTGACGATTATGTGAAACACCCTTATATTCTAGCCCCAAATTTAAGCATGCAAATTAAGTAGGCCTCCCTAATAAACATACAAGAATAAGTTATCCATCAAACGGTTAAGTAAATTGCGTTCACAATTTATGAAATCACAACTGGACTTTATCAACTCATATTATAAATGTAATCATGGTTTCAAAGCATCCCTAGGCTAAAACGAGTTTAGCCTCTCATGTTCATGACAAAACAAAGCAACATAGAATTAAACATTGAAAACAAAAGATAGATTACACCTAAAAACGTCCAACACTCAACCTCAAATGCACAAACGCCCAAGGCTTGGTCTTCCTTCTCCTCTTCCTTGCTAAGTCACGGCACAAGGTCTAGGGTGGTTTTGTGGATGATTTTCTGGGTTTTGGATGGATTTAGGCAGGTGGGGTGGTGCGGCAAGGTTTGATGGTGGTTTATGGAGGTTGGGATGGAGGTGTGGAAGTAGGGGAATGGTGTAGAGTTGGTTGTAAGGTCACGGCAAGGGATGGTTCTCTGAATGAATGTATGAATGTTGTGTGAAGGGTGGTGATCTAAATGGTACGGCAAGGGCTGTTTATATAGGCTAGTTTGGCACACTTAGTGAAGGAAAAGGATTGCATAATCCCATTGAAAAAGGGTTAATTCAAGGCAGAAATCAAGTGGGATTTGGAATAGGTAGTGCGGCTAGGATTTAGGGAGTTCTAGAAGGTTACGTGCGGCACACATGTAGGGAGAGGATAAGGTATTCTAGAAGAAGTGTTTAACGCAGATTCCTAATCCTAAAGGGCCTAGGACATGTGATATAAGAGTAGGAGAAGGATTGTAATTCCTAAACCTACAAGGAATGGTGTTTTGCGGCATTGGAATGGATAAAGCTTCTAGAAACTGAAATAGGTGTTTAGATGTGCAATTAATTCCCTATAATTAGCTAGGTTTAAGTCCCAACCTGATTTGGATAGGATAGAATAGGATAATGTTAAAGATAGGATAGGATAAGGTTTCTAGGATAGGATAAGATAAGGTTGGATAAGGTTCCTTGTTTCTTGCTTCTTCCTTATCTTCATTGCATTAGGACTTCTTCCACCAGATTTGTAGCCTTTCCTAGCTCTTCTTGTCTTCAATTTCGTCCATCCTCTTTGCTCCATGGTTAAGCTATCCAATCCATGCCCAAAAATGCTCCAAATAGCCTCAAAACGCACTTTCTTGCTCCTTTTGCCATTAGGACCTAAAAATATACGAAAATAGCTTAAACTACTAAAACAACTATGAATTAACAACATAAATGCACGAAAACAAGCTAAGTAAGTTGCCTAAATATGCTTCTATCACAAACCAAGACTCATTCGTTGGATGCTCCTACTTCAAGAGTTCGATATTGACATTAGGGACAAGAATGGGTGTGCAAACGTGGTGGCTGACCAAAGTAAGTAGAATGGTGCATGAGGAAGAGCCCATCCCCATTTTAGAAACGTTTCCGGATGAGCAACTTCTGTCCATTCAGGTAAGTACCCCTTGGTATACCGATTTGGTCAATTATTTGGTATCTAGGCAAGTTCCTAGCACCCTAAACAAATTCCAACGTGATAAACTTAAAAAGGATGCTAGATTTTATGTTTGGGATGACCCATACTTGTGGAAACATTGCCCAGATCAGATTATAAGGAGATGTGTGCATGAATCAGATTTTCATTCAATTTTAAGTTTTTGTCACACATATGCTAGTGGGGGTCATTTTGGCACCCAAAGGACAACTTTAAAAGTTCTTGAATGTGGTTTTTATTGGCCTACTTTGTTTAAAGATGCAAGAACCTTTTGTTTAGCTTGTGATCGATGCCAAAGGACAGGTAATAGGCCAAAGAGATCAATTGCCGCAGGTACCCATTGTTGTTGTTGAAATTTTTGATGTGTGGGGAATTGATTTTATGGGTCCGTTTCCTTCATCTTTTGGTTTCAATTACATATTACTTGCAGTTGATTATGTTTCAAAGTGGGTGGAAGCGAAAGCCACTCGAACTAATGATTCTAAAGTTGTGGCAAATTTTGTGAAAACTAATATCTTTTCAAGATTTGGGATGCCTAGGGTGCTAATCAGTGATGGGGGGTCTCACATTTGCAATCGTACCATTGAAGCCTTACTCAAGAAGTACCATGTGACGCATAAGGTTTCCACACCTTACCATCCCCAAACCAATGGCCAAGCCGAGGTGTCCAATAGAGAGATCAAACAGATTTTGGAGAAGACCGTTGGGCCAAATAGAAAAGATTGGAGCTTGCGTTTGGATGATGCTCTTTGGGCATATAGAACAGCATACAAAACTCCCCTTGGTATGTCTCCTTTTCGTCTTGTTTATGGTAAACCATGTCATCTCCTTGTGGAATTAGAACATAGAGCTCATTGGGCTATCAAAACATTCAATTTGAATGTGGATGATGCGAGATTTATACGCACACAAATTAAACCCTCTTTTTGACAATTGTAGTATAAGTATAAGTAGGGATCGTTCTGGACCGGGGATTAGGAGGGATTGTTAATCACTTGGATTTGACTCAAAAACATAAAAACAAAGTTAAAAACGTTCACAAAGACTCAAAGGACTCAAAACAAGTTCAAAAGACTCAAAACTGCCTAAAAACACTAACTAGGCAGTTTCTGACCTTAAACCCAATGTTGGACGAATTTAAGATTATGGCTTGATTCAAACGTAAATTAACAATATAAAACACTATACTAGACTCAAAGAATGCAAAACTAAACTTTAAAACACTAAAACAAACCAAAAGACTCAAAACAACACAAACACACTCAAATCTGCCTAAAAACCACTTTCTGTGCAGATTTGAGCACAAACACAAATTTGGACGAATTTGTGTAACAAAATGACTCAAAACTCTTATAAACACAAACTAAGACACTTTCTAACTAAATTAGACAATAAAGTAAAGGGGGATTTTAATTTGACGAAAATTGAAATAACGAAACAAGTTTAATAAACTAGACAGAATGTAAATATGAATGCGATGAATGCTAGCTAGAAGGTTCTTCTCCACACATGTTACACTTGCAAAATAAAATGATTTCCAATTGCATTTCAATAAACCATGAATTCTCAACACCCCAAGTTAACCGTGATGCACTAATTAACCTTCAAATCTTCCTAACGTCATTGAATTGGATGGGTTAGCGCATACAACAATTCAAAACATTCCCCACAAGTCCCCTACATGATTGCATAATAGAGATACAAGCAAGAATCATTACGCTCTATGAAAATTATAAGTGTTGACGAGGCATTCGTTACTATGGAATACGCATGAAACTTATGCCAAGAATTCGTTTAACGCGATTGTTTATAAGCAACCTCCACTACTTGTGAATATAAGTTCGTAACTATTAGGTGAAACTCACTTATATTCTAGCGTCATATTCATGCATGAAAATTAAGCGTGCACTCTCAATAAACATACATAAATAAGTTATCAATCAAACGGTTAAACAAATTGAATCACAACTTATGAAACGCAATTAGAAGTAATCAAATCAAAATGCAAGCATAAACATATATTTCGAATTTCCTCATAACTTTGAAATCAAAGAAACACCTAAACATTCCAACAACTCAAACTTGAATTGTATGAACGTTTAGGCACTCTTCTCTTCCATTCCTCATACGTACAAAACAAAGAGTATTGAAATTAACATTGAAATCAAAGAAACACCTAAACATTCCAACAACTCAAACTTGAATTGTATGAACGTTTAGGCACTCTTCTCTTCCTCTTCGTTGTAGCACAAGGTCTAAGGATAGTTTGATGGTGTGAATGGTTTGGGGAGTGGTGAAAATGGAAGGATGTTGTTTGGATTGTAAGGGAAACTCACGGCACAAAGGGGGAAGTGTTGGTGGTATGTACAATGGAATGGAAGTGTTTATGGAATGGATGAATTTCTGGCACAAAGGCCTTATTTCTGTGGTGAATGGATCCCCCCCTTTGTGGCTGCAATGAAGGGTTATTTATAGGTGAAATGGGGGGAACATGACAGCTAGGAGGGTGGTGGAAATCTGGAATGGTGATGGGAGATGCATGTGGCTGATTTATGCATGTGATTAAAGGGTGGAAATGCATGTGCTTTGAATAAGTGGCTGCATGTGCAAGGGGACAATCTGAAAATGCATGTGAAAGCATGTGTTGGCTGCAATGATGAAATGGATGGGAGTGCATGTGGCTTAATTAATTAAAGGGAGTGCATGTGCAATGTTTTAAAGGATGGAATGCATGTGAATATGATGGAAATCTGATGGGAACTCATGGCAAGGATGATTTCTGGTGGTGAATGGGTGTATGTTTGAATGATTAAAGGGACATGTGGGTTGGAAATGATGAAGGAAATGCATGTGAGTGACAACTAGATATGTTGATGAATGCATGTGGAATGTTTGTGGTGAGTGAATGTGGTGGTGAATGTGGCTGATTTGATTTATGGAAGATGCATGTGGATTAAAGGTGAGTGAATGATTATGGAATGCAATCTGAAATGGGAGATGGAATGGGATGTTTTGCATGTGAATTAAAGAGTAAATGCATGTGAATTAAAGAGTGAATGCATGTGCAATGACAGCTAGGTTGAATATGCATGTGGAATGGCTGATTTATTTGAAGATGCATGTGCAATGAAGTGGAATGACAGCTAGGTTATGATGATGAATGCATGTGGCTGATTTAATTGAATAGGAAAGCATGTGGATTTAATGGTTTAAAGGGTGAATGCATGTGGATGCATGTGTTGATCAATGGGATTAGGAAAGGTTTAAATGTCCTAAAACTAAAGTGCTCCAAAAGTCTCCAAAATGCATCTTTTTGCTCCTTTAGCCCTTTGGACCTACAAACACACGAAAATAGCTTAAAGTACTAAAATAACTAAAGAAACATAACGTAAATGCACGAGAACAAGCCATTTAAGTCGCATAAATATGCTCCTATCAAATACCCCCACACTTATCTTTTGCTAGTCCTCGAGCAAAACAAAACAACAAAAGAACACGAAACTAGACAAAACGAACAAAACACAACCTACACCTTCCAACAATCGTCTCACGGATTTCCAATGCACATGACAAGTTAAAAATCATTATTCCCACAGATTTTAGCCATCTTTACACTTAAGTACATTCTTAATCATAGTCACCACATACTAGTTCACAATTAAGCATTTAAAACACATTTCGAATGTAGTAACATGCCTTAGAGAATTTCCTCAATTCCTTACTAGAATGCACTCTATTTTCACACAGATTTTCTGACTACACACCCTACACTAGTTATATGTGAGAGATTGATGTAAACATGAAAGACTAGCATCTCACATATGTTATAACAAAGAAAGCATTTTCTGGATTTACGATAATGACATGAATATGATCTCATGAATGGAATGCTACTACTTAGAATGAGAACCAGGGATTCCATAAGCTCATATCAATTCCAAACTCCACATATTGAATACATAACATCAAGATAGAAGTTGAGGGTTGTAACGGGGCTAAGGGTAATGGTTTAACAAAGAAAGGTAAAGTAAAACAAAGGTTCTTAAAGTAATAGGAAGCGAAGTAATGAAATTGACACTTAAACTCACTTTTAATGGCAGAAATCAACTTTTAAACACAAGGGAAGATTCATGCAACAACTAGGGTCAAATTCACTCTTTTGGACCCATCCTTCAATAACCAATGCTTGATAGATCATTCTCACTTATTTTTCAACTCTTTTTTTTTTCTTTTCTTTCTTTTCAACAATTTTTTTTTCTTTATTTCATTCTTTGGCCGTGCCCTATTATCTTCCCCCACACTTATTTTCTGCAGTATATTGATCAAAAGGAGTTCATTCTAAGTCATGCTTCACTATCCTTTAAGAACAAGGGGTTAACAAACAAAATAAGCTTGAAAAGGCTCAAAAGGGGTAATCCTACAATACATGTGAAAAGGGATAGGCTTTTTGGCTTTGGCTTGACTAACAACTTCATCTTATTGTATGTTATGCAATCAATATCATGCTTTGAATGAAACGGATATTAGTTCTAGCATTTAGTTCTATCATGATACAATTGCATTCTAAGTAGCAACCAAGCAAGGAATAATGAGATCATGCAACAACTTTAGAAAACAAAGAATCACAGAAAATAACTCTCCAAAGAAAGTAATGGCTCGAGTCTCACAGGGATGTAGCGTTTGTTTGAGTTTCTTCCTTCAAGCATGTTACAAAAACGAATTTTTCTTTTATGATTGCATGTGAAGACATACATTATAACCATAACCAAGCATATACCAAGAGTAAATCAAACTTTTCTCTATGTTAATAACTCTTTTTAACCGTCATGCAATTACAAACCAAATCCTTATCATTGTGTTGGAAGGTACCCTAAGACACAAACACACAAAAACGACTCAAAACACTCTTTTTAGGCTTTTTAAAACATGTTTTTCAAATTTTTATGTGATTTTCGGAGTTATAAAAAGAAAACATACTAAAACACTCTAAAACAACTTAAAAACACCTTAAAACAGCAAGGAACAACATTTGAAGTTATGGGTGATAAAATCCCACGAATTTGCATCAAAATATACTTAGTTACCCCCCCCCCCCACACTTAAATCAAACATTGTCCTCAATGTTTTAAGCATAGATTCACACAAAACATAAGTAAACACACAAAAAACAACTAAACATACTAAACATGGCACAATGTAATTAACAAAGAGAAGAGTTTAGGGACGCAAATCTGGTTATGGAGTGTAAATTCCCTCTTCTCCTTGGTGATTGCATTGAGGCTTTGATCTTTGTGATTCCACAGGCTTACTCTTGAACTGGGCTGCATGATTCTTTTGGTCTCCTCCACTTGTTGATTTTCCTTTGTGCTACTGGGCTGGAGGATTCTTTTGGTCTTCCCCGAAGGTCTGAGCTTACCCCTTTGGTCTGTTTCTTTGTTCAATCTTTCCAATTCGTATTGAAAAGGGTTGGAGGATAACTCAGCCTATGTTTGTCTCCACATGCTTCAATGTATCATTTTCACTTGCCTTACTCGCTCCCCTTTGTAGAAGTGGTCCCTTCTCCGGAAGTGTATCAACCGTTGAAGATGACTACTCGAGAGCAACGCTAGGTAAGCAATCAGGAATAGATTCCAGGCAGTTGGCTCCAGATCGGAAGACTGACTCCAAGTGCCGGCTGATTGCTTCTTTTACTTTGCCATGCGAGTAAGAACAAGGACAAAGAAAAAGACAGGGAAAGAGCATGATATGAGATACTTTTGCTTTTGACCTTGATGATATGAGATACCTTTGCTTTTGAAGAAGCGGTGAATGAATCAGCACACTTCAATCCGCCGATTCCTCCTGGGTCATATGTACTCCAGGCATCTGGTATCATCTTTGGGGAAGAAGAAAGAATTGAGTATTTCGAAAGGCTTTGCTGGGAGTGCGCCCTCAGAGGTGAGGGAGAGTTGGGCATTTTCTTCAGGTCTGCCTTGCCATAAAAGACGAAGGTCGACATATATAGAGATAATATCAAGTGGTGGTACTGTTCTTTTACCCTTGTCGACAAATGTCTCTTCGATATCAGAACGACGCCTCTTCGATTTCTGAGCAGGCGCCCCTTCGATTTCTGAACGACGCCCCTTTGCTTTCTGAGCGACACGTAGTAGTGCGGATGCGGCTCCTTTTGACAAAGCTGCACGCGTTTTCTGAAAAGCAGAGAAAGCGTCGCCGAACTTTGCGCTTGTCGGCTAAAGATGTGTAGTTGCGATGATGGCCTCCACGTGTTGTCTGAAAAGAAGAAATCTTTTGACAAAGTTGAACGTGCCTTCTGAAAAGCTGAGAAAGCGTCGCCTAAATTACGCCGGAAATTCCGGCTTCTTGAATCGGTGGACGCGTCGCCTTGGCTTTTTATAGAGCTATCGATCACCACAACAAACACACTCTGAAGATTTCCCATTCTTGAAAATCGACTCCGGCCCTTTGAAATTTAACTCCATCCCTTCTCTTTGAACACTTTTGAAAAATGGCAAACTCATCGAACCTTAGCTTGGAATTGAGCCTTAGCAGTGACACGGGCGCGCCGCGTCAAGGTAACGTATGGCGCCCTTCTTTCTTATCTTCTAACGGTCTTCTTACAGGTGAAGACTCCATGATGCAGGACGCCACAACAGCTACAATAGTAGCTAGGAACCTCCTCACTCCAAAAGATAGTAGGCTGCTGTCAGGACGGTCCGATGAGTTGGCCGTTCAGGAGTCCCTCGCACTTAGTGTTCAGTGTGCGAGCTCTGTGTCCAACATGGGCCAACGCCTGCTTGCCCGCTCCCGTCAGGTGGAATCATTGATGGCAGAGGTAGAAAGTCTTAAGCAGGAGATCAAACTACTTAAGCATGAGAATAGAAGTTTGCACGTGCTTGCCAACAACTATTCGACGGGCATGAAGAGGAAGCTTGATGAGCTGCAAGAATCTGAGGGTCGAATTCAAAGTGACCGTCAAAGGTTTGCGGCTTATCTCCAGAGGAACCTTTTTCCTGGGTCATCCAGCGTCTGGCCAAGTATTGAGGCCTGGAATGCTCTAGCTCCGATGCCTCCCGCTCCGATGCCTTCCGCTCCTATGCCTTCTGCTCCTACGCCTTCCGCTTCAAGAGTATTGCCTTCCGCTTCGACGCCTCGTAGTGGGGCTTCACGTAAACAACCTTTGTGAAGCTCCACCTTTCTCCATGTTTAGTATTTTATTTAATAAATAATTATTTTTTTTTTTTTTTTTTTTCTTTAAACATACATAACGGCATGGAATTGATCTTTGAATGGGCGGTGATACTTGAAATGATCCGGTAATAATTTAATTTCTAGAGTGGATGCCTGAATCATTAACAACATATTAGTATAAAAGAAAATTGAAATTCGGGGAGGCGGCTTACCTTTGTGCTCCGACATGAACTTAAGAATAAACACCCCTTCGAAAGTTATGACTTGTCCCTTGTCATAAAATCCAACTTCTTTGGGAATTGTTGTCTCAAGTATATCCTCTTTGATGAATTCATGAAATTCCCTACTTTGCACCTTTGGAAGGGCTTCCAAGATGTCTTTTTCACTTTCTTCTTCCTTGGAATTCATGAACCTGCAAGGAATAGGGATATTAGGTGGGATGGGGTTAGAACTAATTGGAACAACCTTACTTGAATTAGATGGCGTAGGAGCAATAAGTGCTTCCGGCAAAGGTGCTTCAAATCCTCCCTTCTGATTTACAATGGTTGAACTAGGGAGTTTGCCTTGGTCGCAAAATTGTCCTACGAACTCCGCTATCTGCCCAATTTGCTTTTCCAAGTGGTCCAACCTTTTGTCTTCTTGTCGAGCCTCATTGTCTTGATTTTGTGAGCCCTGCACCAAACAAATTAATTCGTTAAGCTTTTGATTATAATCTATTGACGAACTTAAATTTGGTTGGGCATATTGAATATGAGGTTGTGGTGGGTGTATAGGTCTTGAATAGAACTCCTCATATGGCTGCCAATATTCTTCTTCTTGAACATGTTGAGGTTCCCACCACATAGAGTTTGAATGATCACTCCAATCTGAACTGTAAGTATTGGAAAACACGTTATTCCTTGATTGAAGATCAAATATATCAACACTTTGCATTTGAGACCTTTCCATGAGCTGTGACAAAAGAGAAGCATTATCAAGTGCCATGTTGTTCTTCTCTAGTATTTGAATTCAACAAACAAAACACAAATCAAAAACTAAAACTAAAATACATAACAGAAATAAACAATCCAAGAGATTAGCAAATTTGCTAATCCCCGGCAACGGCGCCAAAATTTGATGCGAGAATTATACGCGCATAAATTAAACCCTCTTTTTGTCAATTGTAGTATATGTATAAGTAGGGATCGTTCTAGACCGGGGATTAGGAGGGATAGTTAACCACTTGGATTTGACTCAAAAACGTAAAATAACAATATGAAATACTAACTTAGACTCAAAGAATGCAAAACTAAGCTTTAAAACACTAAGACAAACCAAAAGACTCAAAACAACACAAACACACTCAAATCTGCCTAAAAACCACTTTCTGGGCAGATTTGAGCACAAACACAAATTTGGACGAATTTATGTAATAACTTGACTCAAGAACGTAAAAACACAATATAAAACACTAAACTAACTCAAAGAATGTAAAACTAAACACTTAAAACATTAAAACAAACCAAAAGACTCAAACATCACCCAAAACACTCAAAACTGCCTTAAAATCACTTTCTGGGCAGTTTTGAGCACTTTGGTGAATTTGGACGAAATTGGGAAATAAATTGAATCAATACACTTAGAAACATAAACTAAGACACTTTCTAACTAAATTGGACAATAAAGTAAAGGGGGATTGAGGTTTATACGAAATTAAATTAAATTGCACAGATTGTAAATTAAAGCAAAATGTAAATGTGAATGTGTGATAGAATTGAATGGAATTGAAATGAATGAATGCAAGCTAAGGGGTTCATCTTCACATATGTTACACTTGCATAATAAAATGATTTCCAATTGCATTTCAATAAACCATGAAACTCAACACCCCGGGTTAACCGTGATGCACTAATTAACCTTCAAATCTTCCTAACGTTATTGAATTGGATGGGTTAGCGCATACAACAATTCAAAACATTCCCCACAAGTCCTCAACATGAATGCATAGAAGAGGTACAAGCAAGAATCATTACGCTCTATGAAAATTATAAGTGTTGACGAGGCATTCGTTACTATGGAATACGCATGAAACTTATGCCAAGAATTTGTTTAACGCGATTGTTTATAAGCAACCTCCACTACTTGTGAATATAAGTTCGTAACTATTAGGTGAAACTCACTTATATTCTAGCGTCATATTCATGCATGAAAATTAAGTGTGCACTCTCAATGAACATACATAAATAAGTTATCAATCAAACAGTTAAACGAATTGAATCCACAACTTATGAAACGCAATTAGAAGTATTCAAATCAAAATGCAAGCATAAACATATATTTGAATCACCCCCTAACCAAGGGGGGTTTAGTTCCTCATGGTACAAAACAAAGAGAATCAAAGAAACACCTAAACATTCCAACAACTCAAACTTGAATTGTATGAACGTTTAGGCCCTCTTATCATCCATTCCTCATTCGTACAAAACAAAGAGCATTGAAATTAAACATTGAAATCAAAGAAACACCTAAACATTCCAACAACTCAAACTTGAATTGTATGAACGTTTAGGCACTCTTCTCTTCCTCTTCGTTGTGGCACAAGGTCTAAGGTGAGTTTGATGGTGTGAATGGTTTGGGGAGTGGTGTTTGGATTAATATTGAAGGCACGGCACAAGGGTGGTTTGATGTCTACATTTCTGCAATGGATGAGTTTATGGAAGAGTGTTTGGAATGGATGAATTTCTGGCACAAAGGCCTTATTTCTGTGGTGAATGGATGTGATAAGTGATTGAGTGTATGATATGATAAGTGGTGAATGATAAGATAAGTGATGAGTGATAAGTGATAAGTGATAAGTGATAAGTGATATGATATGTGATGATAAGTAATGATATGTGGGAGTGTGGCTGAAATGAAGGAGTGGAATGTTGGAATGTTATGCACGGCTAAGGAAATTGGAAAGGTTTAAATGTCCTAAAACTAAAGGGAACAAGGTTCCAACACTTTGGTCTTCAATTAGGTCTTCAATTTCGTCCAACACTTTGGCTCCAAGCATAAGCTATCCATCCTTAGCCCAAAAGTGCTCCAAAAGTCTCCAAAATGCATCTTTTTGCTCCTTTAGCCCTTTGGACCTACAAACACACGAAAATAGCTTAAAGTACTAAAATAACTAAAGAAACATAACGTAAATGCACGAGAACAAGCCATTTAAGTCGCATGAATATGCTCCTATCAGGCAAGGCGTGCCATCTTCCCGTGGAGTTGGAGCATAAAGCTCTTTGGGCCGTCAAGAAGTTCAACATGCACTTAGATGAAGCGGGAAGTCATAGGAAATTCCAATTGAATGAGCTTGATGAAATACGGCACGAGGCGTACGAGAATGCAAGCATTTACAAGCAAAAGACCAAAGCTTTCCATGACAACATGATCCGTGGGAAATCCTTCTCCATTGGGCAGAAAGTGCTATTGTTCAATTCCCGTTTACGTTTGTTTCCCGGTAAGTTACGTTCCAAGTGGATTGGACCGTTTGTTATTACTAATGTTTTTGATCATGGTGCAGTCCAAATCCAAAGCTTGAAAACGGGACATGAATTTAAGGTGAACGGGCATCGTTTGAAGCCCTATCATGAGAACTTTGTGGAGCACATCGTGGATGACACCCCCTTGGCTGCCGTGGGCTCCAATCTGGAGTGATTGGGTTCTTCGTCCGGCTGTACGACGTTAAAGCAAGCGTGATAGGAGCATATTCATGCGACTTAATTAGCTTGTTCTCGTGCATTTATGTTGTGTTTATTTAGTTATTTTAGTGTTTAAGGCCACTTTTGTGTATTTTCAGATTATAAGGCCAAAGTGTGCAAGAAGATGCAAATTGGAGTCTTTTGGAGCGAAAGAGGAATGAATGAGTTTAAGACTTGAAGAAACGACGAATTCCTACTCCAATGATGAATTCTTACCAAAACGAGGAATCCTACTCAAACAAGGTTTCCTATTTTAGGAAAGTTAATCCTAAGTTTCCCGTTTTGGTAACCTTTCCTAATCTTAAACGTCCGTATTTTCTAGCCACTTTGAAGTCTTTGTAGGCGCTTTAGGACACAAAACGAAGGCCCTAGTCCAAATTCTAGCCCTAAGCCGTGCCTTTCCCTTTGTTTCCTTCCCTTGCCGTGCAAGGGGGGGCACTTTGGTCCCATTTTATGCACAAAAATCCTAACCCTAATAACCCTAATTCATTTTTATTCACTAGCCGTCACACCCTAATTGATTCAGCCACTCTCTCCCATTTCCTCCATAAGCCGTAGCCATTCACCCTAATTCCATCCCATTTTATTCCCTTTCTAGCCGTGGCCCCCATTTTATCAAAGAACCTAATTCATGCAGCCGCACCTTTTTTTTCTAACCCTAGTCTCTATTCTTTTTTTATTCTTTTCAGATTTTGACCTTTGATTTTTACCCTAACAGCCACCATATTATTTTATTCTCCATTCAGATCATGGAGCCAAAAAAAAACCCTAATTTAATCCCTCTTGCCGCAAGTCCCCATCCAATTGACCCGAGCTCTCTCTCATTCATCATTCATTATTTTAATTCATTCAGCCACACATCTCCATTCTCTAAAAAAAAGAGCCGCAGCCACCAACCCATAACCCCCCTTTCATCCGTGCATTCACAATTAATTTTTCAGCCACATTCACAACCTTGCCGAACCCCCAAACCATCCTAAACCCATCTATAAACCAACACCATTTAACCTCACTGCCGCAAGAAGAAGAAAGGAGAAAGAGGAGCTTGGACGCGCCGAAATTCACGTGGATTCGTTGGGCGTTCTAGGTGTAATCAATCCTTTGTGCTTTATGTTTAAATTCAATTGTATTTTTCTTTTTGTGAACATGAGAGGCTAAACCCCTATTTAGCTAGGGGGTGATTCAAAACCATGTTTATGCTTGCAATATGAATTGATTACTTTTGGTTGGAATTTCATGAATGGTGAATTCAATTTGTTTAACTGCTTGATCGATAACTTATTTATGTATGTTGATTGAGAGTGCCCGCTTAATTTTCATGCATGAATATGACGCTAGAATATAAGTGAATTTCACCTAATAGTTATGAACTTATTTTCACAAGTAGTGGATGTTGCTTATAAACAATCGCGTTAAATGAATTCTTGGCACTAGTTTCATGCTCATCATAGTAACGAATGCCTCGTCAACACTTATAGTTTTCATGATGCTTAATGATCTTTGATTGTATCTTTATTGTGCTTTTCACGTAAAGGACTTTTAGAGAATGTTTTGAATTGCGTTGCGCTAACCCATCCAATTCATTAACTTAAGGAAAACTTGACGGTTAATTTAAGCGGACCTAATTAACCCGGGGTGTTGAGTTTCATAATTCATCGAAAGACCAACCGAAAATCATCTTGTATGCAAGTGTGACATGTGTGGAGAAGAACCTTCTAGCTAGCATTCCATCCATATTTTCGTCACATTCATTTTTGCATTCTGCCTTTAAATTACAATCTGTGTATTTAGTTTAATTTCGTCAAAACCTCAATCCCCCTTTACCTTAGTGTCTAATTTAGTTAGAAAGTGTCTTAGTTTGTGTTTATAAGTGTTTTGTATTCTTTGAGTCTTTTGATTTGTGTTAGTGTTTTATTGTTTAGTTTTGCATTCTTTGAGTCTAGTTTAGTGTTTTAACGTTTGTTTTACATTTTTGAGTCAGTTTCCAAGTGATTTAGTAATCCCTCCTAATCCCCGGTCTAGAACGATCCCTACTTGCATCTTTACTACAATTGTCACAAGAGGGTTTTAATTTGTGTGCTTAATTAGTTCGCATCAAAGCGCTACTTGGGAGGCAACCCATGCATTCAACAAAGGAAGACCTAGAAAGCACTCCAATTCCAGATTTGCGTTCCTAAACTCTTCTCTTTGTTGCTATTTCGTTTCTGCCATGTTAGGTTGTTTAGTTGTTGTTTTGTTTGTTTGTTTGTTAATTGTGTGAGTCTATGCTTGAAACATTGAGGACAATGTTTGATTTAAGTGTGGGGGGGGTAACTAAAGTGTTTTCATGCAAATTCGTAGGGTTTTATCCACCATAACTTCTAATGTTGTTTCTTGCTGTTTTTAAGTGTTTTTAAACTGTTTTAGTGTGTTTTGACTTAAAAATTCGAAAATCCCATAAAAATTTGAAAAATTGTTTCAAAAAACCCAAAAAGAGTTGTTTTTGTGTCTTAGGGTACCTTCCAACACAATGATGAGGATTCGGTTTGTAATTGCATGACTATTAAAGAGAGTTGTAAACATGGATGAAAGTTTGATTTACTCTTTGGTTCATGCTTGGTTGTGGTTATAACTTATGAATTCATATGCAATCATAAAAGAAAAAAATCAGTTTTTGTAACATGCTTGAAGGAAGGAACTCAAACTAACGCTACAACCTTGTGAGACTTGAGCCTAAACGTTTATTTGGAGAGTTAATAATCTGTGCATTGTTGTTTTCTAAAAGTCGTTGCATGATCTCATTATTCTTTGCTTGGTTGCTACTTAGAAGGCGTTTCATCATTTAGTTCCAAACACTAGAACTCATGCCCAATTCATTCAAAGCATGTTATTGATTTGCATAACACATATTCAAGATGAAGTTGTGTAGTGACCACCATAGCCAAATTGCCATATTTCCCTATTTCATTTGTTTTGTAGGATTTAACCCCGTTGAGCCTTGTGTAGCCTACTTTCTTTGTTAACCCACAATTATCCTCACCTAGCCTAGAGTAGGACCACCCATACCTTTGTTCTTGAAGCATAGTAAAAGCATAACTCAAGAAGAATTCCTTTTGATCATTGCATTGCAGAAAACAAGTGTGGGGGAAGGATTCTTGATATATGGGTGTGCCAAAGTCTTGAATGAGGCACGGCAAAGAAAAAAAAAATCGTGGAAAATAAGAAGAAAAAAAAAAGAAAAGTTGTGAAAAGAATGAAAAAGGAGTTGAAAAGATGTGAAAAAGTGTTCTCAAGTGTTGTTTGTTGAAGGAAGGGTCCAAAACATTGAATTCGGCCCTAATTGATTGCTTGAACCTTCCCTTTGAGTTTAAAAGTTGATTTCTGCATTCTAAGGGGAATTCTAAGTTCAATTTCATTATGTTGCTTACTATTGCTTTAAAGAACGTTTGTTTTCCCTATCCTTTCGTTGTTAGCCAACTTCCCAAGCCCCATTACAACCCTTGACTTTAATCTTGAGTGTTGTGTGTTTCAATTTGTGGAGTTTGAATTTGGTTTGAGCATATGGTGTCACTGGTTCTCGCATCTAAGTAGTAGCGTTCCATTCATGAGATCATATCTAAACATGTTATTAACTCCGAAAATTGCGTTCTTTGTTATACATATATGTGAGCATTCGTTTTTATATTTACATCAATCTTCTCACATATAACTAAGTGTAGGGTGTGTAGTTAGAAAATCTGAGTGAAAATAGAGTGCATATCTTGTAAGGAATTGAGGAAATTCTCTAAGGCATGTTACTACATTCAAAACATCGTTTTAAGTGGTTATTTGTGAACTAGTAAGTAGTGACTATGATTAAGCATGTGCTCGAGTGTAAAGATGGCTAAAATCTGTGGGAATAATGATTTTTAACATGTCATGTGCATTGGAAATCCCTGAGACGATTGTTGGAAGGTTTAGGTTGTGTTTTACTTGTTTAGTGTCGTTTTGTTTGTTTGTTTTCGTTTTGTTTTGCTCGAGGACTAGCAAAAGCTAAGTATGGGGGAATTTGATAGGAGCATATTTAGGCGACTTACTTAGCTTGTTTTCATGCATTTATGTTATTAATTCATAGTTGTTTTAGTATTTTAAGCCATTTTCGTATGTTTTTAGGTTCTAATGGCAAAGGGAGCAAGAAAGTGCATTTTGAGGCTATTTGGAGCATTTTTGGGCATGGATTGGATAGCTTAACCATGGAGCAAAGAGGATGGACGAAATTGAAGACAAGAAGAGCTAGGAAAGGCTACAAATCTGGTGGAAGAAGTTCTATTCCAATGAAGATAAGGAAGAAGCAAGAAACAAGGAACCTTATCCAACCTTATCCAACCTTATCTTATCCTATCCTAGAAACCTTATCCTATCCTAACTCTAACATTATCCTATTCTATCCTATCCAAATCAGATTGGGACTTAAACCTAGCTAATTAGGGGGAATCAATTACACATCTAAACACCTATTTCAGTTTCTAGAAGACTTATCCATACCAATGCCGCAAGACACCATTCCTTGTAGGTTTAGGAATCACAATCCTTTTCCTACTCTTATATCACATGTCCTAGGCCCTTTAGGATTAGGAATCTGCCTTAAACACAGTTTCTAGAACACCTTATCCTATCCCTACATATGTGCCGCACCTAGCCTTCTAGAACTCCCTAATTCCTAGCCGCACTACCTATTCCAAATCCCACTTGATTTCTGCCTTGAGTTAACCCTTTTTCAATGGGATTATGCAATCCTTTTCCTTTACTAAGTGTGCCAAACTAGCCTATATAAACAGCCCTTGCCGCACCATTTAGAAAACCACCCCTTCACACAACAGTCATACATTCCCAACCCTTTGCCGCAGCCATCCTTCACCATTCTCCATATTTTCCCACCTTGCCGCACTCCCCATCCCTCCTAAACACTACCCTACCATCACACATCCATTCCTCCATACAAATACCACCCAAAACATGTCCTTAGACCTTGTGCCGCAAATAAGAGGAGGAGAAGAGGGCTTGGACGTTCATGCAATTCAAGTTCGAGTTGCTGGAATTTTTAGGTGTTTCCTCTCCTTTTATTTCAATGGTTAAATTTACTTTTCTTTGTCTTGTACGTATGAGGAACTAAACCCCCCGTTGGCTAAGGGGGGATTCGAAACCATGATCATGCTTGCTATATGATTTAATTACCTCTAATTGCGTTTCATAAGTTGTGAATTCAATTCACTTATCTATTTGAATTAAACTGATTTGTGTGTGTTGGTTGAGAGTGCACGCTTAATTATCATGCGTAAATCTAATGCTAGGATATAAGGAAGTTTCACCTAATCGTTACAAACTTATATTCACAAGTAGTAAAAGTTGATGATCTCAATTGCGTTAAGTAAATTCTTGGCATAAGTTTCATGCAATTCATAGTAACGAGTGCTTCGTCAATGCTTATGGTTTTCAAAGAACTTAATGATTCTTGCTTGTATCTCTATTATGCAATTCATGTAGGGAACTTGTGGGGAATGCTTTGGGTTGTCGTATGCAATCATCCAATTCAATAACGTTACGAAAATCTGAGGGTTAATTAGTGCAATTCACGGTTAATCTGGGGCGTTGAGAATTCATGGTTTATTGAAAAGCAATTAGAAATCGTTTTGTGTGCAAGTATGGCATGTGTGGAGATGAACCCCTTAGCTAGCCTTCATTCCATTCATTAAATCCAAATTCGTTTTAAAATCTGTTCGTTTTACAAAGTTTTGAGTTTTGTTTTCAAATTCGTCAAAATCAAAATCCCCCTTTACTTGGAGTGTCAAATTAGTTAGAAATCAATTTAGTTTGTGTTTTTAAAGTATCTTGAGTCAAGTTATAACTATTTTCGTCCAAATTCTTCTCTAGTGCTCAAAACTGCTCAGAAAGTAGTTTTAAGGCAGTTTTGAGTGTTTTCTTGCTGTTTTGAGTCTTTTGGTTTGTCTTAGTGTTTTAAACTTTAGTTTTGCATTCTTTGGGTCTAGTTTGGTGTTTTATATTGTGTTTTTACGTTTTTGAGTCAAATCCAAGTGATTAACAATCCCTCCTAATCCACTGTCCAGAACGATCCCTACTTACATTCTTCACTACAATTGATAAAAAGAGGGTTTAATTTGTGTGCGTATAATTCTCACATCACCTCACCAATTTCTCCTCCTCTTGTGCCGTGAGTGATGAAGCTATAATGACGGGCAATGTGTCTTGCTCGCCCAAAAACACATACTTCAAGTGATTTGGCAACGGTTTGAGCTCAAGTGTAGGTGGTTGTTCTATAGAAGGAAGCAACTTATTAGTCGAAATTGGGATTGAAATTGGACTAGGGGACTTACCTTGGAGCCGTGGCAATGACTCTAGGGCTACCACGGTCTCAATTACATCTTCATCAAAGGCCACGACATGGGTGTTCAATTGTGTGTCGTGGTTTGTTATGGTGACTTCCATGTGATCCTTCATTTCGATGCCATTTGTAATGATCGTTTCAAGTGCATCGCCATGTAATTGATCAAGGTGTGCCTACGCCAAAGAATCAAGAATATCAATAGAGAAACATGAGTGATCATTAGGAAATCTCATAGTTTCAGAAATATTGAAATCAATCACTTCCCCATCGAATTCCATTGTTAAAGTGCCTTTAAACACGTCTATCTTAGTTCGGGCCGTCTTCATGAATGGCCTCCCAAGAAGAATCAGCAAGGATGGAGCATGGGTGGTTTCCTCCATTTCAAGGACATAGAAATCTGCCGGGAAGATCAAATTATTCACCTGCACTAAGACATCTTCCAATACGCCCTTTGGATAGGCATTAGATCTATCGGCCAACTGAATAATCACACCATCATTTTTCAATTCACCAAGGTTCATTGAAGCATAAATAGAGTATGGCATGACGTTAATTGAAGCTCCTAAGTCTAACATAGCATGTTCGAACTTAGTTTGACCAATAATACAAGGGATTGTAAAGCTACTTGGATCTTTGCACTTTGGTGGTAACTTTCTTTGTAAAACAGCGGAAACATTCTCACTTACCCTTACTACCTCTTTATGTGACGCCCTCTTCCTTGTAGTGCACAATTCCTTCAAGAACTTAGCGTATTTGGGCACTTGCTGATAGGAGCATATTTACGCACCTTAGTTTAGCTTGTTTTTGTGCATTTATAGGGTTTTTCCTTAGTAAAGTAGTCTTTTAAGCTAGTTCTATGTGTTTTCAGGTTTTAAGGGCAAAGTATGCAAAAGGATGCATTTTGGAGCCTTTTGGAGCAAATTAGAGCTTGGAATGGACATCATATGCTTGGAGCCAAGATGATGGACGAAATTGAAGATTTGAAGATGATGTTTCCTACTTGAACAAGGTTTCCTAGTCGAAGTAGGAAAGCGCCTAATTAAAAGATGAAATCCTAGTCAACAAAGGATTCTTAATTGAGGAAGGATTCCTAATCAACAAGGGATTCCTAGAAGAATGAAGATTCCTACTCAAATAAGGTTTCCTACTTGATGAAGGAAAGTCAAAATCCAAATGGTCTCAAGTGAAGCAACAAAGAAGTTTTCCAAGTCCAAGAAGGAAAAGGAGTCCAAGATGAAGAAGGAATGACGAAGACAAGGTTTCCTAATCCTAATAGGCAAAGTTTCCAAATGCAATGAGGAGTCCTTATCCATTTAGGGCACTTTATCCATTTAGGATACCTTATCCTTGTTCTAGAAACCTTATCCATCCTTGCCGTGAGTTTTCCTTGCATTAGAGGGTTTCTAGAAGCCCTAATCTGCCCTATCCTTTAGTGCCGCACCTATCCCTTCTAGAAAGCTGCTTTCCCTTGCCTTGCAAGGAATTCTAGAAGCCTTATCACCTCATCTCCTTACCTGCCGCACCTAGGAAGCATTATCCCTTTTTATTTCTGATTTCTAAGCCTATTTCCTTGTGGATTTGGGTTATTCAAGTCCATATCTGATTACCCTAGGGTTTTAAGTGCCTATATATACTCATATTAACCCCTAGATCAGAATACCACCTCTCATACACATTCATTCATTCCAGAAATTCGTACAACCCTCTCCACACCCTTGCCGCAGCCACCAAACACCTTTCTCCTTATTTTTAAGCTTTGCCGCACCATCCCCTTCCCCTAAACACTACTACATCCCTCCATGACCATGCATCCATACACCTAAGGCCCTAAACCTGTCCCTAGACCCTTGCCGCACCAAGGAGGAGGAGAAGGAAGCCCGGAAGTTCATGCAATTCGAGTTCGCGTCGCTGGAATTTCTATGTGTTTCTTTTCCTTTGATTTCAATGTTTAATTTCAATTCTCTTTGTTTTGTGCGTATGAGGAACTAAACCCCCCCCCTTGGCTAGGGGTGGATTCGAAATACATGTTTATGCTTGCGATATGATTTGATTACTTCTAATTGCGTTTCATAAGTTGTGAATTCAATTTACTTATCTTTGTGAATTACATTGATTTTTGTGTGTTGGTTGAGAGTGCACGCTTAATTATCATGCATAAATTGGATGCTAGGATATAAGGAAATTTCACCTAATCGTTATGGAATTATATTCACAAGTAGTAAAAGTTGATGATCTCAATTGCGTTAAGTAAATTCTTGGCATAAGTTTCATGCAATTCATAGTAACGAGTGCTTCGTCAATGCTTATGGTTTTCAAAGAACTTAATGATTCTTGCTTGTATCTCTATTATGCAATTCATGTAGGGAACTTGTCGGGAATGCTTTGGGTTGTCGTATGCAATCATCCAATTCAATAACGTTAGGAAAATCTGAAGGTTAATTAGTGCAATTCACGGTTAATCTGGGGCGTTGAGAATTCATGGGTTATTGAAAAGCAATTGGAAATCGTTTTATATGCAAGTATAACATGTGTGGAGATGAACCCCTTAGCTAGCTTCCCATCCATTCAATTCCATCAAATTCGTTTTTACAATCTGTTCTAATTTAAAAAGTTTGTTTTGTTTTTAAATTCGTCCAAAACCAATCCCCCTTTACTTTGTTGAGTCATAGTAGTTAGAAATCACTTTAGTTTGTGTTTTTAAGTGTCTTAGGTCAAGTTAAAACCAATTTTCGTCCAAAGTTGTGTCTAGTGTTCAAAACTGCCCAGATTGTGTTTTTAAGGCAGTTTTGAGTGTTTTGGGTGCTGTTTTGAGTCTTTTGGTTTGTTTTGGTGTTTTAAAGTTTAGTTTTGCATTCTTTGAGTCTAGTATAGTGTTTTAAACTTGTTTTTACGTATTTGAGCCAGTTTTCAAGTGATTTTGCAATACCTCATAATCCCCGGCCTAGAACGATCCCTACTTACATACTTACTACAATTGATAAAAGAGGGTTAATTTGTGTGCTTATAAATCTCGCATCACTCGCTTTATGGCATCTAAGAGCGGGATATTGACTTGAACTTTCCTAAACGTCTCAAGAATGTCCTTGTCATGCTCCTCCTTCTTTGTTTGCAAAAATCTGTGAGGAAAAGGAACATTGGGTGGAACAGGGTTAGAATTAATCAAATTTGAACCCAACTTACGTTTGGTGGCCGAATGGGATGGCACGGATGAGTTTTGGTCCTTTTGGGCTTGCGGCAATGGAAGTTGTGTCCTTGCCGTGGGCTTCCCTTCAGCCTCCTCTTCATGTTGCAATGTTTCTTCTTCGTTAGGACTTGTTTTGGGTGGTGTGGATGTGGTGCCAACTTCTTTTCCACTCCTCAAAGTGATTGCTTTGGCAGATTCGAACCCTCCCTTTGGATTGACAATGGTTGAACTTGGAAGCTTGCCTTGGTCTCGGAATTGTCCCACAAACTCCGCAATCTGCCTATTTGCTTCTCTAAGTGGTCCACCCTTTTGTCTTGGTTTTGCATTGCCTTTTCTTGGTTTTGCAATACTTTGTTTTGATTTTCTTGCTCCTAAGACAAACTAGTAAGTAACTTAAGAATTGTAGCATTATCTAAAGACGTACCTTGATGGTTTTGGGCGGATTGGGGTTGGTTTTGGTCTTGGCCGTGGGTTTTGGTGTAAAACCCCGGGGGTTGCTGCCTAAAGCCTCCTTGTTGGTAAGGTTGTTGAGGCTCCCTCCACTTGAAATTTGGATGGTCTCTCCAACCCGGATTGTATGTATTGGAATATGGGTCATTCCTTGGCTGATTTTGGCTTGGAAATCCAATGGCGTTTGCACTCTCCCATCCCCCATTCTCAATCAATTGAGGGCACTTTTCCGAAGGATGACCTTGAATAGAACATACGCCACATACAATTGGACTTTGGATCTTCATTCCTTCGGCCATCTGAGACACAAGAGAAGTAAGATTAGCTAATTGAGTTTGAATGTCGGATTGAGAACTTACCTCATTCACTTGTTGCCGTGGGGGGTCCCTTTGCCCAATTCCTTCGTATTGTTGTGCATTGAGAGCCCGGTTCGCAATGAGGTTCTTGGCTGCCATAGGGGTTTTATCCACCAACACTCCTCCCGCCGAAGCATCAAGCATTTTCCTTTCAATGGGAAGAAGACCTTCATAGAAGTATTGAAGTAGAAGCTTCTCCTTCATTTGATGTTGAGGACATGATGCAACAAGGGTTTTAAAACGTTCATAGTATGTTGGAAAAACTCCCCCTGACTTTGTTGAATTCCGCTAATCTTCTTTCTCAAGAGAATGACTCTTGAAGTAGGAAAGAACTTTTCAAGAAACGCCCTCTTCATGCTCTCCCAAGAAGTGACCGTTCCGGGTGCTAACTCATATAACCAATCTTTGGCCTTCTCCAATAGTGAGAACGAGAAAGCCTTCATCTTCAAAATACTACCATCAACGTTGATTGGAGTCATGCTCGAACATACCACCTCGAACTCTTTCAAATGCTTGTTGGGATCCTCCATGGACAATCCATGGAACTTCGGAATATGGTGCAACAAACTTGACTTCAATTCAAATTCATCGGTTTTGTCTTGAGCTGCCCTTGGGTATTGGATGCATAAGGGTGAGGCATTGTCCATTCCCGAGGCGGAAAGCTCCTTGATTGTACGATTGTCCGCTGCCTTGGTTTGGACCTGTTCTTCCTCCCTTGCCGTGGGCTCTTCTTCCTTCTCAAGGTTGGAAGCCGAACTAGCACTTGATGGGTGAAGTTCTGGGTTCTTCTTCTTCTTTCTCAAAGTGCGCTCAAAATCTTCGTCAAAATCCAAGATGTTTGCACTTATAGGTTGAGAACTACGAGTCATAAACTAGTACCTACAAACAAGAAAAGAAACTAGGTCAGTAGCTAAAACAAAAAGAAACAACGGGGGATTAGCAAAATTGCTAATCCTCGGCAACGGCGGCAAAAATTTGATGTGATAAAAGATAGCACTCAAATTAAACCCTCTTTTTGACAATTGTAGTATAGATATAAGTAGGGATCGTTCTAGGCCGGGGATTAGGAGGGATTGCTAATCTAATGAAAATTGACTCAAAGATGTGAAAATATGCTTTAAAACACTTTAAATAAACTCACAAGACTCTTACTAACTTGTATGACCAAAAACAAACTTTAAAGACTCAAAACAACTCAAAACAACCAAAAAGACTCAATTTAGACTCTAGGACTTAATTTGGACGAAAATACACTTAGTTTTGACTCTAAAGACTCAAAAAGACTCTTTTGGACAGATTTGGAACAAGTAAGAAAAGGGGTTTTGATTTTGGACGAATTTAAAAGAAAACAAGTAACTTAAAACTTTAAAACAAATTTTGGACGAATTTAAGAAAAACTAATGGATGATGGGATAGCCAAGGGATACTTCTCCACACATGATACTTTCAAACATAAATTGATTTCCAGTTGCTTTTCCGATAAACCATGAACCTCAACACCCCAGATTAACCGTGACATCACTAATTAACCCTTAGATTTCCCTTAAGTTAGTGGATTGGATGACATCATACGACAACCCAAAGCATTCTTCAAAAGTCCCCTACATGACATCATAATAGAGATACGGTCAAAGATCATTACGTTCAATAGAAATCATAAGTATTGACAAAGCACTTGTAACTATGACATCATGATACTCGTGCTAGGAATTTACTTAACATGATTGTGAAAACAACCTTAACTACTTGTGAATATAAGTCTGTGACGATTATGTGAAACACCCTTATATTCTAGCCCCAAATTTAAGCATGCAAATTAAGTAGGCCTCCCTAATAAACATACAAGAATAAGTTATCCATCAAACGGTTAAGTAAATTGCGTTCACAATTTATGAAATCACAACTGGACTTTATCAACTCATATTATAAATGTAATCATGGTTTCAAAGCATCCCTAGGCTAAAACGAGTTTAGCCTCTCATGTTCATGACAAAACAAAGCAACATAGAATTAAACATTGAAAACAAAAGATAGATTACACCTAAAAACGTCCAACACTCAACCTCAAATGTACAAACGCCCAAGGCTTGGTCTTCCTTCTCCTCTTCCTTGCTAAGTCACGGCACAAGGTCTAGGGTGGTTTTGTGGATGATTTTCTGGGTTTTGGATGGATTTAGGCAGGTGGGGTGGTGCGGCAAGGTTTGATGGTGGTGTATGGAGGTTGGGATGGAGGTGTGGAAGTAGGGGAATGGTGTAGAGTTGGTTGTAAGGTCACGGCAAGGGATGGTTCTCTGAATGAATGTATGAATGTTGTGTGAAGGGTGGTGATCTAAATGGTACGGCAAGGGCTGTTTATATAGGCTAGTTTGGCACACTTAGTGAAGGAAAAGGATTGCATAATCCCATTGAAAAAGGGTTAATTCAAGGAAGAAATCAAGTGGGATTTGGAATAGGTAGTGCGGCTAGGATTTAGGGAGTTCTAGAAAGTTACGTGCGGCACACATGTAGGGAGAGGATAAGGTGTTCTAGAAGAAGTGTTTAACGCAGATTCCTAATCCTAAAGGGCCTAGGACATGTGATATAAGAGTAGGAGAAGGATTGTAATTCCTAAACCTACAAGGAATGGTGTTTTGCGGCATTGGAATGGATAAAGCTTCTAGAAACTGAAATAGGTGTTTAGATGTGCAATTAATTCCCTATAATTAGCTAGGTTTAAGTCCCAACCTGATTTGGATAGGATAGAATAGGATAATGTTAAAGATAGGATAGGATAAGGTTTCTAGGATAGGATAAGATAAGGTTGGATAAGGTTCCTTGTTTCTTGCTTCTTCCTTATCTTCATTGCATTAGGACTTCTTCCACCAGATTTGTAGCCTTTCCTAGCTCTTCTTGTCTTCAATTTCGTCCATCCTCTTTGCTCCATGGTTAAGCTATCCAATCCATGCCCAAAAATGCTCCAAATAGCCTCAAAACGCACTTTCTTGCTCCTTTTTCCATTAGGACCTAAAAACATACGAAAATAGCTTAAACTACTAACACAACTATGAATTAACAACATAAATGCACGAAAACAAGCTAAGTAAGTCGCCTAAATATGCTTCTATCACAAACCAAGACTCATT
Organism: Pyrus communis; assembly: GCF_963583255.1. Taxonomy (NCBI): domain Eukaryota; kingdom Viridiplantae; phylum Streptophyta; class Magnoliopsida; order Rosales; family Rosaceae; genus Pyrus; species Pyrus communis. Next base: position 26,610,720 of record NC_084804.1, read on the forward strand.
CGTTGGATGCTCCTACTTCAAGAGTTCGATATTGACATTAGGGACAAGAATGGGTGTGCAAACGTGGTGGCTGACCAAAGTAAGTAGACTGGTGCATGAGGAAGAGCCCATCCCCATTTTAGAAACATTTCCGGATGAGCAACTTCTGTCCATTCAGGTAAGTACCCCTTGGTATGCCGATTTGGTCAATTATTTGGTATCTAGGCAAGTTCCTAGCACCCTAAACAAATTCCAACGTGATAAACTTAAAAAGGATGCTAGATTTTATGTTTGGGATGACCCATACTTGTGGAAACATTGCCCAGATCAGATTATAAGGAGATGTGTGCATGAATCAGATTTTCATTCAATTTTAAGTTTTTGTCACACATATGCTAGTGGGGGTCATTTTGGCACCCAAAGGACAGCTTTAAAAGTTCTTGAATGTGGTTTTTATTGGCCTACTTTGTTTAAAGATGCAAGAACCTTTTGTTTAGCTTGTGATCGATGCCAAAGGACAGGTAATAGGCCAAAGAGATCAATTGCCACAGGTACCCATTGTTGTTGTTGAAATTTTTGATGTGTGGGGAATTGATTTTATGGGTCTGTTTCCTTCATCTTTTGGTTTCAATTACATATTACTTGCAGTTGATTATGTTTCAAAGTGGGTGGAAGCGAAAGCCACTCGAACTAATGATTCTAAAGTTGTGGCAAATTTTGTGAAAACTAATATCTTTTCAAGATTTGGGATGCCTAGGGTGCTAATCAGTGATGGGGGGTCTCACATTTGCAATCGTACCATTGAAGCCTTACTCAAGAAGTACCATGTGACGCATAAGGTTTCCACACCTTACCATCCCCAAACCAATGGCCAAGCCGAGGTGTCCAATAGAGAGATCAAACAGATTTTGGAGAAGACCGTTGGGCCAAATAGAAAAGATTGGAGCTTGCGTTTGGATGATGCTCTTTGGGCATATAGAACAGCGTACAAAACTCCCCTTGGTATGTCTCCTTTTCGTCTTGTTTATGGTAAACCATGTCATCTCCTTGTGGAATTAGAACATAGAGCTCATTGGGCTATCAAAACATTCAATTTGAATGTGGATGATGCGAGATTTATACGCACACAAATTAAACCCTCTTTTTGACAATTGTAGTATAAGTATAAGTAGGGATCGTTCTGGACCGGGGATTAGGAGGGATTGTTAATCACTTGGATTTGACTCAAAAACATAAAAACAAAGTTAAAAACGTTCACAAAGACTCAAAGGACTCAAAACAAGTTCAAAAGACTCAAAACTGCCTAAAAACACTAACTAGGCAGTTTCTGACCTTAAACCCAATGTTGGACGAATTTAAGATTATGGCTTGATTCAAACGTAAAATAACAATATAAAACACTATACTAGACTCAAAGAATGCAAAACTAAACTTTAAAACACTAAAACAAACCAAAAGACTCAAAACAACACAAACACACTCAAATCTGCCTAAAAACCACTTTCTGGGCAGATTTGAGCACAAACACAAATTTGGACGAATTTGTGTAACAAAATGACTCAAAACTCTTATAAACACAAACTAAGACACTTTCTAACTAAATTAGACAATAAAGTAAAGGGGGATTTTAATTTGACGAAAATTGAAATAACGAAACAAGTTTAATAAACTAGACAGAATGTAAATATGAATGCGATGAATGCTAGCTAGAAGGTTCTTCTCCACACATGTTACACTTGCAAAATAAAATGATTTCCAATTGCATTTCAATAAACCATGAATTCTCAACACCCCAAGTTAACCGTGATGCACTAATTAACCTTCAAATCTTCCTAACGTCATTGAATTGGATGGGTTAGCGCATACAACAATTCAAAACATTCCCCACAAGTCCCCTACATGATTGCATAATAGAGATACAAGCAAGAATCATTACGCTCTATGAAAATTATAAGTGTTGACGAGGCATTCGTTACTATGGAATACGCATGAAACTTATGCCAAGAATTCGTTTAACGCGATTGTTTATAAGCAACCTCCACTACTTGTGAATATAAGTTCGTAACTATTAGGTGAAACTCACTTATATTCTAGCATCATATTCATGCATGAAAATTAAGCGTGCACTCTCAATAAACATACATAAATAAGTTATCAATCAAACGGTTAAACAAATTGAATCACAACTTATGAAACGCAATTAGAAGTAATCAAATCAAAATGCAAGCATAAACATATATTTCGAATTTCCTCATAACTTTGAAATCAAAGAAACACCTAAACATTCCAACAACTCAAACTTGAATTGTATGAACGTTTAGGCACTCTTCTCTTCCATTCCTCATACGTACAAAACAAAGAGTATTGAAATTAACATTGAAATCAAAGAAACACCTAAACATTCCAACAACTCAAACTTGAATTGTATGAACGTTTAGGCACTCTTCTCTTCCTCTTCGTTGTAGCACAAGGTCTAAGGATAGTTGATGCGAAATTTATACGCACACAAATTAAACCCTCTTTTTGTCGATTTGTAGTATAAGTTTAAGTAGGGATCGTTCTGGACCGGGGATTAGGAGGGATTGCAAATCTCTTGGAAACTGACTCAAAAACGTAAAATAACAATATGAAATACTAACTTAGACTCAAAGAATGCAAAACTAAAAATAAGAAAGATTAAGACTAAGACTTAAACGAAATATGGGGGGGATTGATTTTGGACGAATTTAAACTAAAATGGATAGATTGTAAAGAAAACAAATTGTAAATATGAAATTGACGGAAATGAATGGATGGTATGGCTAGCTAAGGGGTTCATCTCCATACATGTTACACTTGCATAATAAAATGGTTTCCAATTGCATTTCAATAAACCATGAATTCTCAACACCCCGGGTTAATTGCATGAAACTTATGCCAAGAATTCGTTTAACACGATTGTTTATAAGCAACCTCCACTACTTGTGAATATAAGTTCATAACGATTAGGTGAAACTCACTTATATTCTAGCGTCATATTCATGCATGAAAATTAAGCGCGCATTCTTAATAAACATACATAAATAAGTTATCAATCAAACGGTTAAACAAATTGAATCCACAACTTATGAAACGCAATTAGAAGTAATCAAATCAAAATGCAAGCATAAACATATATTTCGAATCCCCCCCTAGCTAAAGGGGGGTTTAGTTCCTCATACAAAACAAAGAGAATTGAAATTAAACATTGAAATCAAAGAAACGCCTAAACATTCCAACAACTCAAACTTGAATTGTATGAACGTTTAGGCCCTCTTCTCTTCCTCTTTATTGTAGCATAAGGTCTAGGGATAATTGGTTTGGGGGATGGAAGTGTGGAATGGAAAAGGAATTATGGAAATAGGTGAGGAGTGGTGGAGAAAATGGTGCAGAAAATGGAGAGAAACTCACGGCTAGAGAAGGAATGGAGTGTTTGTGTTGTGGTATCTACAATGGAATGAGATGTTCTTTGAATGAATGAATGCAAGGGTATTTATAGGAGTAATGGAGGGAACATGACAGCTAGGAGGTGGGTGGAAATGTGGCTGCAAGTTTGGTGAATGATTATGAGTGAATGCATGTGAATGTGGCTAGGTTGGAAAGCTGGAAATCTGAAAATGCAAATGGGAATGCTGAAATGCAAAGGTGGCCACGGTTTTGAGTGTGTTTTGTGTTGGAAATGCATGTGAATGCATGTGAATGTTGTTTGTGTGAAGTGTGTGTGGATTAAAGAGTGAATGGTGGTGTAATGATGAAGTGTGATGGCTGAAAATGTCAAGGGAAATGCATGTGATTGCAAGGCAAAGAATTTCAGGATGCATGTGTGTTGGTGTGTTGTGTGATTTGTTTTGTGGTTAATGGGAATGTGGTTGAATGATTAAATGGACATGTGGGGTGTAATTGCAAAGGGAATGCAAAGTGAATGAATAATGAATGCATGTGCACTGTTTTTGGGAGAAAGGTGGCTGAATGTGCATGTGAATTAGGTTGTGAAAACATGTGGAATGTGGCTGGAATTGATGAGTAATGCACAGTTTTGTTGTTGGTTCTTTGGTGATGAATGCAATGATGAAATGGATGGGAGTGCATGTGTGTTAGGTGGTGTAATGATGAAGTGGGAAGTGGAAGAATGTGGTTGGAAATGGCTAAGGGGATGCACGGCTAGGAAGAAGAATGAATGATGTGCATGTGTGTGAATGCATGTGTTTAAATGGTTGAAATGTGTAGATGATTATGAGTATGATAAGTGATAAGTGAATGATATGTTAAGTGATAAATGAATGATATGTGGTGAGTGATAAGTGAATGGTTTGATAAGTGATAAGTGAGTGGAAGTGATAAGTGATAAATGAATGATATGTTAAGTGATAAATGAATGATATGTTAAGTGATAAATGAATGATATGTGGTGAGTGATAAGTGAATGGAAGTGATAAGTGATAAGTGAATGGAAGTGATAAGTGAATGCTTTAAGTGTTTAAAATAGGGAACAAAGCCCTTCCTTGCATGGCAAGGAAGGGGGACACAAGGAAACACATGACAATGTCCTAAGGTTGCAAGGAATGTTGTTTTTGTGTTCTAAAATGCGCAGGAGTCTTCAATGATGCTTAAACATGAGGTCTTTTAGGATTAACTTTCCTACTTCAAGTCTTTAATTTCGTCCATCCTCTTGGCTCCAAGCATATGATATCCATTCCAATCTCTAATTTGCTCCAAAAGGCTCCAAAAGGCATTCTTTTGCATACCTTGCCCTTAGAACCTGAAAACACACAAAAGAAGCATAAAGGACTAAAATAACTAGAGAAACATAACGTAAATGCACGAGAACAAGCCATTTAAGTCGCATGAATATGCTCCTATCAAATACCCCCACACTTATCTTTTGCTAGTCCTCGAGCAAAACAGAAAGAAAAACAAAACAAAACAAAACCAAACGAAACAAAACAAGTAAAACACAACCTAAACCTTCCAACAACTGTCTTAGGGATTTCCAATGCACATGACACGTTAAAAATCATCATTCCCACAGATTTTAGTCATCTTCACACTTAAGTACATTCTTAATCATAGTCACCATATACTAGTTCACAATTAAGCATTTAAAACCATGTTTTGAATGTAGTAACATGCCTTAGAGAATTTGCTCAATTCCTTACAAGATATGCACTCGATTTTCACTCAGATTTTCTAACTACACACCCTAATCTAGTCATATGTGAGAAGATTGATGTAAACATGTAGACGAACACTCACATAAGTTATAACAAGGAAAGCATTTTCTGGATTTACGATAATGACATGAATATAATCTCATGAATGGAATGCTACTACTTAGAATGAGAACCAGTGATTCCATAAGCTCATATCAATTCCAAACTCCACAAATTGAAACACATAACACTCAAGAGAGAAGCATAAGGGTTGAAACGGAGCTAAAGGTGTTTGGCTAACAAAGAAGGGATATGGAAAACAAAGGTTCTTAAAGAAATAGCGAGCAAAGCATTTGAATTAACGTAGAATTCACTTTTGAATGAAAACTCAACTTTTGAACAAGGGGGAACAAGCTCTTTTTCCTTTCTTTCTTTTCTTTTCTGTTTTTCTTTTTCATATGTTTTTCACAATTTTTTTTTTTTTTTTTTTTTTTTTTTTCTTTTCTTTTGACTTCTCAAAGCATACATAAACACTTAAAAACAAAACATTCTCTCCCCCACACTTATTTTCTTTCATAATGTACTCAAAAGGAATTCATTTAAGTCATGCTCACTATCTTTTAAGAACAAGGGTGTGGACAGTCCTAAACTAGGCTAGGTTAGGATAATGTGGGTTAACAATGAATAAAGGCTAAACAAAGCTCAACGGGGTTAAAACTTACAACAAATACGAAAAATGGGAAGTAAGGCTATTTGGCTATGGTGGCAACTACACAACTTCATCTTGATATATGTTATGCAATTCAATGTCATGCTTTGAATGAAACGGATATAAGTTCTAGCATTTAGTTCTATCATGATACAATTGCATTCTAAGTAGCAACCAAGCAAGGAATAATGAGATCATGCAACAACTTTAGAAAACAAAGAATCACAGAAAATAACTCTCCAAAGAAAGTAATGGCTCGAGTCTCACAGGGATGTAGCGTTATTATGAGTTTCTTCCTTCAAGCATGTTACAAAAATGAATTTTTCTTTTATGATTGCATGTGAAGTCATATATTATAACCATAACCAAGCATATACCAAGAGTAAATCAAACTTTTCTCCATGTTTATAACTCTTTTTAACAGTCATGCAATTACAAACCAAATCCTTATCATTGTGTTGGAAGGTACCCTAAGACACAAACACACAAAAACGACTCAAAACACTCTTTTTAGGCTTTTCAAAACATGTTTTTCAAATTTTTATGTGATTTTCGGAGTTATAAAACAAAACACACTAAAAACACTCTAAAACAACTTAAAAACACCTTAAAACAGCAAGGAACAACATTTGAAGTTATGGGTGATAAAATCCCACGAATTTGCATTAACAACATTAGTTACCCCCCCACACTTAAATCAAACATTGTCCTCAATGTTTTAAGCATAGATTCACACAAAACATAAGTAAACACACAAAAAGCATTTAAACATACTAAACATGGCAGAATGTAATTAACAAAGAGAAGAGTTTAGGGACGCAAATCTGGTTATGGAGTGTAAATTCCCTCTTCTCCTTGGTAATTGCATTGAGGCTTTTGATCTTTGTGATTCCACAGGCTTACTCTTGAACTGGTTTCTGCCCATCGTTGATTTTCCTTTGTGCTACTTCTTGAACTGGGCAGCATGATGGTTCATTTGGTCTCCCCCGAAGGTCTGAGCTTATCCCTTTTATCTGTTTCTTTGTTCAATCTTTCCAATTCGTATTGAAAAGGGTTGGAGGATAACTCAGCCTATGTTTGTCTCCACATGCTTCAATGTATCATTTTCACTTGCCTTACTCGCTCCCCTTTGCAGAAGTGGTCCCTTCTCTGGAAGTGTATCAACCGTTGAAGATGACTACTTGAGAGCAACGCTAGGTAAGCAATCAGGAATAGATTCCAGGCAGTTGGCTCCAGATCGGAAGACTGACTCCAAGTGCCGGCTGATTGCTTCTTTTACTTTGCCATGCGAGTAAGAACAAGGACAAAGAAAAAGACAGGGAAAGAGCATGATATGAGATACTTTTGCTTTTGACCTTGATGATATGAGATACCTTTGCTTTGAAGAAGCGGTGAATGAATCAGCACATGCTTCAATCCGCCGTTTCCTCCTGAGTCATATGTACTCCAGGCATCTGGTATCATCTTTGGGGAAGAAGAAAGAATTGAGTATTTCGAAAGGCTTTGCTGGGAGTGCGCCCTCAGAGGTGAGAGAGAGTTGGGCATTTTCTTCAGGTTGCCTTGCCATAAAAGACGAAGGTCGACATATATAGAGATAATATCAAGTGGTGGTACTGTTCTTTTACCCTTGTCGACAAACGTTTTGATCCCGCAAATCCGACTTTTTGAAATAGTGGCGCCTCTTCGATCTTTGAAGACGCCTCTTCGATTTCTGAGCAGGCGCCCCTTCGATTTCTGAACGACGCCCCTTTGCTTTCTGAACGACACGTGGTAGTGCAGATGCGGCTCCTTTTGACAAAGCTGCACGCGTCTTCTGAAAAGCAGAGAAAGCGTCGCCGAACTTTGCGCTTGTCGGCTAAAGAGGTGTAGTTGCGATGATGGCCTCCACGTGCGTCTTCTGAAAAGCCGAGAAAACGTCGCCTAAATTACGCCGGAAAATCCGGCTCTTTGAATCGGTGGACGCGTTGCCTTGGCTTTTTATAGAGCTATCAATCACCCCAACATACACACTCTGAAGATTTCCCATTCCTGAAACTCGACTCCGGCCCTTTGTGAAATTTTTAACTCCATCCACCCCTTCTCTTTGAACACTTTTGAAAAAAATGGCAAACTCATCGAACCTTAGCTTAGATTTGAGTCTCAGCAGCGATCCGGTTGCGCCCCGTCAAGGTAATGTATGGCGCCCTTCTTTTTTATCTTCTAACGGTCCTCTTTCAGGTGAAGACTCTGTGATGCAGGACGCCACAACAGCTACAATAGTAGCTAAAAACCTCCTCACTCCAAAAGATAGTAGGCTGCTGTCAGGACGGTCCGATGAGTTGGCCGTTCAAGAGTCCCTCGCACTTAGTGTTCAGTGTGCGAGTTCTGTGTCCAACATGGGCCAACGCCTGCTTGCTCGGTCCCGCCAAGTGGAATCGTTGATGGCAGAGGTGGAAAGACTTAAGCAAGAGATCCAGCAGCTTAAGTACGAGAATAGAAGTTTGCATGTGCTTGCAAATAACTATTCGGCGGGCATGAAGAGGAAGCTTGATGATCTGCAAGAATCTGAGGGTCGAATTCACAGTGACCGTCAAAGGCTTGCGTCTTAGCTCCAGAGGCACCTTTTTCCTGGGTCATCCAGCGCTTGGCCAAGTATTGAGGCCTGGAATGCTCTAGCTCCGATGCCTCCCGCTCCGATGGCTTCCGCTCCGATGCCTCCCGCTTCTATGCCTCCCGTTTCTGCGCCTTCCGCTTCTGCGCCTCGTAGTGGGGCTTCACGCAAACAACCTTTGTGAAGCTCCACCTTTCTCCATGTTTAGTATCTTTCTTTTTTTTTTTTTTTTTTTTTACTTGTTTTTTTTTATTATTATTATTAACATAAATAAAATCAAACGGCATGGAATTGGTCCTTGAATGGAAGGTGATACTTGAAGTGAACCGGCATTGGTTTGAATTCTAGTGTAGGTGCCTGATTCAAACAAAATAGCAAGTTAGTATAAAATCTAATGGAATTTGAAAAAAAATACTTACTTGTTTTGTCCGACAAGAACTCAATGACAAACACCACTCCTTTGAAAGTTTCAGGGATATTGGACTTGGCCAGATTGCAAGTGATGGTTATGACTTGTCCAATGTCATCAAATTTAACTTCTTTGGATTTTGTGGTTTCAAGAACGTCCTCTTGGATGAATTCATGACATTCCCTACTTGTCACCTTTGGAAGGGCTTCCAAGATGTCTTTTTCACCTTCTTCTTCCTTGGAAGTCATGAATCTGCAAGGAATAGGGATGTTTGTTGGAACGGGGTTAAAAATAATGAAATTTGGAACAACCATACCTGTATTAGATGGCATAGGAGCAATAGGAGCCTCCGGTAAAGGTGTTTCCACCCTTTCCGTGGGTTGGGTGTATTCCTCTTCCTTGTGATTTGATTTTGATGGTTGAGGGTCCGTTCCAACCTCCTTGTCACTTCTCAACATGAAAGCATTGGTGGTTTCAAATTCTCCCTTTTGATTTGCAATGGTTGAACTAGGGAGTTCGCCTTGGTCGCAAAATTGTCCTTCGAACTCCGTTGTGTGCGTATAAATTTCGCATCAAATTTTGGTGCCGTTGCCGGGGATTAGGAGGGATTGCAAATCTCTTGGAAACTGACTCAAAAACGTAAAATAACAATATGAAATACTAACTTAGACTCAAAGAATGCAAAACTAAAAATAAGAAAGATTAAGACTAAGACTTAAACGAAATATGTGCATTTGTGTTATTATTTCTTAGTTAATGTAGTATTTCAACTCATTTTTGTGTGTTTGTAGGTCCAAAGAGTTAAAGTACCAAGAAAGTGCATTTTGGTGCATTATGGAGCAGTTTTGGGCACTAAATGGATAGCTTGTACATGGAGCAAGGTGGATGTTTGAATTTGGAGTCAAAAGAGGCCAGGAACATGCTACAAATCAGAAAAGGAAAGTTCAAGACAAAGAAGATAAGGACAGAGCAAGAAATATGGAAACTTATCGTAACAACCTTATCTTATCCAAACCTTATCCTATCTTATCCTAACCTAGTCTTGTTCCACCTTAATCCTAGCTGCAAGTGGACCTAAAAACATGGTTTATAGAAGCCTTATCTGACCTTAAAAGGGTGCCACACCCTTCCTCCTTTTATCTCTTCTAGAAAACCCAAAATCAGCCACAAAACACCTAATTTCTAGAAGGCCCAATTTTGGACGAATTTCCTAATCCTTTTTCCTTTTGGATTCTGATTTGTTAGGCCTTATTCCTTGTGGATTTGGGTTATAAAATCCTTTTCTAAAATTAATTGGGCCAAACCCTCTCCTAAGTGGATTTAAGTTACTTATGCCGAACCCTAGGGCCCTAATCCATCAAATCTGCTAAGTTGTAACCCTAATCTAATTAACCCTAGGGTTGGCCGAACTATATAAACATATTTTCAGCCACAAATTCGTATGAACCCCTTATGCCATTCAGAAAATCCTTGCCATAAGCCCTAGCCTCCATTCTCCATCATTCATTCACTCCATACACTTCCATATACAATCTGCCGCACTCTACCACCATAACCAACCATCATTCATCATCCCAAGCAAGAATATTGATAGGAGCATATTTAGGCGACTTAACTAGCTTATTCTTGTGCATTTGTGCTATTATTTCTTAGTTAATGTCGTATTACAACTCAATTTCGTGTGTTTGTAGGTCCTATGGGTTAAAGTACCAAGGAAGTGCATTTTGGGGCAATTTGGAGCAATTTTGGACACTATGTGGATAGCTTGCATATGGGCCAACATGGATGGACGAATTTGGAGTTCAAGAGGCTAGAAATATGATGAGAAGAGGAACTAAGCTCAAGACAAAGTGGATAAGGAAGTAGCTCAAAAGAGGAAACCCTATCCAAAACCTTATCTAAAACCTTATCCAACATTATCCAAAACCTTATCTCATCCTATCTTATCCTAACCTAATCTTGTTCCACCTTAATCCTAGCTGCAAGTGGACCTAAAAACATGATTTCTAGAAGCCTTATCTAACCCTAAAAGGGTGCCACACCCTTCCCCCTTTTATCTCTTCTAGAAAACCCAAAATCAGCCACAAAACACCTAGTTTCTAGAAGGCCCAATTTTGGACGAATTTCCTAAACCTTTTTCCTTTTGGATTCTGATTTGTTAGGCTGAATTCCTTGTGGATTTGGGTTACACAAATCATTTTATGAAACTAATTGGGCCAAACCCTCTCCTAAGTGGATTTAACTTACTTGTGCCGAACCCTAGGGCCCTAATCCACTAAATCTGTTAAGTGTAACCCTAATCTACTTAACCCTAGGACTATATAAACATAAAATTAGCCAAAAATTCGTACCACCCCTTATGCTATATAGAAAACACCTTGCCGCAACACCCTAGCCTCCATTCTCATCCTTCATCCACTTCATACACCTCCATACACCACCTGCCGCAACCCTTCACCATAATCAGCCATTATTCATCATCCTAAACAAGAACACACCATTCAAAACCCCCAAATCCACCACACACAACTTGTGCCGCAACAAAGAGGAGGAAGAGGAGCCAAGTCGTGCATCAAATCCATCTTGGAATTGCTGAAACGTTTAGGTGTAATCTTTCTTATGATTTCAATGTTTAAATTCAATACTTTTTGTTGTGCAAGCATGAGGAACTAATCCCTTTTGGCTAGGGGGGAATTTCGAAACCATGGTTATATTTGCATGATGATTTGATTACTTTCAATTGTGATTTCATGAATGATGAATTCAATTTACTTATCTATTTTAATTAAAACTTGTTTATGTATATGAATTGAGAGTGCACACTTAATTCGCATGCATAAATATGATGCTAGGGTATAAGGGAACTTCACCTAATCGTTGGGAACTTATATTCATGAGTAGTTAAGATTGTTGGTCACAATTATGTTAAGTAAATTCTTGGCATAAGTATCATGCGCTTTCATAGTTACGAATGCCTTGTCAACACCTATGATTTCCATAGAACCTAATGATCTTTGATTGTCTTTCTATTATGCGCTTTCATATAGAAAACGTTTAAGGAATAATTTGATTGCAATGCGCTAATTCCATTCAATTCAATGACCTAAGGGAAATCTGAGAGTTAATTTAAGCGTACCTAATTAACTTGGGGTGTTGAGGTTCATAATTCATTGAATAAGCAACTGAAGATTGTGTTGTATGCAAGTATGCCATGTGTGGAGAAAAACCTCCTAGCCATCTCACCATCCACTTAATTCTATCAATTTCGCCCAAATCTGCCTAGTTTACATTATTGTTTTGTTTGTTTGATTTTCGTCCAAAACCAAATCCCCAATTGTCTTAGAGTGTCTAATTGGTTCAAATATGTTTTAGATTGTGTTTTTAAGAGTTTTGAGTCAAGTTAGAACCAATTTTCGTCCAAGTTTGTGTTTAGGCTCAAAACTGCCCAGTTTGTGTTTTTAGGCAGTTTTGAGTGCTTTTAGCTTATTTTGAGTCTTATGAACTTGTTTGAGTCTTTTTAAGTGAGTCAAGTGTTTTAAAGGTCAGTTTTATTTATATGAGTCAGTTTAGAGTGTTTAGCAATCCCTTCTAATCCCCGGCCTAAAACGATCCCTACTTTCATATACTACAATCATAGGGTTTTAATTTGAGTGTTAGAATATTTCACATCAAATACATCGTTCATAACCCCCAAAACCATCACCCACATCTTGTGCCGCAGCAAGGAAGAAGAAGGAAAGCCCTAGCCGTGCATGCCATTCGACTTGGAATTGCTGGAACGTTTTTGGTGTAGTCTTTCTTGTGTTTTTCAATGTTTAATTTCAAGAATCTTTGCTTTGTGAGTATGAGGAACTAATCCCCTTTTGGCTAGGGGGAATTTCGAAACCATGGCTATATTTGCATTATGATTTGATTACTTCCAGTTGTGATTTCATGAATTGAGAATCCAATTTACTTATCTGTTTGAATTAAAACTTGTTTGTGTATGTGGGTTGAGAGTGCACACTTAATTTGCATGCATAAATCTGATGCTAGGATATAAGGAAGCTTCACCTAATCGTTGGGAACTTATATTCATAAGTAGTAAAGGTTGTTAGTCACAATCATGTTAAGTAAATTTTTGGCATAAGTATCATGTGCTTTCATACTTACGAATGTCTCGTCAACACTTATAATTTTCATAGAATTTAATGATCTTTGATTGTTTCTCTATTATGCGCTTTCATGTAGAGAATTTTTGAGGAATAATTTGATTGCAATGTGCTAATTCCATTCAATTCAACGACTTAAGGAAAATCTAAGGGTTAATTTAAGCGTACCTAATTAACTTGGGGTGTTGAGGTTCATGATTCAGTGAATAAGCAAGTGGAGATTTTTTTGTATGCAAGTATGTCGTGTGTGGAGAAAGACCTCCTAGCTAGGCCATCATCCATCTAATTTCACCAAATTCGTGCAAATCTGCCTAGTTCTAATTTCTGTTTTGTTTACTTTATTTTCGTCCAAAACCAAATCCCCATTTGTTTTAGATTGTCTAACTAGTTAGAATATGTTTTAGATTGTGTTTTCAAGTGTTTTGAGTCAATTTAGAACCAAAATTTGTCCAAATTTGTGTTTAGAGTCAAATCTGCCCAGTTTGTGTTTTTAGGCAATTTTGAGTGTTTTTAGTTTATTTTGAGTCTTGTGAACTTGTTTTGAGTCTTTTAAGTTGAGTTAAGTGTTTTGAAGTTTAGTTTTAGTTATTTGAGTCAGTTTAAAGTGTTTAGCAATCCCTCCTAATCCCCGGTTTAAGAACGATCCCTACTTACTTATATACTACAATTGTCAAAAGAGGGTTAATTTGTGTGTTAAGTTAATTTTCGCATCAAATCTGTCCAATTTAGTGTTTTGAGTCTAAGTTAGTTAAAATTCGTCCAAATAACTTGTTAGGTCTAGAATTGAGTCTTTTTAATTGTTTGTTGCTGTTTTGAGTGCTTTAAGTTAGTTTTGAGTCTATAGAGTCTAATTTAGTATTTTTGAGTCTTATTTGAGTTGATTAGCATCCCTAGTTAATCCCCGGTTAGAACGATCCCTACTTGCATATATACTACAATTGTCACAAATAGGGTTTAATTTGTGTGTCAAGTTAATTTTCACACCAAATTTTGGCACCGTTGCCGGGGATTAGCAAACTTGCTAATCCCTTGTGTTTGTGTCGTGTCAAAGTGTGTCTTATGGCCAAGAGTGTCGTGTGTTTATTTGTTCCTTTATTTTTGTGTTTTCCGTGCCCTAATCTTTGTTTTTGTTTGTTTGCCGTGCCCTCTAAGAGGGTTGCTGATTTGTTTTGTTTCATTGTTCTAGGTACAAGTGTATGACTCGTAGTTCTGATCCTGTTCGTGAGAATATAATAGAGTTTGACGACGATTTTGAACAAACGTTGAGAAGAAATAGGAGGCATCTGGAACCTAGTCCCCCTAGTTCTGAGGCCGAATCTGAAGAAGAAGAAGTGGAAGAGGAAGAACAAGCCATGGCTGCAGATAATCGAACAATCAAGGAGCTTTCTGCCTTGGGGTTGGACAATGTCGTGCTTATTTGCATTTAATACCCTATGACGGCTTAAGGCAAGACTGATGAGTTCGAATTGAAGTCAAGCTTGCTGTATCATATTCCCAAATACCATGGGCTGTCCATGGAAGATCCAAACAAGCATTTGAAGGAGTTTGAAGTTGTATGCTCAAGCATGACACCCATTAACGTGGATGGGAATATTTTGAAGATGAAAGCTTTTCCATTCTCTCTTGTGGAAAAGGCTAAGGATTGGCTCGATGAATTGGCACCCGGGACGGTCACTTCTTGGGAAAGCATGAAGAGAGCATTCTTGGAGAAATTCTTCCCAACTTCAAGAGTGATTCTTTTGAGGAAGAAGATTAGCGGAATTCAGCAAAATCAAGGGGAGTCTTTTCCAGCATATTATGAGCGTTTCAAGACTCTAGTTGCATCATGCCGTCAACATCAAATGAAGGAAGAGCTCTTAATTCAATATTTCTACGAGGGACTCCTTCCAATTGAGAGACAAATGCTAGATGCTTCAGCGGGAGGTGCTTTGGTTGACAAAACACCGTTGGCTGCCAAGGTCTTAATTGCAAACTGAGCATTGAATGCACTACAATATGAAGGTGTTGGACAAAAAGATACCCCACGACAACAACAAGTGAATAAGGTAAGTGCAATTTCTGAAATTTAATCCCAATTAGCTAATCTCACTATGCTTGTGTCACAAGTGGTCGATGGATCCAAAGTGCAAGGTGCGCCCATATGTGGAGTGTGCTCCATGCAAGGGCATCTCAATGATCAATGTCCTCAATTGATGGAGAATGGAGGATGGGAAAGCGCCAATGCCATAGGTTATCAAGGCCAAAATCAACAAAGGAATGATCCATATTCAAATATATACAATCCGGGTTGGAGAGATCATCCAAACTTCAAGTGGAGGGAGCCTGATCAACCTCAACAATAAGGATGATATAGACAGCCATTTCCTGGGCTCTATCAAAGGCCATACGTACCACCACAACTTCCACCACAATCTGCCCAACCAAATTCAGGTTCGTCTTTGGACAATGGTAAAATGCTTCAAATACTAACCTCTTTGACTCAGGGATTACAAAATCAAGCCAAAGAGATGTGGGAAGTGAAGAAATAAATTGGGCAGATGGCAGAGTTCATGGGGCAGTTTAGAGAAGAAGGCAAACTACCTAACTCGACCATTGTTAATCCAAAATGAGGTTTTGAAACCGCTAAGGCTATCACCTTAAGAAGTGGCAAGGAAGTTGGAACTAACCCCAACCCAACCAAATCAAGTCAAAAAGAGGACGAAAAGCTGCTGCTCGAAGAGGAGGAATTGGACAAAGCCACGACAAGGATGGAACAAACCTTGCCGCAACCCCCTAATGCACCAAAATCGTCCCACACCACCAAGGTAAGTCCAAATTCGACTTTGTCAAGTTCTATTCCACTAAATGTGCCCTTTCCTAGCAGGTTTAGGCAATCAAAGAAGGAGGAGAATGAAAAGGACATTTTGGAAACCTTTAGGAAAGTTCAAGTCAATATCCCGCTTCTTGATGCAATCAAGCAAGTTCCTAAGTAGGCCAAATTCTTAAAAGAGCTTTGCACAACAAGGAAGAGGATTTCGAACAAGGAAATGGTGCATGTAAGTGAGAATTTTTCTGCAATCTTACAAAGGAAATTGCCTCCTAAATGCAAAGATCCTGATAGTTTTACAATTCCTTGTGTTATTGGCAATACTAAGTTTGAACATGCTATGTTAGACTTAGGAGCTTCAATTAATGTCATGCCTTACTCTATTTATGCATCTATGAACTTAGGAGAGCTTAAAAATGATGGAGTTATTATTCAATTAGCCGATCGTTCTAATGCATATCCAAAAGGAGTTTTGGAAAATGTTTTGGTGCAGGTTGATCATTTAATCTTTCTGGCTGATTTTTATATGCTTGAAATGGAAGACTCGGTTCATTCTCCACCCTTGCCACTCCTACTTGGAAGACCATTCATGAAAACAGCCCAAACAAAGATTGATGTGGCCAAGGGAGCATTAACAATGGAGTTTGGTGGTGATATAATTAAATTTAGTGTTTATGACTCTATTAAGAATCCTAATGATGTTCGTTCTTGTTTTGCCATTGATGTGCATAAGGGTATAGGGCAGGAACAATCCCCACATATCAAGAAGGATGCATCAAGAACACCATTGAAGAGGGAATTGGAGTGGTTGCCCTAAAACCACCCAATCTGGCCGAGAGTAGCCATAGTGACATTGTTGATAGGGCTGCCACTTTTGAGCCTCCATCACAATATGTTTGTAAGTCTCCAACCCCAATTCCAATTCCCATTTCAACTAATAGGTTGTTACCTTCTTTGGTGCAGGTATCCAATCGATTTCAAGGTGGTGGGAGCATTTACATGGACTTTAGGAACCAAAATACCACAATCAGGTTGGATCACTATCCCCTCCCATTCATTGAGCCATACTATGAGCACTATGAGAAGCATTTAGTGGAGGATATACCCCTCCATGCCATAAGCCTTATTGAAGATTAAAAGGAGGTATCGTCTGACTGGAAGACGTTAAAGCAAGCGCTTCTTGGGAGGCAACCCATGTGTTTAATCGAGGAGATGATGGAACTCTAGCTCCATAACCAGATTTGTGTTCCTAAACCCTACTCTTTACTGCTTTTACTTTGCCATGCTCGTCATGTTGTTAGTTGTGTTATTTGTTTGTTTGTTTGTGAGTCTATGCTTAAAACATTAAGGACAATGTTTGGTTTAAGTGTTTGGGGGGGGGGGCGTAAACAAGTCGTTTTTGCATGATTTTCGTGGGATTTTATCACCTATCACTTCCAAAGTTGTCATTCACTGTTTTAAGTGTTTTTAGTGTGTTTTGAAGTGTTTTTATGTGTCTTAAACAGAAAATCCGAAAATTTGAAAAAACAAAATCAAAAAAAGAATGTTTGAAAAACCCAAAAAGAGTTGTTTTTAGAGTCGTTTTTGTTTCTATATTTGTTTGTGTCTTAGGGTACCTTCCAACACAATGATGAGGATTTGGTTTTTAATTGCATGACTGTTAAAGAAAGTTACAAACATGGATGAAAGTTTGATATGCTCTTTGGTTTATGCCATGTAATCACAAAGGAAAAAAATTAGTTTTTGTAACATGCTTGAAGGAAGAAACTCAAACTAACGCTACAACCCTGAGAGACTTGAGCCTAAACGTTCTTTGGAGAGTTATTAATCTTTATTTCTTGTTTCCTAAAGTCATTGCATGATCTCATTATTCTTTGCTTGGTTGCTACTTAGAATGCGTTTCATCACTATAGTTCCAAATACTAGAACTCATACCTATTTCATTCAAAGCATGAAATTGATTAGCATAACAAATTACAAGATGAAGTTGTTTAGTTTAAGCCCAGAGCCAAAAAGCCTTACCCCTTTGCATATGTATTGTAGGATTAGCCCATTTGAGCCATATTTAGCCTAATTTCTTTGTTAACCACATTATCCTTACCTAGCCTAGAATAGGAATACCCATACCCTTGTTCTTAAAGGATAGTGAAGCATGACTTAGAGGGAATTCCTTTTGTTCTACAAATTGAAAAAAAACAAGTGTAGGGGAAGGGTTTATATGAAAAAAGGAAAAAACAAAAAAGAAGAAAAAGTTGAAGAAAAAAAAAAAGAGTTGAAAATAAGTGAGAATGAACTCATAAGTATTGGTTGTTGAAGAAAGGGTCCAAAAGTTTGATCCTGGCCCTAAGTGTTGTGAGAATCCCCCTTGGGTGTTTAAAGTTGGTTTCTGCATCAAAAGTGAATTCTAAGTGTTTATTTCATTACTTTGCTTACTATTGCTTTAAGAACTTTTGTTTATCCTTACCTTTCTTTGTTAGCCAATACCTTAGCCCCGTTACCCTTTGACTTCGATCTTGATTGTTATGTGTTTCAATATGTGGAGTTTAAAATTGGTTTGAGCATATGGTATCCCTGGTTCTCGCGTCTAAGTAGTGGCATTCCATTCATGAGATCGTATACATATACAAGTTAATAATTCCAGAAAGTGCCTTCTTTCATTACACATATATGAGTGCTAGTCTACATATTTACATCAATCTTCTCACATATACCTAGTGTAGGGAGTGTGGTCAGAAAATCTGTGTGAAAGTAGAGAGTATATCTTTTGAAGAATTGAGGGATTCTCTAAGGCATGTTACTACATTCAAAATCATGTTTTAATTGATGAAATGCGATCTAGTGAGTGGTAACTATGATTAAGTATGTGCTCGAGGGTAGGGATAACTAAAATCTATGTGAGTGGTGATCTTTAATATGCCATGTTGCATTGGAAATCCCTAAGGAAATTGTTGGAAGGTTTAGGTTGTGTCTTGTTTGTTTTGTTTATTTCGTTTTGCTCGAGGACTAGCAAAAGCTAAGTGTGGGAGAATTTGGTAGGAGCATATTTATGCTACTTAGTTATGTTGTTTCCTTACATTTAGTTAGCTAATTACTACTTATTACAGTGTTTTAAGCTATTTTCGTGTGTTTGTAGGTCCTTATGACAAAGTTGGCAAGAAAAGGCAATTTTGAGCCTTTTAGAGTAGTTTTGGGCTTATTATGGATAGCTTGTATATGGAGCAAGGTGGATGGATGAATTTGGAGTCAAAAGAGGCTTGGAACATGCTACAAATCAGAAAAGACAAGTTTAAGACAAAGAACATAAGGAAAGAGCAAGAAATATGGAAACTTATCCTAACAACATTATCTTATCCAAACCTTATCCTATCTTATCCTAACCTAATCTTGTTCCACCTTAAATCTAGCTGCAAGTGGACCTAAAAACATGATTTCTAGAAGCCTTATCTAACCCTAAAAGGGTGCCGCACCCTTCCCTCTTTTATTTCTTCTAGAAAACCCAAAATCAGCCACAAAACACCTAGTTTCTAGAAGGCCCAATTTTGGACGAATTTCCTACACCTTTTTCCTCTTGGATTCTGATTTAAATTGGCCCTTTTCCTCTTGGATTTGGATTGTATAAGTCCATATCAGAAATTAATTGGGCTATGACTTAATTTCCAAGCAATGTGCCGCACCCTAGGGGCCCTAATCACTTGTTTCTGCTAGGTTGAACCCTAATTTTGATTCCTACGGTTTTTGTCGTGCTATATATATATGTAACTTAATGTGCTGCACACCCTTACACACCCTATGCAGCCATTCATCCTTCAATTCATTCATTCATTCACACCACACACCATCCATTTAGAAACACAACCTTTGCCGCAACCCTAGGGAGAAGAAGGAATGTCGTGGCTTCCATAGGAGAAGGAGACCCTTGTGCCGCAAGAAATCTGCATCCATTAGAGACTTCTAGAGTTCTTTCTTCCCTCGTTTCGTTTCCATGTTTATTTTAATTTGCTTTTCAATTGTTATGAACATGTGTAACTAAGGTTTTCTTAGTTAGAGGTGAATTCAAAGCCATGGACTTATGTTTTATATGAATTGATTTCCTCCAGATTTTGTTTCTTGAATTGTGAATGCGATTTACTTAATTGATTTATTGAGAACTTGTTCTTGTGTGTTGATTAAGGATGCATATTTAGATTTCATGCATGAATTTGATGCTAGAATATAAGGGAATTTCACCTAATCATTATGAACTTATATTCATAAGTAGTAAAAGTCATGATTGTGTTAAGTAAATTCTAGGCAAGAGTATCATGCAATTCATAGTTACGAATGCCTAGTCAATGCTTATGGTTTTTAAAAAGTTTAATGATCTTTGATTGTATCTCTATTATGCGGTTCATGTAGGGAACTTGATAAGAATAATTTGGTTGTCAATACGTATTCCATCCAATTCAATGAGTGAAACTAGGAAAATCTAAAAGTTAATTTGTGCTTCTCACAATTAATTTGGGGCATTGTCATTCATGGTTTAAAGGGATAAAATCTGGAAATCAATTTGTGTTGCATATGTGCATGTGTGGAGAAGGACCCTCTAACTAGCCTTTTACCCATTCAATTCATCTAATTTAGTGTCTAATCTGTTTAGTTTACAATTTGCCTAATTTAATTAGTTAGAAAAGTGTTTGAATTTGTCCAATCTAGTGTTTTGAGTCTAAGTTAGTTAAAATTCGTCCAAATGACTTTTTAGGTCTAGAATTGAGTCTTTTTAATTGTTTGTTGCTGTTTTGAGTGT
Source organism: Pyrus communis (assembly GCF_963583255.1). Lineage (NCBI taxonomy): Eukaryota > Viridiplantae > Streptophyta > Magnoliopsida > Rosales > Rosaceae > Pyrus > Pyrus communis. The sequence goes on from NC_084804.1 coordinate 26,631,315, forward strand.
TTTAAGTTAGTTTTGAGTCTATAGAGTCTAGTTTAGTGTTTTTGAGTCTTATTTGAGTTAATTAGCATCCCTAGTTAATCCCCGGTTAGAACGATCCCTACTTGCATATATACTATAATTGTCACAAATAAGGTTTAATTTGTGTGTCAAGTTAATTTTCACACCACTTCTCAGAGGGATGTCCTTGGATAGAACACACACCACATATGTTGGGTCCTTGCATCCTCATTCCCTCGCCCATCTGAGACACAATAGAAGTAAGATTAGCTAATTAAGATTGAATGTCAGATGTGGAACTTACCTCATGTACTTGCTGCCATGGGGGGTCTCTTTGCCCAATTCCTTCGTATTGTTGTGCATTTAAAGCGCAGTTTGCAATTAGGGTCTTGGCTGCCATAGGGGTTTTGCCCATCAATGCACCTCCCGCTGAAGCATCGAGCATTTGCCTTTCAATTGGAAAAAGGCCTTCATATAAATATTGAAGTAAAAGCTCCTCCTTCATTTGATGTTGAGGACATGATGCGATAAGGGCCTTGAAATGCTCATAATACGCCGGAAAAGACTCTCCTTGGCTTTGTTGGATTCTACTAATCTTCTTCCTCAAAAGAATAACTCTTGAAGTAGGGAAGAATTTCTCCAAGAACGCTCTCTTCATGCTCTCCCAAGAAGTGACGGTTCCGGGTGCTAATTCGTATAACCAATCTTTAGCCTTTTCTAAAAGAGAAAATGGAAAGGCCTTCATCTTCAAAATATTGCTACCAACATTAATTGGAGTCATGCTTGAACACACCACCTCAAACTCTTTTAAATGCTTGTTTGGATCCTCCATGGACAGTCCATGGAACTTTGGAATGTGGTGCAACAAACTAGACTTCAATTCAAACTCATCGGTCTTATCTTGAGCTGCCCTAGGATATTGGATGCATAGGGGTGCGGCATTGTCCATTCCCGAGGTGGAAAGCTCCTTGATTGTACGATTGTCCGTTGCCATGACTTGTTTCTCTTCTTCCTCTCTTGCTGTGTGCTCCTCTTCCTCCTCAAAATCAGATTCTGAGCTAGAACTTGGTGGGTTAAGTTCTGGCTCCTTCCTCCACCTTCTCAAAGTTCGCTCAAAATTGTCGTCAAAGTCCAAGATCAGCAACTAAAAAAAATATATGAAAAAGAAACAAAAGAAACAACGGGGGATTAGCAAAGTTGCTAATCCCCGGCAACGGCGCCAAAAATTTGATGTGATAAATAATAGCACTCACATTAAACCCTCTTATTGACAATTGTAGTAAAGATGTAAGTAGGGATCGTTCAAGGCCGAGGATTAGGAGGGATTGCTAATCTAATAAAAACTGACTCAAGAATACAAAACTAGGCTTGAAAACACTTAAATAGACTCAAAGACTCTTAACTAAACTTATATGACTCAAAACAAATTGAAAAGACTCAAAACAACACAAAACAATCAAGTAGACTCACACTAGACTCTAGGACTTAATTTGGACGAAAATAGAATTGGTTTTGACTCAAAACACTTAAAAACACAAATTGGACAGATTCTAGCTATTTAGACACGACAAAGTAAAGGGGATTGGGTTTTTGGATGAATTTAAAATAAAACAAGTAACTTAAAGACTTAAACAAAGTTTGGACGAATTTGAGAAAAAACTATGGATGATTAGTGATAGGTACATATTTAGGCGACTTAGTTAGCTTGTTTTCGTACATTTATGTTGTTAGTTCATAGTTATTTTAGTAGTTTAAGCTATTTTCGTGTGTTTTTAAGGTTCATATGGCTAAGGAAGCAAAAAGGTGCATTTTGGAGCATTTTGGAGCAAAATTGGACTTGGAATGGATAGCATATGCTTGGAGCAAAAGGAATGGACGAAATTGAAGACCTAAAGGTGTGAAGATTCCTAATCACAAGAGGAATCCTAATCAAAAGAGGAATCCTAGTCAAAGAAGGTTTCCTACTTGAAGTAGGAAAGTTAAGCCAAGGTTTCCTATTTTGGTTTAACCTTTCCTAATCCTAAAAGACCTTATGTTTTAGCAACATTGAAGACTCCTATGCATTTTAGGACACAAACCAAGCCTTCCTTGCAACCTAATTACCCTTGCCGTGCATTCCATAGAGTTTTCCTTCCATGCCGTGCAAGGGAAGTCCTTATTTCCTATTCTATGTCATAAAACCACATGCCTTTTCACCCCATTCTCAGCCGCACCTTACATACCTTTTCTATCCCAAATCCTTGCTTAAATTCAACATTAAATCACATTCCCTTTTCATACAATTTATGCCGCAAGTTTCGTTCCCCTTTCCGTTGGATTTTTTGATTTTATATCTCCTTTTCCTTATGGATTTGGGGGTCCAATCCTTTCCTAAACTATGTAATAAACCTTAGGATTCTTTCTCTCAAATAAATACCAAATCGCACCCTTATTCTACCCTAATCATTCACCCACACAATCTGCCATCCTTCATCCTTTCTCCCAACCTTTGTCGCAGCTTTCAACCTTTTTTCCACCATTCATACACTTTCATACCTTGACCCAAACACTCAGACACCATTCCCAACCTTTGCCGCACCACCCTACCAACCTAAATCCATTCACAACCCATAAATCCATCCAAAATCACCCCTAGACTCTTGTGCACAGCTTTGCAAGGATGAAGAAGAGAAGAAGAAGCCTTGGACGTTTGTGCATTCAAGTTGGAGTGTTGGAACGTTTTTAGGTGCAATCTATCTTTTGTTTTCAATGTTTAATTCAATTTTCCTTTGTTTTGTTGTGAACATGAGAGGCTAAACTCGTTTTAGCTAGGGGAGGCTTTGAAACCATGATTATATTTATGTTATGAATTGATTAAGTCCAGTTGTGATTTCATAAATTGTGAATGCAATTTACTTAATCATTTGATGGATAACTTATTCTTGTATGTTGATTAGGGAGGGAGGCCTACTTAATTTGCATGCTTGAATTTGGTGCTAGAATATAAGGGAGTTTCACATAATCGTCACAAACGTATATTCACAAGTAGTTAAGGTTGTTTTCACAATCATGTTAAGTAAATTCCTAGCATGAGTATCATGATGTCATAGTTACAAGTGCTTTGTCAATACTTATGATTTTCATTGAATGTAATGATCTTTGATTGTATCTCTATTATGATGTCATGTAGGGAACTTTTGAAGAATGCTTTGGGTTGTAGTATGATGTCATCCAATCCAATAACTTAAGGAAAATCTGAGGGTTAATTAGTGATGTCACGGTTAATCTAGGGTGTTGAGGTTCATGGTTTATCGAAAAAGCAACTGGAAATCAATTTGTGTTTGAATGTGTCATGTGTGGAAAAGTATCCTCTAGCTATCTAATCATCCATTGTTTTTCTCAAATTCGTCCAAATTGCATTTAAGTCTTTTAGTTACTTATTTTTGTCTTAAATTCGTCCAAAACCCAATTCCCTTTACTTACTTGTTTCAAATCTGTCCTAAAGTGTGTTTTTGAGTCTTTTGAGTCAAAACCAATTCTATTTTCGTCCAAATTAAGTCTTAGAGTCTAAATTGAGTCTTTTGGATTGTTTTGTGTTGTTTTCAGTCTTTTAAGTTTGTTTTGAGTCATATAAGTTTAGTTAAGAGTCTTTGAGTTTGTTTAAGTGTTTTTAAGCATATTTTTGTATCTTTGAGTCAGTTTTCATTAGATTAGCAATCCCTCCTAATCCCCGGCCTAGAACGATCCCTACGTATATCTATACTACAATTGTCAAAAAAAGGGTTTAATTTGAGTGCTATTATTTATCACATCAATTAGCTAGCTAGAGGATTCTTTTCCACAGATGATGCTTTTGAACACAAATTGATTTCCAGTTGCTTTCTCGATAAACCACGAACCTCAACACCCCAGATTAACCGTGACATCACTAATTAGCCCTCAGATTCTCCTTTAGTTATTGGATTGGATGACATCATTCGACAACCCAAAGAATTCTTCAAAAGTTCCCTACATGACATCATAATAAAGATACAATCAAAGATCATTACGTTCTATGAAAATCATAAGTATTGACAAAGCATTCGTAACTATAACATCACGATACTCATGCCAGGAATTTAACTTAACATCATTGTGATAAACAACCTTAACTACTTGTGAATATAAGTGTGTAACGATTATGTGAAACTCCCTTATATTCTAGCATCAAATTCAAGCATGCAAACTAAGTAGGCTTCCTTAATCAACATACAAGAATAAGTTCTCAATCAAACAATTAAGTAAATTGCATTCACAATTTATGAAATCACAACTAGAATTAATCAATTCATATCACAAATATAATCATGGTTTCAAAGCCTCCCCTAGCTGAAACGGGTTTAGCCTCTCATGTTCACAGTAAAACAAAGAAAACTTGAATTAAACATTGAAAACAAAAGATAGATTACACCTAAAAACGTTCCAACAATCCAGCTTGAATGCAAAAAGGCTTATTCTCCTTTCCTTCTTCCTTGCTAGGCTGCGGCACAAAGGTTTTAGGGTGCGAAAAGTGTTTTGTGGTGTGTTAGGTTCAAGGATGGATGTATGGCAGGAAGGTATGATGAAGGGAAGAGCATGGAATGGTGTAAGGAAGGGGATGAAGGCTGCAGATTGATGTTTAGAAGGGTGAATGATGGCTGGTTGTGTATGTGAATGAATAAGGTTCTATATAGGTGCAGCAAAGGGTTATATATTTAAGGGAAAAGACCTTAACTTTAATTACTTGTTTTAGGAAAGAATTAGACCCCAAATCCTCAAGGAAAAGGAGAATTAAAGTCAGAATCACAAGGGAAAAGGGAAGGAAACTTGCGGCAAGGAAGAATAGGGAAGGGAAGGTGGTTTCCCTTGCACGACGAGGAAGAGACAAGTTAACGCAAGCCATGGCAAGGACTAGAAGGGTACATGGAAGGTTTAGTTTGTGTCCTATAATGCATAAGAGACCTTCAATGTTGCTGGAACTTAGGGATATTTAGGATTAGGAAAGGTCAAACCAAAATAGGAAACCTTGGCTTAACTTTCCTACTTCAATTAAGAAACCTTTTTTGATTAGAAATCCTTCTTTGATTAGGAATCCTAACATCTTTAGGTCTTCAATTTCATCCATTCCCTTTGCTCCAAGCATATGCTATCCATTCCAAGTCCAACTTTGCTCCAAAAGGCTCTAGAATTCGTCAGAAACCCAATCCCCTTTACTTTGTTGTGTCAAATTAGCTAGAATCTGTCCTATTGTGTGTTTTTAAGTGTTTTGAGTCAAAACCAATTCAATTTTTGTCCAAAGTAAGTCTTAGAGTCTAGTTTGAGTCTATTTGATTGTTTTGATTCCTTTTAGTTTGTTTTGAGTCATATAAGTTTAGTTAAGAGTCTTTGAGTTCATTTAAGTGTTTTTAAGCCTAGTTTTGTATCTTTGAGTCAGTTTTTATTAGATTAGCAATCCTTCCTAATCCCCAGTCTAGAACGATCCCTACTTACATCTTTACTAAAATTGTCAATAACAGGGTTTAATTTGAGTGCTATTATTTATCACATCAAATTTTTGGCGCCGTTGCCGAGGATTAGCAACTTTGCTAATCCCCTGTTGTTTCTTTTTGTTTCTTTTTCATGTGTTTTTGTTTTAGTTGCTGGCCTTGTTTTCTTTTCTTGTTTTTAGGTACTAGTTTATGACTCGTAGCTCTCAACCTATTCGTGCAAATATCTTGGACTTTGACGACGATTTTGAGCGAACTTTGAGAAGCACAAGTCATGGCTGCAGACAATCGAAGAATCAAGGAGCTTTCAGCCTCGGGAATGGACAATGCCGCACCCCTATGCAATCAATATCCTAGGGCAGCTCAAGATAAGACCAATGAGTTCAAATTGAAGTCTAGCTTGTTGTACCACATTCCAAAGTACCATGGGCTGTCTATGGAGGATCCAAACAAGCACTTGAAGGAATTTGAAGTGGTTTGTTCAAGCATGACTCCAGTCAACGTTGATGCCAACATTTTGAAGATGAAAGCTTTTCCATTCTCTCTATTGGAAAAAGATAAGGATTGGTTTCAAGAATTAGCACTTGGCATGGTTACATCTTGGGGAGAGCATGAAGAGAGCGTTCTTAGAAAAATTCTTTCTCACTTCAAGAATCATTCTCTTGAGGAAAAAGATTAGTGGAATTCAAGAAAATAAAGGGGAGTCATTTCCATCCTACTATGAGCGTTTCAAGACTCTTGTTGCATCATGTCCTCAACATCAAATGAAACAAGACCTTCTCATTCAATATTTCTACGAATGACTTCTTCCAATTGAGAGACAAATGCTTGATGCATCAGCGGAAGGAGCTTTGGTTAACAAAACACCAATTGATGCCAAGACTTTGATTGCCAACCGAGCCTTGAATGCACAATAATATGAAGGAATTGGGTAGAGAGACAGACCACGGCAGCAACATGTGAATGAGGTAAGTGCAATTTCTAAAATTCAATCTTAATTGGCTAATCTCACTCTTCTTGTGTCATAGGTTGTTGAAAAACCCAAAAAAGCAAGAAAACACAATCTGTGGTGTGTGATCAATACAAGGACATCAATCTAAAAAATGCCCTCAATTGATTGAGAATGGTGGATGGGAGAGTGTCCATGCCATGGGCTACTAAGTGCAAAACCAGCCAAGGCATGATCCATACTCAAATACTTACAATCCGGGATGAAGAGATCACCCAAACATGAGGTGGAGAGAGCCTCAACAACCTTAACAACAAGGAGGATTTCGTCCAACACCCCCTGGGATATATCAAAAGCCATTCACACCTATGCAACCTCAACCACCTCCGGTTCAATCAAATTCAGGTACATTTTTGGATAATGATAAGGTTATTCAATTATTAACCACTTTGACGTAGGGCGTACAAAATGAAGCTAAGGAGGTGGATGACTTGAAGAAACAAATGGGGCATATGGTGGAATTCATGGGACAATTTAGAGACCAAGGAAAATTACCTAGTTCAACCATTATCAACCCAAAGAGAGGATTTGAATCTACCAAAGCTATCATATTGAGAAGTGGAAAAGAGGTTGGAGTTGAGCCAAGACCATCCAAATTAAGTCAACAAAAGGATGGGAAGTTGCAAATTGAGGAAGAAGGACAAGGCCAAGCCACGACAAATGTAGCAACACCTTTGTCGCAGCCACTTAGAGACCCCAATTCATCCAATTCATCCAATTCGTCCAATATAGGTAAGTTGGGTTCAAATTCCATTAATTCTAACCCTATTCCCTCCAATGTACCTTTCCCTTGCAGATTTATGCAAGCAAAGAAATAGGAGAATGACAAAGACATTCTTGAGACATTTAGGAAGGTACAAGTCAACATTCTACTCCTTGATGTAATCAAACAAGTTTCAAAGTATGCCAAATTCTTGAAGGAGCTTTGCACAACAAAGAAGAGGGTTTCGAATAAAGAAGTGGTGAGGGTAAGTGAAAATATTTCCGCTGTTTTACAAAGGAAATTACCTCCAAAATGCAAAGATCCAGGTAGTTTCACAATCCCTTGTGTTATTGGCCAAACTAAGTTTGAACACGCTATGTTAGACTTAGGAGCTTCAATTAACGTCATGCCATACTCTATTTATGAATCCATGAACCTAGGAGAGCCGCAAAATGATGGTGTGATTATTCAATTAGCCGATCGTTCTAATGCATATCCAAAGGGAGTTTTGGAAGATGTTTTGGTGCAAGTTAATAACTTGATCTTCCCGGCTAATTTATATGTGCTTGAGATGGAAGATATGGCCCATTCGACATCCTTGCCGATCCTTCTTGGGAGACCATTATGAAAACAGCCCGCACCAAGATCGATGTGTTCAAAGGGACTTTAACGATGGAATTTGATGGGGAAGTTATTGATTTTAATATTTATGAAACTATGAGATATGCTAATGATGATCATTCATGATTTTCTATTGATATCACTGATTCATTGGCGTAGGAACATCTTGAACAATTACATGAAGATGCAATTGAAACGGTCATTACAAGTGGAATGAGAATCAAAAACCAAGTGGCAGCACCAATTCAAACCATGTCGTGCCCCCTTGTGATGATGTAATTGAAGTGGTGGCTGCCCTCGAGTCATTGCCATGGAAAAATGGTAAGTCCCCAGCCCCAATTTCAATTCCCGTTTCAAGTAATAAGTTGTTTCCTTCAGTGATACATCCACCTTCCCTTGAGCTTAAACCATTACCAAACCACTTGAAGTAGGTTTTCTTGGGCGAACAAGAGACCTTACCTGTCATTGTGGCTTACTTACTCACGGCACAATAAGAAGACAAATTGGTAAGGGTGCTAAAGGAGTACAAAACAGCCATTGGTTGGACCTTGGCCGATATCAAAGGAATAAGCCCTACTACATGCATGCATCGTATACTCTTGGAGGAGGGGGCTAAACCATCTCGAGAAGCTCAACACGGACTTAACCCTCCAATGATGGAAGTCATGAAGAAGGAGATTATCAAACTCCTTGATTGTGGCGTGATCTATTACATCTCTGATAGTTGTTGGGTTTCGTCGGTCCAAGTTGTTCCAAAGAAGTCCGGAGTCAAGGTGGTGAAGAAAGAAGAAAATGAGCTTGTGCCCACATGTATCCAAAAAAGGGTGGAAAGTTTGTATCAATTATAGGAAGCTTAATGCCACCACAAGGAAAGATCACTTCTCTTTGCCATTCATTGATCAAATGCTTGAAAGGTTAGCGGGTCGTGGTATGCAGATTTGGTGAATTTTTTGGTGTCTAAACAAGTTCCAAGCACCCTAAACAAACACCAACGTGATAAACTCAAGAAGGATGCACGGTTTTATGTGTGGGATGACCCATATTTGTGGAAATATACTCTGATCAGATTCTTCGTAGGTGTGCATGATTCTGAGTTTATTTAATTTTAACTTGTTGTCACACTTATGCATGTGGGGGTCATTTTGGCACACAACGCATAGCCCTTAAGGTGTTAGAATGTGGATTTTGTTGGCCTACAATCTTTAAAGATGCTAGAACTTTTTGTATGACTTGTGATCATTGTCAAAGAATGGGCAATATAGGTGCAAGGGATCAAATGCCGCAGACCCCTATGTTCAATGTTGAAATTTTTGATGTTTGGGGCATTGATTTCATGGGTCATTTTCCTTCTTCATATGGTTTCACTTATATTTTGCTTGCGATTGATTATGTCTCAAAATGGGTGGAAGCAAAAGCCACCCGTACTAATGATTCTAGAGTGGTTGCAGATTTCATCAAAACTAACATCTTCTCTAGATTTGGGATGCCTAGAGTGCTCATAAGTGATGGAGGGTCTCATTTTTGTAATCGCACCATTGAGGCGCTACTCAAGAAATATAATGTCACACATAAGGTTTCAACACCTTATCACCCTCAAACAAATGGCCAAGCCGAGGTTTCCAATAGAGAAACCAAGCAGATTTTGGAGAAGATCGTTAGGCCACCAAGAAAGGATTGGAGCTTGCATTTGGAGGATGCAATGTGGGCATATTGTACGGCCTACAAAACACCCATTAGGATGTCCCATTTCGGCTTATCTATGGCAAACCATGCCATCGTCCCGTGGAATTAGAACACAAGGCACATTGGGCTGTCAAAACATTCAACATGGACATAGATGCAGCTGGAATTCATAGGAAGCTTCAATTGAATGAACTTGAAGAGCTTAGGCTTGAAGCTTATGAGAATGCTCGCATTTATAAGGAGAAGACAAAGGCATTCCATGACAAGATGATTCGTAGCAAAACATTCTCCATAGGGCATAAAGTGTTACTTTTCAACTCTCGCCTTCGTTTGTTTCCCGGTAAGTTACGTTCTAAATGGATTGGCCCTTTTGTTATTACTAATGTTTTTCCCTATGGTGTAGTCCAAATCCAAAGCTTAAGGAATGGCCAAGAATTCAAGGTGAATGGGCATCGTTTGAAGCCATATTATGAGAATGTTGAAGGGCTGATTGTAGAGGATGTACCCTTCCATGCCGTGGGTTCCAATAGAGCTTAAGATGAGGTATCGTTCGGCTAGAAGACGTTACAGCAAGCGCTTCTTGGGAGGCAGCCCATGCATTCAAATAAAGAAGACTTAGGCAATCCAACAATCCACAACCAGATTTGCATTCCTAAACCCTTCTCTTTATTGCTTGTACTTTGCCATGATAGTTGTGTTTGTTAGTTTATGTTGTTTGTTTGAATGTGAGTCTTTGTTTGAAACATTGATGACAACGTTTGATTTAAGTGTTGGGGGGTGGGTGTAAACAAGCTGTTTTTGCATGATTTTCATGGGATTTTACCACCTATCACTTCTAATGTTGTTTCTCACTGTTTTGAAGTGATTTTGGTGTGTTTTGAAGTGTTTTTTATGTGTCTTGAACAAAAAATACGAAAATTTGAAAAACCCAAAAAGAGTTGTTTTAGAGTTGTTTTTGTATGTTTGTTTGTGTCTTTCAAACTTTTTCCGAAATTTTGTTTTTTTTTTGTTTTTTTTTGTTTTATGACACGAAAACACTTTTAAAACAATGAATAACAACATTAGTAGTGATAGGTGGTGAATTTTGAAAATAAGTCATGAAAAGCATCTATTTACCCTCCCCACACTTAAATCAATCATTGTCCTCAATGTTTCAAAAGTAGACTCACACGCAAACAATCAAACAACACAACTAAGAAACATGACAATTATGGAAAAGTGAAAGCAATAAGGAACGCAAATCTGGTTTTGGAGCCAGAGATTCCTAGGTCTTCTGTATTTAAACGCATGGGTTGCCTCCCAAGAAGCGTTGCTTTAACGTCTTCCAGTCGGACAATACCTCCATTCAAGCTTCACTAGGGCCAATGGCATAGAGGGGTACATCCTCCACAACATGCTTCTCAAAATACTCATAGTAAAGCTTCGAACAGTGTCCATTCACTTTGAATTCATGTCCTGTCTTTAAACTTTGAATTTGGACTGCACCATAAGGAAAGACATTAGTAACAACAAAAAGACCAACCCATTTAGAACGTAACTTACCTGGAAACAATCAAAGACGGGAGTTGAAAAGCAACACTTTTTGCCCTACAGAGAACATCTTACTATGAATCATCTTGTCATGGAATGCCTTCGTTTTCTCCTTGTAAATATGAGCGTTCTCATAAGCCTTGTTCTGAATCTCCTCAAGCTCATTCAATTGAAGTTTCCTATGAAGACCAGTTGCATCTATGTCTATATTGAACGTCTTGACTACCCAATGAGATTGGTCTTCCAATTCAACTGGAAGATGGCATGGTTTCCCATAGATGAGCTAAAAGGGGGACATCCTAATTGGTGTTTTGTAGGTTGTACGATACGCCCACAATGCATCATTTAAATGCAAGCTCCAATCCTTTCGAGTTGGTCCAACTGTCTTCTCCAAAATCTGCTTGATTTCTCGATTTGAAACCTCGGCTTGCCCACTTGTTTGAGGATGATAAGGTGTTGAAACCTTATGCGTGACGTTATACTTCTTAAGCAACGCCTCAATGGTTCCATTGCAAAATTGAGAACCCCCATCACTTATAAGTACTCTTGGCATTCTAAATCTGGCAAATATGTTAGTTTTGACAAAATCTGCAACCACTTTGGAATCATTAGTACGGGTGGCTTTTGCTTCCACCCATTTCAATACATAATCAACATCAAGTAAAATATAATTGAAACCATGAGATGAAGGAAAAGGACCCATGAAATTAATACCACAAACATAAAAAATTTCAACTGAATAGATTAGGGCCTGCGGCATTTGGTCTCTTGGACTTATATTCCCTGTTCTTTGACAACGATCACAGGTTATGCAAAAGTTCTAGCATCCTTAAATATAGTAGGCCAATAAAATCCACATTCTAGAACTTTAAGTGTTGTTCTTTGAGTGCCAAAATGACCCCCACATGCATAAGTGTGACAGAAAGTTAAAATTGAATTAAACTCAGATTCATGCACACACCTATGAAGAATCTAATTAGGGCAATATTTCCAAAAGTACAGGTCATCCCACACATAAAACTATGCATCCTTTTTAAGTTTGTCACGTTGGTGCTTGTTTAGGGTGCTTGGAACTTGTTTAGACACCAAATAATTCACTAAATTGGCATACCATGGCTCACTTACCTCAACGAACAATAGCTGCTCGTCTGGGAATGCTTCTAGGATGGGTAATGGCTCCTCATCATGTACCAAACGGCTCAAGTGGTCAGTCACCATATTCTCACATCCTCTTTTGTCCCTAATTTCTATGTCAAACTCTTGAAGAAGAAGCATCCAGCGAATAAGCCTTGGTTTGGCTTCTTTCTTTATGAGTAAGTACTTCAAAGCTGCATGGTCAGAGTAAATTATAACTTTAGTACCAAGTAAATAAGAATGAAACTTATGTAAAGCAAACACAACAGTAATTCAATTGAGCTTCGGGATGCGTAGTAAATGACGTGTGGCTTCTTGTCCTTCTGTTGTCCCAAAACAGCCCCTAAAGCATAATCTGAAGTATCACGCATAAACTCAAACGGAAGGCTCCAATCTAGTGGAACAATGATAGGTGCCGAAGTGAGCATCTCCATAAGGTGATTGAAGGCCTTCTCACATTCTTCATCGAACACAAATGGCACATCCTTCTGTAGAAGTCAGCTGATGTGAAAATTAATTGACACATAAAGTAAACCCTATTTGTGACAATTGTAATATATATGTAAGTAAGGATCGTTCTAGACCGAGGATTAACTAGGGATGCTAATCAACTCAAAACTGACTCAAAAACACAAAATTAGGCTTAAAAACACTTAACTAGACTCTAACAACTCAAAACAAGCTAAATAAGCTCAAAGCACACAAACTAAATTAAATTGACTCAAAACAGGTCCTAGGAAGTGATTTGGATGAAAATTGAACTAAAAAAATCAAAAGAGATATGGACAGATTCAAACGAATTGAAACAAAACTAACACAAATAAGAACTAAAGGGTTATTTGGACAAATTTTAAACTCTACTTGACTCAAAACACTAATAGAACTAAACTGAACAGATTCTAACTAAGTTAAAACACCAAATATTAAAGGGGGATTGATTTTTACGAAATTAATTAAACTAGGCAAACTGCAAAACTAAACAGGTTAGACACTAAATTGTTGAATTAAAGGTGAAAACCTAGTTAGAGGGTCCTTCTCCACACATGACATATGCATACAAACCAATTTCCAGTTATTATTCCTTTAGACTATGAATGACAACGCCCCAAGTTAATTGCATCGCACAACCAACCATCAGATTTTCCATATTTCATTGAATTGAATGAATACGCATTACAACCAAATTACCTTTCTCAAGTTCTCTATATGAAACGCATGATAGAGATACATATCAAAAGTCATTAAGTTTTATGAAAATCATAAGCATTGACAAGGCATTCATCACTATGAAAAGCATGAGACTTCTGCCAAGGATTCACTTAACACAATCATGACTAGTGACTTCCACTACTTGTGAATATAAACGAATAACTATTACATGAAACTCCTTTATATTCTAGTGAAAATTAACTTGACACACAAATTAAACCCTATTTGTGACAATTGTAGTAGATATGTAAGTAGGGATCGTTCTAGACTGGGTATTAACTAGGGATGCTAATTAGTATAAATAAGACTCAAAAACACTAAACTAGACTCTATAGACTCAAAACTAACTTAAGACACTTAAAACAACAAGCAACAATCAAAAAGACTTAATTCTAGACCTAACAAGTGATTTGGACGAAAATAGAACTTAACTTGACTCAAAAGACTCAAAGAAAACAGATTTTGACTCAAATAACAAGACTAAATGAAAGGGGGATTGTTTTTGACGAATTTAAAACTTAAAACAAAAACTTTGTAGAAAACACTTTGGAAAAACGAAATTAGGTGAATTAAATGGGTGACAGGCTAGTTAGAGGGTCCTTCTCCACATATGATATATGCATATAAACCAATTTCTAGTTATCTTTCCTTTAGACTATGAATGACAACGCCCCAAGTTAGTTGCATCGCATAACTAACCATCAGATTTTCCTTATTTTATTGAATTGGATGGAATAAGCATCGCAACCAAATTATCTTCCTCAAATTCCCTATATGAAACGCATAATAAAGATACATATCAAAAGTCATTAAGTTCTATGAAAATCATAAGCATTGACAAGGCATTTATCACTATGAAACGCATGAGACTCATACCAAGGATTTACTTAACGCGATTATGACTAGCAACCTCCACTACTTGCGAATATAAGTGAATAACTATTACGTGAAAGCCCCCCTTATACTCTAGCATCAAATTCATGCATGCAAATTAAGTGTCGACCCCCAACCCACATACATAAACAAGTTTTAATAACATAGATAAGCAAATCACATCCAAGACTCAAGAAACAATAACTGGATATAATCAATTCATATAAAACATATAATCATGGCTTCGAATTCACCTCTAACTAAAAAGAAATTAGTTCCACCTGTTCATCATAATTGAAAACCAAATTAATATAAACATTGAACTAAAACTAATGATAGAATACACCAACAACACTCCACACTCCAATGGCATGCACGGCACTCCTTGGATGGCAGATTGCACAAGTCTTCTTCTCCTTCCTTCCTTGCTTGCGGCACTAGGGTGATGTGGTGTGAATTATGGTGTTTTATGGCTGAATGTATGAATGAATGAACGAGTGAATGGATGGGTTGAATGGTGCGGCATAGGGTTGTATTTATAGGCTAATTTATGCACAATATCTGAAGGAAAAGGATTGCACAATCCAATGGGAAAAGGGTTATGGTTTGGCAAAAACCAAAACGGAAAGGGATAGGGAATTTTCGCCAGAAATTAAGGGCTTCTAGAACTAGGTATTTTGTGGCAGAAATTAGACTTCTAGAAGGGATAAATGGCAGATTTCTGGACCCAAATGGATAAGGACATATGATATAGGTGTAGGAAAGGGATTACAACTCCTAAACCTCCAGGGAATGGCCTATATGCAGCATGCACAAGGATTAGGCTTCTAGAATCTAAGTTGTGTGTGTAAATGTATATCCAATCCCTTCAAAATAGCTAGATTTAAGGCACAACCTGATTTGGATAGGATAAGATAGGATAATGTTAGATTTAGGAAAGGATAAGGTTGGTTAGGACAAGATAAGATAAGGTTGGATAAGGTTCCTTATTTCTTGCTCTTTCCTTATCTTCTTTGCATTTGAATTTCTTTCTCCAGATTTGTAGCCTTTCCTAGCCTCTTTTGACTTCAATTTCGTCCATCCACTTTGCTCCATGGTTAAGCTATCCAATCCATGCCCAAAACCGCTCCAAATAGCTCCAAAATGCACTTTCTTGCTCCTTTTGCCATTAGGACCTAAAAACATATGAAAATAGCTTAAAAGACTTTAATAAGTAGTAATTAACTATCTAAATGCAAGGAAACAACATAGCTAAGTAGCATAAATATGCTCCTATCATCTAGCACCAAATTCATGCGTGTAAACCAAGTATTGATCCTCAATCAACATACATAAACAAGTTTTAATAACTCAGATAAGCAAATCACATTCAAGACTCCAGAAACAATAACTAGACGTAATCAGTTCATATAAAACATATAATCATGGCTTCGAATTCACCTCCAACAATAAAGAAATTAGTTCCTCATGTTCATAACAATTGAAAAGAAAATTAAAAAAAACATCGAACTAAAACTAAGGACAGAAAGAACCCAGAAACACTCCAGACTCCAATGGCAGATTACACCGCACTCTTCTTCTCCTTCCTTCCTTGCGGCACTAGGATAATTTAGGTGCATGTGGTGTGAATTTTGGTGGTTGATGGCTGAATGAATGAATGAATGAGTGAATGGATGGTAGGTGATAGGAGCATATTTAGGTGACTTAGTTAGCTTGTTTTCTTACATTTATGTTGTTAGTTCTTAGTTATTTTAGTATTTTGAACTATTTTCGTGTGTTTGTAGGTCCAACGGGCTAAAGTGGCAAGAAACTGCAATTTGGAGCATTTTGGAGCAGTTTTGGGCTTGGAATGGTTAGTACATGCTTGGAGAAAGGTAGATGGATTAAATTGAAGACCAAAGGAGGCTAGGAATCTGCTAAAGAGATGGAAGAAAATAATTCAAGATTTGGAAGTAAAGAAAGCAGCCACAAAGTAGGAAACATGAGTTAAACTTCCTTATTTTGACTTTGTTTCCCTAAATCTTTCCTACATAAGTTCCAACTACCAAAGAGGGTCCCTAATTAATTTAGGACACTTAAATACAAGTTCTAGAAGCCTTAATCCCAGCCAAAGGGGGATGCCACACCCAACTTACCCTTTATCCTTCGTTGCCGTGCAAGGGAAACAACATTCCCTTTCCTATTCTCCTTGCCTCAAATCCCTTCCTTTTTTCCCTTAGGATTCTGACTTTAATTCTCCTTTTCCTTGGGGATTTAGGGTCCAATTCTTTCCTAAACCATTTAATTAAAGTTAAGATCCTTTCCCTAAAATAAAAAGCTTGTGCCGCACCCATACACAGATTCCATTCATTCACATACACAACCAGCCATCATTCATCCTTCTAGACCTTCATCCGCAGCCTTCATCACCTTCCATACAACATTCCACACCTATTCTTGCACCATATGTCCCTGCCATTCATCTATCCTTCACCCTAACACACCACAACCCACTTTTCATACCCTTAAACCCTTGTGCCGCAGCATAGCAAGGAAGAAGGAGAGGAGAAGCAGGCTTAGATGTTTTTGCATTCAAGTTAGATTGTTGGAATGTTTTTAGGTGTAATCTATCTTTTGTTTTCAATGTTTAATTTAAGTTTTCTTTGTTTTACTATGAACATGAGAGGCTAAACTTGTTTTAGCTAGGGGAGACTTTGAAACCATGATTATATTTATGATATGAATTGATTAATTCCAGTTGTGATTTCATAAATTGTGAATGCAATTTACTTAACCGTTTGATTAAGAACTTATTCTTGTATGTTGATTAAGGAGGCCTACTTAGTTTGCATGCTTGAATTTGATGCAAGAATACAAGGGAGTTTCACATAATCGTTACAAACTTATATTCACAAGTAGTAAAGGTTGCTTGTCACAATCATGTTAAGTTAAATTCCTGGCATGAGTATCATGATGTTATAGTTATGAATGCCTTGTCAGTGCCTATGATTTTCACGAAACTTAATGATATTTGCATGTGTCTCTATTATGCAGTTCATGTAGGGAACTTAGGAAGAATAATTTGGTTGCCGATGTGTTGTCCATCCAATTCAACGACTTAAGGAAAATCTGAGGGTTAATTAGTGATGTCACGGTTAATCTGGGGTGTTGAGGATTATGGTTTATTGAAAAAACAACTAGAAATCAATTTGTGTTCAAGTGTGTCATGTGTGGAAAAGGACCCTCTAGCTAGCTAATCAGCCATCCATTTACCCAATTTCGTATTAAACTTAGTTTGTTTTTGCAAGTTACTTGTTTTTACTTTAAATTCGTCAAAACCCCAATCCCCTTTACTTTGTTGTGTCAAATTAGCTAGAGTCTGTCCTATTGTGTGTTTTTAAGTGTTTTGAGTCAAAACTAATTCCATTTTCGTCCAAAGTAAGTCCTAGAGTTTAGTTTGAGTCTATTTGATTGTTTTGTGCTATTTTGAGTCTTTTTAGTTTGTTTTGAGTCATATAAGTTTAGTTAAGAGTCTTTGAGTTTATTTAAGTGTTTTTAAGCCTAGTTTTGTATCTTTGAGTCAGTTTTTATTAGATTAGCAATCCCTCCTAATCCCCGGCCTAGAAAGATCCCTACTTACATCATTACTACAATTGTCAATAAGAGGGTTAATTTGATGCTATTATTTATCACATCAAATTTTGGGCGCCGTTGCCTGGGATTAGCAACTTTGCTAATCCCCCGTTGTTTCTTTTTGTTTCTTTTTCATGTGTTTTTGTTTTAGTTGTTGACCTTGTTTTTTTTTCTTTCTTGTTTTTAGGTACTAGTTTATGACTTGTAACTCTCAACCTGTTTGTGCAAATATCTTGGACCTTGACGACGATTTTGAGCGAACTTTGAGAAGGAAGAGGAAGGAGCCAGAACTTAATCCACCAAGTTCTAGCTCAGAATCTGATTTTGAGGAAGAATAAGAGGCCACGGCAAGAGTGGAAGAAGAAGCATAAGTCAAGGCAGCGGACAATCGAACAATCAAGGAGCTTTCAGCCTCGGGAATGGACAATGCCACACCCCTATGCATTGAATATCCAAAGGCAGCTCAAGACAAGACCAATGAGTTCGAATTGAAGTCTAGCTTGTTGCACCACATTCCAAAGTACTATAGGTTGTCCATGGAGGATCCAAACAAGCATTTGAAGGAATTTGAAGTGGTTTGTTCAGGTATGACTCCAATCTAAGTTGATGCCAACATTTTGAAGATGAAAGCTTTTCCATTCTCTCTTTTGGAAAAAGCTAAGGATTGGTTGTATGAATTAGCTCCCGGAACTGTTACATCTTGGGAAAGCATGAAGAGAGCATTCTTAGAAAAATTCTTCCCCACTTCGAGAGTCATTCTCTTGAGGAAGAAGAATAGTGGAATTCAACAAAATCAAGGGGGGTCATTTCAAGCATATTATGAGCATTTCAAGGCTCTTGTTGCATCATGTCCTCAACATCAAATGAAAAAGGAGCTTCTCATTCAATATTTCTACGAATGACTTCTTCCAATTGAGAGACAAATGCTTGATGCTTCAGCGGAAGGAGCTTTGGTTGACAAAACACCAATTGATGCCAAGACTTTGATTGCCAACCAAGGCTTGAATGCACAACAATATGAAGGAGTTGGGCAGAGAGACATACAACGGCAGTAATATGTGAATGAGGTAAGTGCAATATCTGATATTTAATCCCAATTGGCTAATCTCACTTTTCTTGTGTCACAGGTTGTTGAGAAACCCAAAATGCAAGAAAACACAATATGTGGTGTGTGCTCGATACAAGGACATCAATCTGAAAAATGCCCTTAATTGATTGAGAATGGTGGATGAGAGAGTGTCCATGCCGTGGCCTACTAAGGGCAAAACCAGCCAAGGCATGATCCATACTCAAATACTTACAATCCGGGATGGAGAGATCACCCAAACATGAGGTGGAGAGAGCCTCAACAACCTCAACAACAAGGAGGATTTTGTCTAACACCCCCTGGGATATATCAAAGGCCATTCACACCTATTCTACCTCCATTACCTCCGGTTCAATCATATTCAGGTACATCTTTCGATAATGATAAGGTTATTCAATTATTAACCATTTTGACGCAGGGGGTACAAAATCAAGCTAAGGTGGTGGATGACTTGAAGAAACAAATGGAGCAAATGGCGGAATTCATGGGACAATTTAGAGACCAAGGCAAATTACCTAGTTCAACCATTGTCAACCCGAATGGAGGATTCGAATCTGCCAAAGCTATCACATTAAGAAGTGGAAAAGAAGTTGGAGCTGACCCAAGACCATCCAAATCAAGTCACAAGAGGATAGGAAGCTGCAAATTGAGGAAGAGGGACAAGGCCAAGCCACGGTAAGGGTAGAAACACCCTTGCCGCAACCATTTAGAGACCCTAATTCATCCAATTCATCTAATTCGTCCAATATAGGTAAGTTGGGTCCAAATTCCATTAATTCTAACCCTATTCCACCCAATGTACCTTTCCCTCGCAGATTTATGCAAACAAAGAAAGAGGAGAATGACAAAGACATTTTTGAGACATTTAGGAAGGTATAAGTCAACACTCCACTCCTTGATGCAATCAAACAAGTTCCAAAGTATGCCAAATTCTTGAAGGAGCTTTGCACAACAAGGAAGAGGGTTTCGAATAAAGAAGTGGTGAGGGTAACTGAAAATGTTTTCGCTATTTTACAAAGGAAATTACCTCCAAAATGCAAAGATGTAGGTAGTTTCACAATCCCTTGTGTTATTGGTCAAACTAAGTTTGAACATGCTATGTTAGACTTAGGAGCTTCAACTAACGTCATGCCATACTCTATTTATGCATCCATGAACCTACGAGAGATAAAAAATGATGTTGTGATTATTTAATTAGCCGATCGTTCTAATGCATATCCAAAGGGAGTTTTGGAAGATGTTCTGGTGCAGGTTAATAACTTGATCTTCTCGGCTGATATCTTTGTGCTTGAGATGGAAGATACGGCCCATTCCACATCCTTGTCGATCCTTCTTGGGAGACTATTCATGAAAATAGCCTGCACCAAGATCGATGTGTTCCAAGGGACTTTAACGGTGGAATTTGATAGGAAGTTATTGATTTTAATATTTTTGAAACTATGAGATATCCTAATGATGATCATTCATAATTTTTTATTGATGTCATTGATTCATTGGCAGAGGAACATCTTGAACAATTACATGAGGATGCACTTGAAACGGTCATTACAAGTGGAATCGAACTCAAACACCAAGTGGCAGCACCAATTCAAACCTTGATAGGAGCATATTTAGGCGACTTAGCTAGCTTATTCTTGTGCATTTGTGCTATTATTTCCTAGTTAATGTTGTATTACAACTCATTTTCGTGTGTTTGTAGGTCCAAAGGGTTAAAGTACCAAGAAAGTGCATTTTGATGCATTTTGGAGCAGTTTTGGGCACTATGTGGATAGCTTGCATATGGGCCAACATGGATGGACGAATTTGGAGTTCAAGAGGTTAGAAATATGATGAGAAGAGGAAAGAACTAAGCTCAAGACAAAGTGGATAAGGAAGTAGCTCAAAAGAGGAAACCCTATCCAAAACCTTATCTAAAACCTTATCCAACATTATCCAAAACCTTATCTCATCTTATCCTATCCTAACCTTATCATGTCTTAATCCTAGTTGCAAGGGGACCTAAATAGATATTTCTAGAAGCATTCTCTTCTAGAAGCCCCAAATCAGCCACAAAGCTCATTCTTTCTAGAAACCCTACAAAGGTGGCGCCTAATCCCTTCTAGAAGGCCTTGCCTTGCCTTGCAAGCCATTCCATCCTTCCCTCCATGTGTGCCGCACCTTTCTAGGCCCTATCCCTTTTGGATTCTGATTTCTAGGGCCTCATTCCTTGTAGATTTAGGTTACACAAATCCTTGTATGAAACTAAATGGGCCAAACCCCTTCTTAGGTGGATTTGATCACCTATTGCCGAACCCTAGGGCCCTAATCCACTAAATCTGTTAAGTGTCACCCTAATCTAGTTAACCCTAGGACTATATAAACATAAAATCAGCCACAAATTCGCACCACCCCTTATGCTATTCAGAAAACTTGTTGCCGCAACCCCTAGCCTCCATTCTTCATTCTTCATCCACTCCTTACACCTCCATACACAACCTGCCGCACCCTACCACCATAATCAGCCATCATTCATCCCTCTAAACAAGTACACACCATTCACAACCCCCAAAACCACCACCCACACCAAGTGCCGCAACAAGGAAGAAGGAGGAACGCCCTTAGACGTGCATGCCATTCGACTTGGAGTTGCTGGACGTTTTAGGTGTAATCTTTCTTATGTTTTCAATGTTTAATTTCCAGAATCTTTGCTTTATGAGTATGAGGAACTAATCCCCTTTTGGCTAGGGGGAATTTCGAAACCATGGCTATATTTGCATTATGATTTGATTACTTCTAGTTGTGATTTCATGAATGGTGAAGTCAATTTACTTATGTATTTGAATTAAAACTTGTTTATGTATATGAATTGAGAGTGCACGTTTAATTTGCATGCATAAATCTGATGCTAGGGTATAAGGAAACTTCACCTAATCGTTGGGAACTTATATTCATGAGTAGTTAAGGTTGTTAGTCACAATCATGTTAAGTAAATTCTTGGCATAAGTATCATGCGCTTTCATAGTTACGAATGCCTCGTCAACACTTATGATTTCCATAGAATCTAATGATCTTTGATTGTTTTTCTATTATGCGCTTTCATATAGAGAACTTTTGAGGAATAATTTGATTGCAATGCGCTAATTCCATTCAATTCAATGACCTAAGGGAAATCTGAGAGTTAATTTAAGCGTACCTAATTAACTTGGGGTGTTGAGGTTCATGATTCATTGAATAAGCAACTGGAGATTGTTTTGTATGCAAGTATACCGTGCCCCCTTGTGATGATGTAATTGAAGTGGTGGCTGCCCTCGAGTCATTGCCACGGCAAAATGGTAAGTCCCCAGCCCCAATTTCAATTCCTGTTTCAACTAATAAGTTGCTTCCTTCAGTGATACAACCACCTTCCCTTGAGCTTAAACCATTACCAAACCACTTGAAGTATGTTTTCTGAGGTGAACAAGAGACCTTGCCCGTCATTGTGGCGTCCTCACCCACGGCACAAGAAGAAGGCAAGTTAGTGAGGGTGTTAAAGGAGTACAAAACAACCATTGGTTGGACCTTGGCCGATATCAAGGGAATAAGTCCTACTACATGCATGCATCGTATACTTTTGGAGGAGGGGGCAAAACAATCTCGAGAAGCTCAACGCGGACTCAACCCTCCAATGATGGAAGTCGTGAAGAAGGAGATTATCAAACTCCTTTATTGTGGCGTGATCTATCTCATCTCTGATAGTTGTTGGGTTTCGCTAGTCCAGATTGTTCCAAAGAAGTTTGGAGTCACTGTGGTGAAGAATGAAGAGAATGAGCTTGTGCCCACACGTATCCAAATAGGTTGGAGAGTTTGTATCGATTATAGAAAGCTTAATGCCACCACAAGGAAAGATCATTTCCCTTTGCCATTCATTGATCAAATGCTTGAAAGGTTAGCGGGTCATTCTTTTTGTTGTTTTCTTGATGGTTATTCAGGATATAATCAAATTGTTATAGCTCCAGATGATCAAGAAAAGACCACTTTTACTTGTCCATTTGGTACTTTTGCTTATCGTCGCATGCCATTTGGTTTGTGCAATGCACCAGCCACATTTCAAAGATGCATGGTAAGTATATTTTCTGATTACGTTGAGAAGATCATTAAGGTATTCATGGATGATTTTAGTGTTTTTGGCGACTTGTTTGATGATTGCATAATCTCACTTTAATCTTGAAAAGATGCATTGAAACTAACCTTGTTTTAAATTGGGAAAAATGTCATTTCATGGTAAAACAAGGCATAGTTTTGGGTCACATAATCTCTGAAAAAGGAATTGAGGTTGATAAATCAAAAATAGATCTTGTACGCTACTTACCCTCTCCTACATCGGTGAGAGAGGTTCGTTCTTTTCTTGGACATGCAGGATTTTATAGGGTATTTATCAAGGATTTTTCAAAGATTGCACAATGTCTTTGCCGTCTCCTTCAAAAAGAAGTGTCATTTGTATTCGATGAAGCGTGTGAAAAGGCATTCAAACACCTCAAGGAGATCCATACCTCGGCCCTAATCATAGTTCCACTAGATTGGAGCACACCTTTTGAACTAATGTGTGATGCAACAGATTATGCAATAAAGGCTGTTTTAGGCCAAAGGAAGAACAAGCAACCACATGTCATCTATTATGCATCCCGGACCTTGAATGATGCTCAATTGAACTACTCTACCACTGAAAAAGAACTTATTGCTGTTGTGTTTGCTTTAGATAAGTTTTTTTCTTATTTACTTGGCACTAAAGTTGTTGTTTACTCTGACCATGCAGCTTTGAAGTACTTATTCACCAAGAAAGAGGCTAAACCAAGGCTAATTCGCTGGATGCTCTTCCTCCAAGAGTTCGACATTGAAATTAGAAACAAGAAAATGAGTGAAAACGTGGTGGCTGACCACTTGAGTTGTTTGGTGCATGATGTGAGAATTACTTGACACTCAAATTAAACCCTCTTTTTGTCAAATTGTAGTATAAGTATAAGTAGGGATCGTTCTGGACCGGGGATTAGGAGGGATTATTAATCACTTGGATTTGACTTAAAAACGTAAAAACATAATATAAAACACTAAACTAGACTCAAAGAATGTAAAACTACACTTTAAAACACTAAAACAAATCAAAAGACTCAAAATGCTTTAAAAACACAAACTAAATTGAATTCTAACTAAAATGAACATTAAAGCAAAAGGGGGATTGAGGTTTTTACGAAAATTGAAATAACGAAACAAGTTAATAAACTAGATAGAATGTAAATATGGAATTGATGAAATGGAATGAATGGATGATAGAATAGCTAAGGGGTTCATCTCCATACATGTTACACTTGCATACAAGATTGATTCTCAGTTGGTCTTTCGATAAATTATGAAACTCAACGCCCCGGGTTAATTAGGTCCGCTTAAATTAACCGTCAAGTTCTCCTTAAGTTAATGAATTGGATGGGTTAGCGCAACGCAATTCACCACATTCTCCAAAAGTCCTTTACGTGAAAAGCACAATAAAGATACAATCAAAGATCATTAAGCATTATGAAAACTATAAGTGTTGACGAGGCATTCGTTACTATGGAATACGCATGAAACTTATGCCAAGAATTCGTTTAACGCGATTGTTTATGAGCAACCTCCACTACTTGTGAATATAAGTTCGTAACGTTTAGGTGAAACTCACTTATATTCTAGCGTCATATTCATGCATGAAAATTAAGCTTGCAATCTCAATGAACATACATAAATAAGTTATCAATCAAACAATTAAACGAATTGAATCCACAACTTATGAAATTCCAACGAAAGTTTAATCAATTCATATGCAAGCATAAACATTTATTTCGAATCACCCCCTAGCTAAAGGGGGTTTTAGTTCCTCATTACGTTGAAATCAAAGAAACACCTAAACATTCCAACAACTCAAACTTGAATTGTATGAACGTTTAGGCACTCTTCTCTTTCATTCCTTATACGTACAAAACAAAGAGAATTAAAATGAAACATTGAAATCAAAGAATCACCTAAACATTCCAACAACTCAAACTTGAATTGTATGAACGTTTAGGTCCTCTTCTCTTCCTCTTTATTATGGCACAAGGTCTAAGGTGAGGTTTGGGGGATTATGGAAATGGTAGAGGAGTGGTTTGGAGGGTTGGGAAGTGGTGGAAATGGAAAGATGGTTTTGGATTCTAAGGGGACTCACGGCAAAGAGAAGGAATGGAAGTGTTTGTGGTGTGTTGTGTATGAAATGAGATGTTCTTGAATGAATGAATGCAAGGGTATTTATAGGAGTAGTGGAGGGAACATATGGTTGTTTGTTTAAGATGCAAGTGGCTAATTAATGATGGAAAAGTATGTGATTTAAAGGATGCAAAGTGAATGAATCATGAATCATTGTGGATGAAAGGTGGAAGTGCATGTGTTGATGACTAGGTTAGTGGGTGGAAATCTGAAAATGGCATATAGGAATGGGAGCTCACGGTTTGAATGTGTAAAGTGTGTGTGAATGCATGTGAAGATGCAATAAATAATGCATGTAGGGTTAGGAAATAATGAAGAAATGCATGTGAGATGTTTGGAAAGGAAATGGGAACCCACGGCAATGAAGTTGTTTTGTGTTGTGAATTATGATGAATGCATGTGAGTTAAAGAGGGAGAATGATGGCTGAATGTGCATGTGAATTAGGTTGTGAAAACATGTGGAATGTGGCTGGAATTGATGAGTAATGCACGGTTTTGTTGTTGGTTCTTTGGTGATGAATGCAATGATGAAATGGATGGGAGTGCATGTGTGTTAGGTGGTGTAATGATGAAGTGGGAAGTGGAAGAATGTGGTTGGAAATGGCTAAGGGGATGCACGGCTAGGAAGAAGAATGAATGATGTGCATGTGTGTGAATGCATGTGTTTAAATGGTTGAAATGTGTAGATGATTATGAGTATGATAAGTGATAAGTGAATGATATGTTAAGTGATAAATGAATGATATGTGGTGAGTGATAAGTGAATGGAAGTGATAAGTGAATGGTTTGATAAGTGATAAGTGAGTGGAAGTGATAAGTGATAAATGAATGATATGTTAAGTGATAAATGAATGATATGTGGTGAGTGATAAGTGAAAAGTGAATGATATGATAAGTGAATGCTTTAAGTGTTTAAAATAGGGAACAAAGCCCTTCCTTGCATGGCAAGGAAGGGGGACACAAGGAAACACACGACAATGTCCTAAGGTTGCAAGGAATGTTGTTTTTGTGTTCTAAAATGCGTAGGAGTCTTCAATGATGCTTAAACATGAGGTCTTTTAGGATTTAACTTTCCTACTTCAAGTCTTTAATTTCGTCCATCCTCTTGGCTCCAAGCATATGATATCCATTCCAATCTCTAATTTGCTCCAAAAGGCTCCAAAAGTCATTCTTTTGCATACCTTGCCCTTAGAACCTGAAAACACACAAAAGAAGCATAAAGGACTAAAATAACTAGAGAAACATAACGTAAATGCACGAGAACAAGCCATTTAAGTCGCATGAATATGCTCCTATCAAATACCCCCACACTTATCTTTTGCTAGTCCTCGAGCAAAACAGAAAGAAAAACAAAACAAAACCAAACGAAACAAAACAAGTAAAACACAACCTAAACCTTCCAACAACTGTCTTAGGGATTTCCAATGCACATGACACGTTAAAAATCATCATTCCCACAGATTTTAGTCATCTTCACACTTAAGTACATTCTTAATCATAGTCACCATATACTAGTTCACAATTAAGCATTTAAAACCATGTTTTGAATGTAGTAACATGCCTTAGAGAATTTGCTCAATTCCTTACAAGATATGCACTCGATTTTCACTCAGATTTTCTAACTACACACCCTAATCTAGTCATATGTGAGAAGATTGATGTAAACATGTAGACGAACACTCACATAAGTTATAACAAGGAAAGCATTTTCTGGATTTACGATAATGACATGAATATGATCTCATGAATGGAATGCTACTACTTAGAATGAGAACCAGTGATTCCATAAGCTCATATCAATTCCAAACTCCACAAATTGAAACACATAACACTCAAGAGAGAAGCATAAGGGTTGAAACGGAGATAAAGGTGTTTGGCTAACAAAGAAGGGATATGGAAAACAAAGGTTCTTAAAGAAATAGCGAGCAAAGCATTTGAATTAACGTAGAATTCACTTTTGAATGAAAACTCAACTTTTGAACAAGGGGGAACAAGCTCTTTTTCCTTTCTTTCTTTTCTTTTCTGTTTTTCTTTTTCATATGTTTTTCACAATTTTTTTTTTTTTTTTTTTTTTTCTTTTGACTTCTCAAAGCATACATAAACACTTAAAAACAAAACATTCTCTCCCCCACACTTATTTTCTTTCATAATGTAACTCAAAAGGAATTCAATTAAGTCATGCTCACTATCTATTAAGAACAAGGGTGGGGATTGTCCTAAACTAGGCTAGGTGAGGAAAATGTGGGTAAACAAAGAATAAAGGCTAAACAAGGCTCAACGGGGTTAAGACTTACAACATATACGAAGTATGGGAAGTAAGGCTATTTGGCTATGGTGGTGGTCACTACACAACTTCTTCTTGAATATGTGTTATGCAAATCAATAACATGCTTTGAATGAAACGGATATAAGTTCTAGCATTTAGTTCTATCATGATACAATTGCATTCTAAGTAGCAACCAAGCAAGGAATAATGAGATCATGCAACAACTTTAGAAAACAAAGAATCACAGAAAATAACTCTCCAAAGAAGGTAATGGCTCGAGTCTCACAGGGATGTAGCGTTATTATGAGTTCCTTCCTTCAAGCATGTTACAAAAACGAATTTTTCTTTTATGATTGCATGTGAAGTCATACATTATAACCATAACTAAACATATACCAAGAGTAAATCAAACTTTCATCCATGTTTATAACTCTTTTTAACAGTCATGCAATTACAAACCAAATCCTCATCATAATGTTGGAAGGTTTCCTAAGACACAAAAACAACTCAAAACACTCTTTTTAGGCTTTTCAAAAAAATGTTTTTCAAATTTTTATGTGATTTTCGGAGTTATAAAACAAAACACGCTAAAACAGTTTAAAAACACCTTAAAAATATTTAAAACAGCAAGGAACAACACTTGAAGTTATGGGTGATAAAATTCAACGAATTTGCATCAACATACTTAGTTACCCCCCCCCACACTTAAATCAAACATTGTCCTCAATGTTTTAAGCATAGATTCACACAAAGCATAAGTAAATACACAAAAAGCACTTAAACATACTAAACATGGCAGAATGTAATTAACAAAGAGAAGAGTTTAGAGACGCAAATCTGGTTATAGAGTGTAAATTCCATCTTCTCCTTGGTAATTGCATTGAGGCTTTTGATCTTTGTGATTCCACAGGCTTACTCTTGAACTGGTTTCTGCCCATCGTTGATTTTCCTTTGTGCTACTTCTTGAACTGGGCAGCAGGATGGTTCTTTTGGTCTCCCCCGAAGGTCTGAGCTTATCCCTTTTATCTGTTTCTTTGTTCAATCTTTCCAATTCGTATTGAAAAGGGTTGGAGGATAACTCAGCCTATGTTTGTCTCCACATGCTTCAATGTATCATTTTCACTTGCCTTACTCGCTCCCCTTTGCAGAAGTGGTCCCTTCTCCGGAAGTGTATCAACCGTTGAAGATGACTACTCGAGAGCAACGCTAGGTAAGCAATCAGGAATAGATTCCAGGCAGTTGGCTCCAGATCGGAAGATTGACTCCAAGTGCCGGCTGATTGCTTCTTTTACTTTGCCATGCGAGTAAGAACAAGGACAAAGAAAAAGACAGGGAAAGAGCATGATATGAGATACTTTTGCTTTTGACCTTGATGATATGAGATACCTTTGCTTTGAAGAAGCGGTGAATGAATCAGCACATGCTTCAATCCGCCGTTTCCTCCTGGGTCATATGTACTCCAGGCATCTGGTATCATCTTTGGGGAAGAAGAAAGAATTGAGTATTTTGAAAGGCTTTGCTGGGAGTGCGCCCTCAGAGGTGAGGGAGAGTTGGGCATTTTCTTCAGGTTTTCCCTGCCATAAAAGATGAAGGTCGACATATATAGAGATAATATCAAGTGGTGGTACTTTTTACCTTTGTCGACAAACGTTTTGATCCCGCAACTCCGGCTTTTTGAAATAGTGGCGCCTCTTCGATCTTTGAATTCGGCTCTTCGATTTCTGAGCAGGCGCCCCTTCGATTTCTGAACGACGCCCCTTCGCTTTCTGAACGACACGTGGTAGTGCAGATGCGGCTCCTTTTGACAAAGCTGCACGCGTCTTCTGAAAAGCAGAGAAAGCGTCGCCGAACTTTGCGCTTGTCGGCTAAAGATGTGTAGTTGCGATGATGGCCTCCACGTGTTTTCAGCTTTGTTGAACGCGTCTTCTGAAAAGCCGAGAACACGTCGCCTAAATTACGCCGGAAATTCCGGCTTTTTGAATTGGTGGACGCGTCGCCTTGGCTTCTTATAGAGCTATCGATCACCACAACAAACACACTCTGAAGAATTCCCATTCTTGAAAATCGACTCCGACCCTTTGAAAATTTACTCCATCAACCCCTATCTTTGAACACCTTTGAAAAAATGGCAAACTCATCGAACCTTAGCTTGGAATTGAGCCTTAGCAGTGATACGGGCGCGCCGCGTCAAGGTAACGTATGGCGCCCTTCTTTTTTATCTTCTAACGGTCCTCTTTCAGGTGAAGACTCTGTGATGCAGGACGCCACAACAGCTACAATAGTAGCTAGGAACCTCCTCACTCCAAAAGATAGTAGGCTGCTGTCAGGACGGTCTGATGAGTTGGCCGTTCAAGAGTCCCTCGCACTTAGTGTTCAGTGTGCGAGCTCTGTGTCCAACATGGGCCTACGCCTGCTTGCCCGCTCTCGTCAGGTGGAATCGTTGATGGCAGAGGTGGAAAGACTTAAGCAAGAGATCCAGCAGCTTAAGTACGAGAATAGAAGTTTGCATGTGCTTGCAAATAACTATTCGTCGGGGATGAAAAGGAAGCTTGATGAGCTGCAAGAATCTGAGGGTCGAATTCACAGTGACCGTCAAAGGCTTGCGTCTTATCTCCAGAGGCACCTTTTTCCTGGGTCATCCAGCGCTTGGCCAAGTATTGAGGCCTGGAATGCTCTAGCTCCGATGCCTCCCGCTCCGATGGCTTCCGCTCCGATGCCTCCCGCTTCTATGCCTCCCGCTTCTATGCCTTCCGCTTCTGCGCCTCGTAGTGGGGCTTCACGCAAACAACCTTTGTGAAGCTCCACCTTTCTCCATGTTTAGTATCTTTCTTTTTCTTTTTCTTTTTTTTTTCTTTTTTTTTTTTTTTTTGACATAAATAAAATCAAACGGCATGGAATTTATCTTTGAATGGGCGGTGATACTTGAAATGATCCGGTAATAGTTTAAATTCCAGATTGGGTGCCTGAATCATTAACCACATGTTAGTATAAAAGAAAATTGAAATTCGGGGAGGCGGCCTACCTGTGTGCTCCAAAATGAACTCCAGAATAAACACCCCTTCGAAAGTTATGACTTGTCCCGTGTCATAAAATCCAACTTCCTTGGGAATTGTGGTTTCAAATATGTCCTCTTTGATGCCTTCTACATCTTCTCCAGCCACTACCTTCTCTTGAATCATTCTTCTTGGTGTACAAAGTCCTTTGAAGAATTCAACACCATCTAAAACTTGCTGTGTTGCACCAAGAATTTGAATAGCATTTTGCACCTTTGGGAAGGCTTCCACGATGTCCTTTTTACTCTCTTCTTGGTTGGGAATCAAAAACCTGCTAGGAAAAGGGACATTAGGTGGAATAACATCAGAATAACATGGAATTGGGACGTCCTTACTGGTGGTGGGTGGTTTAGAGGGCTTAGGGGGCTGTGGCAAGGGTTGTTCTACCCTTGCCGTGTGCATGTCTTCTTCCTCCTCCTCAATTAGCAGCTCTTCATCCACTTTTAGGCTATGTTTGGACATTTTTAGGTCAGCTCCAACCTCCATAGCACTTCCCAAAGTGATAGCATTATGGATTTCAAAATCTTCCTTCGAGTTTTCAATAGTTGGGTTGGAAAGTTCACTTTGCTCTTGAATTTGTTTCATGAACTCCATAATCTGCCCAAATTGCTCGTCCAATTTACCCAACTTCTTGTCTTGATTTTGTTCGTCCTGCGTCAAAGAGGTTAGTAATTGAAAATTTTTATCATTATCCATGGACATACTTGAACTTGATTGGAATTTTTGTGGGGGAGGTTGTGGTGGCTGGATAGGTGTTGTATTGAACTCCTCATATGGTTGCCAATATGCTTCTTGTTGAGCCTCCTTGGCTTGATTTTGTGACCCCTGCGCCAAAGAATTTATTTCATTAAGAATTTGAATATAATCTATTGGCGAACTTGAATTTAATTGAGCATATTGCATATGAAGTTGTGGTGGCTGCATAGGTCTTGAATAGAACTCCTCATATGGTTGCCAATATGCTTCACGTTGAACTTGTTGATCTTCCCACCATATAGAGTTTGAATGATCCCTCCAATCTCTTTGTGGACATTGATTGGCTTGAAATCCTTGCCTATATGAAGCACCAAATGTAGGGACACTCTGCATTGTGGTCCTTTCGGCATACGGCGACAATTTAGAAGTAAGATTTGCCAATTGAGCTTGAATGCTAGCAAAATCCATATCTTACTTCTCTAGTACCTAAAAAGAAAGAGAACTAAATCAAAAATCAAAAGTAACAACAAACAAAGAAAACAACACTAAGTTAGAAACTAAAACGAAAACAACTAAACCAAAAAAAAAAAAAAAAAAAAAAAAAAAAAAAAAAAAAAGAACTAAGGGATTAGCAAATTTTCTAATCCCCGGCAACGGCGCCAAAATTTGATGTGAGAATTACTTGACACTCAAATTAAACCCTCTTTTTGTCAAATTGTAGTATAAGTATAAGTAGGGATCGTTCTGGACCGGGGATTAGGAGGGATTATTAATCACTTGGATTTGACTTAAAAACGTAAAAACATAATATAAAACACTAAACTAGACTCAAAGAATGTAAAACTACACTTTAAAACACTAAAACAAATCAAAAGACTCAAAATGCTTTAAAAACACAAACTAAATTGAATTCTAACTAAAATGAACATTAAAGCAAAAGGGGGATTGAGGTTTTTACGAAAATTGAAATAACGAAACAAGTTAATAAACTAGACAGAATGTAAATATGGAATTGATGAAATGGAATGAATGGATGATAGAATAGCTAAGGGGTTCATCTCCATACATGTTACACTTGCATACAAGATTGATTCTCAGTTGGTCTTTCGATAAATTATGAAACTCAACGCCCCGGGTTAATTAGGTCCGCTTAAATTAACCGTCAAGTTCTCCTTAAGTTAATGAATTGGATGGGTTAGCGCAACGCAATTCACCACATTCTCCAAAAGTCCTTTACGTGAAAAGCACAATAAAGATACAATCAAAGATCATTAAGCATTATGAAAACTATAAGTGTTGACGAGGCATTCGTTACTATGGAATACGCATGAAACTTATGCCAAGAATTCGTTTAACGCGATTGTTTATGAGCAACCTCCACTACTTGTGAATATAAGTTCGTAACGTTTAGGTGAAACTCACTTATATTCTAGCGTCATATTCATGCATGAAAATTAAGCTTGCAATCTCAATGAACATACATAAATAAGTTATCAATCAAACAATTAAACGAATTGAATCCACAACTTATGAAATTCCAACGAAAGTTTAATCAATTCATATGCAAGCATAAACATTTATTTCGAATCACCCCCTAGCTAAAGGGGGTTTTAGTTCCTCATTACGTTGAAATCAAAGAAACACCTAAACATTCCAACAACTCAAACTTGAATTGTATGAACGTTTAGGCACTCTTCTCTTTCATTCCTTATACGTACAAAACAAAGAGAATTAAAATGAAACATTGAAATCAAAGAATCACCTAAACATTCCAACAACTCAAACTTGAATTGTATGAACGTTTAGGTCCTCTTCTCTTCCTCTTTATTATGGCACAAGGTCTAAGGTGAGGTTTGGGGGATTATGGAAATGGTAGAGGAGTGGTTTGGAGGGTTGGGAAGTGGTGGAAATGGAAAGATGGTTTTGGATTCTAAGGGGACTCACGGCAAAGAGAAGGAATGGAAGTGTTTGTGGTGTGTTGTGTATGAAATGAGATGTTCTTGAATGAATGAATGCAAGGGTATTTATAGGAGTAGTGGAGGGAACATATGGTTGTTTGTTTAAGATGCAAGTGGCTAATTAATGATGGAAAAGTATGTGATTTAAAGGATGCAAAGTGAATGAATCATGAATCATTGTGGATGAAAGGTGGAAGTGCATGTGTTGATGACTAGGTTAGTGGGTGGAAATCTGAAAATGGCATATAGGAATGGGAGCTCACGGTTTGAATGTGTAAAGTGTGTGTGAATGCATGTGAAGATGCAATAAATAATGCATGTAGGGTTAGGAAATAATGAAGAAATGCATGTGAGATGTTTGGAAAGGAAATGGGAACCCACGACAATGAAGTTGTTTTGTGTTGTGAATTATGATGAATGCATGTGAGTTAAAGAGGGAGAATGATGGCTGAATGTGCATGTGAATTAGGTTGTGAAAACATGTGGAATGTGGCTGGAATTGATGAGTAATGCACGGTTTTGTTGTTGGTTCTTTGGTGATGAATGCAATGATGAAATGGATGGGAGTGCATGTGTGTTAGGTGGTGTAATGATGAAGTGGGAAGTGGAAGAATGTGGTTGGAAATGGCTAAGGGGATGCACGGCTAGGAAGAAGAATGAATGATGTGCATGTGTGTGAATGCATGTGTTTAAATGGTTGAAATGTGTAGATGATTATGAGTATGATAAGTGATAAGTGAATGATATGTTAAGTGATAAATGAATGATATGTGGTGAGTGATAAGTGAATGGAAGTGATAAGTGATAAGTGAATGGAAGTGATAAGTGAATGGTTTGATAAGTGATAAGTGAGTGGAAGTGATAAGTGATAAATGAATGATATGTTAAGTGATAAATGAATGATATGTGGTGAGTGATAAGTGAATGGAAGTGATAAGTGAAAAGTGAATGATATGATAAGTGAATGCTTTAAGTGTTTAAAATAGGGAACAAAGCCCTTCCTTGCATGGCAAGGAAGGGGGACACAAGGAAACACAGGACAATGTCCTAAGGTTGCAAGGAATGTTGTTTTTGTGTTCTAAAATGCGTAGGAGTCTTCAATGATGCTTAAACATGAGGTCTTTTAGGATTTAACTTTCCTACTTCAAGTCTTTAATTTCGTCCATCCTCTTGGCTCCAAGCATATGATATCCATTCCAATCTCTAATTTGCTCCAAAAGGCTCCAAAAGTCATTCTTTTGCATACCTTGCCCTTAGAACCTGAAAACACACAAAAGAAGCATAAAGGACTAAAATAACTAGAGAAACATAACGTAAATGCACGAGAACAAGCCATTTAAGTCGCATGAATATGCTCCTATCAGTGCACAATGAGGAACATTCCCAGATGAGCAATTGATGTCCATTGAGGTAAGAGAGCCATGGTATGAAGATTTGGTGAATTATTTGGTGTCTAAACAAGTTCCAAACACCCTGAACAAGCACCAACGTGATAAACTCAAGAAGGATGCACGGTTTTATATGTGGGATGACCCATATTTGTGGAAATATTGCTCTGATTAGATTCTTCGTAGGTGTGTGCATGATTGTGAGTTTAATTCAATTTTAACTTTTTGTCACACTTATGCATGTAGGGGTCACTTTGGCATGCAACGCACATCCCTTAAGGTGTTAGAATGTGGATTTTATTGGCCTACAATCTTTAAAGATGCTAGAACTTTTTGTATGACTTGTGATCATTGTCAAAGAATGGGCAATATAGGTGCAAGGGATCAAATGCCGCAGACCCCTATGTTCAATGTTGAAATTTTTGATGTATGGGGCATTGATTTCATGGGTCATTTTCCTTCTTCATATGGTTTCACTTATATTTTGCTTGCTGTTGATTATGTCTCAAAATGGGTGGAAGCAAAAGCCACCCGTACTAATGATTCTAGAGTGGGTGCAAATTTCATCAAAACTAACATCTTCTTTAGATTTGGGATGCCTAGAGTGCTCATAAGTGATGGAAGGTCTCATTTTTGTAATCGCACCATTGAGGCGCTGCTGAAGAAATATAATGTCACACATAAGGTTTCAACACCTTATCACCCTCAAACAAATGGCCAAGGCGAGGTTTCCAATAGATAAATTAAGCAAATTTTGAAGAAGACCGTTGGGCCAACAAGAAAGGATTGGAGCTTGCGTTTGGAGGATGCATTGTGGGCATATCGTACGGCCTACAAAACACCCATTGGGATGTCCCCATTTCGGCTTATCTATGGCAAACCATGCCATCTTCCCATGGAATTAGAACATAAGTCACATTGGGCTGTCAAAACATTTAACATGCACATAGATGCGGTCAGAATTCATAGGAAGCTCCAATTGAATGAACTTGAAGAGATTAGGCATGAAGCTTATGAGAATGCTCGCATTTACAAGGAGAAGACCAAGGCATTCCATGACAAGATGATTCATAGCAAAACATTCTCCATAGGGCAGAAAATGTTACTTTTCAATTCCCGCCTTCGTTTGTTTCCTGGTAAGTTGCGTTCTAAGTGGATTGGTCCTTTTGTTATTACTAATGTTTTTCCATATGGTGCAGTCCAAATCCAAAGCTTAAGGAATGGCTAAGAATTCATGGTGAATGGGCATCGTTTGAAGCCATATTATGAGAATGTTGAAGGCCAGATTGTGAAGGATGTACCCCTCCATGATGTGGGTTCCAATAGAGCTTAAGAAGAGGTATCGTCCGGCTGGAAGACGTTAAAGCAAGCGCTTCTTGGGAGGTAACCCATGCGTTCAAATAAAGAAGACTTAGGCAATCCAACAATCCACAACCAGATTTGCGTTCCTAAACCCTTATCTTTATTGCTTTTCCTTTGCCATGATAGTTGTGTTTGTTAGTTTATGTTGCTTGTTTGAATGTGAGTCTTTGCTTAAAATATTGAGGACAATGTTTGATTGATGTGTAAGGGGTGGTACACAAGCTGTTTTTGCATGATTTTCGTGGGATTTTATCACCTATCACTTATAATGTTGTTTCTCATTGTTTTTTAGTGTTTTTAGTGTGTTTTGAAGTGTTTTTATGTCTCTTATTCAGAAAATACGAAAATTTGAAAAAACTTTGACAAACAGTTTTGAAAAACCCAAAAAGAGTTGTTTTAGTGTTGTTTTTGTGTGATTGTTTTTTCCTTAGGGTACCTTCCAACACAATGATGAGGATTTGGTTTTTAATTGCATGACTATTAAAGAAAGTTACAAACATGCATAGAAGTTTGATTTACTCTTTAGTTTATGCTTAGTTATAGTTGTTGTTTACGAATTCACATGTAATCACAAAGAAAAGAATCAGTTTTTGTAACATGCTTGAAGAAAGGAACTCAAACTAACGCTACAACCCCGAGAGACTTGAGCCTAAACTTTGTTTGGAGAGTTATAAATCTGTGGATTATTGTTTTCTAAAGTCGTTGCATGACTCATTATTCTTTGCTTGGTTGCTACTTAGAATGCGTTTCATCATTATAGTTCCAAATACTAGAACTCATGCCCATTTCATTCAAAGCATGATATTGATTGCATAACATACAATAACATGAAGTTGTTTAGTTAAGCCAAAGCCAAAAAGCCTAACTATTTTGCATATGTACTGTAGGATTAACCCTTTTGAGCCTTATCTAGCCTATTTTCTTTGTTAACCACATTATCCTCACCTAGCCTAGATTAGGACTGTCCATACCCTTGTTCTTAAAGGATAATGAAGCAGGACTTAAGAGGAATTCCTTTTGACTTACATATTGCAGAAAACAATTGTGGGGGAGTATAAAAGGGCATGGCGAAGAAAGAAAAAAAAAAGAAAAAAAAGAAAAAAACTAGAAGAAAAGTTGTGAAAAGAAAGAAAAAGAGTTCAGAAATAAGTGAGAATGAACTCACAAGTATTGATTGTTGAAGAAAGGGTCCAAAAAGTTTGAATTTGACCCTAAGTTTTGTGTCAATCTTCCCTTTGTGTTTAAAAGTTGATTTATGCATCAAAAGTGAATTCTAAGTGTCAATTTCATTAATTTGCTTCCTATTGCTTTAAGAACCTTTGAGTATCCTTTACCTTTCTTTGTTAGCCAATATCTTAGCATCACTACTGATAGGAGCATATTCATGCGACTTAAATGGCTTGTTCTCGTGCATTTACGTTATGTTTCTTTAGTTATTTTAGTACTTTAAGCTATTTTCGTGTGTTTGTAGGTCCAAAGGGCTAAAGGAGCAAAAAGATGCATTTTGGAGACTTTTGGAGCACTTTTGGGCTAAGGATGGATAGCTTATGCTTGGAGCCAAAGTGTTGGACGAAATTGAAGACCTAATTGAAGACCAAAGTGTTGGAACCTTGTTCCCTTTAGTTTTAGGACATTTAAACCTTTCCTAATCCCAATCATGCCATGCATTCACACCATTCTCTCCCAAAACCGTGCATCTCCACAATCCCATTCATCACCACTTTCTGGGCAGTATTGAGTATAAACACAAATTTGGACGAAATTAAGTTGTAACTTGACTCAAGACTCTTAAAAACACAAACTAAATTGATTTCTAACTAATTTGACATTAAAGTAAAGGGGGATTTAGGTTTATACGAAATTAAATTAAATGAACAAATTGCAATTAAAACATAATGTAAATATGAAATGGAATGAATGGATGATAGAATAGCTAAGGGGTTCATCTCCATACATGTTACACTTGCATAATAAAATGATTTCCAATTGCATTTCAATAAACCATGACTTCTCAACGCTCCAAGTTAATTAGGTCCGCTTAAATTAACTTTCAGATTTCCCTAGATTCATTGGATTGAATGGAATACGCATTACAACCAAATTATTCCTAATCAAAGTCCCTAACTATGGAATACGCATGATAGAGACATTCAACAAAGATCATTAAGTTCAACGGAAATCATAAACATCGACGAGGCATTCGTTACTATGGAATACGCATGAAACTTATGCCAAGAATTCATTTAACGCGATTGTTTATAAGCAACCTCCACTACTTGTGAATATAAGTTCATAACTATGAGGTGAAACTCACTTATATTCTAGCGTCATATTCATGCATGAAAATTAAGCGTGCACTCTCAATAAACATACATAAATAAGTTATCAATCAAACAGTTAAACAAATTGAATCCACAACTTATGAAACGCAATTAGAAGTAATCAAATCAAAATGCAAGCATAAACATATATTTCGAATCCCCCCTAGCCAAGGGGGGTTTAGTTCCTCATACGTACAAAATAAAGAGAATCAAAGAAACACCTAAACATTCCAACAACTCAAACTTGAATTGTATGAACGTTTAGGCACTCTTCTCTTCCATTCCTCATTCGTACAAAACAAAGAGTATTGAAATTAAACATTGAAATCAAAGAAACACCTAAACATTCCAACAACTCAAACTTGAATTGTATGAACGTTTAGGCACTCTTCTCTTCCTCTTCGTTGTAGCACAAGGTCTAAGGATAGTTTGATGGTGTGAATGGTTTGGGGAGTGGTGAAAATGGAAGGATGGTGTTTGGATTGTAAGGGAGAGCACGGCAAGGGTGGTTTGATGTCTACATTCTGAATTAGAAGAGTTTTTGAGACTGAAATGTGTATGAATGAGAATGAATGCAATGGATGCTTATTTATAGGTGAAATGGGGGGAACATGACAGCTAGGAGGGAATGTGGCTGCATGTTTGAATGATTAAAGGATGCATGTGGGTTGGAATTGCATGTGCAATGAATATGTGGCTGCATGTGCAAGGGGACAATCTGAAAATGCATGTGAAAACATGTGTTGGCTGCAATGATGAAATGGATGGGAGTGCATGTGCAATGTTTTAAAGGATGGAATGCATGTGAATATGATGGAAATCTGATGGGAACTCACGGCAAGGATGATTTCTGGTGGTGAATAGGTGTATGTTTGAATGATTAAAGGGACATGTGGGTTGGAAATGATGAAGGAAATTCATGTGAGTGACAACTAGATATGTTGATGAATGCATGTGGAATTGGAAATGTGATAGGAGCATATTCATGCGACTTAAATGGCTTGTTCCCGTGCATTTACGTTATGTTTCTCTCGTTATTTTAGTCCTTTATGCTTCTTTTGTGTGTTTTCAGGTTCTAAGGGCCTAGGGAGCAAGAAAGTGCATTTTGAGGCCATTTGGAGCATTTTTGGGCATGGATTGGATAGCTTATCCATGGAGCCAAGAGGATGGACGAATTTGAAGGCCTTGTATGCACTTGAAGACACAAAACAATGGCTCTAGCCCAATCAAACACATTATGCCATACAAACCAACCTATTTTAGGCCCATCCTATGTACTTAAACCCTAGCCCTTTAAACTAATTCATTTATCACTTATCAAACCATTCACTTATCACTCACCACATATCATTCACTTATCACTTAACATATCATTCATTTATTTCACTTCCATACTCCTCTTAATTCCACATGCATTCTCACACATGCACATCATTCACTCACATTTCCACCATTCATTCTTTATTCCTTTCCAAACATCTCACATGCATTTCCACCTTCCTACTTCATCATTTCACCACATTCTCCCTCTTTAACTCACATGCATTCATCATAATTCACAACACAAAACAACTTCATTGCCGTGGGTTCCCATTTCCTTTCCAAACATCTCACATGCATTTCTTCATTATTTCCTAACCCTACATGCATTATTTATTGCATCTTCACATGCATTCACACACACTTTACACATTCAAACCGTGAGCTCCCATTCCTATATGCCATTTTCAGATTTCCACCCACTAACCTAGTCATCAACACATGCACTTCCACCTTTCATCCACAATGATTCATGATTCATTCACTTTGCATCCTTTAAATCACATACTTTTCCATCATTAATTAGCCACTTGCATCTTAAACAAACAACCATATGTTCCCTCCACTACTCCTATAAATACCCTTGCATTCATTCATTCAAGAACATCTCATTCACAACACAACACACCACAAACACTTCCATTCCTTCTCTTTGCCGTGAGTCCCCTTAAAATCCAAAACCATCTTTCCATTTCCACCACTTCCCAACCCTCCAAACCACTCCTCTACCATTTCCATAATTCCCCAAACCTCACCTTAGACCTTGTGCTACAACAACGAGGAAGATAAGAGGGCCTAAACGTTCATACAATTCAAGTTTGAGTTGTTGGAATGTTTAGGTGTTTCTTTGATTTCAAAGTTTAAATTCAATTCTCTTTGTTTTGTACGTATGAGGAATGGAAGAGAAGAGTGCCTAAACGTTCATACAATTCAAGTTTGAGTTGTTGGAATGTTTAGGTGTTTCTTTAATTTCAAAGTTATGAGGAAATAAACCCCCCCTTTAGCTAGGGGGTGATTCGAAATAAATGTTTATACTTGCATTTTGATTTGATTACCTTTCGTTGGAATTTCATAAGTTTTGAATTCAATTTGTTTAACCGTTTGATTGATAACTTATTTATGAATGTTTATTAAGAATGCGCGCTTAATTTTCATGCATAAATATGACGCTAGAATATAAGTGAATTTCACCTAATCGTTATGAACTTATATTCACAAGTAGTGGAGGTTGCTTATAAACAATCGCGTTAAACGAATTCTTGGCATAAGTTTCATGCGTATTCCATAGTAACGAATGCCTCGTCAACACTTATAGTTTTCATAATGCTTAATGATCTTTGATTGTATCTTTATTGTGCTTTTCACGTAAAGGACTTTTGGAGAATGTGGTGAATTGCGTTGCGCTAACCCATCCAATTCATTAACTTAAGGAGAACTTGACGGTTAATTTAAGCGGACCTAATTAACCCGGGGCGTTGAGTTTCATAATTTATCGAAAGACCAACTGAGAATCAATCTTGTATGCAAGTGTAACATGTATGGAGATGAACCCCTTAGCTAGCATTCATCCATAAATTTCATATTTACATTCTGTCTAGTTTATTAACTTGTTTCGTTATTTCAATTTTCGTAAAAACCTCAATCCCCCTTTTGCTTTAATGTTCATTTTAGTTAGAATTCAATTTAGTTTGTGTTTTTAAAGCATTTTGAGTTTTTGGTTTGTCTTAGTGTTTTAAACTTTAATTTTGCATTCTTTGAGTCTAGTTTAGTGTTTTAAACTTTATTTTACGTTTTTGAGTCAGTTTCCAAGAGATTTGCAATCCCTCCTAATCCCCGGTCCAGAACGATCCCTCACTTATCCATTCTACTACAATTGACAAAAAGAGGGTTTAATTTGTGTGCGTAAAAACCACGCATCAAAATGATGAAGGAAATGCATGTGAGTGACAACTAGATATGTTGATGAATGCATGTGGAATGTTTGTGGTGAGTGAATGTGCACAGCAATGAGTGAATATGGTGGTGAATGTGGCTGATTTGATTTATGGAAGATGCATGTGGATTAAAGGTGAGTGAATGATTATGGAATGCAATCTGAAATGGGAGATGGAATGGGATGCACGGCAATGATGGGTTGTTTTGTGTTGGTGGATGATTAAAAGTGCATGTGGGTGAATGTGTGGCTGCATGGGTGAATGATTATAAATGCATGTGAATTGTGGCTGGAATGAAGGTGTTTTGCATGTGAATTAAAGAGTAAATGCATGTGAATTAAAAAGTGAATGCATGTGCAATGACAGCTAGGTTGAATATGCATGTGGAATGGCTGATTTATTTGAAGATGCTTGTGCAATGAAGTGGAATGACAGCTAGGTTATGATGATGAATGCATGTGAATAGGAAAGCATGTGGATTTAATGGTTTAAAGGGTGAATGCATGTGGATGCATGTGGTGATGAATGGGATTGTGGAGATGCACGGTTTTGGGAGAGAATGGTGTGAATGCATGGCATGATTGGGATTAGGAAAGGTTTAAATGTCCTAAAACTAAAGGGAACAAGGTTCCAACACTTTGGTCTTCAATTAGGTCTTCAATTTCGTCCAACACTTTGGCTCCAAGCATAAGCTATCCATCCTTAGCCCAAAAGTGCTCCAAAAGTCTCCAAAATGCATCTTTTTGCTCCTTTAGCCCTTTGGACCTACAAACACACGAAAATAGCTTAAAGTACTAAAATAACTAAAGAAACATAACGTAAATACACGAGAACAAGCCATTTAAGTCGCATGAATATGCTCCTATCAGTAGTGATGCTAAGATATTGGCTAACAAAGAAAGGTAAAGGATACTCAAAGGTTCTTAAAGCAATAGGAAGCAAATTAATGAAATTGACACTTAGAATTCACTTTTGATGCATAAATCAACTTTTAAACACAAAGGGAAGATTGACACAAAACTTAGGGTCAAATTCAAACTTTTTGGACCCTTTCTTCAACAATCAATACTTGTGAGTTCATTCTCACTTATTTCTGAACTCTTTTTCTTTCTTTTCACAACTTTTCTTCTAGTTTTTTCTTTTTTTTCTTTTTTTTTTCTTTCTTCGCCATGCCCTTTTATACTCCCCCACAATTGTTTTCTGCAATATGTAAGTCAAAAGGAATTCCTCTTAAGTCCTGCTTCATTATCCTTTAAGAACAAGGGTATGGACAGTCCTAATCTAGGCTAGGTGAAGATAATGTGGTTAACAAAGAAAATAGGCTAGATAAGGCTCAAAAGGGTTAATCCTACAGTACATATGCAAAATAGTTAGGCTCCAAAAAGTTTGAATTTGACCCTAAGTTTTGTGTCAATCTTCCCTTTGTGTTTAAAAGTTGATTTATGCATCAAAAGTGAATTCTAAGTGTCAATTTCATTAATTTGCTTCCTATTGCTTTAAGAACCTTTGAGTATCCTTTACCTTTCTTTGTTAGCCAATATCTTAGCATCACTACAACCTTTAGACTTCTATCTTGATGTTATGTGTTCAATATGTGGAGTTTGAAATTGGTATGAGCATATGGAATCCCTGGTTCTCGTTCTAAGTAGTAGCATTCCATTCATGAGATCATATACATATCATTTTAATATTTCCAGAAAATGATTTCTTTGTTATAAAATATGTGAGTGCTAGTCTACATGTTTACATCAATCTTCTCACATATACCTAGTGTAGGGAGTGGAGTCAGAAAATCTATGTGAAAATAGAGAGTACATCTAGTGAGGAATTGAGGGAATTCTCTAAGGCATGTTACTACATTCAAAATGTTGTTTTAATTGATTAAATGTGAGCTAGTAAGTGGTAGACGTGGTTAAGTGTTTGCTTAAGTGTAAGGAGAGCTAAAATCTGAGGGAGTAGTGTTCTTTAATGTGTCTTGTTCATTGGAAATCCCTGAGGTAAATGTTGGAAGGTCTAGATTGTGTTTTGTTTGTTTTGTTTGTTTTGTTTTGCTCGAGGACTAGCAAAAGCTAAGTGTGGGGGAATTTGATAGGACATAGTTAGCTTGTTTTCTTACATTTATGTTGTTAGTTCTTAGTTATTTTAGTATTTTGAGCTATTTTCTTGTGTTTGTAGGTCCAATGGGCTAAAGTGGCAAGAAAGTGCAATTTGGAGCAGTTTTGGGCTTGGAATGGTTAGTACATGCTTGGAGCAAGGTGGATGGACAAAATTGAAGAACAAAGGAGGCTAGGAATCTGCTAAAGAGATGGAAGAAAATAATTCAAGATTTCGAAGTAAAAAAATCAGCCACAAAGAAGGAAACATGAGTCAAACTTTCTTATTTTGACTTTGTTTCCCTAAATCTTTCCTACATGAGTTCCAGCTGCCAAAGAAGGTCCTTAATTAATTTAGGACACTTAAATACAAGTTCTAGAAGCCTTAATCCCAGCCAAAGGGGGATGCCGCACCCAACTTACCCTTTATCCTTCCTTGCCGAGCAAGGGAAACACCATTCCTTTTCCTATTCTCCTTGCCGCAAGTTTCCTATCCCTTTTCCCTTGGGATTTTGACTTTAATTCTCCTTTTCCTTCTGGATTTGGGGTCCAATTCTTTCCTAAAACATTTAATTAAAGTTTAGATCCTTTCCCTAAAATATATACCTTGTGCCGCACCCATACAT
This sequence comes from Pyrus communis, assembly GCF_963583255.1. NCBI lineage: Eukaryota > Viridiplantae > Streptophyta > Magnoliopsida > Rosales > Rosaceae > Pyrus > Pyrus communis. The sequence goes on from NC_084804.1 coordinate 26,675,501, forward strand.
ACATCTATTCATTCATATACACAACCAGCCATCATTCATCCTTCTACACCTTCATCCGCAGCCTTCATCACCTTCCATACACCATTCTGCACCTCTTCTTCCAGCATATCTCCCTGCCATTCGTCAATCCTTCACCCTAACACACCACAACCCACTTTCACACCCTTAAACCCTTGTACCACAGCATAGCAAGGAATAAGGAGATGAGAAGTAGCCTTGGACGTTTTTGCATTCAAGTTGGATTATTGGAACGTTTTTAGGTGTAATCTATCTTTTGTTTTCCATGTTTAATTTAAGTTTTCTTTGTTTTGCTGTGAACATGAGAGGCTAAACTTGTTTTAGCTAGGGGAGACTTTGAAACCATGATTTTATTTGTGATATGAATTGATTAATTCCAGTTGTGATTTCATAAATTGTGAATGCAATTTACTTAATCGTTTGATTAAGAACTTATTCTTGTATGTTGATTAAGAAGGCCTACTTAGTTTGCATGCTTGAATTTGATGCTAGAATATAAGGGAGTTTCACATAATCATTACAAACTTATATTCACAAGTAGTAAAGGTTGCTTGTCATAGTCATATTAAGTTAAATTCCTGGCATGAGTATCATGATGTCATAGTTACGAATGCCTTGTGAGTGCTTATGATTTTCATGAAACTTAATGATCTTTGCTTATGTCTCTATTATGCAGTTCATGTAGGGAACTTGGGAAGAATAATTTGGTTGCCGATGTGTTGTCACGGTTGATCTGGCGTGTTGAGGTTCATAGTTTATTGAAAAACCAACTGGAAATCAATTTGTGTTCAAGTGTGTCATGTGTGGAAAAGGACCCTCTAGCTAGTTAATCATCCATCCATTTACCCAATTTCGTATTAAACTTAGTTTGTTTCTGCAAGTTACTTGTTTTTACTTTAAATTCGTCAAAAACCCAATCCCCTTTACTTTCTTGTGTCAAATTAGCTAGAATCTATCCTATTGTGTGTTTTTAAGTGTTTTGAGTCAAAACTAATTCCATTTTCGTCCAAAGTAAGTCCTAGAGTCGAGTTTGAGTCTATTGGATTGTTTTGTGCTGTTCTGAGTCTTTTTAGTTTGTTTTGAGTCATATAAGTTTAGTTAAGAGTCTTTGAGTTTATTTACGTGTTTTTAAGCCTAGTTTTGTATCTTTGAGTAAGTTTTTATTAGATTAGCAATCCTTCCTAATCCCCGGCCTAGAACGATCCCTACTTACATCTTTACTACAATTGTCAATAACAGGGTTTAATTTGAGTGCTATTATTATCACATCAGTAGGGGGTTGTTTTCTGCGGAAAAACATGAATATTTAGGTGTGATGCACGGCAAACCCTAGGGAAATTAGACTAAGGTTAGAACTTAGCAGAAATAAAGGACTAAGGCCCTTAGGGTGCGGCATAAGGCTTGGGAAATGAGTCATTGCCCAATTAATTTCTGATATGGACTTACACAATCCAAATCCACAAGGAAAAGGGCTAATTCAAATCAAAATCCGAGAGGCAGAAAGTTTAGGGAAATTCGCCAGAAATTAGGGCTTCTAGAAACTATGTATTTCGTGGCAGAACTTGGGATTTCTAGAAAGAATAAAGGGGAAGGGTGCGGCACCCTTTTAGGAACAGATAGGGTCTTCTAGAAATCAGTTATTTAGGTCCCCTTGTAGCTAGAAATAAGGTAGAACAAGATTAGGTTATGATAAGGTTTGGATAAGATAAGGTTAGTTTGATAATGTTCCATGTTTCTTGCTCTTTCCTTATCTTATTTGTCTTGAACTTGTTTCTATAGATTTGTAGCATGTTCCTAGCCTCTTTTGACTCCAAATTCGTCCATCCACCTTCCTCCATATGCAAGCTATCCATAATAAACCCAAAACTGCTCTAAAAGGCTCAAAATTGCCTTTTCTTGCCAACTTTGTCATTAAGACCTTCAAACACACAAAAATAGCTTAAAACAATATAATAAGTAGTATTAGCTAACTAAATGTAAGGAAACAACATAACTAAGTAGCATAAATATGCTCCTATCATCAGCATAGGGGTGTTGAAATCTTCGAGAAATCTTTGATAAAACGTCTATAGAATCTTGCATGTCCAAGGAAAGAACGAACCTCTCTCACCAAAGTGGGAGAGGGTAAGTGGTGTACAAGATCTATTTTTGATTTATTAACTTCAATTCCCTTTTCTGAAACTATATGAGCTAAAACTATGCCTTGTTTTATCATGAAGTAACACTTTTCCCAATTTAAAACAAGGTTAGTTTCAATGCATCGTTTCAATATCAACGTGAGATTATTTAAGCAACCATCAAAAGAGACCACTAAACACACTAAAATCATCCATGAAAGCTTCAATAATCTTCTCAACAAAATCTGAAAAGGTACTTACCATGCATCTTTGAAAGGTGGTTGGTGCATTACATAAACCAAATGGCATTCGACGATAAGCAAAAGTACCAAATGGACAAGTAACATTAGTCTTTTCTTGATCATCTGCAGCTATAACAATCTGATTATATCTCGAATAACCATGAAGAAAGAAATAAAAAGAATGACCGGCTAACTTTTCAAGCATTTGATCAATGATCGACAGTGGGAAGTGATATTTCCTTGTGGTAGCGTTGAGCTTCCTATAGTCAATGCAAACTCTCCAACCTGTTTGGATACAAGTGGGCACAAATTCATTCTCTGCATTCTTCACCACAGTGACTCCAGATTTCTTTGGAACAACTTGAACCGGTGAAACCTAATGACTATCTGAAATTGGATAAATCACTCCACAATCAACAAGCTTGATAATCTCTTCTTTCACAACTTCCATCTTTGGAGGGTTGAGTCAATGTTGAGCCTCTCGAGTTGGTTTAGCCACCTCATCTAGAAGTATGTGATGTATGCATGTTGGACTTATCCCCTCAATATCGGCTAAGGTCCATCCAATGGCTGTTTTGTACTCCTTCAACATCCTAACCAATTTCTCCTCCTCTCCTGCCGTGAGTGTGGAAGAGACTATAACCAGCAAGGTGTCTTGGTCTTCCAAGAAAACATACATCAATTAATTTGGTAACGGTTTAAGCTCGAGGGAGGTGCCTGAATCACTGAGGGTAACAACTTATTAGTAGAAACGGGAATTGGAATTGGAAACAAAACTAACACACAAATTAAACCCTCTTTTAGATAATTGTAGTATGCGTAAGTAGGGATCGTTCTAGGCTGGGGATTAGGTGGTCTACTAATATGTTATGGCAAGGACTCAAGGACCGCCACCATCTCGCCAATTTCTGCACAATTAGGCACAACCACTTTAGGTTTGAGTCCCATTCCTTTAGCAATGGTTGTTTCAAGGGCAACCCCATGTAAGTCTTCAAGATATTCTTGCGCCAACGAATCGAATACATCAATAGAAAAAACAAGAATGATCATCTCTAGGAACATATGGCTAAGGAAGCAAAAAGGTGCATTTTGGAGCATTTTGGAGCAAAATTGGACTTGGAATGGATAGCTTATGCTTAGAGCAAAAGGAATGGACGAAATTGAAGACCTAAAGGTGTTAGGATTCCTAATCACAAGAGGATTCCTAATCAAAAGAGGAATCCTAGTCAAAGAAGGTTTCCTACTTGAAGTAGGAAAGTTAAGCCAAGGTTTCCTATTTTGGTTTAACCTTTCTTAATCCTTAAAGACTCCTTGTTTCAACATCATTGAAGACTTCTATACATTCTAGGACATAAATCAAGCCTTCCTTGCAACCTAATTTTCCTTGTCGTGGCCTTCCTTAGTGGTTCCCTTCCTTGCCGTGCAAGGGAGGTCCATTCTATGCCGCCCCTGACATACCTTTTCTATCCCAAATCCTTGCCTAATTTCAGCATTTAAATCACATTCCCTTTCTTGCAATTCAAGGCCGCAAGTTACCTTCCCTTTCCCTTTGATTTCTGACTTTGTGTTTCCTTTTCCTTAGGGATTTGGGGTCTAAAATCCTTTCCCAAACTATGTAATAAACTCTAGGCATCCTTGCTTCCAAATAAATACCAAGGCCACATCTTTCATTCACCCTAATCACTATTTCATACAATCTGCCCTCACTCACACAGAAACAAGTCTTTGCCGCAGCCTTCCAACCATTCTTCCACCATTCATACACATTCATACCTTCATCCAAGCCTCCATACACCATCCCCAACCTTTGCCGCACCATCCTACCATCCTAAATCCATTCACAACCGAGAAAAATCATCCACAAATCACCCTAGACTCTTGTGCCGTGACTTTACAAGGAAGAAGAGAAGAAACAAGAAGCCTTGGACGTTTGTGCATTCAAGTTGGAGTGTTGAAGCATTTTTAGGTGTAATCTATCTTTTGTTTACAATGTTTAATTCTATTTTCCATTGTTTTGTTGTGAACATGAGAGGCTAAACTCGTTTTAGCTAGGGGAGACTTTGAAGCCATGATTACGTTTATAATATGAGTTGATTAAGTCCAGTTGTGATTTCATAAATCGTGAATGCAATTTATTTAACCGTTTGATGGATAAGTTATTCTTGTATGTTGATTAGGGAGGCCTACTTAATTTGCATGCTTGAATTTAGTGCTAGAATATAAGGGACTTTCACATAATCGTCACAAACTTATATTCACAAGTAGTTAAGGTTGTTTTCACAATCATGTTAAGTAAATTCCTAGCATGAGTATCATGATGTCATAGTTACAAGTGCTTTGTCAATACTTATCATTTTCATTGAATGTAATGATCTTTGATTGTATCTCTATTATGATGTCAAGTAGGGAACTTTTGAAGAATGCTTTGGGTTGTCGTATGATGTCATCCAATCCAATAACTTAAGGAAAATTTGAGGGTTAATTAGTGATGTCATGGTTAATCTGGGGTGTTGAGGTTCATGGTTTATCAGAAAAGCAATTGGAAATCAATTTATGTTTGAATGTATCATGTGTGGAGAAGTATCCCTTGGCTATCTAATCATCCATTGGTTTTTCCAAATTCGTCCAAATCTCTTTTAAGTCTTTTAATTACTTGTTTTTCTCTTAATTTCGTCCAAAACCAAATCCCCTTTTCTTACTTGTTTCAAATCTGTCCAAAAGTGTGTTTTTGAGTCTTTTGAGTCAAAACCAATTGTATTTTCGTCCAAGTTAAGTCCTAGAGTCCAAATTGAGTCTTTTTGATTGTTTTGAGTTGTTTTGAGTCTTTTAAGTTTGTTTCGAGTCATACAAGTTTAGTTAAGAGTCTTTTGAGTTTGTTTACGTGTTTTGAAGCATATTTTTGTATCTTTGAGTCAATTTTCATTAGAATAGCAATCCTTCCTAATCCCCGGCCTAGAACGATCCCTACTTATATCTATACTACAATTGTCAAAAAGAGGGTTTAATTTGTGTGCTATCTTTTATCACATCAAATTTTTGGCACCGTTGCCGGGAATTAGCAACTTTGCTAATCCCCCGTTGTTTCTTTTTGTTTCTTTTTCATATATCTTTGTTTTAGCTACTGACCTTGTTTCTTTTCTTGTTTGTAGGTACTAGTTTATGACTCGTAGTTCTCAACCAATTCGTGCAAACATCTTGGATTTTGACGATGATTTTGAGTGCACTTTGAGAAGGAAGAAGAAGGACCCAGAACTTCACCAATCAAGTTCTAGTTCGACTTCTAATCTTGGAGGAAGAGGAGCCCACGGCAAGGGAGGAAGAAAAGGTCCAAACCATGGCAGTGGACAACCGTACAATCAAGGAGCTTTCCGCCTCGGGAATGGACAATGCCGCACCATTATGCATCCAATACCCAAGGGCAGCTCAAGATAAAATCGACGAATTTGAATTGAAGTCAAGTTTGTTGCACCACATTCCGAAGTTCCATGGACTGTCCATGGAGTATCCCAACAAGCATTTAAAGGAGTTCGAGGTGATGTGTTCAAGCATGACTCCAATTAATGTTGATAGTAGTATTTTGAAGATGAAGGCCTTTCCGTTCTCGCTATTGGAGAAGGCCAAGGATTGGTTATACGAGCTAGCACCCGAAACGGTCACTTCTTGGGAGAGCATGAAGATGGCGTTTCTTGAGAAGTTCTTTCCTACTTTAAGAGTCATTCTCTTGAGGAAGAAGATTAGCAGAATCCAACAAAGTCAAGGGAAGTCTTTTCCGACGTACTATGAGCGTTTTAAAGCCCTTGTTGCATCGTGTCCTCAACATCAAATGAAGGAGGAGCTTCTACTTCAATACTTCTATGAAGGTCTTCTTCCCATTGAAAGACAAATGCTCGATGCCTCGGCAGGAGGTGTGTTGGTGGACAAACTCCCATGGCAGCCAAGAACCTAATTGCAAATCGTGCCCTTAATGCACAACAATATGAAGGAATTGGGCAAAGGGACCCCCCACGGCAAGAAGTGCATGAGGTAAGTTCTCAATCCGACATTCAAACTCAGTTAGCTAATTTTACTTCTATTATGTCTCAGATGGCCAAAGGAATGAAGATACAAGGACCAATTATATGTGGCGTATGTTCTATCCAAGGACACCCTTCGGAAAAGTGCCCTCAATTGATTGAGAATGGGGGATGGGAGAGTGCAAATGCCATTGGATTTCCAAGCCAAAATCAGCCAAGGAATGATCCATATTCCAACACATACAATCCGGGTTGGAGAGACCATCCAAACTTCAAGTGGAGGGAGCCTCAACAACCTCAACAATACGGAGGCTTTAGGCAACAACCCCCGGGGTTTTACACCAAACCCTACAGCACTAATCCCACTCAACCTCAATCTACCCAAAACAATCAAGGTATGTCTTTGGACAATGCTACACTTCTTAAGTTACTTACCAATTTGTCTCAGGGGCAAGAGAATCAAACTAAAGCCATGCAAAGCCAAGACAAAAAGGTGGACTACTTGGAGAAGCAAATTGGGCAGATTGCGGAGTTTGTAGGACAATTTCGAGACCAAGGCAAGCTCCCAAGCTCAACCATTGTCAATCCAAAGGAAGGGTTCGAATTTTCCAAAGCAATCACCCTGAGAAGTGGAAAAGAAGTTGGCACTACATCCACACCATCCAAAACAGGTCCTAATGAAGATAGAACGTTGCAATTGGAAGAGGATGAGGCAAGGGTAGAAACACCCTTGCCGCAAGCACTTAAGGACCCTAATGCATCCAATGCATCCCATTCGGCCACCAAAGGTAAGTTGGGTTCAAATTCGATTAATTCTAACCCCGTTCCACCCAATGTTCCTTTTCCTCACAGATTTCTGCAAACAAAGAAGGAGGAGCATGAGAAAGACATTCTTGAGACGTTTAGGAAAGTTCAAGTCAATATCCCGCTCCTAGATGCCATAAAGCAAGTGCCCAAATACGCAAAGTTCTTGAAGGAACTATGCACTACAAGGAAGAGGGCTTCAAATAAAGAGGTGGTTAGGGTAAGTGAAAACGTTTCAGCTGTTTTACAAAGAAAGTTACCACCAAAGTGCAAAGATCCAGGTAGCTTTACAATTCCTTGTATTATTGGCCAAACTAAGTTCGAACATGCTATGTTAGACTTAGGAACTTCAATTAACGTCATGTCATACTCTATTTATGCATCCATGAATCTTGGTGAATTGAAAAATGACAGTGTGATTATTCAATTGGCCGATAGATCTAATGCCTATCCAAATGGTGTATTGGAAGATGTCTTAGTGTAGTGAATAATTTGATCTTTCCGGTGAATTTCTACGTTCTTGAGATGGAAGAAACCACCCATGCTCCATCCTTGCCGCTCCTTCTTGGGAGGCCATTCATGAAGATGGCTGATAGGAGCATATTCATGCGACTTAATTAGCTTGTGCTCGTGCATTTATGTTGTGTTTACTTAGTTATTTTAGTGTTTAAGGCCATTTTTGTGTATTTTCAGATTATAAGGCCAAAGTGTGCAAGAAGATGCAAATTGGAGTCTTTTGGAGCGAATGAGGAATGAATGAGTTGAAGATTTGAAGAAACGACGAATTCCTACTCCAACGATGAATTCTTACCAAAACGAGGAATCCTACTCAAACAAGGTTTCCTACTTGAAGTAGGAAAGTTAACCCTAAGTTTCCCGTTTTGGTAACCTTTCCTAAACTTAAACGTCCGTATTTTCTAGCCACTTTGAAGGCCTTGTAGGCACTTTAGGACACAAAACCAAGGCCCTAGCCCAATTACACAACCTTGCTGTGCCTTAACCCTAATTCCCTTCCCTTGCCGTGCAAGGGGGGGCACTTTTGTCCAATGTTGTGCAATTAAACCTTATTTCCCTCTCCTAACCTAACCCTAGCCGCACCCTTTAATTATTCCTTCTTTAATTTCTGATTTTATTTCCTAAATTCTAGTAGCCTTTAGGTGAATTGTAGTTAATAAAAATAAATTAGGTTTTAAAAATTTCAAAAAAAAACCCTACATTTTACAATTTAGCCGTGCCCCCCCCCCCATTTAATTATCACCCTAATAAACCATACATTAGTTTTCTACCCTAAGCCGTGCCTCCTATTTTATTATTTCACCCTAATTCATGCAGCCACCATCCCATCCATTCTCTCCCAAAAACCCGTGCATTCCATCTCCCAAAACTCAAAGCCGTATTCACCCTAATAACCCTATTTCCCATGCAGCCACTCTCTCCCATTTTTTCCTCCCTAAGCCGTACCCATTCTCTACACAAAATCCATATTAGCCGCAAGTCCCCATCCATTCACCCTAAGCCTTCTAACTTCTAATCTGGGCCATACCTTTTATTTTTAACCCTAGCTTCTCTTTCATTTTTTTTATTCTTCTCATAAGCCGCACCATATACCTCTGATTCTAATATTTTTTTTCAGAAAAAAATAATTCCTAACAGCCGCACCTTTCCTCTACCCTTCCAGCCACCATACCATCCTTCCTCCATAAATCCATCCCTAAACCCGCAAATCATCCACCAACACCATTTAACCTCACTGCCGCAGCAAGAAGAAAGGAGAAAGAGGAGCTTGGACGCGCCGAAATTCACGTGGATTCGTTGGGCGTTCTAGGTGTAATCAATCCTTTGTGCTTTATGTTTAAATTCAATTGTATTTTTCTTTTTGTGAACATGAGAGGCTAAACCCCTATTTAGCTAGGGGGTGATTCAAAACCATGTTTATGCTTGCAATATGAATTGATTACTTTTGGTTGGAATTTCATGAATGGTGAATTCAATTTGTTTAACTGCTTGATCGATAACTTATTTATGTATGTTGATTGAGAGTGCACGCTTAATTTTCATGCATGAATATGATGCTAGAATATAAGTGAATTTCACCTAATAGTTATGAACTTATTTTCACAAGTAGTGGAGGTAGCTTATAAACAATCGCGTTAAATGAATTCTTGGCACTAGTTTCATGCTCATCATAGTAACGAATGCCTCGTCAACACTTATAGTTTTCATGATGCTTAATGATCTTTGATTGTATCTTTATTGTGCTTTTCACGTAAAGGACTTTTAGAGAATGTTCTGAATTGCGTTGCGCTAACCCATCCAATTCATTAACTTAAGGAAAACTTGACGGTTAATCTAAGCGAACCTAATTAACCCGGGGTGTTGAGTTTCATAATTCATCGAAAGACCAACCGAAAATCATCTTGTATGCAAGTGTGTGGAGAAGAACCTTCTAGCTAGCATTCCATCCATATTTTCGTCACATTCATTTTTACATTCTGCCTTTAAATTACAATCTGTGTATTTAGTTTAATTTCGTCAAAACCTCAATCCCCCTTTACCTTAGTGTCTAATTTAGTTAGAAAGTGTCTTAGTTTGTGTTTATAAGTGTTTTGTATTCTTTGAGTCTTTTGATTTGTGTTAGTGTTTTATTGTTTAGTTTTGCATTCTTTGAGTCTAGTTTAGTGTTTTAACGTTTGTTTTACATTTTTGAGTCAGTTTCCAAGTGATTTAGTAATCCCTCCTAATCCCCGGTCTAGAACGATCCCTACTTGCATCTTTACTACAATTGTCACAAGAGGGTTTTAATTTGTGTGCTTAATTAGTTCGCATCAATGGCCCGAACTAAGATCGATGTGTTCAAAGGCACTTTAACAATGGAATTTGATGGAGAAGTGATTGATTTTAATATTTCTGAAACCATGAGATTTCCTAATGATGATCACTCATGTTTCTTTATTGATATTCTTGATTCTTTGGCGCAGGCACATCTTGATCAATTACGTGAAGATGCACTTAAAACGGTCCTTACAAATGGCATAGAAGTGATGGATCAAGTGGCTACCACCATAGCACCCTACGGCACACACATGCAATATCATGCCATGGCCTTTGATGATGAAGTAATTGAGACCGTGGCTGCCCTAGAGTCCTTGCCACGACTCAATGATAAGTCCCCTAGTCCAATGTCCATTCCAATTTCAACTAACAAGTTGCTTCCTTCTATATAACAACCATCTACCCTTGAGCTTAAACCGTTGCCAAAGCACTTGAAGTATGTGTTCTTGGGCGAGTAAGACACATTGCCCGTTGTTGTAGCATCATCACTCACGGCACAAGAAGAGGAGAAATTGGTGAGGGTTCTCAAAGAGCACAAGACGGCCATTGGGTGGACTTTGGTCGATATCAAGGGCATAAGCCCTACCACATGCATGCACCGAATTCTCATGGAAGAAGGAGCCAAACCATCATGGGAAGCCCAACGTCGACTCAACCCACCAATGATGGAAGTTGTGAAGAAGGAAATCATCAAATTACTTGATTGTGGCGTCATCTATCCTATCTCGGATAGTTGTTGGGTTTCACCGGTCCAAGTAGTTCCCAAGAAGTCCGGAGTCACGGTGGTGAAGAATGAAGAGAATGAACTTGTGCCCACACGCATTCAAACCGGTTGGAGAGTGTGCATTAACTATAGGAAGCTAAATGCCGCAACAAGGAAAGATCACTTTCCTTTGCCATTCATTGATCAAATGCTTGAAAGGTTAGCCGGTCATTCCTTTTATTGCTTTCTTGATGTTTATTCGGGTTATAATCAAATTGTCATAGCGCCGGATGATCAAGAAAAGACCGCCTTTACTTGTCCATTTGGTACTTTTGCATATCGTCGTATGCCATTTGGTTTATGCAATGCACACGCCACCTTCCAACGTTGCATGGTAAGTACATTCTCGGATTATGTTGAGAAAATAATTGAGGTGTTTATGGATGATTTTAGTGTGTTTGGGGACTCATTTGATGATTGTTTGCATAATCTCACTTTAATCTTGAAAAGATGCATGGAAACTAACCTTGTTTTGAATTGGGAAAAATGTCATTTTATGGTGAAACAAGGCATAGTTTTGGGTCATATCATCTCTGAAAAAGGAATTGAAGTTGATAAGTCTAAAATAGATTTGTACGTTACTTACCCTCTCCTACTTTTGTTAGAGAGGTTTGTTCTTTTCTTGGCCATGCAGGATTTTATAGGCGATTTATCAAGGATTTTTCCAAGATTGCACAACCCCTATGCCGTCTCCTACAAAAAGAAGTGGCTTTTGAGTTCAACGAGGAGTGTGAGAAGGCATTCAAGCATCTCAAGGACATGCTTACCACGACACCAATTATCCTACCACCAGATTGGACGTTGCCTTTTGAGCTAATGTGTGATGCATCCGATTATGCAATAGGGGCTGTTTTGGGCCAAAGGAAGAACAAGTAACCACATGTCATATATTATGCTTCCCGGACCTTAAATGATGCTCAATTAAACTACTCTACCACTGAAAAAGAATTTCTTGCCGTTGTATTTGCTTTAGATAAGTTTCATTCATATTTACTTGGCACTAAAGTGATTGTATATTCTGACCATGCAGCTTTAAGGTACTTATTCACCAAAAAGGAGGCCAAACCAAGGCTCATTCGATGGATGCTTCTTCTCCAAGAGTTTGACATTGAAATTCGAGACAAGAAAGGGAGTGAGAACGTGGTTGCTGATCATCCAAGTCATTTGGTGTGCAATGAGGACTCCTTACCCATCCAAGAGACATTCCCTGATGAGCAATTGTTGTCCATTAATGTAAGTGAACCTTAGTATGCCGATTTGGTGAACTTTTTGGTGTCAAAACGTGTTCCAAGCACCATAGCTAAGCACCAACGTGATAAACTTAAAAAGGAGGCATGGTTTTATGTATGGGATGACCCATATTTGTGGAAATTTTGTGCAGATTAGATTGTTCGTCGTTGTGTGCATGATTGTGAATTTAATTCAATTCTAACCTTTTGTCGCACTTATGCATGTGGTGGACATTTTGGCACACAACGTACTGCCCTTAAGGTGTTAGAATGTGGTTTTTATTGGCCTATGGCGCCGTTGCCGGGGATTAGCAACTTTGCTAATCCTTTGTCTTTATTTTTATATTTTGTTTTTCGTGCATTCTTATTTCAAATTCTTAGTTTGTTTGTTTCCTTGTTTTTTTAGGTACTGTGTATGACTCGTAGCTCTCGGCCTATTATAGAGAACATCTCCGACTTTGACGGTGATTTTGAACGCACTTTGAGGAGAACGAGGAGTCAACAAGAGCCACCACAACCTCCACCACAACCTGGGCTTGAAGAAGACGAAGTAGGTGTAGAAGAAAAGCCCACGGATCAGATTTTTGAAGAAGAACAAGGCATGGCAGCAGATAATAGAACCATCAAGGAGCTTTCGGCCTCGGGTTTGGATAATGCATTGCCTCTTTGTATCCAATACCCCACGGCTGCAGAGGGGAAGACTGAGGAATTTGAACTCAAATCCAGTTTGTTACACCATATTCCGAAGTTCCATGGCTTGTCTATGGAAGACCCCAACAAACACTTGAAGGAGTTCGAGGTGGTTTGTTCAAGCATGACCCCCGTCAATGTGGATGGGAGTATATTGAAGATGAAGGCCTTTCCATTTTCACTTATGGACAAGGCCAAAGATTGGCTTTACGAACTAGCCCCGGGAACTGTGACTTCGTGGGAGAGTATGAAGCGTGCTTTCTTGGAGAAATTCTTCCCTACTTCGAGAGTGATTCTCCTACGGAAGAAAATTAGTGGTATTCAACAGAATCATGGTGAGACATTCCCGGCTTATTATGAGCGCTTCAAGGGCCTTGTAGCTTCATGTCCTCAACATCAAATGAAGGAGGAACTTCTCCTTCAATATTTCTATGAGGGCCTCCTTCCTATCGAACGTCAAATGCTTGATGCATCAGCGGGAGGAGCATTGGTGGACAAAACACCAAGGGATGCCAAGATTCTCATAGCCAACCGAGCGCTCAACGCTCAACAATATGAAGGAGTGGGCCAAAGGGAAGCCCCACGGCAACAAAGTGTAAATGAGGTGAGTGCTATTTCTGAAATTCAATCACAACTTGCTAATCTTAATTCTCTTGTTTCTCAGGTTGTGATTGGTCCAAAAGCACAAGAACACCAAGTTTGTGGCGTGTGCTCAATTCAAGGGCATCCATCCGACAAGTGCCCTCAACTAATCGAGAATGGTGGGTGGGAATCTGCCAATGCAATTGGTTTCCAAGGACAAAATCAAAACAACCCATACTCGAACACTTACAATGCCGGATGGAGGGACCATCCAAACTTCAAATGGAGGGAGCCACAACAAGCTGCCCAACAAGGAGGGATTGGAGCTTACGTTTAGATGATGCACTGTGGGCATATCGTACGGCATACAAAACACCCATTGGGATGTCACCTTTTCGGCTCGTCTATGGTAAGCCATGTCATTTGCCCGTAGAGTTAGAGCACAAGGCACATTGGGCCGTGAAGATTTTCAACATGGACATAGATGCAGCGGGAGTTCATAGGAAGCTCCAATTGAATGAACTTGAGGAAATTCAGAATGAAGCCTATGAGAATGCCCGGATGTACAAAGCCAAGACCAAAGCATTCCATGATAAAATGATTCGAACCAAGACCTTCACAGTTGGGCAGAAAGTGTTACTTTTTAACTCTCGCCTACGTTTGTTTCCTGGTAAGTTGCGTTCTAAATGGATTGGCCCGTTTGTTGTTACTAATGTTTTCCCTCATGGTGCAGTGCAAATCAAAAGTTCAAGGACGCAGCAAGAATTCAAAGTGAATGGGCATCGATTGAAGCCCTATTACGAGATGTTTGAGGAGCATGTCGTGGAGGAGGTACCCCTCCATGCCGTGGAACCTAGTCAAGCTTAAACGGAGGTACCGTCCGGCTGCAAGACGTAAAAGAAAGCGCTTCGTGGGAGGCAACCCATGCATCCGAATAGAGAAGAACTTGGAAACCCCTTTAAGAGACTTATTTTTATTCCTTTCTTTTTCTTTACTGCCTTTACTTTGCTTTCTTTCTCGTATTTGTTTATTTGCTTGCTCTGTTGTGACTTTCTGCTTAAAACATTGAGGACAAAGTTTGATTTAAGTGTGGGGGGGTAAACAATTTGTATTTGCATGAATTTCGTGGGATTTATTCACCTATCACTTAGAATGTTGTTTCTTGCTGTTTTAAGCGTTTTTAGAGTATTTTAATGTGTTTTATAGTTTCTTGGTATAAAACTCCGAAAATTTGATAAAAAAAAAAAAAAAAAAAAAAAATCTTTTGAAAAACCCAAAAATATGTGTTTTTAGAGTCATTTGAGTCATTTTGGTGTTTGTTTGTTTCTTAGCGCTACTTGGGAGGCAACCCATGCATTCAACAAAGGAAGACTTAGAAAGCACTCCAGATCCAGATTTCTAAAAAACTTTTCTCTTTGTTGCTATTTCGTTTCTGCCTTGTTAGGTTGTTTAGTTGTTATTGTTTGTTTGTTTATTAATTGTGTGAGTCTATGATTGTAACATTGAGAAAATGTTTGATTTATTGATAGGCACTGCTAAACAAAGAAAGATGGTGCTTCACAAAGGTTGTTTGCTTGAGGCCCCACTACGTGGCTTTACTCTTGGAGCAGAAGGCGTAGGAACAGAAGGCATCGGAGCGGAAGGCGTAGGAACAGAAGGCATCGGAGCGGAAGGCGTAGGAACAGAAGGCATCGGAGCGGGAGGCATCGAAGATAGAGCATTCCAGGCCTCAATACTTGGCCAAGCGCTGGATGAGCCAGGAAAAAGGTGCCTCTGGAGGAAAGACGAAAACCTTTGACGGTCACTGTGAATCCGACCTTCAGACTCTTGCAGCTCATCAAGCTTCCTCTTCATGCCCGTCGAATAGTTGTTTGCAAGCACGTGCAAACTTCTATTCTCATACTTCAGCTGCTGGATCTCCTGCTTGAGACTTTCCACCTCTGCCATCAATGATTCCACCTGACGGGAGCGGGCAAGCAGGCGTTGGCCCATGTTGGACACAGAACTCGCACACTGAACACTAAGTGCGAGGGACTCTTGAACGGCCAACTCATCGGACCGTCCTGACAGCAGCCTACTATCTTTCGGAGTGAGGAGGTTCCTAGCTACTATTGTAGCTGTTGTGGCGTCCTGCATCACGGAGTCTTCACCTGTGAGAGGACCGTTAGAAGAAAAGAAAGAAGGGCGCCATACGTTACCTTGACGAGGTGCGCCCGTATCACTGCTAAGGCTCAATTCCAAGCTAAGGTTCGATGAGTTTGCCATTTTCTTTCAAAAGTGTTCAAAGAGAAGGGATGGAGTTAAATTTCAAAGGGCCGGAGTCGATTTTCAAGAATGGGAATTCTTCAGAGTGTGTGTGTTGGGGTGTTTGATAGCTCTATAAAAAGCCAAGGCGACGCGTCCCCCGATTCAAAGAGCCAGATTTTCCGGCGTAATTTAGGCGACGCTTTCTCGGCTTTTCAGAAACACGTGGAGGCCATCATCGCAACTACACCTCTTTAGCCGACAAGCGCAAAGTTCGGCGACGCTTTCTCTGCTTTTCAGAAAACGCGTGCAGCTTTGTCAAAAGGAGCCGCATCCGCACTACTACGTGTCGTTCAGAAAGCAAAGGGGCGTCGTTCAGAAATCGAAGGGGCGCCTGCTCAGAAATCGAAGAGGCGTCGTTCAGATATCGAAGAGACATTTGTCGACAAGGGTAAAAACACAGTACCACCACTTGATATTTTCTCTATATATGTCGACCTTCGTCTTTTATAGCAAGGCAAACCTGAAGAGAATGCCCAACTCTCCCTCACCTCTGAGGGCGCACTCCCAGCAAAGCCTTTCGAAATACTCAATTCTTTCTTCTTCCCCAAAGATGATACCAGATGCCTGGAGTACATATGACCCAGGAGGAAGCAGCACAACAAATACATGTGCTGATTCATTCACCGCTTCTTCAAAAGCAAAGGTATCTCATATCATCAAGGTCAAAAGCAAAAGTATCTCATATCATGCTCTTTCCCTGTCTTTTTCTTTGTCCTTGTTCTTACTCGCATGGCAAAGTAAAAGAAGCAATCAGCCGGCACTTGGAGTCAGTCTTCCGATCTGGAGCCAACTGCCTGGGATCTATTCCTGATTGCTTACCTAGCGTTGCTCTCGAGTAGTCATCTTCAACGGTTGATACACTTCCGGAGAAGGGACCACTTCTGCAAAGGGGAGCGAGTAAGGCAAGTGAAAATGATACATTGAAGCATGTGGAGACAAGCATAGGCTGAGTTATCCTCCAACCCTTTTCAATACGAATTGGAAAGATTGAACAAAGAAACAGACCAAAGGGGTAAGCTCAGACCTTCGGGGAAGACCAAAAGAATCCTCCAGCCCAGTAGCACAAAGGAAAATCAACAAGTGGAGGAGACCAAAAGATTCCTGCTGCCCAGTTCAAGAAGTAGCACAAAGGAAAATCAACGATGGGCAGAAACCAGTTCAAGAGTAAGCCTGTGGAATCACAAAGATCAAAGCCTCAATGCAATTACCAAACAGAAGATGGAATTTATACTCTATAACCAGATTTGCGTCTCTAAACTCTTCTCTTTGTTAATTACATTATGCCATGTTTAGTATGTTTAAGTGCTTTTTGTGTATTTACTTATGCTTTGTGTGAATCTATGCTTAAAACATTGAGGACAATGTTTGATTTAAGTGTGGGGAGGTAACTAAGTATATTTGATGCAAATTCGTTGGATTTTATCACCTATCACTTCACATGTTGTTTCTCACTGTTTTAAAACTGTTTTAGTGTGTTTTGTCTTAAAAATTCGAAAATCCCATAAAAATTTGAAAAATTGTTTTGAAAAACCCAAAAAGAGTTGTTTTAAAGTTGTTTTTGTGTGTGTGTTTGTGTCTTAGGATACCTTCCAACACAATGATAAGGATTTGGTTTGTAATTGCATGACTGTTAAAAAGAGTTATAAACATAGAGAAAAGTTTGATTTACTCTTGGTATATGCTTGGTTATGGTTATAATGTATGACTTCACATGCAATCATAAAAGAAAATTTAGTTTTTGTAACATGCCTGAAGGAAGGAACTCAAACAAATGCTACAACCCTGAGAGACTTGAGCCTATAACGTTCTTTGGAGAGTATAATCTGTGATTTCTTGTTTTCTAAAATCGTTGCATGATCTCATTATTCTTTGCTTGGTTACTGCTTAGAAGGCGTTTCATCATATAGTTCCAAATGCTAGAACTCATGCCCATTTCATTCAAAGCATGTTATTGATTTGCATAACATATATCAAGATGAAGTTGTGTAGTTGCCACCATAGCCAAATAGCCTCGCTTCCCATATTTCGTATATGTTGTAAGTTTTTCCCCCGTTGAGCCATGTTAACCCATGTTCTTTGTTAACCCACTTTATCTTCACCTAACCTAGAATATGACCGTCCTTACCCTTGTTCTTAAAAGATAGTGAGCATAACTTAATTGAATTCCTTTTGAGTTACATTATGAAAGAAAATAAGTGTGGGGGAGAGAATGTTTAAGTGTTTTTGTTTTGAGATTCAAAAGAAAAAAAAAAAAAAAAAAAAAAAAAAAAAAAAAGAGAAAAGAATAAGTGATTGAAGAAAGGTTCCAAAACACCAATTCTGGGCGTAAATTGTCTAAATTCTCCCTTTTTGTTCAAAAGTTGAGTTTTCATTCAAAAGTGAATTCTAAGTTGATTCAAATGCATGCTCACTATTTCTTTAAGAACCTTTGTTTTCCATATCCCTTCTTTGTTATCCACATACCCCAAGCCCCGTTACAACCCTTGACTTCTATCTTGAGTGTTGTGTATTTCAATTTGTGGAGTTTGAACTTGGTATGAGCTTATGGTGTCACTGGTTCTCGCGTCTAAGTAGTAGCATTCCATTCATGAGATCATATCTAAACTTGATTATTAACTCCAGAATTTGCGTTCTTTGTGATACATATATGTGAATGTCGTTTTCATGTTTACATCAATCTTCTCACATATGACTAGATTAGGGTGTGTAGTTAGAAAATCTGAGTAAAAAATTGAGTGCATATCTTGAAAGAAATTGAGCAAATTCTCTAAGGCATGTTACTACATTCAAAACATGGTTTTAAATGCTTAATTGTGAACTAGTATATGGTGACTATGATTAAGAATGTACTTAAGTGTGAAGATGACTAAAATCTGTGAGAATGATGATTTTTAACATGTCATGTGCATTGGAAATCCCTAAGACGGTTGTTGGAAGGTTTAGGTTGTGTTTTACGTGTTTAGTGTCGTTTTGTTTATTCGTTTTTATTCTGTTTTGCTCGAGGACTAGCAAAAGCTAAGTGTGGGGGTATTTGATAGGAGCATATTCATGCGACTTAAATGGCTTGTTCTCGTGTATTTACGTTATGTTTCTCTCGTTATTTTAGTCCTTTATGCTTCTTTTGTGTGTTTTCAGGTTCTAAGGGCCTAGGGAGCAAGTAAGTGCATTTTGAGGCCATTTGGAGCATTTTTGGGCATGGATTGGATAGCTTATCCATGGAGCCAAGAGGATGGACGAATTTGAAGGCCTTGTATGCACTTGAAGACACAAAACAATGGCCCTAACCCAATCACATAACACATTATGCCATACAAACCAACCTATTTTAGGCCCATTCTATGTACTTAAACCCTAGCCCTTTAAACTAGTTCATTTATCACTTATCAAACCATTCACTTATCACTCACCACATATCATTCACTTATCACTTAACATATCATTCATTTATTTCACTTCCATACTCCTCTTAATTCCACATGCATTCTCACACATGCACATCATTCACTCACATTTCCACCATTCATTCTTTATTCCTTTCCAAACATCTCACATGCATTTCTTCATTATTTCCTAACCCTACATGCATTATTTATTGCATCTTCACATGCATTCACACACACTTTACACATTCAAACCGTGAGCTCCCATTCCTATATGCCATTTTCAGATTTCCACCCACTAACCTAGTCATCAACACATGCACTTCCACCTTTCATCCACAATGATTCATGATTCATTCACTTTGCATCCTTTAATTCAATCACATACTTTCCCATTGTATAATACATCCACATGCATCTTTAACCAACAAACATTACAATCACATGCATTCACACACCATCTTCCCTTTTACAAAACACATTGCCGTGCCTTCCCTTCACAATTTCAGCTTTCCTCCTTTTAATTCCACATGCATTCACTTCATCATTACACCACCACTCATTCTTTAAATCCACATGCACATTCAATCATTCATTCAAGCCCCCTTGTGCCATGTTTCACCCTTTGTTCCCACCTATCACATGCATCATCATCAAATAAACTCTAATTGCCGTGGGTTCCCTTTGCTCCCCTTATGCAATTCCAGTTTTCACATGTGTCCTAGCTGTTTTTCCATCATTCCTCCACACAAATGCTTAAACAAACAGCCATATGTTCCCTCCACTACCCCTATAAATACCCTAGCATTCATTCATTCACTCCCCATTCAATTCATATCTCATATTTCCATTCACAACACTTCACACAACACAAATACACATCCATTGCCGCAATTCCCCTTCCATTTTCTGTGCAGTTTTTCTCCTTCATTGCAGCCACTATCCAACCACTTCCCATCCCTCCAAAACACTTCACATAATCCCCAAAGCTCACCTTAGACCTTGTGCTACAACAACGAGGAAGAAAAGAGTGCCTAAACGTTCATACAATTCAAGTTTGAGTTGTTGGAATGTTTAGGTGTTTCTTTGATTTCAAAGTTTAAATTTAATTCTCTTTGTTTTGTACGTATGAGAAAGGAAGAGAAGAGTGCCTAAACGTTCATACAATTCACGTTTGAGTTGTTGGAATGTTTAGGTGTTTCTTTGATTTCAAAGTTATGAGGAACTAAACCCCCTTTAGCTAGGGGGTGATTCGAAACTATGTTTATATTTGCAATTTGAATTGATTACGTTTGGTTGGAATTTCATAAGTTGTGGATTCAATTCGTTTAACTGTTTGATTGATAACTTATTTATGTATGTTCATTGAGATTGCAAGCTTAATTTTCATGCATAAATATGACGCTAGAATATAAGTGAATTTCACCTAATCGTTATGAACTTATATTCACAAGTAGCGGAGGTTGCTTATAAACAATCGCGTTAAACGAATTCTTGGCATAAGTTTCATGCGTATTCCATAGTAACGAATGCCTCGTCGATGTTTATGATTTCCGTTGAACTTAATGATCTTTGTTGAATGTCTCTATCATGCGTATTCCATAGTTAGGGACTTTGATTAAGAATAATTTGGTTGTAATGCGTATTCCATTCAATCCAACAAATTTAGGGAAATCTGAAAGTTAATCTAAGCGGATCTAATTAACTTGGAGCACTGAGTTTCACAACTTATCGAAAGACCAACTGAGAATCAATTTTGTTTGCAAGTGTAACATGTGTGGAGAAGAACCCCTTGGCTATTCCATCATCCATATTTTCATCACATTCATATTTACATTTTGCCTTTAATTATATTCTGTCTTTTTAATTTAATATCGTCCAACCACAATTCCCCCCCCCCTATTTTGTTAAGTCTTAATCATTCGTATTTGTTTTATTTTTGTATCTTTAAGCTTTTGGAGTCATAAACAATTGCAAATTCGTCTAAATCAAGTTCTAGCTTCTATTTGAGTCAATTTGATTGTTTTAGACAATTTGAGTTTTTCAAAGCCTTTCTGAGTCATAGTAGTCTTGTTAAGAGTATGTTAATTTAGTTTTTATGTTTTTAAGTCAATTTAGAAGGTTTTAGCAAGCCCTCCTAATCCCCGGTCTAGAACGATCCCTCACTTATCCATTCTACTACAATTGTCCAACGAGGGTTTAATTTGAGTGTCAAGTAAATCTCGCACCAAATTTTGGCGCCATTGCCGTACGATATGCCCACAGTGCATCATCTAAACGTAAGCTCCAATCCCTCCTTGTTGGTCCAACGGTTTTCTCCAAAATTTGTTTTATTTCTCGGTTAGACACCTCGGCTTGGCCATTTGTTTGAGGATGGTAAGGTGTGGAGACCTTATGGTTGACATGGTACTTTCTTAGCAACGCCTCAATGGTCCGATTGCAAAAGTGAGACCCTCCATCACTTATGATTACTCTCGGCATTCCAAACCTAGCAAAAATGTTAGTTTTCACGAAATCTGCAACCACCTTAGAATCGTTAGTACGGGTGGCTTTTGCTTCCACCCATTTAGAAACATAATCAACGGCTAGCAAGATATAAGTGAAACCATAAGATGGAGGGAAAGGGCCCATGAAATCAATGCCCCAAACATCAAAAATTTCAACATTAAAGACAGGGGTTTGCGGCATTTGGTCCTTGGTACCTATGTTACCCATTCGTTGGCAACGATCACAAGACATACAAAAGGTTCTAGCATCCCTAAATATAGTCGGCCAATAAAAACCACACTCTAAAACCTTGAGGGCAGTGCGTTGTGTGCCAAAATGACCACCACATGCATATGTGTGACAAAAGCTTAGAATTGAGTGAAATTCATAATCATGCACACATCTACGTATAATTTGATCTGAGCAATACTTCCACAAATAAGGGTCATCCCAAACATAGAAACGTGCATCATTTTTAAGCTTATCACGTTGGTGCTTGTTTAGTTCATTTGGAATTTGTTTAGCCACCAAGTAATTCACTAAATCTGCATACCATGGTTCACTTACCTCAATGGAAAGCAGCTGCTCATCGGGAAAAGTTTCAGGGATAGGTACGGCATGTTCATGCTCCTCATGGATCATTGGGCTTAAATGGTCAGCCACTACATTCTCGCTTCCTTTCTTATCCCGGATTTCAATATCAAATTCTTGAAGAAGAAGAATCCAACGGATAAGCCTCGGCTTTGCTTCCTTTTTCGTGAGCAAGTACCTCAAAGCTGCATGATCAGAATAAACGATTATTTTAGTACCAATTAAATATGAACGGAATTTATCTAAAGCAAAAACCACAGCTAGAAGTTCTTTTTCCGTCGTGCAGTAGTTCAATTGGGCATCATTGAGAGTCCGAGAGGCATAGTATATGACATGCGGCCGCTTGTCTCTTCTTTGTCCTAGAACAGCTCCTAATGCATAGTCGGATGCATCGCACATGAGCTCGAACGGAAGGCTCCAATCTGGAGGTACAATAATGGGGGCTGAGACTAGCTTCTCCTTGAGTTGGTTAAATGCCGAATTACACTCTTCATCAAACTTGAATGTCACATCTTTTTGAAGCAATCGGCAAAGAGGGTTGGACATCTTGGAGAAGTCCTTGATAAAACGCCTATAGAACCCTGCATGGCCAAGAAACGAACGTACCTCTCTAACCGAAGTAGGAGAGGGTAAGTGACGTACAAGGTCTATTTTTGATTTATCTACTTCAATTCCTTTTTCTGAAACAATATGTCCTAAAACTATACCTTGTTTCACCATAAAGTGACATTTCTCCCAATTCAAGACAAGGTTAGTTTCAACACATCGTTTCAAAATTAAGGTCAGATTATCCAAGCAATTATCAAATGAACTCCCAAATACACTGAAATCATCCATGAAAACCTCAATGATCTTTTCAACAAAATCGGAAAATATACTTACCATACACCTTTGGAAAGTGGCCGGTGCGTTGCATAAGCCAAATGGCATGCGACGATAAGCAAATGTTCCAAAGGGACATGTGAATGTGGTCTTCTCTTGATCATCCGGGGCTATCACAATTTGGTTATATCCAGAGTATCCATCAAGAAAACAGTAAAAAGCATGACCGGCTAACCTTTCGAGCATCTGGTCGATGAATGGCAAAGGAAAGTGATCTTTCCTAGTCATGGCATTTAGCTTCCGGTAATCGATACATACTCGCCATCCAGTCTGAATGCGTGTAGGCATGAGCTCATTCTCATCATTCTTGATAACAGTTACTCCGGACTTCTTGGGAACGACTTGAACTGGAGAGACCCAACGGCTATCGGAGATAGGGTAGATCACTCCGCAATCCAAAAGTTTGATTATTTCCTTCTTCACCACTTCCATCATCGGAGGGTTGAGATGCCGTTGAGCCTCTCGAGTTGGTTTAGCCCCCTCCTCAAGAAGTATACGGTGCATGCATGTGGTAGGGCTTATTCCTTTAATGTCGGCCAAAGTCCACCCTATGGCCGTTTTGTGCTCTCGCAGCATCCTCACAAGCTTCTCCTCCTCCATTGCCGTGAGACTTGATGAAATGATGACGGGCAATGTTTCGCCTTTTCCCAAAAACACATACTTCAAATGGTCCGGCAACGGCTTAAGTTCAAGCGATGGTGCCTGAACAACAGAAGGTAGCATCTTAGTGGAAACTGAATTTGAAAGTGAGAGTGGAATCTTACCATATTGTTGTGGCAATGACTCAAGGGCTGCCACAACCTCAATTATTTCTTCACTAGAACCCATTGCAAAGAATTCCTCCTCCTTGCCGTGGCCTTGCATTGGCCCAAATCCTTCATTTTTGCGCTCTATGGCCCTAGTGATGGTTGTTTCCAGGGCGTCCTCGTTCAATTCTTCAAGGTATACCTGCGCCAAAGAATCGATAACATCAATGGAAAAACAAGAATGGTCATCAACGGGATATCTCATAGTTTCAGAAATATTAAAATCAATCACTTCCCCATCGAATTCCATTGTCAAGGTGCCTTTGTATACATCAATCTTCGTTCGGGCCGTCTTCATGAATGGCCTACCAAGGAGAATCGGCAAAGATGTAGAATGGGCTGAATCCTCCATGTCTAGGACGTAGAAATCAGCCGGAAAAATTAAATGGTTCACCTGCACAAGCACATCCTCCAAAACTCCTTTTGGATACGCGTTAGAACGATCAGCCAATTGTATAATTACACCATCTTGTTTTAATTCACCCAAATTCATAGATGCATAAATAAAATAAGGCATGACATTTATGGATGCACCTAAATCAAGCATGGCATGTTCAAAACGATTATGTCCAATTACACAAGGAATCGTGAAACTACCGGGGTCTTTGCACTTGGTAGGCAGTTTACGTTGCAAAACAGCGGACACATTCTCGCTTACCTTCACTACCTCTTTGTTTGCCCTTCTTCTCTTTGTATTGCATAGGTCCTTGAGGAATTTAGCATACTTTGGAACCTGTTTGATTGCATCAAGAAGCGGTATGTTCACTTGCACTTTCCGGAACGTTTCAAGAATGTCCTTCTCGCTTTCTTCCTTTTTTTCTTGCATGAACCTGCGAGGAAAAGGTACATTGGGCAGATTAGGACGTGAAGTACATGAGTTTAAATTACCTGATTTGGCCGAGTTAGGGTGATCTGCCTCAGGTTGTGTCGTCTCTTCATCTACTTTCTGGGCAGATTTGGGATTGTTTGGCTCGGTCCCAACTTCTTTTCCACCCCTTAGGGTGATGGCCTTGGCGGATTCGAATCCTCCCTTTGGATTGACTGTGGTTGAGCTAGGAAGTTTTCCTTGCTCTCTAATCTGTCCAAGGAACTCAGAAATCTGCCCTATTTGTTTCTTCATATCCGTCATCTCCTTCTCGTTATTTACTATCCGGTTGTTTTGATTTTGCAACCCCTGCGAAATAGAGGTTAGTAATTGCATAGCTTGATCACTTTCCAAGGACGTACCTGAATGAGATGATGTCGAAGGTTGTTGGGGTGCATACGGCTTGGAATAAAAACCATGGGGGTTTGGCCTAAATCCTCCTTGTTGGGCAGCTTGTTGTGGCTCCCTCCATTTGAAGTTTGGATGGTCCCTCCATCCGGCATTGTAAGTGTTCGAGTATGGGTTGTTTTGATTTTGTCCTTGGAAACCAATTGCATTGGCAGATTCCCACCCACCATTCTCGATTAGTTGAGGGCACTTGTCGGATGGATGCCCTTGAATTGAGCACACGCCACAAACTTGGTGTTCTTGTGCTTTTGGACCAATCACAACCTGAGAAACAAGAGAATTAAGATTAGCAAGTTGTGATTGAATTTCAGAAATAGCACTCACCTCATTTACACTTTGTTGCCGTGGGGCTTCCCTTTGGCCCACTCCTTCATATTGTTGAGCGTTGAGCGCTCGGTTGGCTATGAGAATCTTGGCATCCCTTGGTGTTTTGTCCACCAATGCTCCTCCCGCTGATGCATCAAGCATTTGACGTTCGATAGGAAGGAGGCCCTCATAGAAATATTGAAGGAGAAGTTCCTCCTTCATTTGATGTTGAGGACATGAAGCTACAAGGCCCTTGAAGCGCTCATAATAAGCCGGGAATGTCTCACCATGATTCTGTTGAATACCACTAATTTTCTTCCGTAGGAGAATCACTCTCGAAGTAGGGAAGAATTTCTCCAAGAAAGCACGCTTCATACTCTCCCACGAAGTCACAGTTCCCGGGGCTAGTTCGTAGAGCCAATCTTTGGCCTTGTCCATAAGTGAAAATGGAAAGGCCTTCATCTTCAATATACTCCCATCCACATTGACGGGGGTCATGCTTGAACAAACCTCCTCGAACTCCTTCAAGTGTTTGTTGGGGTCTTCCATAGACAAGCCATGGAACTTCGGAATATGGTGTAACAAACTGGATTTGAGTTCAAATTCCTCAGTCTTCCCCTCTGCAGCCGTGGGGTATTGGATACAAAGAGGCAATGCATTATCCAAACCCGAGGCCGAAAGCTCCTTGATGGTTCTATTATCTGCTGCCATGCCTTGTTCTTCTTCAAAAATCTGATCCGTGGGCTTTTCTTCTACACCTACTTCGTCTTCTTCAAGCCCAGGTTGTGGTGGAGGTTGTGGTGGCTCTTGTTGACTCCTCGTTCTCCTCAAAGTGCGTTCAAAATCACCGTCAAAGTCGGAGATGTTCTCTATAATAGGCCGAGAGCTACGAGTCATACACAGTACCTAAAAAAACAAGGAAACAAACAAACTAAGAATTTGAAATAAGAATGCACGAAAAACAAAATATAAAAATAAAGACAAAGGATTAGCAAAGTTGCTAATCCCCGGCAACGGCGCCAAAATTTGGTGCGAGATTTACTTGACACTCAAATTAAACCCTCGTTGGACAATTGTAGTAGAATGGATAAGTGAGGGATCGTTCTAGACCGGGGATTAGGAGGGCTTGCTAAAACCTTCTAAATTGACTTAAAAACATAAAAACTAAATTAACATACTCTTAACAAGACTACTATGACTCAGAAAGGCTTTGAAAAACTCAAATTGTCTAAAACAATCAAATTGACTCAAATAGAAGCTAGAACTTGATTTAGACGAATTTGCAATTGTTTATGACTCCAAAAGCTTAAAGATACAAAAATAAAACAAATACGAATGATTAAGACTTAACAAAATAGGGGGGGGGAATTGTGGTTGGACGATATTAAATTAAAAAGACAGAATATAATTAAAGGCAAAATGTAAATATGCATGTGATTGTAATGTTTGTTGGTTAAAGATGCATGTGGATGTATTATACAATGGGAAAGTATGTGATTGAATTAAAGGATGCAAAGTGAATGAATCATGAATCATTGTGGATGAAAGGTGGAAGTGCATGTGTTGATGACTAGGTTAGTGGGTGGAAATCTGAAAATGGCATATAGGAATGGGAGCTCACGGTTTGAATGTGTAAAGTGTGTGTGAATGCATGTGAAGATGCAATAAATAATGCATGTAGGGTTAGGAAATAATGAAGAAATGCATGTGAGATGTTTGGAAAGGAATAAAGAATGAATGGTGGAAATGTGAGTGAATGATGTGCATGTGTGAGAATGCATGTGGAATTAAGAGGAGTATGGAAGTGAAATAAATGAATGATATGTTAAGTGATAAGTGAATGATATGTGGTGAGTGATAAGTGAATGGTTTGATAAGTGATAAATGAACTAGTTTAAAGGACTAGGGTTTAAGTACATAGAATGGGCCTAAAATAGGTTGGTTTGTATGGCATAATGTGTTATGTGATTGGGTTAGGGCCATTGTTTTGTGTCTTCAAGTGCATACAAGGCCTTCAAATTCGTCCATCCTCTTGGCTCCATGGATAAGCTATCCAATCCATGCCCAAAAATGCTCCAAATGACCTCAAAATGCACTTACTTGCTCCCTAGGCCCTTAGAACCTGAAAACACACAAAAGAAGCATAAAGGACTAAAATAACGAGAGAAACATAACGTAAATACACGAGAACAAGCCATTTAAGTCGCATGAATATGCTCTTATCAGCCTACAGTCTTTAAAGATGCTAGAACTTTTTGTTTAACTTGTGACCGTTGTCAAAGAATGGGAAATATAGGTGCAAGGGACCAAATGCCACAAACACCCATCTTTAATGTTGGAATTTTTGATGTTTGGGGCATTGATTTCATGGGCCCTTTCCCTTCTTCGTTTGGTTTCATTTACATTTTGCTTGTGGTTGATTATGTCTCAAAATGGGTGGAAGCCAAGGCCACCTGTACTAATGATTCTAGAGTTGTTGCAGATTTTATCAAAACTAACATCTTTGCTAGATTTAGGATGCCTAGAGTGCTTATTAGTGATGGAGGGTCTCACTTTTGCAATCGTACCATCGAGGCATTGCTCAAGAAGTATCAAGTCACACATAAGGTTTCCACACCTTATCATCCTCAAACCAATGGCCAAGCCGAGGTGTCTAATAGAGAAATCAAGCAAATCTTGGAAAAGACCGTTGGGCCAACAAGAAAAGATTGGAGCTTGCGTTTGGGGGATGCATTGTGGGCTTATCGAACGGCCTACAAAACACCCATAGAGATGTCACCATTTCGGCTAGTCTATGGCAAGCCATGCCATCTCCCTGTGGAGTTAGAACATAAGGCTCATTGGGCAATCAAGACATTCAACATGGACATAGATGCGGTTGGAATGCATAAGAAGTTGCAATTAATGAACTTGAAGAGATTAGGCTCGAAGCGTATGAGAATGCTTGCATTTACAAGGAAAAGACCAAGGCTTTCCATGACAAGATGATCCGAAGCAAAACATTCTCCATAGGGCAAAAAGTTTTACTTTTTAATTCTCGCCTTCGTTTATTTCCCGGTAAGTTACGTTCTAAGTGGATTGGGCCCTTTGTTGTTACTAATATTTTTCCATATGGCGCAGTTCAAATCCAAAGCTTGAGGAATGACCAAGAATTCAAGGTGAATGGGCATCGTTTGAAGCCCTATTATGCAAATGTTGAAGGGAAGGTTGTGGAGGACATCACTCTCCATGTCGTGGGCTCCACTTGAGGCTAAGAAGAATGTTCGTCCGGCTGCACAACGTTAAAGCAAGCGCTTCTTGGTAGGCAACCCATGCATTCAACTAGAGAGGATTTGGGCAATTCAACAATTCATTCCACACAATCAGATTTGCGTTCCTAACTCTCTATCTCTTTATTGTTTTTAATTCGGCTTGTTAGTTAGTTTATGTTGTTTGTTTGAATGTAAGTCTTTGTTTGAAACATTGAGGACAATGTTTGATTTAAGTGTGGGGGGGGGGGGTAAACAAGTTGTTTTTGCATGATTTTTGTGGGATTTTATCACCTATCAGTTCTAATGTTGTTTCTCACTGTTTTTATGAGTTTTTAGTGTGTTTTGAAGTGTTTTTATGTGTTTGTTTGTGTCCTAGGGTACCTTCCAACACAATGATGAGGATTTGGTTTTAAATTGCATGACTATTAAAGAATGTTGTAAACATGGATGGAAGTTTGATTTATGCTTTGGTTTATGCTTGGTGATGGTTATAGCTTATGAATTCACATGTAATCCCAAAAAGAAAATCAGTTTTTGTAACATGCTTAAAGGAAGGAACTCAAACTGACGCTACATCCTTGAGAGACTTGAGCCTCTAACGTTCTTTGGAGAGTATAATCTGTGATTTCTTGTTTTCTAAAGTCGTTGCATGATCTCATCATCCTTTGCTTGGTTGCTACTTGGAATGCATTTCATTATAGTTCCAAATACTAGAACTCATGCCCATTTCATTCAAATCATGATATTGATTGCATAACATACAATAAGATGAAGTTGTTTAGTTGAGCCAGAGCCAAAAAGCCTTATCCTTTTTCATATGTATTGTAGGATTACCCATTTTGAGCCTTTTCAAGCCTATTTTCTTTGCTAACCACACCTTCCTTACCCTTGTTCTTAAAGGATAGTGAAGCATGACTTAGAATGAACTCCTTTTGATCAATTTATTGCAGAAAATGAGTGTGGGGGAAGATAGTAGGGCACGTCAAAGAAAAAAAAAAAAAAATTTCGTGGAAAAACAAAAAGAAAATAGAAAAGTGGTAAAAAGAAAGAAAAAGAGTTGAAAAATAAGTGAGAATGAACTCACAAGTGTTGGTTGTTGAAGAAAGGGTCCAAAAAGTTTGAATTTGACCCTAAATGTTGCATGAATCTTCCCTTGTGTTTAAAAGTTGATTTCTGCCATCAAAAGTGAGTTTAAGTGTCAATTTCATTACTTTGCTTCCTATGGTTTTAAGAACCTTTGTTTATCCTTTACCCTTCTTTGTTAGCCAATACCCTTAGCCCCGTTACAACCCTCAACTTCTATCTTGATGTTATGTGTTCAATATGTGGAGTTTGAATTTGGTATGAGCATATGGAATCACTGGTTCTCGTTCTAAGTAGTAGCATTCCATTCATGAGATCATATACATATCATTGTCATAAATCCAGAAATGCTTTCTTTGATATAACATATGTGAGTGTTAGTCTTCATATTTAAATCAATCTTCTCACATATACCTAGTGTAGGGTCTGAAGTTAGAAAATCTGTGTGAAAATAAAGTGCATTCTAGTAAGGAATTGAGGGAATTCTCTAAGGCATGTTACTACATTCAAAACGTTATTTTAGTTGATTAAATGTGAACTAGTAAGTGGTAACTATGGCTAAGTGTTTGCTAAAGTGTAAAGAAAGCCAAAGACCGTGGGAATGATGCTTTTTAATGTGTCATGTTCATTGGAAATCCCTGAGGTGCATGTTGGAAGGTTTAGAATATGTTTTGTTTTGTTTGTGGTTTCTTTTGTTTTGTTTTGCTCGAGGACTAGCAAAAGCTAAGTGTGGGGGAATTTGATAGGAGCATGTTTAGGCGACTTACTTAGCTTGTTTTCGTGCATTTATGTTGACAATTCATAGTTATTTTAGTAGTTTAAGCTATTTTCGTGTGTTTTTAGGTTCACATGGCTAAGGAAGCAAAAAGGTGCATTTGGAGCATTTTGGAGCAAAATTGGACTTGGAATGGATAGCTTATGCTTGGAGCAAAAGGAATGGACGAAATTGAAGACCTAAAGGTGTTAGGATTCCTAATCACAAGAGGATTCCTAATCAAAAGAGGAATCCTAGTCAAAGAAGGTTTCCTACTTGAAGTAGGAAAGTTAAGCCAAGATTTCCTATTTTGATTTAACCTTTCTTAATCCTTAAAGACTCCTTGTTTCAGCATCATTGAAGACTTCTATACATTCTAGGACATAAATCAGGCCTTCCTTGCAACCTAATTTTCCTTGCCGTGGCCTTCCTTAGTGGTTCCCTTCCTTGCCGTGCAAGGGAGGTCCATTGTTGCCTATTCTAAGTCATTAAACCACATTCCTATTTCACTCTAGTTAATGCGCACCTCACATACCTTTTTTATCCCAAATCCTTGCCTAATTTCAGCATTTAAATCACATTCCCTTTCTTGAAATTCAAGGCCGCAAGTTACCTTCCCTTTCCCTTTGATTTCTGACTTTGGGTTTCCTTTTCCTTAGGGATTTGGGGTCTAAAATCCTTTCCTAAACTATGTAATAAACTTTAGGGATCCTTGCCTCCAAATAAATACCAAGGTCGCATCTTTCATTCACCTTAATCACTCTTTCGTACAATCTGCCCTCACTCACACAGAAACAAGTCTTTGCCGCAGCCTTTCAACCATTCTTCCACCATTCATACACATTCATACCTTCATCCAAGCCACCATACACCATCCCCAACCTTTGCCGCACCATCCTACCATCCTAAATCCATTCACAACCCAGAAAAATCATCCACAAATCACCCTAGACTCTTGTGCCGTGACTTTGCAAGGAAGAAGAGAAGAAAGAAGAAGCCTTGGACGTTTGTGCATTCATGTTGGAGTGTTGAAGCGTTTTTAGGTGTAATCTATCTTTTGTTTTCAATGTTTAATTCTATTTTCCATTGTTCTGTTGTGAACATGAGAGGCTAAACTCGTTTTAGCTAGGGGAGACTTTGAAGCCATGATTACGTTTATAATATGAGTTGATTAAGTCCAGTTCTGATTTCATAAATCGTTAATGCAATTTACTTAACTGTTTGATGGATAACTTATTCTTGTATGTTGATTAGGGAGGCCTACCTAATTTTCATGCTTGAATTTGGTGGTAGAATATAAGGGAGTTTCACATAATCGTCACAAACTTATATTCACAAGTAGTTAAGGTTGTTTTCACAATCATGTTAAGTAAATTCCTAGCATGAGTATCATGATGTCATAGTTACAAGTGCTTCGTCAATACTTATGATTTTCATTGAACATAATGATCTTTGATTGTATCTCTATTATGATGTCACGTTGGGAACTTTTGAAGAATGCTTTGGGTTGTCGTATGATGTCATCCAATCCAATAACTTAAGGAAAATCTGAGGGTTAATTAGTGATGTCACGGTTAATCTGGGATGTTGAGGTTCATGGTTTATCGGAAAAGCTACTGGAAATCAATTTATGTTTGAATGTATCATGTGTGGAGAAGTATCCCTTGGCTATCTAATCATCCATTGGTTTTTTGCAAATTCGTCCAAATCTCTTTTAAGTCTTTTAATTACTTGTTTTTCTCTTAATTTCATCCAAAACCAAATCCCCCTTTCTTACTTGTTTCAAATATGTCCAAAAGTGTGTTTTTGAGTCTTTTGAGTCAAAACCAATTGTATTTTCGTCCAAGTTAAGTCCTAGAGTCCAGATTGAGTCTTTTTTATTGTTTTGAGTTGTTTTGAGTCTTTTAAGTTTGTTTCGAGTCATACAAGTTTAGTTAAGAGTCTTTTGAGTTTGTTTACGTGTTTCGAAGCATATTTTTGTATCTTTGAGTCAGTTTTCATTAGCAATGCCTCCTAATCCCTGGCCTAGAACGATCTTTACTTATATCTATACTACAATTGTCAAAAAGAGGGTTTAATTTGTGTGCTATCTTTTATCACATCACCTTATAGCTTCAAAAATGTTAAAATCAAAAATCTCGCCATCAAATTCCATTGTTAACGTCCCCTTGAACACATCTATCTTGGTGCAGGTGATGTGAAAATTAACTTGACACACAAATTAAACCCTATTTGTGACTGTTGTAGTATATATGCAAGTAGGGATCGTTCTAAACCAGGGATTAACTAGGGATGCTAATCAACTCAAGTAAGACTCAAAAACACTAAACTAGACTCTATAGACTCAAAACTAACTTAAAACACTCAGAACAGCAACAAACAATTAAAAAGACTCAAAACTAACTCTATGGAGTTGTTTGGACGAAATTTAACTAACTTAGACTCAAAACACTAATTTGGACAGATTCATACACATTTCTAACTAATCTAACACACTTAATAAAAGGGGGAATTGATTTGGACGAAATTAATTAAACTAATCAGATTGTAAACCAAACAGATTAGACATTAAATTAGGTGAATTGAATGGGTAAAAGACTAGTTAGAGGGTCTTTCTCCACACATGTATATATGTAACACAAATTGATTTCCAGTTATTATCCCTTTAAACCATGAATGACAATGCCCCAAATTAATTGTGAGAAGCACAGATTAACTTTCAGATTTTCCTAGTTTCATTGAATTGGATGGAATACGTATCGACAACCAAATTATTCTTATCAAGTTCCCTACATGAACCGCATAATAGAGATACAATCAAAGATCATTAAGCTTTTTGAAAACCATAAACATTGACTAGGCATTCGTAACTATGAACTGCATGATACTCTTGCCTAGAATTTACTTGACACAATCATGACTAGTGATTTTTACTACTTGTGAATATAAGTTCATAACCATTAGGTGAAATTCCCTTATATTCTAGCATCAAATTCATGCATGAAAACTAAGTATGCACCCTTAATCAACACACAAGAACAAGTTCTCAATAAATCAGTTAAGTAAATTGCATTCACCATTCAAGAAACAAAAACTGGAGGAAATCGATTCATATAAAACATAAGTCCATGGCTTTGAATTCACCTCTAACTAAGAAAACTTAGTTACACATGTTCATAACAATTGAAAAGCAAATTAAAATAAACATGGAAATGAAACGAGGGAAGAAAGAACTCTGAAAGTCTCCAATGGATGCAGATTTCTTGCAGCACAAGGTTGTCTTTCTGCTATGGAAGCCACGGCAACTCCTTTTCCCTAGGTTTGCGGCCCAAGTTGTGTATGGTGTGTGGTGTGAATGAATGAATGAATTCAAGGATGAATGGCTGCATAGGGTGTGTAAGAGGGTGCGGCACAATTTAGATTCATCAATATATAGCACGGCAAAACCCTAGGAAATCAGAAATAGGGTTAGACTTAGGAGAAACAAAGGATTAGGGCCCCTAGGGTGCAGCACAAGGCTTGGAAATTATGTCATAGCCCAATTAATTTCTAATATGGACTTATACAATCCAAATCTAAGAGGAAAAAGGCCAATTTAAATCAGAATCCAAGAGAAAAAAAGGTTAGGGAAATTCGTCCAAAATTGGGCCTTCTAGAAACAAGGTGTTTTGTGGCTGATTTTGGCGCTTCTAGAAGAAATAAAAGGGGGAAGGGTGCGGTACCCTTTTAGGGTCAGATAAGGCTTCTAGAAATTATGTTTTTAGGTCCACTTGCAGCTAGAATTAAGGTAGAATAAGATTAGGTTAGGATAAGACAGGATAAGGTTTGGATAAGATAAGGTTGTTAGGATAAGTTTCCATATTTCTTGCTCTTTCCTTATCTTCTTTGTCTTAAACTTGTCTCATCTAATTTGTAGCATGTTCCTAGCCTCTTTTGACTCCAAATTCATCCATCCACCTTGCTCCATATACAAGCTATCCATAATAAGCCCAAAACTGTTCTAAAAGGCTCAAAATTGCCTTTTATTGCCAACTTTGTCATTAGGACCTACAAACACACGAAAATAGCTTAAAACACTATAATAAGTAGTAATTAGCTAACTAAATGTAAGGAAACAACATAACTAAGTAGCATAAATATGCTCCTATCAAATTCCCCCACACTTAGCTTTTGCTAGTCCTCGAGCAAAACGAAACAAACAAAACACTACCTAAACCTTCCAACATTACCTCAGGGATTTCCAATGCAACATGACATAATAAAGATCACCACTCACATAGATTTTAGTTATCCCTACCCTCGAGCACATACTTAATCATAGTTACTACTCACTAGCTAGCATTTAATCAATTAAAAACATGATTTTGAATGTAGTAACATGCCTTAGCCCTCAATTCCTCACAAGATATACTCTC
Source organism: Pyrus communis (assembly GCF_963583255.1). NCBI lineage: Eukaryota > Viridiplantae > Streptophyta > Magnoliopsida > Rosales > Rosaceae > Pyrus > Pyrus communis. Next base: position 26,710,326 of record NC_084804.1, read on the forward strand.
TATTTTCACACAAATTTTCTGACTACACTCCTGATAGGAGCATATTTAGGCGACTTACTTAGCTTGTTTTCGTGCATCTATGTTGTTAATTCATAGTTGTTTTAGTAGTTTAAGCCATTTTCGTGTGTTTTTAGGTTCATATGGCTAAGGAAGCAAAAAGATGCATTTTGGAGCATTTTGGAGCAAAATTGGGCTTGGAATGGATAGCATATGCTTGGAGCCAAAGTGTTGGACGAATTTGAAAGCCTTGTATGCACTTTGGACATAAAACAAAGGGCCTAGCCCAATCAAACAATCCTTTGAGCCATGCAAAACCTCTAGCCCAATCAACAACCCTTAGCCACATGCATTTCCACCTTCCTACTTCATCATTTCATCATTGCATCACCATTCACACACACATGCACTTACTCTTTCATCATTGCACCACCATTCACACACACATGCACTTACTCTTTCATCATTGCACCACCAATTCAACACATGCATTTCCACCTTCCTACTTCATCATTTCATCATTGCACCACCATTCACACACACATGCACTTACTCTTTCATCATTGCACCACCATTCACACACACATGCACTTGCTCTTTCATCATTGCATCACAAATTCAACACATGCATTCACACACCAACAACCTAGCTTTTTTTCCATCATTATTTCATCCACATGCAGTCTCAATCATAACAACCACATTCACTCTTAAACAATCACCCACATATTCTCCCATTCCCCCTATAAAAACCCATGCATTCATACACAAAAATCACATCTCATTTTCATACACAACACACCACAAACACATCCAATCTTCCCTTATAATCCAAACACCACTCCTCATCCATTTCCATAATTCCCCAATCCATTCAACACACCAACAACATCCCTTAGACCTTGTGCTACGACGAAGAGGAAGATAAGAGGGCCTAAACGTTCATACAATTCAAGTTTGAGTTGTTGGAATGTTTAGGTGTTTCTTTGATTCTCTTTGTTTTGTACCATGAGGAACTTCCTCTTTCGACATCAGTTTTGCTTCAAGGGTTCTTTCTTCTTAATCCTATGTTCACTCATGTTATATATTTTTATGTCAAACCTTTTGTAAACATGAAGTGTAACTAATCTCTCTCTAGGGATTCGATGTAGCCTTGCAAGATTGCCATGTAGTTAATTCGGAATTCTCATTTAATCTATCTATTTCTTGTTTCATTCTCCGATTTAATTGTGACTTAGTGTGTTGATTTTAATGCTTGATCATCATTTGAATTAACCACAGGTTGTTTAGCCAAGATTAAAGCACACATCATGCATAATCTTGGTAGATATGTGAATGAATGAAGGGAATGTTTTGCAAACATCCTGCCGAGTGTTCCCTTTGGTTTTGTGAAAGTTTCTTGTGCACTACATAGTCTTGATTAGGAACCAAAGTTGCACATCACAATTGGGCTCATGATTAGAGACATTTGATCAAATCCACACATCATATGGCTGATCATATCTAAGTGAAACAAACCCAAGAAATAAGTAGAGGGATGAGTATAATCTGACTTAACAAGCATGGACTTGGCTTAGCAATGGTGAAATCGAATCTCTAGCTACATCTCTATTTGTGCTATCTCATTTCATTAGTTGTTGATTCATTTATTTGCGTCTACTTCATTTTCTTGTGCTTTCAAGTTACAACAACAAATCTGCCTAAATTGATTAGTTTTATTTCTCTTATAGAGTTTTTGCAAAACAAGTAGTTGTTTAGGTCCAATTAGTCCCTGTGGATTCGACACCCTTATTTGTGCCATTATACTAAAAATATTCTAGCACGAAGAAGGAAAACTTCAACACCATTTCATCAATTTCATATTTACATTCTGTCTTAGTGTTTTAACGTTTAGTTTCGCATTCTTTGAGTCTAGTTTAGTGTTTTATATTGTTTTTACGTTTTTGAGTCAGTTTCCAAGTGATTAACAATCCCTCCTAATCCCCGGTCCAGAACGATCCCTACTTATACTTATACTACAATTGATAAAAAGAGGGTTTAATTTGTGTGCGTATAAATAACCGCATCAAATTTTGGCGCCGTTGCCGGGGATTAGAAAATTTGCTAATCCCTTGGATTGTTTTATTTTCGTTTGATCTTTTTATTTTTTTTATTCCAGATTCTTAATCTTGTTTTGTTTCTTGTTTTAGGTACTAGTTTATGACTCGGAGTTTTCATCCGATTCGTGAACATATCCTGGAGTGATTGGGTTCTTCGTCCGGCTGCAAGACGTAAAAGAAAGCGCTACTTGGGAGGCAACCCAATGCACTGAATAAAGCAAAGCATGTTCATAATAAAAAAAAAGAAAAAAAAAAAGAGATACTAAACATGGAGAAAGGTGGAGCTTCACAAAGGTTGTTTACGTGAAGCCCCACTACGAGGCGTCGGAGCGGAAGGCATAGAAGCGGAAGGCATAGAAGCAGGAGGCATCGGAGCAGAAGCCATCAGAGCGGGAGGCATCGGAGCTAGAGCATTCTAGGCCTCAATACTTGGCCAAGCGCTGGATGACCCAGGAAAAAGGTGCCTCTGGAGATAAGCAGCAAGCTTTTGACGGTCACTTTGAATCCGACCTTCAGATTCTTGCAGCTCATCAAGCTTCCTCTTCATGCCCGCCGAATAGTTATTTGCAAGCACATGCAAACTTCTATTCTCGTACTTAAGCTGTTTGATCTCATGCTTAAGACTTTCCACCTCTCCCATCAACGATTCCACTTGGCGGGACCGAGCAAGCAGGCGTTGGCCCATGTTGGACACAGAGCTCGCACACTGAACACTAAGTGCGAGGGACTCTTGAACGGCCAACTCATCGGACCGTCCTGACAGCAGCCTACTATCTTTTGGAGTGAGGAGGTTCCTAGCTACTATTGTAGCTGTTGTGGCGTCCTGCATCACGGAGTCTTCACCTGTAAGAAGACCGTTAGAAGATAAAAAAGAAGGGCGCCATACATTACCTTGACGGGGCGCAACCGGATCGCTGCTGAGACTCAAATCTAAGCTAAGGTTCGATGAGTTTGCCATTTTTTCAAAAGTGTTCAAAGAGATGGGGTGGATGAAGTTAATTCTCAAAGGGCCGGAGTCGATTTTCAAGAATGGGAAATCTTCAGAGTGTGTTTGTTGTGGTGATCAATAGCTCTATAAAAAGCCAAGGAGACGCGTCCACCGATTCAAAAAGCCGGAATTTCCGGCGTAATTTTGGCGACGTTTTTTCGGCTTTTCTGAGGACGTGTTCAACTTTGTCAAAAGATTTCTTCTTTTCAGAAAACACGTGGAGGCCATCATCGCAACTACACATCTTTAGCCGACAAGCGCAAAGTCCGGCGACGCTTTCTCTGCTTTTCAGAAAACGCGTGCAGCTTTGTCAAAAGGAGCCGGATCCGCACTACTACGTGTCGTTCAGAAAGAAAAAGGGCGTCGTTCAGAAATCGAAGGGGCGCCTGCTCAGAAATCGAAGAGGCGTCTTCAAAGATCGAAGAGGCGCCAATATTTCAAAAAGCCGGATTTGCGGGATCAAAACGTCTGTCGACAAGGGTAAAAGAATGGTACCACCACTTGTTATTATCTCTATATATGTCGACCTTCATCTTTTATGGCAAGGAAAACCTGAAGAAAATGCCCAACTCTCCCTCACCTCTGAGGGCGCACTCCCAGCAAAGCCTTTCGAAATACTCAATTCTTTCTTCTTCCCCAAAAATGATACCAGATGCCTGGAGTACAGATGACCCAGGAGGAAACGACGGATTGAAGTGTGCTGATTCATTCACCGCTTCATCAAAAGCAAAGGTATCTCATATCATCAAGGTCAAAAGCAAAAGTATCTCATATCATGCTCTTTCCCTGTCTTTTTGTTTGTCCTTGTTCTTACTCGCATGGCAAAGTGAAAGAAGCAATCAGCCAGCACTTGGAGTCAGTCTTCTGTTCTGGAGCCAACTGCCTGGAATCTATTCCTGATTGCTTACCTAGCATTGCTCTCGAGTAGTCATCTTCAACGGTTGATACACTTCCAGAGAAGGGACCACTCCTGCAAAGATTGAACAAAGAAACAGATAAAAGGGGTAAGCTCAGACCTTCGGGGAAGACCAAAAGAATCCTGCTGCCCAGTTCAAGATTATGTAGCACAAAGGAAAATCAACGATGGGCGGAAACCAGTTCAAGAGTAAGCCTGTGGAATCACAAAGATAAAAGCCTCAATGCAATCACCAAGGAGAAGAGGGAATTTACACTCCATAACCAGATTTGCGTCCCTAAACTCTTCTCTTTGTTAATTACATTTTTCCATGTTTAGTATGTTTAAGTGCTTTTTGTGTGTTTACTTATGTTTTGTGTGAATCTATGCTTAAAACATTGAGGACAATGTTTGATTTAAGTGTGGGGGGGTAACTAATGTTGTTAATGCAAATTCGTGGGATTTTATCACCCATAACTTCAAATGTTGTTCCTTGCTGTTTTAAGGTGTTTTTAAATTGTTTTAGAGTGTTTTAGTGTGTTTTGTTTTATAACTCCGAAAATCACATAAAAATTTGAAAAAAAATGTTTTGAAAAGCCTAAAAAGAGTGTTTTAAGTGCTTTTTGTGTGTTTGTGTCTTAGGGTACCTTCCAACACAATGATAAGGATTTGGTTTGTAATTGCATGACGGTTAAAAAGAGTTATAAACATGGATGAAAGTTTGATTTACTCTTGGTATATGCTTGGTTATGGTTATAATGTATGACTTCACATGCAATCATAAAAGAAAAATTCGTTTTTGTAACATGCTTGAAGGAAGGAACTCAAACAAACGCTACAACCCTGTGAGACTCGAGCCTAAACATTCTTTGGAGAGTTATTTTATGTCATTCTTTGTTTACTAAAGTTGTTGCATGATCTCATTATTCCTTGCTTGGTTGCTACTTAGAATGCAATTGTATCATGCTAGAACTAAATGCTAGAACTTATATCCATTTCATTCAAAGCATTGAATTGCATAACATATATCAAGATAAAGTTGTGTAATTGCCACCATAGCCAAATAGCCTTACTTCCCATATTTCGTATTTGTTGTAAGTTTTAACCCCTTTGAGCCTTGTTTAGCCTATGTTCTTTGTTAACCCATGTTATCCTTACCTAGCCTAGAATAGGACCATCCATGCCTTTGTTCTTAAAGCATAGTAAGCATGACGGAAAATGAATTCCTTTTTGATTAATATGTTGCAGAAAATAAGTGTGGGGGAAGGATTATTGATGAGAGTTGTTGTGCCATAGGCACGGCTAAAAAAAAAAAAAAAAAAAATTGAAAAAAAAAAAATGAAAAAGAAAAGAAAAATAAGAGTTGTTTGAATTTCCCCTATTAGTCTAAAAGTTGTTTTCCGCGCTCTAAAGGGAATTCTAAGTGCCTAATTCAATACTTTGCTCACTATTGCTTTAAGAATGTTTGTTTATCCTTCACCTTTCATTGTTAACCAATACCCTAGCCCCGTTACACCCCTTTGACTTCTATCTTGATCGTTATGTGTTCAATAATGTGGAGTTTGGATTTGATATGAGCTTATGGAATCACTGGTTCTTATTCTAAGTAGTAGCATTCCATTCATGAGATCATATTCATGTCATTATCGTAAATCCAGAAAATGCTTTCTTTGTTATAACATATGTGAGATACTAGTCTTTCATGTTTACATCAATCTCTCACATATAACTAGTGTAGGGTGTGTAGTCAGAAAATCTGTGTGAAAATAGAGTGCATTCTAGTAAGGAATTGAGTAAATTCTCTAAAGCATGTTACTACATTTGAAATGTGTTTTAATTGCTTAATTGTGAACTAGTATGTGGTGACTATGATTAAGAATGTACTTAAGTGTAAAGATGGCTAAAATCTGTGAGAATAATGATTTTTAACTTGTCATGTGCATTGGAAATCCCTAAGACGGTTGTTGGAAGGTTTAGGTTGTGTTTTACTTGTTTAGTGTCGTTTTGTTTATTTGTTATTATTTTGTTTTGCTCGAGGACTAGCAAAAGCTAAGTGTGGGGGAATTTGATAGGAGCATATTTAGGCGACTTATTTAGCTTGTTTTCGTGCATCTATGTTGTTAATTCATAGTTGTTTTAGTAGTTTAAGCCATTTTCGTGTGTTTTTAGGTTCATATGGCTAAGGAAGCAAAAAGATGCATTTTGGAGCAAAATTGGGCTTGGAATGGATAGCATATGCTTGGAGCCAAAGTGTTGGACGAATTTGAAAGCCTTGTATGCACTTTGGACATAAAACAAAGGGCCTAGCCCAATCAAACAATCCTTTGAGCCATGCAAAACCTCTAGCCCAATCAACAACCCTTAGCCACATGCATTTCCACCTTCCTACTTCATCATTTCATCATTGCATCACCATTCACACACACATGCACTTACTCTTTCATCATTGCACCACCATTCACACACACATGCACTTACTCTTTCATCATTGCACCACCAATTCAACACATGCTTTTCCACCTTCCTACTTCATCATTTCATCATTGCACCACCATTCACACACACATGCACTTACTCTTTCATCATTGCATCACAAATTCAACACATGCATTCACACACCAACAACCTAGCTTTTTTTCCATCATTATTTCATCCACATGCAGTCTCAATCATAACAACCACATTCACTCTTAAACAATCACCCACATATTCTCCCATTCCCCCTATAAAAACCCATGCATTCATACACAAAAATCACATCTCATTTTCATACACAACACACCACAAACACATCCAATCTTCCCTTATAATCCAAACACCACTCCTCATCCATTTCCATAATTCCCCAATCCATTCAACACACCAACAACATCCCTTAGACCTTGTGCTACAACGAAGAGGAAGATAAGAGGGCCTAAACGTTCATACAATTCAAGTTTGAGTTGTTGGAATGTTTAGGTGTTTCTTTGATTCTCTTTGTTTTGTACCATGAGGAACTTCCTCTTTCGACATCAGTTTTGCTTCAAGGGTTCTTTCTTCTGAATCCTATGTTCACTCATGTTATATATTTTTATGTCAAACCTTTTGTAAACATGAAGTGTAACTAATCTCTCTCTAGGGATTCGATGTAGCCTTGCAAGATTGCCATGTAGTTAATTCGGAATTCTCATTTAATCTATCTATTTCTTGTTTCATTCTCCGATTTAATTGTGACTTAGTGTGTTGATTTTAATGCTTGATCATCATTTGAATTAACCACAGGTTGTTTAGCCAAGATTAAAGCACACATCATGCATAATCTTGGTAGATATGTGAATGAATGAAGGGAATGTTTTGCAAACATCCTGCCGAGTGTTCCCTTTGGTTTTGTGAAAGTTTCTTGTGCACTACATAGTCTTGATTAGGAACCAAAGTTGCACATCACAATTGGGCTCATGATTAGAGACATTTGATCAAATCTACACATCATATGGCTGATCATATCTAAGTGAAACAAACCCAAGAAATAAGTAGAGGGATGAGTATAATCTGACTTAACAAGCATGGACTTGGCTTAGCAATGGTGAAATCGAATCTCTAGCTACATCTCTATTTGTGCTATCTCATTTCATTAGTTGTTGATTCATTTATTTGCGTCTACTTCATTTTCTTGTGCTTTCAAGTTACAACAACAAATCTGCCTAAATTGATTAGTTTTATTTCTCTTATAGAGTTTTTGCAAAACAAGTAGTTGTTTAGGTCCAATTAGTCCCTGTGGATTCGACACCCTTATTTGTGCCATTATACTAAAAATATTCTAGCACGAAGAAGGAAAACTTCAACACCATTTCATCAATTTCATATTTACATTCTGTCTTAGTGTTTTAACGTTTAGTTTCGCATTCTTTGAGTCTAGTTTAGTGTTTTATATTGTTTTTACGTTTTTGAGTCAGTTTCCAAGTGATTAACAATCCCTCCTAATCCCCGGTCCAGAACGATCCCTACTTATACTTATACTACAATTGATAAAAAGAGGGTTTAATTTGTGTGCGTATAAATAACCGCATCAACTCCCTACACTAGGTATATGTGAGAAGATTGATGTAAACATGTAGACTAGCACTCACATATGTGTAATGAAAGAAGGCACCTTCTCATGAATGGAATGCCACTACTTAGACGCGAGAACCAAGGATACCATATGCTCAAACCAATTTTAAACTGCACATATTGAAACAAATAACAATCAAGATCGAAGTCTAAGGGCTGTAACGGGGCTAAGGTATTGGCTAACAAAGAAAGGTAAGGATAAACAAAAGTTCTTCAAGCAATAGTAAGCAAAGTAATGAAATAAACACTTAGAATTCACTTTTGATGCAGAAACCAACTTTAAACACCCAAGGGGGATTCACACAACACTTAGGGCCAGATTCAAACTTTTGGACCCTTTCTTCAACAACCAATACTTGTGAGTTCATTCTCTCTTTTTTCAACTTTTTTTTTTCTTTTCTTTTCTTCAACTTTTTCTTCTCTTTTTTTTTTCTTTTTCATATAAACCCTTCCCCCACACTTGTTTTTTTGCAAGTTGTAGAACAAAAGGAATTCCCTCTAAGTCATGCTTCACTATCCTTTAAGAACAAGGGTATGGGTATTCCTATTCCAGATTTTATCCCTTTAAACCATGAATGACAGTGCCCCAAATTAATTGTGAAAACCACAAATTAACTTTCAGATTTTCCTAGTTTCATTGAATTGGATGGAATACACATCGACAATCAAATTATTCTTATCAAATTCCCTACATGAACTGCATAATAGAGATAAAATCAAAGATCATTAAGCTTTTTGAAAACCCTAAGCATTGACTAGGCATTCGTAACTATGAATTGCATGATACTCTTGCCTAGAATTTACTTAATACAATCATGACTAGTGATTGTTACTACTTGTGAATATAAGTTCATAACGATTAGGTGAAAGTCCCTTATATCCTAGCATCAAATTCATGTATGAAAACTAAGTATGCATCCTTAATCAACACACAAGAACAAGTTGTCAATAAATCAATTAAGTAAATCACATTCACAATTCAAGAAACAAAATCTGGAGGAAATCAATTCATATAAAACATATGTCCATGGCTTTGAATTCACCTCTAACTAAGAAAAACTTAGTTACACATGTTCATAATAATTGAAAACCAAATTAAAATAAACATGCAAGTGAAACGAGGGAAGAAAGAACTCCCAAAGTCTCCAATGGATGCAGATTTCTTGCGGCACAAGGGTCTCCTTCTCCTATGGAAGCCACGACACTCCTTCTTCTCCCTAGGGTTTGCGGCACAAGGGTTTATTTCTGAATGGATGGTGAATGATGTGAATGAATGAATGAATTGAAGGATGAATGATTGCCTAGGGTGTGTAAGGGGGTGCGGCACCTTAAGTTATATATATATATATATATATATATATATATATATAGCATGGCAAAAACCCTAGGAATCAGAATTGGGGTTAAACCTAGCAGATACAAGTGATTATGGCCCCTAGGGTGCGGCACATTGCTTGGAATTTAAGTCTTAGCCCAATTGATTTCTGATATGGACTTATAGAATCCAAATCCAAGAGGAAAAGGACCAATTTAAATCAGAATCCCATCAGAAAAAGGTTTAGGAAATTCGTCCAAAATTGGGCCATCTAGAAACTAAGTGTTTTGTGGTTGATTTTGGGTGTTCTAGAAGGCATAAAAGGGGGAAAGCTGCGGCACCCTTTTAGGGTCAGATAAGGCTTCTAGAAATTAGGTTTGTAGGTCCACTTGTAGCTAGGATTAAGGTGGAACAAGATTAGGTTATATTAAGATAGGATAAGGTTTGGATAAGATAAAGTTGTTAGGATAAATTTTCATATTTCTAGCTCTTTCCTTATCTTCTTTGCCTTGAACTTTCCTTTTCTGATTTGTAGCATGTTCCTAGCCTCTTTTGACTCCAAATTCGTCCATCCACCCTGCTCCATATACAAGCTATCCATAATAAGCCCAAAACTGCTCTAAAAGGCTCAAAATTGCCTTTTCTTGCCAACTTTGTCATTGGGACCTACAAACAAACGAAAATAGCTTAAAACACTATAATAAGTAGTAATTAGCTCATTAAATGCAAGGAAATAACATAACCAAGTAGCATAAATATGCTCCTATCACTAGGCTAGGTAAGGATAATGTGGTTAACAAAGAAAATAGGCTAAATAAGGCTCAAAGGGGCTAATCCTACAATACATGTACAAAGGGGTAAGGCTTTTTGGCTCTGGGCTTCAACTAAACAACTTCATCTTGTTATTTGTTATGCTAATCAATTTCATGCTTTGAATGAGACGGGTATGAGTTCTAGTATTTGGAACCATAGTGATGAAACACATTCTAAGTAGCAACCGAGCAAAGGATAATGAGATCATGCAACGACTTTAGAAAACATGAAATCAAGATTAATAACACTCCAAATAACATTTAGGCTCAAGTCTCTCAGGGTTGTGGCGTTAGTTTGAGTTTCTTCTTTCAAGCATGTTACAAAAACTGATTTTTTTCTTTTGTGATTACATGTGAATTCGTAAATGTCAACTACAACTAAACATAAACCAAAGAGCATATCAAACTTCCATCCATGTTTGTACTTTCTTTAATAGTCATGCAATTAAAAACCAAATACTCATCATTGTGTTGGAAGGTATCCTAAGACACAAACAAACACAAAAACAAAAACGACTCTAAAAACAACTCTTTTTGTGTTTTTTAAACACTCTTTTTAACGTCTTCCAGCCGGACGAGACCTCTTTTTAGGCTTCATTGGAGCCCACGGCATGGGAGGGGGTATATCCTCCACTACATGCTCCTCAAAATGCTCATAGTATGGCTCAATGAGTAGGAGGGGATAGTGATCCTCCCTGATTGTGGTGTTTTGGTACCTGCACCAAAGAAGGTAACAACCTATTAATTGAAATGGGAATTGGAATTGGGGTTGGAGGCTTACAAACATATTGTGATGGAGGCTCAAAAGTGGCATCCCTATCAACAATGTCACTATGGCTACTCTCGGCCAGATTGGGTGGTTTTAGGGCAACCACTCCAATTCCCTCTTCAATGGTGGTTCTTGATGCATCCTTCTTGACAGGTGTGGATTGGTCCTGCCCTATATCCTTATGCACATCAATGGCAAAACAAGAACAAAAATCATTAGGATTCTTAATAGAGTCATAAACATGGAATTTACTTATATCACCACCAAACTCCATTGTTCATACTCCCTTGGCCACATCAATCTTTGTTTGGGCTGTTTTCATGAATGGTCTTCCAAGTAGGAGTGGCAAGGGTGGAGAGTGAACCGAGTCTTCCATTTCAAGCACATAAAAATCAGCCGGAAAGATTAAATGATCAACCTGCACCAAAACATCTTCCAAAACCCCTTTTTGATATGCATTAGAATGATCAACTAATTGAATAATAACTCCATCATTTTTAAGCTCTCCTAAGTTCATAGATGCATAAATAGAGTAAGGCATGACATTAATTGAAGCTCCTAAGTCTAACATAGCATATTCAAACTTAGTATTGCCAATAACACAAGGAATTGTAAAACTTCCAGGATCTTTGCATTTAGGAGGCAATTTCCATTGTAACATTGTAGAAACATTCTCACTTACATGCACCACTTCCTTGTTCGAAATCCTCTTCCTTGTTGTGCAAAGCTCTTTCAAAAATTTGGCATACATAGGAACTTATTTGATTGCATCAAGGAGAGGGATATTGACTTGAACTTTCCTAAAGGTTTCCAGAATGTCTTTCTCATGCTCTTCTTTCTTTGATTGCCTAAACCTGCTAGGAAAGGGCACAGTTGGTGCAATCACATTAGAAACAATTGAATTTGGACCTACCTTACATTTGTTGGACGACATAGGAGCTTGAAGTGGCTGCGGCAAGGTTGCTCTACCCTTGTCGTGGCTTTGCCCTTGTTCTCTTCCTCTTGCAGTAGCCTTTCATCCTCTTCTTGGCTTGATTTTGGTGGTTGTAGGGTTGTTCCAAATTCCTTGCCACTTCTTAAGGTAATTGCATTGGCGGCTTCAAAACCTCCCTTCGGATTGACAATTGTTGAACTAGGCAATTTACCTTCTTCTTTGAATTGGCCCATGAATTCCGCCATTTGCCCAATTTGTTTCTTCACTTCCCCCATCTCTATGGCTTGATTTTGTAATCCCTGAGTCAAAGAAGTTAGTATTTGAAGCATTTTATCATTGTCCAAAGACGAACCTGAATTTGGTTGGGCAGATTGTGGTGGAAGTTGTGGTGGTGCGTATGGCTTTTGATAAAGCCTAGGAGGTGGTTGTCTATATCCTCCGTGTTGTTGAGGTTGTTGAGGCTTCCTCCACTTGAAGTTTGGATGATCTCTCCAACCCGGATTGTACGTATTTGAGTATAGATCGTTCCTTTGCTAATTTTGGCCTTGATAACCTATGGCATTGGTGCTTTCCCATCCTCCATTCTCTATCAATTGAGGACATTGATCATTGAGATGCCCTTGCATGGAGCACACTCCACATATGGCCGCACCTAGCACTTTGGATCCATCGACCACCTGTGACACAAGAACAGTGAGGTTAGCCAATTGAGCTTGAATTTCAGAAATTGCACTTACCTCATTCACTTGTTGTTGTTGTTGTGGGGGTTTTCTTTGTCCAACACATTCATATTGTTGTGCATTCAATGCTCGGTTTGCAATTAAGACCTTGGCAACCACCGGTGTTTTGTCAACCAAAGCACCTTTCGCTGAAGCATCTAGCATTTGTCTCTCAATTGAAAGGAGTCCCTCATAGAAATAGTGAATTAAGAGTTTTTCCTTCATTTGATGTTGAGGACATGATGCAACTAGAGTCTTGAAATGCTCATAATACGCTGGAAAAGACTCCCCTTGATTTTGTTGAATTCCGCTAATCTTCTTCCTCAATAGAATCACTCTTGAAGTTGGGAAGAATTTCTCCAAGAATGCTCTCTTCATGCTTTCCCAAGAAGTGACGGTCCCAGGTGCCAATTCATCGAGCTAATCCTTAGCCTTTTCCACAAGAGAGAATGGAAAAGCTGTCATCTTCAAAATATTCCCATCCACGTTAATGGGTGTCATGCTTGAGCATACAACTTCAAACTCCTTCAAATGCTTGTTTGGATCTTCCATGGATAGCCCATGGTATTTGGGAATATGATGCAGCAAGCTTGACTTCAATTCGAATTCATCGGTCTTGCATTGAGCTGCCATAGGGCATTGAATGCAAATAGGCATGGCATTGTCCAACCCCAAGGCAGAAAGCTCCTTGATTGTTCGATTATCCGCAGCCATGGCTTGTTCTTCGTCTTCCACTTCTTCTTCTTCAGATTCGACCTCAGAGCTGGGTGGACTAGGTTCCAGATGCCTCCTTTTTCTTCTCAACATTCGTTCAAAATCGTCGCCAAACTCTAATATATTCTCACAAACAGGATGAGAACTACGAGTCATACACTTGTACCTAAAACAATGAAACAAAACAAATCAGCAATCCTCTTAGAAGGCGCGACACACAAACAAAAACAAGGAATGAGGCACAAAAAACACAAATAGAAAGAAACAAATAAACTCACAACACTCTTGACCTTAAGACACACTTTGACACGACACAAACAAAAGGGATTAGCAAGTTTGCTAATCTCCGGCAACGGCACCAAAATTTGATGTGTAACTTAAACACACAAATTAAATCCTATTTGTGACAATTGTAGTATATATGCAAGTAGGGATCGTTCTAAACTGGGGATTAACTAGGGATGCTAATCAACTCCAATAAGACTCAAAAACACGAAACTAGACTCTATAGACTCAAAACTAACTTAAAACACTCAAAACAGCTACAAACAATTAAAAAGACTCAAAACTGACTCTATGGAGTTGTTTGGACGAAATTTAACTAACTTAGACTCAAAACACTAATTTGGACAGATTCAAACACTTTTCTAACTAATCTAACACACTTAATAAAATGGGCAATTCATTTGGACGAAATTAATTAAATTAATCAGATTGTAAACTAAACATATTAGACACTAAATTAGGTGAATTGAATGGGTAAAAGACTAGTTAGAGGGTCCTTCTCCACACATGCACATATTTAACACAAATTGATTTCCAGTTATTATCCCTTTAAACCATGAATGACAATGCCCCAAATTAATTGTGAGAAGCACAAATTAACTTTCAGATTTTCCTAGTTTCATTGAATTGGATGGAATACGCATTGACAACCAAATTATTCTTATCAAGTTCCCTACATGAACCGCATAATAGAGATACAATCAAAGATCATTAAGTTTTTTGAAAACCATAAACATTGACTAGGCATTCGTAACTATGAACTGCATGATACTCTTGCCTAGAATTTACTTGACACAATCATGACTAGTGATTTTTACTACTTGTGAATATAAGTTCTTAACGATTAGGTGAAATTCCCTTATATTCTAGCATCAAATTCATGCATGAAAACTAAGTATGCACCCTTAATCAACACACAAGAACAGGTTCTCAATAAATCAGTTAAGTAAATTGCATTCACCATTCAAGAAACAAAAACCGGAGGAAATCAATTCATATAAAACATAAGTCCATGGCTTTGAATTCACCTCTAACTAAGAAAAACTTAGTTACACATGTTCATAACAATTGAAAAGAAAATTAAAATAAACATGGAAACGAAACGAGGGAAGAAAGAACTCTGAAAGTCTCCAATGGATGCAGATTTCTTGCGGCACAAGGTTGTCTTTCTCCCATGGAAGCCACGACAACTCCTTCTTCTCCCTAGGTTTGCGACACAAGTTGTGTATGGTGTGTGGTGTGAATGAATGAATGAATTCAAGGATGAATGGCTGCATAGGGTGTGTAAGGGGGTGCGGCACAATTTAGATTCATCAATATATAGCACGGAAAAACCCTAGGAAATCAGAAATAGGGTTAGACTTAGCAGAAACAAAGGATTAGGGCCCCTAGGGTGCGGCACAAGGCTTGGAAATTAAGTCATAGCCCAATTAATTTCTGATATGGACTTATACAATCCAAATCCAAGAGGAAAAGGGCCAATCTAAATCAGAATCCAAGAGGAAAAAGGTAGGGAAATTCGTCCAAAATTGGGCCTTTTAGAAACAAGGTGTTTTGTGGCTGATTTTGGCTTTTCTAGAAGAAATAAAAGGGAGGGTGCGGCACCCTTTTAGGGTCAGATAAGGCTTCTAGAAATTATGTTTTTAGATCCACTTTCAGCTATAATGAAGGTGGAACAAGATTAGGTTAGGATAAGATAGGATAAGGTTTGGATAAGATAAGGTTGTTAGGATAAGTTTCCATATTTCTTGCTCTTTCCTTATCTTCTTTGTCTTAAACTTGTCTCATCTGATTTGTAGCATGTTCCTAGCCTCTTTTGACTCTAAATTTGTCCATCCACCTTGCTCCATATACAAGCTATCCATAATATGCCCAAAACTGCTCTAAAATGCTCAAAATTGCCTTTTCTTGCCAACTTTGTCATTAGGACCTACAAACACACGAAAATAGCTTAAAACACTATAATAAGTAATAATTAGCTAACTAAATGTAAGGAAACAACATAACTAAGTAGCATAAATATGCTCCTATTAGCAGGCTGTTTTCAAGAAAATTCTCCCAAGTAAGATCGGCAATGGTGTAGAATAGGCCGAATCTTACATGTCAAGCACATAAAAATCTACTGAAAATGTCAAGTGGTTAACCTGCACCAAAACTCCTTTCAGATATGCATTAGAAAGATCAACTAATTGAATAATAACACCATCGTTTTTAAGCTCTCCTAGGTTCATAGATAATTCAATAATCACACCATCATTTTTCAATTCTCCTGGGTTCATGGATGCATAAATAGAGTATGGCATGACATTAATGGAAGCAGCTAAATCTAGCATAACATGTTCAAACTTAGTATTGCCAATAACACAAGGGATTGTGAAACTACCTGGATCTTTGCATTTAGGAGGCAGTTTCTGATGAGTATGGTCACATGGCAATATTACATATATTTGCCATGTCAGCAAATCAGTTGGATTTGGTTGTAAGGACAGTTGGATATAGTTGTAAGATTTGGTTAATTGGATAAGATTTGATAAGATTTAGTGAGATGTGTTGAGGGGTAGCTTAGTCATTAAGAAAGTAGTGGTAGTCCTTTATATTGGATTCTCTTGTAATAACTCTTCAATTAATAAAAAATACAAGAGTCGTGAAGTATTTTTCCTCTCTGAGTTTTCTGAGATTTTTCCCTTGATTCTTCGACCTTCTTTCATTCTCTAAGATTCTTGATCAATGTCAAACTCTGTATTTCTAGTTAATATGGTATTTAGAGCTGTCGGTCCTTCTGTGGTTCGTAGTTTCTTGGGGCGGTTTCTCTGAGAGTTTGATCAGGGTTCTTGGTGTTTCTTGGTTCTTTTTGCATCGGGTTTTTGGATTTCTGGAGTTCTGTTAGTGTAGCTTTGATTCTTTGTTTTGTGGCTTATGATATCAGTTGAGGCACGAAGCTAATTCAAGATTGTGTAGTAGGCACGAAGCCATCTAGGTAATTTTCCATTTGGGTAATTTGTCATATCATGATTGTGTAGTAGGCACGAAGCCAATTCAAGATTTTGTAGCAGGCACGAAGCCATCTGGGTAATTTTCTTGCAAGAATTGTTGTTTAGTAGGCAATTTAGTTGATAATTGTTGAATTGGTATTTTGTTTCTTTCAAGAGGTAGTTGTTTGTTTCCTGATTAGTGATAGTCATTGCATCTTCTGGAGTTAAAATTGAGGGTTTGCTTGGAATGTTGACAATCAAGTTAACTGAAAAGAATTTCTCAAAATGGGTTTTTCAGTTTAAGTCGGTGTTGAAATGATATAAGCTTTTTGATCATTTCGATGGAACTGCAGTGTGTCCTCCTAAATTTGTGATTGATATACTTCTGGGGTTACTAATGTTCTCACAGAAGCTTTTCTTGAATGGGAATCCATTGATTTAGCTCTTTTGAGTTTATTGATTGCTACTTTATCTGATGAGTCTATTGAACATGTTTTGGGATGTAAGACTGTACATGATGCATGGTCTAATCTTCAAGATAGATATGCTTCAATCTCAAAGGCTAGGGTGAATACGTTAAAGACAGAATTTCAAACAATTCAGAAGGGTGCTGATTCAATTGATCAATATTTGTCCAAAATGAGACACATTAAAAAACAATTGGTTGCAGCTGGTGAATTTGTTTCAGACAATGATTTTGTGGTGGCTGCTTTATCTGGTTTACCAAGGGAGTATTCTACTATACGAATTGTAATTCTTACTCGAGATTCTTCTATTTCTCTAAGAGAATTCAGAGAGCAATTACTGTGTGCAGAGAGAGAGGCTGATTCTATGGTTAACACTTTGACTCATAATTTTTCTGGGTTGTATATGCAAGGATCTTTTTCTCAGTCAGGTGATTCTCAGGGTTCCTCTAGTAACTCTGATCATTTTCCTTTCACTACTGGTGGTACTATTACTTGAGTACCAAACAATGCTCCACCTGTGAGTATGCCATTTATATCTCAGGGTTCTGCTGCAATGCACATTCAGCCACCAGGTCCTATTTTTCCACATGTTCCTTATTCTATTGATGGTTCTGTGTTTCCTCAAGTTCCATATTCTCCTACTTCATACATTCTGCCTCAATCTTTGCCTCCTATATATCCTGATTTTACCAATGTCTATGGTTTTATTGGCAATGGTAATCCTCCTAGGCCATTTCCTAATTCCAATAATGGTTCACGATCTTTCTCTGGTTCTAAGCCTAATGGGGGCCATAGAGGTTCAAATTTTGGAAATGGAAGCGGACAATTTTCTGGTCCTAAACAAAGTGGAGGTACTTGGCAGTCTTGGTCAGGGAATACTGAAACCAGATCTCATATTATCCCAGAGTGTCAAATCTGTTCTAAACGTGGTCACACAGCTCCTAATTGTTGGAAGCGACCTACTAGTCCTAGTTTTATAGGACAAGTTGTGGAATGTCAAATATGTGGCAAGCGTGGTCATAGTGCTTTGGATTGTCATCATTGCAATAACTTTGCCTATCAAGGCATATCTCCTGCTCCTTCCTTGACAGCTATGCAAGCTCATGCTCCTTCTAATCTTCTACCTCAAGATTCCTAGATAGTGGACACTGGTGCTTCGCACCATATGACTACTGATTTGAACTCCCTGCAATAAGTCACATCTTATGTAGGCACTGATAAGATTACCATTGAAAATGGTGAAGGTTTGCAAATCAAAAATCTTGGTTCTGCACGTTTACATACTTTACCTCAATCTTTAATCCTCAGAACAGTTTTACATGTTCCTACTATTGCAGTTTGTCTACTGTCAGTTAAACAATTATGCAAGGATAATTTTTTTTGGTTTATATGTGATGATAATGAGTTCTTTGTGCAGGACAAGGTAACCAAGGCTGTTCTATATCACGGAAGGACCAATGAGGGTGAGTTGTTTCGGATTCCAGTGAAGTTGTTATCAGAGTCTCCATCTCAGAAGTTAGTGGCTCTTCTTGGACAGAAAATAAAGTCTGAAGTATGGCATCAACGGTGTGGTCATCCCAGCAATGAAGTGTTATCTGTAATGTTGAAACAATCTAATATAGTTAGTTTTCCTGATACTCATCAACATTTGTGTTCTTTTTGTATGTCTGGCAAGATGTCTAGGTTGCCATTTCATGATAGAAACGAGTCTTGTAACTTTTCATTTCAAAAGGTGCATACTGATCTTTGGGGTCCTTCACCTACTACGTCTATAGAAGGTTACAAATACTATGTTAGTTTTATTGATGAGTTTACCAGATTTGTATGGATATTTCCTTTAATCAATAAATCAGAAGTGTTTGATGTCTTTCAGAAATTCTACAATTTTGTCTTCACTCGGTTTAATATTGGAATTAAGTGTTTGCAAATTGATGGTGGTGGTGAGTAGATAAGTAGAAGATTTGATGATTTTCTGAAACACAAAGGCATTGTACATATGATTTCGTGTCCATACACTCCTCAACAAAATGGACTTGCTGAGAGAAAAGATCGACATATTGTGGAAACTGCTATTACCTTGATGACGACTGCTCAGTTACCTCAGGATCTTTGGTATTATGCCTGTACACATTCTGTTTTTTTTATTAATAGAATGCCTTGCAAGGTTTTAGGCATGCAATCCCCATATCAAAAGCCTATATGGTGTTTCTCCTCAATTGCAAGGTCTTAAAGTTTTTGGTACTGCTGTTTATCCATATATTAGACCTTACACTGTCATAAATTGCAACCAAGGGCTTCTTTATGTGTCTTTATGGGATATGCATTAGGTTATAAAGGAGTAATTTGTTTCCATCCAAAGTCTAGGAAATTTATCATTTTTCGGCATGTGATTCATGATGAAGATTTGTTTCCATATAAGTCTCTGCATACATTCCAGAATACATCTCAGGGGATTAGTTCTCAAGATTCCACATATGTATCTTCTCCAATACATTCAGCTATCATTTTGCCACAGTCAGTTTGAATGCCCAATGATGTTTCATCTTTGGAATTTGTTGCGGGTCAAGATAGTATCGATTTGTCTGGCTCTACTACTATGAATACTTCTCCGCAATCTTCTGGCACACTTAGTCATTCTTCTACTGTACCTGAATCTGAAACAACTCCCTCATCTTCCTCAACAGCTTTGATGTTACCTGTCTTTGATCCTGCACAACTGGAGGTAATTCTTTCATTTCCTTCATCTTCTAATTGTGGTACTACACATCACATTGTTTCCTCTCCTCCAAGAATGCAAACAAGGTTACAAACTGGTGCAATTTCAAGGAAGACCTATGCTAATTACATAGCATCATTACTAGAATTACAATCATTGCAGCTTGATTTCCAGGATTCTTGTTCTAGTGGTTTTTCATTTATGGCTAGTGTTAATGATATCTCTGAGCAACAAGGTTACAAATCTTTTAGGAGTGCTGCAACTAATGTTAATTGGCAAAATGCCATGCAAGAAGAATTTGATGCAATAAAAAGTCAAGGGACTTGGGTTTTGGTTCCTCCACCAACACATAGATTAATCATTGGTAGTAAGTGGGTCTATAAACTTAAAAAGAATCATGATGGTACAATATCCAGATATACAGCACGGTTAGTGGCTCAAGGTTATACTCAAGAGTTCTGTTTGGATTATTTTGAAACCTTTAGTCCTGTTGTTAGGCATACTACAATTCGGTTGATAATTTCCATTGCTGCTCAAAACAAATGGGAATTAAGGCAACTTGACATTAAAAATGCATTCTTACATGGAGATTTAGAAGAAGAGGTCTACATGAAGCAACCTCCAGGTTTTGTGGATTCTACACATCCTGATTTTGTGTGCAAATTGGTTAAGTCCTTGTATGGTTTGAAACAAGCACCTAGGGCCTGGAATGCTAAGTTTACAGGATATCTTCCAGCTATGGGATTTACAGTGTCTCAATCTGATAACAGTTTGTTTGTCAAACATGATGGCACTGATGTTATTGCCTTATTATTATATGTTGATGACATTATCTTGACAGGATTTAATGCCACCAAAATTCAGGCTATTATTCAAGAATTGGGAGATGTCTTTGATCTCAAAGACATGGGCATATTGTCTTATTTTCTCAGGTTGCAGATTCAGTACAACGATAATGGTGATATTTTCTTGAATCAATCTAAGTATGCCAAAGATTTGATCCACAAAGCTGGTATGGACAGTTGCAAGCCTGCATCCACACCATGTAAGCCATACACTCAGCTCTTAGCATCTAACGGTACTCTTTTAAGTGCTCTAACTATGTATCGCAGTCTTGTTGGTGCTTTACAGTACCTTACCTTTACTCGACCAGATCTTTCTTATGCTGTAAACATTGCTTGTCAGTATATGAATCAACCTACTGATGTTCATTATGGTCTTGTGAAATGAATTCTTCGCTATGTTTAAGGTACTGTAACTTGTGGTATTACTTATTATGCATCTCCGGACAACTCTATTACAACATTTTCTGATTCGGATTGGGCAGCTGATCCTAATACTAGAAGGTCTATTACTGGTTTTGTGGTGTATATGGGACACAATCCAATCTCATGGCAATCAAAGAAACAGTCCTCAGTTTCTAGGAGCTCCACAGAGGCAGAATATAAAGCCTTAGCCTATTGTGTAGCTGATGTAATATGGGTTAGGTTGCTGCTCAAAGATCTTCATCAATTTCTGTCAATGCCACCATTGTTACATTGTGATAATCTCTCTGCATTAGTCTTATGTTCTAATCCTGTGTTTCATAACGGATTAAACATTTGGATACCGATTTTCGCTTTGTAAGAGAGAAGGTTCAGAAGAATGAATTGCAGGTTTAATATGTTCCCACTGAAGAACAAACGGCTGATGTTCTTACCAAAGGTCTACATGGGCCTGCATTCTTCAAACATTGCTGCAATCTCAGGATTGGTAACCTTACCTGAGATTGAGGGGGGATGATGAGTATGGTCACATGGCAATATTACATATATTTGCCATGTCAACAAATCAGTTGGATTTGGTTGTAAGGACAGTTGGATATAGTTGTAAGATTTGGTTAATTGGATAAGATTTGATAAGATTTAGTGAGATATGAAGGGTAGCTTAGTCATTAAGAAAGTAGTGGTAGTCCTTTATATTGGATTCTCTTGTAATAACTCTTCAATTAATAAAAAATACAAGAGTCGTGAAGTATTTTTCCTCTCTGAGTTTTCTGAGATTTTTCCCTTGATTCTTCGACCTTCTTTCATTCTCTAAGATTCTTGATCAATGTCAAACTCTGTATTTCTAGTTAATAGTTTCCTTTGTAAAACTGCTGAAACATTCTCACTTACCCGTACCACTTCCTTGTTTGAAATCCTTTTCCTTGTTGTGAAAGGTCTTTAAAAAATTTAGCATAGTTTGGAACTTGCTTGATTGCATCAAGGAGTGGGATATTGACTTGTACTTTCCTGAAGGTATCTAGATTGTCTTTTTCATTATCTTCTTTCTTAGATTGCTTGAACCTACTAGGAAAAGGCACATTTGGTGGATTAGGGTTAGAAAGAATTGAATTTGAACCTACCTTACTTGAGTTGGACGACTTAGGGTCCTTAGGGGGCTACATTAAGGGGTGTTCTACCCTTGTCGTGGCTTTGGCATCCTCCTCTTCCTCGAGCAATAGCTTTTCATCCTCTTTTTAACTTAATTTGGACATTTGTGGGTTGGTTCCAACCTCCTTGCCACTTCTTGACATGATAACCTTAGCGGTTTCAAAACCTCCCTTTGGATTTACAACGGTTGAACTAGGCAATTTGCTTTGTTCCCTAAATTATCCCATGAATTTCGCCATCTGCCCCATTTGATTCTTCAATTCGCCCATCTCCTTGGCATGGTTTTGTAAGTCCTGCGTCAAAGAAGTTAGTACTTGAAGAATTTTATCATTATCCAATGATGAACCTGAATTTGGTTGGGCAGATTGGGGTGGGAGTTGTGGTGGTGCGAATGGCCTTTGATAGAGTCCCAAAGGTGGCTATCTATATCCGCCTTGTTGATGAGTTTGTTGAGGTTCCCTCCACTTCATATTTGGATGATCTCTCCAGCCCGGATTGTAGGTGTTAGAGAATGGCTCATGCCTTGGTTAATTTTGGCTTTGATATCTTATGGCATTAGCACTTTCCCATCTTCCATTCTCTATTAATTGAGGACATTGATCAGTGGAATGTCCTTGCATAGTGCACATGCCACAAGCACTTGCTCCTTGTACTTTGGATCCATCAACAACCTGTGATAGAAGAACATAAAGATTAACCATTTGAGATTGAAGTTCGGAAACTGCACTTACCTCATTCACTTGGGATTTCCGTGGGGGAAGGGTCCCTTTGTCTAACTCCTTCGTATTGTTGTGCATTCAAGGCTCAATTGGCTATTAGGATCTTGGCAGCAACTGGGGTTTTGTCAACCAAAGCACCATCTGCCGAAGCATTTAGCATTTGTCTTTCAATTGGAAGAAGTCATTCGTAAAAATATTGAATTAGAAGCTCTTCCTTCATTTGATGTTGTGGACAAGATGCAACTAAAGTCTTGAAACGTTCATAATACGCTGGAAAGGATTTTCCTTAGCTTTGTTGCATTCCACTAATTCTTTTCCTCAAAAGAATGACTCTTGAAGTTGGGAAGAATTTCTCTAAAAATACTTTCTTCATACTTTCCTAAGAAGTAACGGCTCCAGGTGCTAATTCAAAGAGCCAATCCTTAGCCTTTTCCAAAAGAGAGAATGGAAAGGCTTTCATCTTCAGAATATTGCCATCCAAGTTTATTGGTGTCATGCTCGAACATATCACTTTGAATTCCTTCAAATGCTTTTTCAAATCTTCCATGGACAGCCCATGGTATTTAGGAATATGATGCAGCAAACTAAACTTCAATTCAAACTCATTGGTCTTGCCTTGAGCTGCCCTAGGGTATTGAATGAAAATAAGCACGGCATTGTCCAATCCCAAGGCTGAAAGTTCCTTGATTGTTCGATTATCCACAGCCATGTCCTGTTCTTCCTCCTCTCTTCTTCCAATTCGGATTTAGAGCTAGAACTAGGTGGGTTGGGTTCCGGTTGCTTGCTCTTCCTTCTCAAAGTTCATTCAAAATAGTCGTTAAACTCCAATATATGTGCATTAACATGTTGAGAACGTTGAGTCATAAGCTAGTACCTAAAACAAAGAAACTAACACACAAATTAAACTCTCTTTTAGATAATTGTAGTATGCATAAGTATGGATCGTTCTAGGATGGGATTAGGAGGGATGCTAATCTACACTAATTAGACTCAAAAACATAAAACTAAGCTAAACTAACTCAAAACAAACAAAATTGACTGAAATAACTCAAAACAAGCACTAAGGGGTGATTTGGACGAAAATCTAACTAAATTGACTCAAAACATGAAAGGGGTGTTTGTTTGGACGAAAATTGACTTAAAACTAATAGGTTGCAAAACTAAGTAAAGGTTGCACGAAATTAAGGTGACTTACGGGGTGAAAGGCTAGCTAGAGGATTCTTTTCCACACATGAACCATATGTATACAAATTGATTTCCAATTATTATTCCTATAAACCATGACTGACAATGCCCCAAATTAATCGTGAACTACACAAATTAACCATCAAATTTTCCTATATTCATTGAATTGGACTCAGAGACACAATCAAATTATTCTTATCAAGTTCCCTATATGAACAACATGATAGAGATACATATCAAAGATCTTTAAGTTCTATGAAAATCATAAGCATTGACAAGGCATTCGTAACTATGAACTGCATGATACTCCTGCTAGGAATTTACTTAACATAATCATGACTAGTGATTTCCACTACTTATAAATATAAGTTCATAACTATTAGGTGAAACTCCCTTATAGTTTAGCATCAAATTCATGCATGCAAACTAAGTATGCATCCTTAATCAACATACAAGAATAAGTTATCAATCAAATAGATAAGTAAATTGCATTCACAATTTATGAAACAATAACTGGATGTAATCAATTCATATCACATATATCTTCATGGCTTTGAATTCACCTCTAGCTAAAACGAAATCAGTTCCACATGTTTGCAATTAAACAAAGACAATCTAATTTAAACATTGAACTAAAACTAAGGATAGGAAGAACCCAAAAATGCTCCAGCACTCCAATGGCCTTGGATGGCAAGTCACGGCACAAGTCCTTCTTCTTCTTCCTTCCTTGCAAAGCTACGGCACTCTTTATATTTTATCTCTGAAATTCTCTCTAAAACTCTCCCCTTATGCAGTAGATGTGTGGTGTAGTTATAAGGCTAGGGGCATGGCAAAGGCTGTCAAGGAGAAGGATTACACGGTACAAACCAAGAAGGTAAAGGACTAGGGTGTTGCGGCAGATTCCTAGGGGAAAAAGGTTAGCTTGTGCGGCACAAATCTAGGGCAGAGGATAGGGCTTCTAGAACCATATATTTAGGTGATTTAATGTGAAATTGATTCCCCCTTGCAGCTGGAATTAAGGTAGGATAAGATTAGGATATGATAAGATAAAATAAGGGTAGTTTGGATAAGGTTTAGATAAACCAGGGCTGGATAAGGTCTCCTTGTTTTCAGATGATTGCAAGCCCTAATAAATTCTCCCTAATTCCTTGCATATTGCTAGCACCTTGTAAGCACCAAAAATGTCCATTCCTTATGCTCCATACGTAAGCTATCCATTCCAGCCCAAAACTGCTCCAAATTACTCCAAAATACCATTTCTTGTCACCTTTGCCAATTGGACCTACGAACACACGAAAATAGCTTAAATTACTATAATAACTAGAAACTAACTAAATAAATGCAAAGAAACAAGCTAAAAAAATCGCATAAATATGCTTTTATCAATTTGTAACTATGAACTGCATGATACTCGTACCAGGAATTTGCTTAACACAATCATGACTAGTGACTTTTTACTACTTGTAAATATAAGTTCATAACGATTAGGTGAAATTCCCATATATTCTAGCACCAAATCCCTGCATGCAAACTAAGTGTGCACCTTTAATCAACACATGAGAACAAGTTCTTAATAAAACAGATAAGTAAATCGCATTCATGTTTTATGAAACAATAACTAGATGTAATCAATTCATATAAAACATATGTTCATTGGTTCGAATTCACCTCTAGCTAAGAAGGAATTTAGTTACGCATGTTCATCATAACTAAATAAAAACAATCTAATTTAAACATTGAAATCAAGTAAGGAAACAAAGAACTCTGAGAAACTCTAGCAATGGCAGAATCGGCATAATCCTTAGGTGGCAGAATTGGCTCTTCCTCTCCTTCCAAAGCTGCGGCACACTTTGTTTATTTATATTTTTCTCTCTAAAACTCTTCCTTGAGTTCTGTGGCAATGGTGTGCATTTATAGGGTAGACACACAACATTGTTTGTGGAGGAAAAGGATTAGGGCATGGCACAATTCTAGGAGAAAAAGGAATTAAATTGTTTGCATGATTTCAGGACTTCTAGAATAAGATATGCATTGTTAAAACATGATAAGAACTCCTAAATTCATATGGGAAGGATTTAGAATAGGATAAGGACTCCTTTTGCAGCTGGAGATGAATTTAGATAATGTTGGATTAAATAGGATAATGTTTGGATAATATGGAATAAGATAAGATAAGACTGGAAAAGATAGGATAAGTGGCAAGAAAAGGCAATTTGGAGCATTTTAGAGCAGTTTTGGGCTTGGAATGGATAACACATGCATGGAGCGAGGTGGATGTACGTTTTTGAAGATAAAAAAAAGCTAGGAATGTGCAAAAGAGTTGAAGAAATTAATTCAAGACATAGAAGATAAGGAATCAGCTAAGGAGAAGGAACATTATCCAAAACCTTATCTTATCTTATCATAACTTTGTCTTAATCCTATTCTACCTAAATTCTAGCTGCAAAGGGGAGTTATTTTCATATTAGGACATCTAAAAACTTGATTTCTAGAAGGCCTTACTTTTTAGTTATTTTCATATTAGGGCATCTAAAAACCTGATTTCTAGAAGGCCTTACTTTTTCCTAAAACGGCGCTGCATACCTTATCCTCTGCCCTTCTAGAAACTTGTCACAATACCCCCTTTCTAGAAGCCTAGAAATCTGCCGCACCTGGATCCTTGTCCCTGTTGGTTTGTGTTCTGCAATCCCTTTCCAACACAACCTTTGGAGTGCCAAATCCTTCTCCAAAACTACCTTGTGCCGTGTGCCATCAACCTATAAATACACCACAATGCCGCACCATTCAGAGGACCACACACAAGAGCCTAAAATGAGAAAAACACACTTGTGCCGCAACTTTGCAAGAAATGAGAAGAAGAAGCTTGGAGTAGTGCCTACCATTCAAGAGAGGAAATTGGCTCTGCACGGAATGCGATATTTAATTTTAGTAGGATAAATAAGGATTTGGTTTTTAATTGCATGACTATTAAAGAAAGTTACAAATATGGATGGAAGTTTGATATGCTCTTTGGTTTATGCTTAGTTGTAGTTGTCATTTATGAATTCACATGTAATCACACAGAGAAAAAATCAGTTTTTGTAACATGCTTGAAGGAAGAAACTCAAACTAACGCTACAACGACTTGAGCCTATACTTTATTTGGAGAGTTATTAATCTTGATGATTTTGTTTTCTAAAGTCATTGCATGATCTCATTATTTCATTGCTTAGTGGCTACTTAGAATGTGTTTTCATCCAAATACTAGAACTCATGCCCGTTTCATTCAAAGCATAAAATTGATTGCATAACAAATAACAAGATGAAGTTGTTTAGTTAAACCAGAGCCAAAAGGCCTTACCCTTTGCATATGTATTGTAGGTTTAACCCCGTTGAGCCTTAGTTAGCCTATTTTCTTTGTTAGCCACATTAGTCTTACCTTGCCTAGAATAGGACTATCCATGCCCTTGTTCTTAAAGAATAGTGAAACATGACTTAGAGAGAATTCCTTTTGATCAATATTATGCAAAAAAACAAGTGTGGGGTCATAGGAGCATATTTAGGCGACTTAGTTAGCTTGTTTTCTTACATTTATGTTGTTAGTTCATAGTTATTTTAGTATTTTAAGCTATTTTCGTGTGTTTATAGGTTCATATGGCTAAAGTAGAAAGAAGGTGCATTTTGGAGCCTTTTGGAGCAAAATTGGACTTGGGATAGCATATGCTTGGAGCAAAAGGAATGGACGAAATTGAAGACCTAAAGATGTTAGGATTCCTAATCAAAGAAGGATTCCTAGCCAAAGAAGGTTTCCTACTTGAAGTAGGAAAGTTAAGCCAAGGTTTCCTATTTTGGTTTGACCTTTCCTAATCCTAAAAGCCCCTAAGTTCCAGCAACATTGAGGACTCTTATGCATTTTAGGACACAAACTAAACCTTCCTTACACCCTTATTGCCCTTGCCGTGCCTGAACCTGCCCTTTCCTTGCCATGCAAGGGGAGTGTTTATTCCCTATTTTGTGTAATAAGATCATATTCCTCTTTCACCCTATTCAATGCCGCACCTTACATTCCTATTCTATCCTAAATCCTTGCATAATTTTAGCCTTAAATCACATTCCTTCCCTATCCTTCCTTGCCGCAAATTCCTTCCCTTTTTCCCTTTGGATTTTTGATTTTAAGTCTCCTTTTCCTTATGGATTTGGGGTCTAAATCTTTCCTAAACTATGTAATAAAAGTTAAGATCCTTTCTGTCAAATAAATAGCCTTTGCCGGACCCATTGAGAACCCTATTCACTCACTCACACAATCTGCCATCCTTCATCCTGACCACCAACCTTTGCCGCAGCCTTCATCCGATCTTACACCATTCCCATACTTCCATACCTTCAACCACACACCCATACACCATTCCTATCCCTTGCCGCACTCCCCTACCAACCTAAATCCATTCCTAACCCAGAAACACATCCAAAATCACCCCTAAACCCTTGGGTCGCAGCATAGCAAGGAAGAAGAAGAGAAGAAGAAGCCTAGGACGTTTTTGCATTCAAGTTGGAGTGTTGGAACGTTTTCAGGTGTAATCTATCTTTTTTTTTCAATGTTTAATTCAAGTTTTCTTTGTTTTGTTGTGAACATGAGAGGCTAAACCCATTTTAGCTAGGCGAGGCTTTGAAACCGTGGTTATGTTTATGATATGAATTGATTAATTCCAGTTGTGATTTCATAAATTGGGAATGTAATTTACTTAACCGTTTGATGGATAACTTATTCTTGTATGTTGATTAAGGAAGCCTACTTAATTTGCATGCTTGAATTTGGTGCTCGAATATAAGGGAGTTTCACATAATCGTTACAAACTTATATTCACAAGTAGTTAAGGTTGTTTTCACAATCATGTTAAGTAAATTCCTAGCATGAGTATCATGATGTCATAGTTACAAGTGCTTTGTCAATACTTATGATTTTCATAGAACGTAATGATCTTAGATTGTATCTCTATTATGATGTCATGTAGGGAACTTTTGAAGAATGCTTTGGGTTGTCGAATGATGTCATCCAATCCAATAACTAAAGGAGAATCTGAGGGTTAATTAGTGATGTCACAATTAATCTGGAGTGTTGAGGTTCATGATTTATCGAAAAAGCAACTGGAAATCAATTTGTATTTGAATGTATCATGTGTGGAAAAGAATCCTCTAGCTAGCTAATCATCCATAGTTTTTCCCAAATTCGTCTAAACCTTGTTTAAGTCTTTTAGTTACTTGTTTTTATCTTAAATTCGTCAAAAACCCAATCCCCTTTACTTTGTTGAGTCAAATCTGTCCTATTGTGAGTTTTTAAGAATTTTGAGTCAAAACCAATTCTATTTTCGTCCAAATTAAGTCCTAGAGTCTAGTTTGAGTCTATTTGATTGTTTTGTGTTGTTTTGAGTCTTTTGAGTTTCTTTTGACTCATACAAGTTTAGTTAAGAGTCTTTGAGTTTGTTTAAGTGTTTTTAAGCATATTTTTGTATCTTTGAGTCAGTTTTCATTAGATTAGCAATCCCTCATAATCCTCGGCCTAGAACGATCCCTACTTATATCTTTACTACAATTGTCAAAAAGAAGGTTTAATTTGAGTGCTATTATTTATCACATCATGGGGGGAAGGTTTTTCATTGGAAATCTATAAGGTTGTACGTTTAGTGTGCCAAAGAAAGAAAAGGGCACGGAAAAAAAAACGGTTAAAAAGAGAAAAAAAAGAAGAAGAATAAGTTGAGAAAAGAAAGGAAAAGAGTTGAGAAATAAGTGAGAATGAACTCACAAGTATTGGTTGTTGAAGAAGGGGTCCAAAGTGTGAATCTGGCCGTAAGTGTTGTGTGAACCTCCCATGGGTGTTTAAAGTTGATTTCTACATTCAAAAATGAATTCGAAGTGTTTATTTCATTACTTTGCTTACTATCACTTTAAGAACTTTTGTTTATCCTTACCTTTCTTTGTTAGCCAATACCTTAGCCCCGTTACAACCCTTAGACTTCTATCTTGATTGTTATGTTTTTCAATATGTGGAGTTTAAAATTGGTTCAAGCATATGGTATCCCTGGTTCTCGCTTCTAAGTAGTGGCATTCCGTTCATGAGATCTTATACATGTTGTATTAATAATTCCATTAAGTGCCTTCTTTGTTATAACATATGCGAGTGCTAGTCTACATGTTTACATCAATCTTCTCACATATACATAGTGTAGTCAGAAAATCTGTGTGAAAATAGAGAGTATATCTGGTGAGGAATTGAGGGATTCTCTAAGGCATGTTACTACATTCAAAATGTTGTTTTAATTGATTAAATGCGAGCTAGCGAATGATGGCTGCGGTTAAGTGTATACTTAAGAGTAAAGATGGCTAAAATCTAGAAAGTGATTTTTAGCATGTCATGTTTAATTGGAAATCCCTGAGGCAATTGTTGGAAGGTTTTATGTTGTATTTTGTTTTCTTTGTTTTGGTCGGGGACTAGCAAAAGCTAAGTGTGGAGGAATTTGATCGGAGCATATTTATGCGACTTTTTTAGCTTGTTTCTTTGCATTTAGTGAGTTAGTTTTTACTTATTAGAGTGTTTTAAGCTATTTTCGTGTATTTGTAGGTCCATTTGGCAAAGGTGACAAGAAAAGGAAATTTGGAGCATTTTAAAGTAGTTTTGGGCTTGGAATAGATAGCACATGCATGGAGCAAGGGGGATGGACGTTTTTGAAGATCACAAGGTGCTAGTAATGTGCAAGGAATCAGGAAGAATTAATTAAGGCTTGGAATCAACTGAAAACAAGGAGACCTTATCCAATCTTATCTTATCCAAACCTTATCCAAATTAAACTTATCTTATCTTACCTTATCTCTAGCTGCAAGGGGGATTCCTTATCATATTAAACCACTTCTTATCTGATTTCTAGGAGTCCTAAAACAATGCTAAGAGCTAATCCTTTTCCTCCACAAACAATGCCGTGTATCTTCCCTATAAAATGCACACCTTTGCCGCATAATTGAAAGGAGAGCCTAAGAGAGAATTTTTAGAGAAAAATACAAAGAGTGCCGCAACAAGGAAGGAAGGAGAAGAAAAAACTTGGTGATGTGACCTGCAATCTGCCATTGGAGTGCTGGAGCGTTTCTAGGTGTATTCTATGCTTAGTTTTAGTCCAATGTTTGTTTTAATTTGGTTTTCAATTATGATGAACATGTGGAACTAATTTCTTTTTAAAGCCATGGACATATGTTTTATATGAATTGATTTCCTCCAGTTATTGTTTCCTAAAACATGAATGCAATTTACTTATCTATTTGATTGATAACTTATTCTTGTATTTTGATTAAGGGTGCACACTTAGTTTGCATGCATGAATTTGATGCTAAAATATAAGGGAATTTCACCTAATTGTTATGAACTTATATTTATAAGTAGTGGAAATCACTAGTCATGATTGTGTTAAGTAAATCCATGGTAGGAGTATCATGCAGTTCATAGTTACGAATGCCTTGTCAATACTTATGATTTTCATAGAACTTAATGATCTTTGATATGTATCTCTATTATGCAGTTCATATAGGGAACTTGACAAGAATAATTTGATTGCATCGCTGAGTCCAATTTAATGAATTTAGGAAAATCTGATGGTTAATTTGTGCAGTTCACGGTTAACTTGGGGCATTGTCATTCATGGTTTATTGGAATAATAATTGGAAATCGATTTGTATGCATATGGTTCATGTGTGGAGAAGAATCCTCTAGCTAGCCTTTTACCCTTTAATTCACTCAATTTCATACCATACTTAATTTGTTTATGCAATTTACTTAGTTTTAGTTAAATTCGTCAAAACAACCCCCATTTAGTAATCTAAGTCTTTTTAGGTTAATTTTCGTTCAAACTTCTTTTTAGTTCATATTTTGAGTCAATTTAGTTAGATTTTCGTCCAAATCACTCCTTAGTGCTTGTTTTGGGTTATTTGAGTCAATTTTGTGTTATTTGAGTTAGTTTAGGTTGTTTTGAGTTGTTTAAGTTTAGTTTTCTGTTTTTAAGTCTAGTTTAGTGATTTAGAGTTTAATTTGTGTAGATTAGCAGCCCTTGTAATCCCCGGCCTAGAACGATCTCTACTTTCACATACTACAACTATAAAAAAAAGGTTTAATTTGTGTGCTATTTTCTATCACATCAGCGGCGTCTCAATTGCACATTCATGAACTCCGATCGCGTCTCCATCAAATTACAAAAGGTGACTCCACTGCTGCTGTTTATCTTCAACAAATTGAAGAAATTAATGACGCTCTTGCTAGCGTTGGTGCTCCAATTAAGGCTTCTAAATTGATCTCAGTCACACTTCATGGACTTTCGCCAGAATATGAATTGTTTGTGGATGCGATTCAATTTCACCATGGATCTATGACAATTGATGAGCTTCATGGTCTTCTTCTCAACAAGGAACTTCAGTTCACTAACATGAAGAAGTTGTCATCCTTTTCAACATTTCAAGCCTATAATTCATCAATTTGATCATCTACTTCTGGTTTACTACCTACTCCAGGTGCAAACCCTAATTCTCAGGCCTTTGTTGCTCAAAATTCCTCAAATTTCAAGTCTTCCCAAGGTCACGCTTAAGATCGTTATTCCTCAAATTCTAAGGATTCACAAGGTCGTAATCACTCCAATTATCACTCCAATTGTCCCCACCATCTAAATCCATCATATGGCAACAAGTCCATTCCAGCTGTAATGTGTGCTAACATTTCCTCTACTCCACAATCTTGGATTCTTGACTCTGGCGCCACATCTCACGTGACCAATTCTTGATAGGAGCATATTTAGGCGACTTAGTTAGCTTGTTTTCTTACATTTATGTTGTTAGTTCATAGTTATTTTGGTATTTTAAGCTATTTTCGTGTGTTTGTAGGTTCATATGTCTAAAGTAGCAAGAAGGTGCATTTTGGAGCCTTTTGGAGCAAAATTGGACTTGGAATGGATAGCATATGCTTGGAGCAAAAGGAATGGACGAAATTGAAGACCTAAAGATGTTAGGATTCCTAATCAAAGAAGGATTCCTACTTGAAGTAGGAAAGTTAAGCCAAGGTTTCCTATTTTGGTTCGACCTTTCCTAATCCTAAAAGTCCCTAAGTTCCAGCAACATTGAAGCTCTCTTATGCATTTTAGGACACAAACTAAACCTTCCTTGCACCATTCTAACCCTTGCCGTGGCACACCTTACCCTTTCCTTTGCTTGCTGTGCAAGGGGAGTGCTTATTCTTTATTTTGTGTCCCAAGATCACATTCCTTTTTAACCCTATTCAATGTCGCACCTTACATTCCTATTCTATCCTAAATCCTTGCCTAATTTCAGCCTTAAAGCACATTCCCTTTCCTATTCTTCTTTGCCACAAGTTCCTTCCCTTTTCCCCTTGGATTCTGACTTTAAGTCTCATTTTCCTTGTGGATTTGGGGTCTAATTCTTTCCTAAACCATTTAATAAACGTTAAGACCCTTTCCCTCAAATAAATAACCCTTTGCCGCACCCATAGAGAACCCTATTCACTCATACACACAACTTTCCATCCTTCATCCATACACACCACCCTTTGTGCCGCAACATAGCAAGGAAGAAGAAAAGAAGAAGAAGCCTTGGACGTTTTTGCATTCAAGTTGGATTGTTTAAATGTTTGTAGGTGTAATCTATCTTTTGTTTTCAATGTTTAATTCAAGTTTTCTTTGTTTTGTTGTGAACATGAGAGGCTAAACCCGTTTTAGCTAGGGGAGGCTTTGAAACCATGATTATGTTTGTGATATGAATTAATTAATTCCAGTTGTGATTTCATAAATTGTGAATGCTATTTACTTAACCTCTTGATTGAGAACTTATTCTTGTATGTTGATTAGGGAGGCCCACTTAATTTGCATGCTTGAATTTGGTGCCAGAATATAAGGGAGTTTCACATAATCGTTACAAACTTATATTCACAAGTAGTTAAGATTGTTTTCACAATCATGTTAAGTTAAATTCCTACCATGAGTATCATGATGTCATAGTTACGAATGCTTTGTCAATACTTATGATTTTCATAGAACATAATGATCTTTGATTGTATCTCTATTATGATGTCACGTAAGGGACTTTTGAAGAATGCTTTGGGTTGTCGAATGATGTCATCCAATCTAATAACTAAAGGAGAATCTGAAGGTTAATTAGTGATGTCACGGTTAATCTGGGGTGTTGAGGTTCATGGTTTATTGAGAAAGCAACTGGAAATCAATTTGTGTTCAAATCTATCATGTGTGGAAAAGAATCCTCTAGCTAGCTAATCATCCATAGTTTTTCTCAAATAGTGAATCTTACTTCTCAGTTGTCATAGTATGCCGAAGGATCCACAGTGCAAAGTGTCCCTACATCTGGTGCTTCTTATAAGCTAGAATATCAAGCAAATCAATGTCCACAAAGAGGTTGGGAGAATGTCCATACATGGGGTTATCAAGATCATAATCAATTAGGGAGCAATTTGTTTTCCAACATGTACAATTCAGATTGGAGTGATCATTCAAACTCTATGTGGTGGGAATCTCAACAAGTTCAACACGAAGGATATTGGCAGCCATATAAGGAGTTTTATTCAAGACCTGCGCAGCCACCACAACCTCATATACAATATGCTTAACCAAACTCAGGTTCGTTAATAGATTGTGCTCAAATTCTTGATGAATTAATTTCTTTAGCGCAGGGCTCACAAAATCAAGCCAATGAGGCTCAACAAGGAAGATTTCAATAGACACCCCCTGGGATGTATCAAAGGCCATTCACACAATCTCAACCTCAATCACAAACTGCTCAACCAAACTCAGGTTCAATATTTGATAATGATCAAGCTATTCAATTACTAACTTCTGTATCGCAGGGATTACAAAATCAAAATAATAGAATAACGAACCAAGACAAGGAGATGAGTGACATGAATAAGCAAATAAGGCAGATCTCAGAGTGCCTTGGGCAGTTTAGAGAACAAGGCAAACTTCCTAGTTCAACCGTTGTGAATCCAAAGGGAGGCTTTGAAATTGCCAAGGCCATTACGTTGAGAAGTGGCAAGGAGGTTGGAGATGAACCCAAGACGTCCAAACCAAGCCAAAACATGGATGAACAGTTGCTGCTCGAAGAAGAGGAGAATAACAAGGCCACGGCAAGGGAAGAACCACCCTTGCCACAGCCCCATATGCCCTTTATGACGTCCATTACAACCATGGTAAGCCCAAATTCAATTCGTCTTGACCTCATTCCACCAAATGTCCCTATTCCTTGCAGGATCAGGCAATCCAAGGAAGAAAAGGGTGAGAAAGGCATATTCGAAACCTTTCCAAAGAATCAAGAGCAAGAAGTGGCTGGGGAATGTCTAGAATTCATCAAAGAGGATATACTTGAGACAACAATTCCCAAAGAAGTTGGATTTTATGACACAGGACAAGTCATAACTCTCAAAACACCAAATATGGCTAAATTTGATGTGAAATATTCTAACACTCAAATTAAAACCCTATGATTGTAGTATATGAAAGTAGGTTTCGTTTTAGGCCAAGGATTAGAAGGGATGCTAATCTACTCAAATTAAACTCTAAAACACTAAACTAGACAAAAAAATAGAAACTAGACTCTAACAACTCAAAATAAGCTAAATAGACTCAAAACACACAAACTAAGTTAAATTAACTCGAAACAAACTTTAAGAAGTTATTTGGACAAATTTCAGGCTAGTAAGACTCAAAACACTAAATTGGACAGATTTGAACACATTTCTAACTAATCTAACACACTTAATTAAAGGGGAGATTGATTTGGACGAAATTAAAATAAAAACAAACAGATTTAAAGACTCTAAACAATTTGGACGAAATTGGGTGAAATATGGGTGAATGGCTAGCTAGAAGGTCCTTCTCCACACATGATACACTTGCAAACAAATTGATTTCCAGTTATTTTTCCAATAAACCGTGAACCTCAACACCCCATATTAACCGTGAACAGTACTAATTAACCCTGAGATTTTCCTTAAGTCATTGAATTGGATGGAATCATAATAGAGATACAATCAAAGATCATTAAGCTTTGTGAAAATCATAAGCATTGACAAGGCATTCGTAACTATGAACAACATGATACTCCTGCCAAGAATTTACTTAACACGATTGTGACTAGCAACCTCCACTACTTATGAATATAAGTTCATAATGATTAGGTGAAACTCCCTTCTATTCTAGCATCAAATTCATGCATGCTAACTAAGCGGGCCCTCTTAATCAACACACAAGAATAAGTTCTTAATCAAACAGTTAAGTAAATTGTATTTAGGATTTATGAAATCACAATTGAAAGTAATCAATTCATATTGCAAATATAATCATGATTTCAAAGTCTCCTTTAGCTAAAACAAGTTTAGCTCCTTATGTTCGCAAAACAAAGATTTAAACTTAAACATTGAAAACAAGGATAGAATACCCCTAGAAACACTCCAGGTGGCTCCTTATTCCTTCCTTACTGCGACACAATGGGGATTTTCTGAATTTAGGCTCTTGTGGTGTGGTGATTTGATGGTAGAGGGTGGTGCTGAATGATGGGTGCGGCATCTTGTATTTATAGGGTGAAGGGAAGGCACAAAATTGGGCTGAAAATGAGAGGAATTAGGACTCCAAATCACCAAAGAACAAGGTCACTTTCAATCAGATTCCATGGAGGACAAGGAATGGTCCTTGCGGCAGATTCTAGAACTTCTAGAAGGGTTACATGCGGCATAAATTAGGGCACAAAAATAAGGCTTCTAGAACCTGATATTTAGGTGATTTAATGTGAAAATGAGTCCTCTTTGCAGCTGGAATTAAGGTTGAAAAGATTAGGATAGGATAAGATAAGATAAGGTTGGATAAGGTTTGGATAAGATAAGGTTGTTTGGATAATGTTCCATGTTTCTTGCTCTTTCCTTATCTTTTTTTGTCTTGAACTTGTTTCTTCAGATTTGTAGCATGTTCCTAGCCTCTTTTAACTTCAAATTCGTCCATCCACCTTGCTCCATGCAAATGCTATCCATTCCAAGCCCAAAACTGCTCTAACTAGCTCCAAATTGCACTTTCTTGCCAACTTTGTCATTTAACCCTACAAACACACGAAAATAGCTTAAATCACTATTATAAATAGAAACTAACTTACTAAATGCAATGAAACAAGCTAACAAGGTCTCATAAATATGCTCATATCAATTTCTTATTTGCAAATCAGTTCGTACTTGATATTTGGTGTTCTGTTCATCTATATCCATTTCACTTTATTGTGAAGGATCTTTCTTTGGAGATGACGCTTTTTAAAGGTCCAGTAAGGAATGGGCTTTATCCCTTTCATGCCTCTCCCTCTGCTGGCAATCATCTGTTTGCTGAAGCAAAGAAAGTCTCTCATAAAGTTTGGCATCAAAGGCTGGGTCATCCTTCATTCAAATTTTAGAATATAGTCTCTCAGTCTTGTAATTATGTTGCTTCTAGTACAAATAAGTGTTTTTGTTCAAATTGTGCTTTAGGGAAATGTTCTAAGCTTTCCTTTGTATCCTCTTATAGCACTACATGTAAACCACTACAACTTTTACATACTGATGTTTAGGGGCCAGTATCAGTATCTTCTATAAGTGGCTATAAGTAGTATGTCATCTTTGTTGATGACTATACCAAGCACACTTGGTTCTTGATAACTCATATATTTCATGCATTTATACCATCCATTTCTAGCCTCTTTGTGATGTTTTTGAGTTAAACTAGTTGCATTTTACCTTATTTTGTGTTACTGTGCAGTTACATGTACTTCAGGATCAATTTGAAGGCAAAAGAAATGAAAACATGCCATTTTTGGGGTTGATCCTTAATCAAACGTGGAAAGAAGTTTAATGGCCTGTTTTGAGCCCAAATAATGAATCTAAGACCAATCTAGCTTGTTAGAAGACCAAGAACAAAATGGGGGCATATCTAGCCTAATTTGGAGGTCCCAAATAAGGTAAAAACGTGTAAAATAAAGACTAATTGGTGGGATCACCTTGTAATCAGTTGCAACCCCATTTAGCATATAAAAACTAGGGTTTCAGGTCACTTTTACACAAGCCACCTTGGGGGTCCCCAGAGCTCTCTCTCTTCTCTTTCTTTAGCCTTTCTACTAGAAACAAAACCTTATTTCCCTTCACCATCCACTGCCACCGAATAAACCATGCAGTTGCGATGTTCTTAAAGGATTTCAACATCAGAATTGCTTCAAGGGGGTTTCTTCTATCAACTTTAGTTTCACTCATGTTGTTCTTGATATTTATATATTTTGTAATCATATTGTGTAATTAAGTTAATAGCTGGGGATTTGGACGTAGCCTTGCAAAACTATTCCATGTTATTAAGTTAAAGTATTCGATTCATCGATCTGTTTTTTTTGTTTCATTCACTGATTTTATAGTTCAATTTGTTTGTTTATCTTAATGTTTGATCACCATTATGGTTTCTTACAGATTATTTGATCAAGGTTATAGTACACATCATGCTTAATCTTGGTAGACATGGGAATGAATGAAGAAACTGCTATGCATACATCATGCCATGTGATTTCTTTGGTTCTTAGAAGTTTTCTAGTTCTTAATGGATTCTTATTTGGTAATCTAAGTTGAACATCACAACTAGGTTGCAGATTAGGAGTACTTGATCACAACCACACATCAAATGGATGATCATAAATGAGTAAAACGAACCCTAGTTGCAGATTGGAGAGTTGAATACATTTTGACTTAATTTTCATGGAATCGGCTTGTAACAGTGAAATTGGTATCCCTAATGATGTGAAAATTAACTTGACACACAAATGAAACCCTATTGGTGACAATTGTAGTATATATGCAAGTAGGGATCATTCTAGACCGGGGATTAACTAGGGATGCTAATCAACACAATTAAGACTTCAAAACACTAATTTAGACTCTATAGACTTAAAACTAACTCAAAACTCTTAAAACAGCAACAAACACTCAAAAAGGCTCAATTTTAGACCTAACAAGTTATTTTGACGAAAATAGAACTTAACTTGACTCAAAAGACTAAAAGAGAACAGATTTTGACTCAAATAAAAAGACTAGATGAAAGGGGGATTGTTTTTGACGAATTTAAAACTTAAAACAGAAACTTTGAATAAAACACTTTGTAAAAACGAATTTGGGTGAATTAAATGGGTGAAGGGCTAGTTAGAGGGCCCTTCTCCACACATGACATATGCATATAAACCAATTTCCATTTATTATTCCATTAGACTATGAATGACAACGCCCTAAGTTAGTTGCATCGCACAAAACACCATCAGATTTTCCTTATTCCATTGAATTGAATGAATACGCATTACAACCAAATTATCTTTCTCAAGTTCTTTTATGAAATGCATAATAAAGATACATATCAAAAGTCATTAAGTTTTGTGAAAACCATAAGCATTGACAAGGCATTCATCACTATGAAACACATGAGACTCATACCAAGGATTTACTTAACACGGTTATGACTAGCAACCTCCACTACTTGTGAATATAAATGAATAATTATTATGTTAAACCCCCTTATACTCTAGCATCAAATTCATGCATGCAAATTAAGTGTCGACCCTCAACCAATATACATAAACAAGTCTTAATAACTTAGATAAGCAAATCACATTCAAGGCTTAAGAAACAATGACTGGATGTAATCAATTCATATAAAACATATAATCATGGCTTCAAATCCACCTCTAACTAAAAAGAAATTAGTTCCACATGTTCATCATAATTGAAAACCAAATTAACATAAACATTGAACTAAAACTAAGGATAGAAAGCACCAAGAAACGCTCCACACTCCAATGGCATGCATGGTACTCCCTTGGATGGCAGATTGCACAAGTCCTCCTCTCCTTCCTTCCTTGCTTGTAGCACTAGGGTGATGTGGTGTGAATTATGGTGTGTGATGGCTGAAAGTATGAATGAATGAATGAGTGAATGGATGATTTGAATGGTGCAGCATAGGGTTGTATTTATAGGGCTTAAACCTTAGGGAAATCAGATTAGAGTGGTAGAAATTAGGTGGGAAAAGGACTAGGATTCCACGGCAAAGACCAAGGAAGAATGGGAAAAGGATTGCAGATTCTAGAGCTTCTAGAAGAGGGAGAGGCCCCACTTTTGTAGGGATTCTAGAAACAATGTGTTTTGCGGTAGAAATTGGACTTCTAGAAGGTATAAGGGGTGCGGCACCAAATTAGGAATAGATAGGGTGTTTTAGAAAAAGTATTTAGGGCAGATTCCTAGACTTAAAGGGACAAGAACACACGGCATAGGTGTAGGATATGAACTACAACTCCCAAACTTTGAAGAAATGGTGTTTATGCGGCATACAAAGGGATGAGGTTTCTAGAATCTGAATTATGTGTTCAAATGTACATCTAATCCCTTCTAAATAGCTAGAACTATGGCACAAACTGATTTGGATAAGATAAGATAGGATAGGATAAGGTTGGTTAAGATAAGGTTCCTTATTTCTTGCTATTTCCTTATCTTCTTTGCATTTGAACTTCTTTCTCTAGATTTGTAGCCTTTCCTAGCCTCTCTTGACTTCAATTTTGTCCATCCACTTTGGTCCATAGTTAAGCTACCCAATCCATGCCCAAAACTGCTCCAAATAGCTTCAAAATGCACTTTCTTGCTCCTTTTGCCATTAGGACCTACAAGCATACGAAAATAGCTTAAAAGACTATAATAAGTAGTAATTAACTAACTAAATGCAAGGAAACAACATAACTAAATAGCATAAATATGCTCCTATCACCTAGTTCCATTCCCATTATTTATGAATCAACCTATCATTTATGTTTAGCTTTCCTACATTTTTAAGTTATTTAAGTTTTCAATTGAAAAATCTAAATCCAGTTTGCATTTTCATTATTTAGTGAGGGTTCACATAAAGCTAGTAATTTGTAGAGGTCTAATCAACCCCTGTGGTTCAACACCCTTACTTGTGCCATTATACTATCCCTATATTTGCACTTGAAAGGAACACAATAGTTCTATCCTATCAAATACAAGTCTGAGGTGTTTTCAACATTTGTCAAGTTCAAGAATTTTGTTGAATATATGTTGAGTTCAAGAATTATAGCTCTTAGATCAGATTCTAGAAGAGAATTCCTAAATTTTGCATTTTCTCAGTATTTACAAGTTCATGGAATTCAACGTCAGTTAAGTTGTCCACACACACCTGAGTAAAATGGGTGTGCTGAGCACAAACATAGACATTTGGTAGAAACAACAAGAACACTTCTTGCAGCCTATAGTGTCCCTCATATATATTGGGTTAAGGCTTTTTCAACAACTATTTATCTCATAAATAGGCTTCCAACAGTCTCCGCATGTTCACCATGGGAATCTCTTTGTAGGAAAGCTCCAGATTATACAACTCTTAGGGTATTTGGTTGTAGTTGTTTCCCTTGGCTCAAACCCTACACAACTTCAAAACTGGATTGAAAGAGTAAAGCTTGTGTTTTCTTGGGTTACAGTCTCTGTCATAAGGGCTATAGATGTCTTGATATTCAAACTGGGAGAGTGTACATTTCCAGGCATGTTCTTTTTTATGAGGTTACTTTTCCTTTTCATCATCTTGTCATATCTATATCCAATCATACTACTGAAACTTCTAAATCTTCACATCCTATCCTATCAACCTTAACATTTTCTTAAATTCACTATTTCCAACAACCTTATCCACCTTTTGTCAATCAGCCCTCCTCACCTATTCACTCATTTTCACCCATTCAACCCTCCCCACAACTTCAAAATGATACAAATCAATCATCATTACCCATGCAAACTAGATATAAATCTGGTATACACAAACCCAAAGCCTACATAGCAACTAAACATCTTTTACCTTCCCATATATCTCCAGATTACCTACCTTTTAACTATATTCAAGCCTCAAAACACTCTCATTGGAGACAATCCATGCAAGAGGAGGTCAATGTTTTGCTTAATACTAATACCTAGAGTTTAGTACCTGTTGCATCTTCTCAAAACCTTGTAGGTTGTAAATGGGTTTTTCAAAACATTGTAGGGCGAAATTGACTAGCCATCGAATCCAGATTTGCATATCATTGTCATATGCCACAAGGTGAAGAGCTTAGGAAGAGTTGCCACTTCGTGAAGATCGAAGGAATCCATCTTGTGTAAGGCAAAGTTGCACAACGATAAAATTGCTTCATAGATAGGGATCTAGGATTTAGCTTGTGTGGTCTTTGTATGAATCTTGGTTATACTAGTGAATTAGACTCAGTAGAGAGTCCCTAGTTTTTTAACCCAGATGTGGGTTTTTCCTGCCAAAAAACTTCCTTGTGTTCAATACTACTAGCCGATGAGCACACTCTGTGTGTGTGAACAATTTCATTTTATTTTTTTTTATTTTTTATTAAGGAGTGTGATTAGTTTTTAAATTTTTAAAAAGAGTATGAAAAAATGATGGTGAGACAATTTCTTTTAATAAGTGCATATTTTATCGTAATATTACATAATTACTGTTTTGTCCTCCTTATGTAAATATTGTGTATCAAAAGTGAGGATAAATAGGAAAAATAGGGATATGATTGTCATTTTCTCAAAAGATACAAAATTACTATTTTGCCCTTCTTATGTAAGTATTGTGTATCAAAAGTAAGGGCAAAATAGGAAAAAAGGGCAAAAGATACAAAATTACTATTTTGCCCCTGCTTATGTAAGTATTGTGTATCAAAAATGGGGGCAAAATAGGAAAAAATTGGCAAGAAGTTGATAAGGAAATTTCTCTTAATGATAGTATGAAAATAGCATTCTTTATGACCAAATAACCATTGCTAGAGATAAACGTTGTAGAGTTTGCTAGTATTGACACGTTGTTAACCAAGTAAACATAACTCAAGAATCAAGGCTAAAACATAACTGAAGATCACATTGTCTTGTTTTAGCTTTATAAGTTTGCTTGGTTTATATGCTTGTGGGAACCTAACAATTTGTACTCAGTTGACTAGTACGTTTGACTAGTCAGTACAATTGATTTCAAAGTTTACACTGCATTTTATGAGCAATGAACTGAATTTTTGTTGACTAGGATAACTTGTAGTGAACTATGTTTAATTTGTAGATTTGCGTTTGTTTAACTGATACGAATCT
Organism: Pyrus communis; assembly: GCF_963583255.1. Lineage (NCBI taxonomy): Eukaryota > Viridiplantae > Streptophyta > Magnoliopsida > Rosales > Rosaceae > Pyrus > Pyrus communis. The sequence goes on from NC_084804.1 coordinate 26,753,604, forward strand.
GTACTTAGTTGACTGGTGAGCTTGACTAGTTAATCCAACACACTTTAATTCATAATTGCTTTGTCATTGCTGTTTGCATAATGAACTGATATGTAAATGTGTTCAAGCATATGGATTATTGTCTTGAAACTAATGTGGACAGACTCTGATTAGTTGAACTTATTGGCCTTTTAGGTTTTGCTCCTGCAACTGCACTTTTTATCACTGACTAATTTGTAACTAGTTGACTAGCTTAGTTGACTAGTATATATTGTGCAAAGTTAAATTTTTATTTGCAGGAGATTTCGCCTAGTATTCGATTTCAAAGTGTCTTGATGATTCGTGACCATTAGGATATTTAGAAAAGTAATTTGATGCAATTTTGGTCGGAGGTTGGTCATTGAAATTGACGAAGGTTTCTTGTGGTTAACATGTGTAAGGTCATTTAGGATGAATACCATGTCTTAAGGGTTGCCTGGTTTTTCAGAGGGTTTTCACAAAACGTATTAAGTCATGCACGTTTAGATTTGATTTGAATACCACAGACGAATTGCATGTTTATATATTGGGGATCTAGTAGGCGTATATTAGGAAAACCTAACCTTCAAAATATGTATGTATAGGTTATAAGTAATTGGGAGAACTATGTAAGATTATTAAGGTGGCGGTGGAACCCTAGTGCTTTCTCAATTTGATTTCTAAAAACTATTTTTCTCTCTTTTATCTTTAATATTACAGATTTTTCTACTATCTTTAGTTCAATTCGTTTTTAGTAAATGAGGTCATAAAACCAGTCATCCTAAATCTTTGCTCTACAATAATTAATTGAAATTTGGTTTGATTCAAATTATTTAATAATCTTTGTGGTGAACGACCTTGCTAGAACTATTCATACTACAATAATCTTGTCATTCTTGCAAGTATTATAGGTTGTTTTAACCTTTTTGCGTGTATGGTAAAAATCCTATCAAAGTGCAAGTGGTTCTTTACAACATTGATGGAAAGGTGTTGAGCCCTTAAATGAAGGCGTGGGTTCAAATCCCGTCATTAGCTAATCTAACATCTAATCTAACAAATCTATCATTTGACATAAAATAAAAATAAAAAAATAAAAAATAAAAAAATAAAAACCTATTTTTGGACCCAAAAAAAAAAAAAAACAAGTAAAGGAGGATCAATCAAACAGACAGAGCACAAGTCAAGCTGTCCAAATCTCAACCCAGGTGCTGCAAATGCAAATTTACCACTTGTTCAAAATTATTGGTGCAGTCGGCCCAATGGGTTCCACCTTGCCCGGAGTTCGTAAAAATCAACGTGGACGCTAGTTGGGTGGCGACAACGGTGATGTGATATAAAATAACACACAAATTAAGCCCTCTTTTTGATAGTTGTAGTATGTGAAAGTAGGGATCGTTCTAGGCCGAGAATTAGAAGGGATGCTAATCTACACTAATTAGACTTCAAAACTGAAAACTAGACTCAAACAACTCAAAATAAGCTAAATTGACTCAAATAACACAAAACTAACTTAAATTGACTCAAAACATGAACTAGAGAGTGATTTGGACGAAAATGAAACTAAAAAGACTCAAAATACGAAATGGGGGTTGTTTTGACAAATTTAACTAAAACTAAGTAGATTGCAGCAAACAAATTAAGTTGGTACGAAAATTGGGTGAACTAAATGGTGAAAGGCTAGCTAGAGGGTCCTTCTCCATGCATGAACCATATGCATACAAATCGATTTCCAATTATTATTCCAATAAACCATGAATGACAATGCCCCAAATTAACCGTGAACTACACAAATTAACCATTAGATTTTCCTAAATTCATTGAATTCGACTCAGCGACGCAATCAAATTATTTTTATCAAGTTCCCTATATGAACTGCATGAAAGAGATACATATCAAAGATCATTAAGTTCTGTGAAAATCATAAGCATTGACAAGGCATTCGTAACTATGAACTGCCTGATACTCCTACCATGGATTCACTTAACATGATCGTGACTAGCAACCTCCACTAGTTGTATATATAAGTTCATAACTATTAGGTGAAATTCCCTTATATTTTAGCATCAGATTCATGCATGCAAACTAAGTGTGCACCTTTAATCAACATACAAGAATAAGTTATCAATCAAACAGATAAGTAAATCGCATTCATGTTTTATGAAACAATAATTGGATGTAATGATGTGATATAAACTAGCACACAAATTAAACCCTCTTTAGATAGTTGTAGTATATGAAAGTAGGGATCGTTCTAGGCCAGGGATTAGAAGGGCTGCTAATCTACTCAAATTAGACTCAATTACATTTAACCAGACTCAAAAACAGAAAACTAGACTCTAATGACTTAAAACAAACTAGAATGACTCAAAACAGCACAAAACAAGCAAATTGACTCAAAACAGAAACTAGGGGATGATTTGGACGAATTATAGAATTATGTTGACTCAAAACACTAAAAAGAAACCAATTTAAACACATTCTAACTAAAAGACACGAAATAAAAATGGGGTTTTGGTTTCTGACAAATTTAAAAACCAATTTATGTTGACATGGCATTCGTAACTATGAATTGCATGATACTCCTGCCATGGATATTGCACTCAAATTAAACCCTCTTTTTGACAATTGTAGTATAGATATAAGTAGGGATCGTTCTAGGCCGGGGATTAGGAGGTATTGCTAATCTAATAAAAATTGACTCAAAGATGTAAAAATATGCTTCAAAACACTTAAACAAACTCAAAAGATTCTTAACAAAACTTGTATGACTCAAAACAAACTTAAAAGACTCAAAACAACTCAAAACAATAAAAAATACTCAATTTAGAGTCTAGGACTCAACTTGGACGAAAATACAATTGGTTTTGACTCAAAAGACTCAAAAACACACTTTTGGACAAATTTGAAACAAGTAAGTAAAGGGGATTTGGTTTTGGACGAATTTAAGAGAAAAACAAGTAATTAAAAGACTTAAAAGAGATTTGGACGAATTTGGAAAAACCAATGGCTGATTAGATAGCCAAGGGATACTTCTCCACACATGATACATTCAAACATAAATTGATTTCCAGTTGCTTTTCCGATAAACCATGAACCTCAACACCCCAGATTAATCGTGACATCACTAATTAACCCTCAGATTCTCCTTAAGTTATTGGATTGGATGACATCATACGACAACCCAAAGCATTCTTCAAAAGTTCCCTACATGACATCATAATAGAGATACAATCAAAGATCATTACGTTCAATGAAAATCATAAGTATTGACAAAGCACTTGTAACTATGACATCATGATACTCATGCTAGGAATTTACTTAACATGATTGTGAAAACAACCTTAACTACTTGTGAATATAAGTTTGTAACGATTATGTGAAACTCCCTTATATTCTAGCACCAAATTTAAGCATGCAAATTAAGTAGGCCTCCCTAATCAACATACAAGAATAAGTTATCCATCAAACGGTTAAGTAAATTGCATTCACAATTTATGAAATCAGAACTGGACTTAATCAATTCATATCATAAATATAATCATGGTTTCAAAGCATCCCCTAGCTAAAACGAGTTTAGCCTCTCATGTTCACAACAAAACAAAGGAGAATAGAATTAAACATTGAAAACAAAAGATAGATTACACCTAAAAATGTTCCAACACTCCAACTTGAATGCAGAAATGTCCAAGGCTTCTTCTTTCTTATCTTCTTCCTTGCAAAGTCATAGCACAAGAGTCTAGGGTGATTTGTGGATGATTTTCTGGGTTGTGAATGGATTTAGGATGGAAGGGTGGTGCGGCAAAGGTTGGGGATGGTGTATGGATGTTTGGGTGAAGGTATGGAACTGTATGACTGTATGAATGGTGGAAGGATTGATGGAAGGCTGCAGCAAAGGAGGTTTTTTTTTTTGTGAATGAGGGCAGGTTGTGTAAGAGAGTGATTAGGGTCAATGAAAGGTACGGCCTTGGTATTTATTTGAGAGAAAGAATCCCTAGAGTTTATTACATAGTTTAAGAAAGGATTTAGACCCCAAATCCATCAGGAAAATGAGTCTTAAAGTCAGAAATTAAAAGGGAAAAGGAAAGGTAGTTGTGGCATTCAATTGTGAGAAAGGGAATGTGGTTTAATTATGAAATTAGGCAAGAATTTTAGGATAGAAAAGGTATGTGAGATGTGGCTGAGATTGAGGTGAAAAGGGAATGTGTTTTAATGACTTAGAATAGGAAATAAGGACCTCCCTTGCATGGCAAGGAAGGGAACCACTTATGGGATGCACGGCAAGGCACTTAGGTTGCAAGGAAGTTTGGTTTATGTCCTAGAATGTATAGAAGTCTTCAATGATGCTGAAACTAGGAGTCTTTAAGGATGAGGAAAGGTTAAACCAAAATAGGAAACCTTGGCTTAACTTTCCTACTTCAAGTAGGAAACCTTCTTTGACTAGGATTCCTCTTGTGATTAGGAATCCTCTTGTTATTTGGAATCCTCTTGTGATTAGGAATCCTCTTGTGATTAGGGATTCTAACACCTTTAGGTCTTCAATTTCGTCCATTCCTTTTGCTCCAAGCATAAGCTATCCATTCCAAGTCCAATTTTGCTCCAAAATGCACCTATTTGCTTCCTTAGCCATGTGAACCTAAAAACACACGAAAATAGCTTAAACTACTAAAATAACTATGAATTAACAACACAAATGCACGAAAACAAGCTAAGTAAGTCGCCTAAATATGCTCCTATCGCTAACAAATTTAAAAACCAATTTATGTTGACATGGCATTCGTAACTATGAACTGCATGATATTCCTGCCATGGATTTACCTAACACAATCATGGTTAGTGACTTCCACTACTTATAAATATAAGTTCATAATGATTAGGTGAAATTCCCTTATATTTTAGCATCAAATTCAAGCATGCAAACTAAGTGTGCATCCTTAATCAACACACAAGAATAAGTTATCAATCAAACAGATAACTAAATCGCATTCATGTTTTACGAAACAATAATTGGATGTAATCAATTCATATAAAACATATGTCCATGGCTTCGAATTCACCTCTAGCTAAAAAGAAATTAGTTCCACATGTCCATCATAATTGAAAACCAAATTAAGATAAACATTGAACTAAAACTAAGGATAGAATACACCCAGGAACACTCCAGCAATCCTATGGCAAATTGCAGGTCATGGCACCAAGCTTCTTTTTCTCCTTCCTTCCTTGTTGCTCCACTCTTTGTATTTTTCTCTGAAATTCTCTCTTAGGCTCTCTATATCTCCCCTAAATCTCTGCAGGAACTTCATATATATAGGGTTAAAATGGCTAAATCCAAGGAGGAAAAGGATTGAATTGTTTGGGTGGATTAGGACTCTTAGGATCAGATGGGAAGCATTTAGAATGGGATAATGACTCATTTTGTAGCTGGAGATAAGTTTAGATAATGTTGGACTAAATAGGATAATGTTTGGATAATATGGGCTAAGATAAGATAAGATTGGATAAGATAGGATAAGGTTGGATAAGATCTCCTTGTTTTCAGTTGATTCCTTGTCTTCCAAGCCTTAATTTAATTCTTCCAGATTTGTAGCACATTTTTAGCATCATATGTCACCAAAAACGTCCATCAATTATGCTCCATACACAGGCTATCCAATCCAAGTCCAAAAGTGCTCCAAATTGCTCCTTTTGGCCATTTATTGTCATCTTCACCAATTAAACCTACAATAATACGAAAATAAACTAAATCACTATAATAAATGGAAATTAACTAAGTAAATGCAAAGAAATAAGATAACAAAGTCGCATAATATATTCTCCTATCAAATTCCCCCATACTTAGCTTTTGCTAGTCCCCGAGCAAAACAAAACAAACAAAACACAACCTAAACCTTCCAACAATTGCCTCAGGGATTTCCAATGAAACATGACATGTTAAAAATCACTACTCCCATAGATTGTAGCTATCCCTATCCTTGAACATATACTTAACCGTAGTCACCACCCACTAGCTCGCATTTAATCAATTAAAACAACATTTTGAATGTAGTAGCATGTGTGAGAAGATTGGTGTAAACATGTATACTAACACTCACATATGTATAATTAAAGAAGACACTTTCTGGAATTATTGATGTAACATGTGTATGATCTCATGAACGGAATGCCACCACTTAGACGCGAGAACTAGGGATACCATATGCTCGTACCAATTTCAAACTCCACATATTGAAACACATAACAATCAAGATAGAAGTCGAAGGGTTGTAACAGGGCTAAGGTATTGGCTAACAAAGAAAGGTAAGGATAAACAAAAGTTCTTAAAGCAATAGTAAGCAAAGTAATGAAATAAACACTTAGAATTCACTTTTGAATGCAAAAATCAACTTTTAAACCCCCATGGGAGATTCACATAGCACTTAGGCCCAGATTCAAACTTTTGGACCCTTTTCCACTTTTTTTTTTTTTTTTTTTTCTTTTGTGCCTTTTCTTTCTTTGGCAACAAAACGTACGACCTCATAGAATTCCAACGAAAAACCTTCCCCTACACTTGTTTTTCTGCCAATTGTAGATGAAAAGGAATTCCCTCTAAGTCACGCTCCACTATTCTTTAAGAACAAGGGTATAGATAGTCCTATTCTAGGCTAGGTAAGGATAATGTGGGCTAACAAAGAAAATGGGTTAAATAAGGCTCAAAATGGTTAAACCTACAATACATATGCAAAGGGTAAGGCTTCTTGGCTTTGGTTTTTTAACTAACAACTTCATCTTGTTTTATGTTATGCACTCAATTTTATGCTTTGAATGAAACGGGTATGAGTTCTAGTATTTTGATCTATAGTGATGAAAACGCATTCTAAGTAGCAACCAAGCAAAGAAATAATGAGATCATGCATCGACTTTAGAAAACAAGAATATCACTGATTAATAACTCTCCAAACAAAGATTAAGCTCAAGTCTTTTAGGGTTGTAGCGTTAGTTTGAGTTCCTTCCTTCAAGCATGTTACAAAAACTGAGTTTTTTTTTGTTTGTGATTACATGTGAATTCGTAAATGACAACTACAACTAAGCATAAACCAAAGAGCATATCAAACTTCCATCCATGTTTGTAACTTTCTTTAACAGTCATGCAATTAAAAACCAAATCCTCATCATTGTGTTGGAAGGTACCCTAAGACACAAACAAACATAAAAAACAACTCTAAAAATGCCTCTTTTTGGCTTTTTTCAAAACGTTTATCGATTCTTTTTTATTTTTTTAACTTTCGGATTTTTTGTTCTAGGACACATTAAAAGACTTTGTACTGCTATCAAATTATTCTTATCCAAGGTGTGGCAGATTCCTAGGGGAAAAGGGTTAGTTGTTTGCATGATTTTAGGACTCCTTAAATCAGATGGGAAGTGGTTCAATGTGATAAGGAATCCCCCTTACAGCTGGACATAAGGTAAAATAGGATTAGGATATGATAAGATTAGTTTGGATAAGGTTTTGATAAGATAAGGTAATTTGGATAATGTTTCCTTCTTTATAGCTGATTCCTTATCTTCCAAGTCTTAAATTAATTCTTCCAGATGTTAAGCACATTCCTAGCCTCTTTTGAACTTCAAAAGCATCCATCCACCTTGCTCCATGCATGTGCTATCCATTTCAAGCCCCAAAACTGCTTTAAAATGCTCCAAATTGCCTTTTCTTGCCACTTTTGCCATTTGAACCTACAAACACACGAAAATGGCTTAAAATACTCTAATAAATAGAAACTAAGTTAGTAAATGCAAGGAAATAGGCTAACAAAGTTGTATAAATATGCTCCAATCAAACGGCCTTTAGTTTTGCAGGTATGGTGGCACGAGATTCGAATGGAAGGTTCCTGGCAGCCTGCAGATACAACATCAAGATTCCATGTGTAGCAATGGTTGAGGCATTGGTTATTCTACATGGATGTGAGTTGGGTATCTCTTTCGGATGGACTTCAACTATCATTGAGTCTGACTCGTTGAAATCAAAATTTCTTACCTTAGGAATATGCTGACAAAAAGGGGAGTCTTTCCAAGATTGTCATTGGTCTTGGATCCCAATATCAGCCGATATGGCGGTTGACCAATTGGCGTTGCGTCGATGTAGGGAGATGTGCGACTTCATTTAGGTCAATCGATTTTATTTGGTTTAAGTTGTTTGCTTGCCTCTATGTAGGCTTTCTCTGTAATTTCGGCATCTTTACCTTGGTAATGAAGTATCCGATTCACCAAAAAAAATATATATTATTGGTGTAGTTGCTCGGCCACATGGCACCAATAGTGTTTCAGCTCTTTATTTTTAGATCTTTACAAATACAATAACATAAGGTCAAAACCATTTGTGTCCCCAATGTCTCTGCCTTTTTCTAGTAAACTCTTTTTCCGTCTCTATCTCTACTTTGGTGATGGCAATCAATAAGAGCTACTTAAAGATGATGACTGAACCGAACGCGGCCGATTTGATCAACAACGATTTCAAAGAGCTCGGTGCTGCTGTTACGAAGCTTGCCGGCCATGCCGTCCACCTCGGCAACTTGGGATTTGGAACTTCTTTTCTCAAATGGGTTGCTTCTTTTGCTGCAATGTATGTCATCTTTCTCCTTGTTTTGGATTGGATGCTATGTTTTATGGTTTGTTTTGGCGTTATCATAATTCACGGTAACCAATATGTTTCTAGGTAATTGTGAGTTATTGGAGATGTAGGGTTTCCAAATCCTGTATTGAACCCCTTTTTTTTTTTTCTTTTTTTTTCCTTTATTTTTTTCCATTATTTCACCAATTTTATGTTGATTTTTTCATGTTAATTTAGTTTGTTCTGTATTTTGTTAATTGTTCTTTGTGTGACATTTTAATTTTGCTTGTACTAATTTGAGAAAATAAACATACGCTTAACTATTTGTTTATGTGCTTACTGTAGCTATTTATTTGATACATCTCGACCGAGATCAGGGCATGCTGGGCGTCACGTGAAAATGACGTAACCATGTGCACAGTGCGGAAGCTAATAAATAAAAATAAAAGTACGAATAAATAAAAACCAGCTATACACAAAGTAATAACATACATGTGCAAGCGTAAGTGTGAAAACAAAGTTCAGAGCACGGAAGACCTAATGCTGTCCGGGAGAAACAACACTACAAAAACACACCCAAAGGTGGTCCTACACTGGCGATAATCTGTTAGATATGCCGGGAAAATCCTCTGGGGAGCCACCAAAAGCGCTAGCCAAACTAGAACCTGGAGGGGCGCAAAACAAAAAACGTGAGTGGGCAAAAACAAAGTTTTCCAAAAACCATTTCATAAACAAAGTTCTAACCCCTCGCCGTAAAACCTGTATACTTCCCAAAAAAAATAGAATATACGTATATATAAATCATACTCAGAAATATGCCATGCCAAATGCCTTAATATAAAATGCAAGTACTCAGGTAATGCCAAATAATGCCATGTAATCTGTCAGCCGGAATCACCTAACGCGACCTGTACGGCTGAATCTAGAGCTCAAATCTCCATCTCACTAACTATACCTGCACACGAGTCGGAACCACCTAAAGTAGTCTGTACGACAGGACTGGGTGTATAATAAGTACGCTCAAGTGCTACGATCACGTGAAGGCTGGGCGAATAATCGCGGGTCACCTACAAGTCGGAACCACCTAAAGTGGTCTGTACGACAGGACTGTGCACCTAACTTGGATCCAAGATGAGCGTGTGGTGTGGGAGGTGAACATCACGTGAAGGACTGTGCCCAACTCTGGGCGGGAGCACTAACATTGGGGGTGCAGGTTATGAGCTCTCTATGCATCTCAAATCACGACTAAACATAAACATAAACCATAACTTACCTGGCACTTACCTGTGCGTCCGCAGCACCAACATACATACATATATATATGCTACTAATAATGCATAAACAAACGGCAAACATAATGCATGGCATATAAACGTATAAACATTTCAATTCACTTTTCGGGAAAAACATAAGTATAAAGGTATATACGGAAAACCAAAAGCCCACTCACTGATATGTAGAAGGGTTGTAACCCCCTTGCCTCGAGTGATCATGCTCATCCTCGGGATAGGTCTCACCTATATGTGAAACAACTATAAAAACATTAATTTTAAAGCACATAACCAACCATACGAAATAACTTCTCATACAAAGCTCAAATGGGGTGTATGAATACACCAACGTGACCTACTCAACCTCAGGAACATCCCCATATTTTTAGCAAAAATTTCCGACACCGTACGCGCCCCCACGCGCTGACCAAGGCATGGCCACACCCACCACCCATGCGCAAGCACGTGCTTGGCACACTGACAACGTCAGTTAACGCCGTCAGGAATATTTCATTAAATCTAACTGATGCCGTTAACGCCGTTAGGAATATTCCGTCTAAACTGACGGAATATTCCATCATCTTCTCCAGCCAAACTCCGGCGCCGTCGCTGGCGCCGGAAAACCGGGAAATTTTTAAAACTTTGTATCTTCTTCGTTTTTCAACCAAATTTCACAAAATTGGTACCAAAATGAAGCTTACAACAAGAGGAACAAATCCATACCACTTTCAAGCACTAAAACCCACGAAATCTCGCCGGGAAAACACCACCAACTCCGGCCAAACTTGTAACTCACGATCTCGACGTCCAAAACCTTCAAACGAACCACCCTGAGCCTTCTAAGGACCTCACCAAGCTTCCTACAAGCTTGAAATTCCCAAAAACACAAGAATTAACGTGTGCATGAACAGTGACTAAATCGGGGGATCCCGACTTCGACGTGAAAACGAAGGTATCCTTACCTGAAAGGGGTATGGTTGAACTCCTAACGACCTCACGAGCACGAATATGTAATTTGTTTCCTCGATCTGTGAAGGTTTCAAGGGTTTTGGGTATGTCCGTACGAAAAGGATAGGAAAGGGAGAGAGAGAGAGCTCGGGACAGGGCAAAGAAAGAGGGAAGTGAGTGTGGTATGTGTGTGGTCCAAAATCAGCCAAGCAAACCCAAAAACAACCACACAACGAAACAACCATACTAGGGGCAAAACCGTCAATTCACCCCTACGGTATGAAAAGTTCGGGACGGGCTGTCACATTTTAATCTTAGATCGAACAAACTAGAAATCGAACATTTTTACAGGGCTATTGATCCTAGGCCTGACAATTCTTAACACGACCTGATAACTCGACACGACACGACATGGAATTAACAGGTGTTTAGGTTGATATGATAACGAATCGGGTCGTTATCGAATAACCCGATAAGCACCTGTTAAGATAACAGGTTGGTTCGGGTATACACGTGGGTAACACAATACACGATAAGCAAAATATTAATTTTATAATTTTTATTACCCTAAAAAAATATTGTAATAATTATATATATTAATTTAACAATTTTATACCCCTAAAAACTATAATAATTACATATATAAATTAAATTAAATATTAAAAATTGATGACCACTGGATCAGCTTAAATATACCATTCAATTTCTTAAGTATTATACGTACAAAATAAATAAATTTAAATCTACTTAATATACAACATTGAATTTGATGGGATCAAATTCTACGAAACTAATTTGAATGATCTAACCATCAAACTTGTTTGTATGCATCGAGATCGCATCAGCAAAAATTCGAAAAAAACAAACATTCAAAGATCAAGTAATGGGACAAAACTTTTCGACGGTTATCAACGAAAAATCACAATTTAGCGGTTATTTTAACTCCGATTTTGATGAGTTTTTACAGCTACACTCCTTGACCCTATACAAATACAATGAATGAACTCGATCTTCAATTTAAAATATTTACACTAGTGGATACCACAAAATCTTATGTTATACTTAATGAAAGTATGAATAAACTCTTAAGTGTTAGTGAATCTATTATTTTGATGGGATACGCATTCTACGAAACTAGTTTCAACGATCCAACCATCGAACTTGTTTGTATATACTTCAAGATCGCATACGCCAAAAATTGCAAAAAACAAACATTCAGAGATAAAGTAATGGGACAAAACTTTTCAAAGATTATCAACGAAAAATCACGATTTAACGGTTATTTTAACTCTGCTTTTGATGATTTTTTACAGCTACACTCCTTGACCCTATATGAATACAATGAATGAATTCGATCTTCAATTTAAAATATTTACCCTAGTGGATACCACAAAATCTTATGTTATGCTTAATGAAAGTAAAAATAAACTCTAAGTGTTAGTGAATCTATCGTTTTGATGGGATACGCATTCTACGAAAATAATTTCAACAATCCAACCATCAAACTTGTTTGTATATGCTTCAAGATCATATATGCCAAAAATCGCAAAAAACAAACATTCAGAGATCAAGTACCGGGACAAAACTTTTCAACGGTTATCAACGAAAATTCACGATTTAACGGTTATTTTAACTTTGATTTTGATGATTTTTTTACAACTACACTCCTTGACCCTATATGAATACAATGAATGAATTCGATCTTCAATTTAAAATATTTACACTAGTAGATACCACAAAATCTTATGTCATAATGATCGATGAAAATTGAGGATTTTGTAAAAGGAATAACATGCCAAGCTTTGAGTTCCATTGGCAAGGTTTAAACATTTGAGAAAGGCTTCACAACCTTGAAAACAAAAACTCTTTCATTTTGCATATCCTTGCACATTTAATATTTTGTAATAGACTAGGGTGTATGGATGTTTGTTTCTTAGGTTCTTATTTTCAAGTGTAGATGTAGTATTTAAACAACAAATGTGTTTTAATGTTTTGAAGTAATATATGTGGCAATATGTGGTATGTGCAAATTTAAGAAAAAAAAATATTTTTCTTAACGGGTCATAGCCGGTCATAACGGGCTGGGTCACTTTACCCCGGTATGTGCAAATTTAAGGAAAAAAAATACATTTTTCTTAACAGGTCATAACGGGTCAGGTCACTTTACCCGTCCTGTTAAGGACCCGTTAAGATAATGGGTGTGATACGACACGACCCGTTAAGATAACAAGTGTTACATGAAAACGACACGGACACGACAGACACGACCCGTTTGCCAGGCCTAATTGATCCCCTACATTTTCTTCACCCTTCCTTCGATATTGTTCGACATCTTCAGGTGACTTTCTACACTGTGTGCAGCAGTTACATATTTCCTGTTATCTGTGTTTTCGGTCTGGTTTATTCCCTAAACCCTCCCTGATTATAGCTAACAAATCTGTATTTTCTCAGGGGAGAAGTAGGAAATGGATTGCTTTCGTTGGTGTTGTCTTACGGCTTTTCTTCCCTAAACGTTTCCCAGGTAAAATATTGTTTTAATTCCTAATGTGAGCATTACCACTACTTTAATCACCGTTGGATGACTGATTTAACCAGTCTACTTAGGCAAATTTTGAAATTTAAACTTGTCCAACGGCAATTAATACGGTGATAATGCTGGTGAGCAAAATGGTTGTTACATTATCCTAATCCCATTCTGTTTACTGATTGTGGTCACAAACTGTGATGATAACCTCCAGAGTGGCTGGAATTGCCGGCAGCGTTGATTCTTCTTATAGTGGTTGCTCCTAGCTTATTTGCGGACACTCTGAGGGGCGACTGGATTGGTGTTGTAATGTCTTCTCGTCGCAGGTTATTTGCTTCAAGAACACATCCGGGCAGCCGGTGGGTTCAGAGATGCTTTCACCAAACCTGGCGGAATATCAAACACTGTTGGCATAATCATTTTGTTCGTCTACCCTGTTTGGGCAATTGTACTTTACATCTTACAGACTTTTACAACCATGCTTACCATCATGATTCATGTGGAGTGGTTTTGAGTTTCTAAATTTTCACGGGTTCCTTTTTGTGTCATTCATTCGTGTAATCCTACAACAATTCATATTTTTGTTGTCTTTCCGTATGTATCGTATGGTTTGCAATCATCAAAACGTGAGCAAAAACCTTGTTGAAGATACAGTTCATCTTTTTCACTTATTGAAAGTATATATGTTTATGGATAATCTAACTGAGCCTTTTTTTCCCGGGAAGTATTGGTCCCCTTTCTTCGGGCAAGGGTGGGTGTTATGCCTCCTACATTGATTGTTATCGAGAATAATCTCGTCTGATCCTATTCTATTTATTTTGCAAAGGAACTTAAATTTCCACCAAAAGAAGAAACAAATGTAAACTTAATTACAACCTTCAATCATGATTGCAACTCCTTATTTTCTTCTTTCCTTCTCTCCAAGATGAGGGAACACGCAAAGCGCCAACAGAGACACAAAGGTAGAACCAAACAGCAACCTTCAAGCTTCACTTCAGGAAAAAAAAATAACATAATGCAGAATCTTCATCCTCATGGACCTCGGCCAGTCGGCCTTCATTATCTTCACCACCTTCGTTATCCCTGATACCTCTTCTTTGTGTGTTCATCCTCCGGCATTATTACATGGGCACCACAGCTTGCCGTCACACAACGAAGTTCCTGCAATTTAACAAATTGTTATTGCAGGTGGGAAGGTTAACAAAGTTGCTTCCTGATAGATCAAGTTTTTGCAATGTGGACATGCAATCAAGGTTCACATAGAAATCAGTGATATTCATAAACAGCATCCTCCCAAATAGCCTGGGAAACGCTAAGTTCCTTCATCACAGCTTTCTACTTCTAATAAATTTCCTTCATCCAGATATATTACATACTAACACAGCTGCATACTGATCAAAGAAACGAAAGGTATGAAGCAAACTTCTTATGTTGTGGCCTATGACTTACTCATCTGTTTTTCTGAATCTGGTTCAGTTTGTTCTCACTTCTCTGTTTCCGTAGCATTGATAACTTTTATTCCCAACATAATCAAGCAACCGAATTACTGTTTGCTGCAGCCTAACTATTGCAATTAAGAAAGGGACATAAGTATTCAAATATTGCTCAGAAATCAATTGTGTTTTTGTTCTTTTTATCAAGAGATTTTCTCAATACTGCTAATATATTGTGTCCATATGAATTTATACGATAACATGTATCAGAGTTTTGTTGTAGGGATACATATATGTATGTGTGCGAGGGTATCAATACTACTTATACATGAAGGTAAGCCAATAAAACAAAAAGTAAAGGAACAACCAATCCACCCTTCAAACTTTTTCAACTTTGTTCCAAGGTAAGCCAAAATTGCCTTCGTTCCATCAATCCTTTTTCAGCTATTTATGTGTGTGTATGCTCAGAAATACATCATATCACCATGAATTGGGGGAGAGAGAGAGAGAGAGAGAGTGAGAGAGAGAGAGAGAGAGAGATCCCAATATGTTACCACTTACCACCACCGTACCAAACAATATGGAGTAGATTACCTATTCATGGCGATACACGCTACAACTTTACAAACTATCTGTATAGCAATTTGGTTCATAAGGTGATTAACCTTCATAGATAATAGTGAGCTTCCAAACGGAAAAGAAATATCACCATCAAAGTTTCTCAAAGCAATTGAGGAGTCAAGGACTTGAATCATTGTATTTTGTGAAAATTATGCATCCTTAACATGGTGTTTGAATGAACTTGCTAATATCCGTAAGTGTAAATAATATTCAAAGCAACAAAAGATTTGATCAATTTTTCACAAGCTGAATCCCTTAGAAGTACCAAAATTTTCCTTTGATTTTTGTGCTTCCGCGATTCACCTTGTAAAAAATTTGCTAAACTTATCATTTCTTTGAAAATTCTTTACATTGAAGGATCTTACCAAGTTTATCCAAACACCATGTTCCGGATGCATAACTTTTCAGAAAATGCAATGATATATACAAATCCTCGACTCCTCAAATGCTTGAGAAGCGTCGACGCTGATCGCTTTCTCTCTCCCCCTCTGTTGGTCATGACCAGATCGGATGGAAGAGCTTCTCTCAACATGTTTGCACTCTTTGGTGCTATGCACAAACTCTTGGCTTTGCACCCCGCACACTCATCTTTCTATAACTCCACACTTTATTGACATCGGCGGAGGCTTGCATTCTCAGGAGGAAATTAAACAAATAAAGCTCCCAAACCATGCCAGGAGGTGGTAAACCTAACTTTCGCAAGGCAAGGATCGGTCAGTCCTACCTACTAGCTTTAGCCAAAGTAGTTGTCGGCCTACTTTACTTTTCCTTTTTCCTTTTTCCTTTTTCCTTTTTCTTTTTGGTTTTGGTTTTGGCTGGGATTCATTTATGGAAAAGCTTTGGCTAACAGACCAATAGAAAGCGTTGCTATTGGGTTAACAAAAACAAAACCATCATTTTTCTAGTTCTTACAAACTAGCCATTTCTCAATTTAGTTGTTGCAAGATAGTTTTTGTTCTAATATTTGTTCTTGGGGCAATGATATTGTACAAAATGACACATTTGCTCACATTTTCTAATAAATGGTCAGTTTTGTGTGTGCAAATGATGTTTATCATTATTCACGACCGAAAAAAGAACATTATTGGTGTTCTTATAATCCCATGAGACTCCTGTCTCATTTGCAATACTACAATCATCAACCCTTCTCTAACCTGCAATCCTCATGTTGTTTCCAAATGCAAGAGCCTAGGTGTTAGGTCATCTCCAGTCATAGATAGCTAAATAACTTAGGCTACGTTTAGCCTTCAAAAATATAATTTTTTAAAGAATATTGCAAGACTATTTTTTTTTTCTTCTCGTCATACATTGCTTTATTTTTGCCCTATTCGCATTTCGTTAATTTATATGTTTTGAGCAAAAACTATGGTGCAAAACTCATACGTTGACATTTGCATTTAATTTCCAAGGAAAAACAAGATGTGAATATGAACCAATTAATAGATTGCTTTGAGTTATAAAGCAAAAGAAAAAGAAGAAAAGAAAGAGGAATAGATGCTACGTAAACCCTTTAATTTTCTTTACGAAAAAAGAAAGGCAAATAAAAGGAAAAAGGAGATTCTGCAGTTGGGAGAATTGATAGGAGCATATTTATGCGACTTTGTTAGCCTATTTCCTTGCATTTACTTAGTTAGTTTTTATTTATTATGGTGTTTTAAGTTATTTTCGTGTGTTTGTAGGTCTAAACGGTAAAGTTGGCAAGAAAAGGCAATTTGGAGCATTTTAGAACAGTTTTGGACTTGGATTGGATAGCATGTGTATGGAGCATAATGGATGGACGTTTTTGGTGACAAATGATGCTAAAAATGTGCTACAAATCTGGAAGAATTAAATTAAGGCTTGTGATGCGAACTAAATAAGCACACAAATTAAAACCCTCTTGTGACAATTGTAGTATATGAATAAGTAGGGATCGTTCTAAACCGGGGATTAGGAGGGATTACAAAATCACTTGGAAACTGACTCAAAAACTTAAAACAAAGGTTAAAACACTAAACTAGACTCAAAGAATGCAAAACTAAACACTTAAAACACTAAAACAAATCAAAAGACTCAAAACAACACCAAAACACTCAAAACTGCCTTAAAAACACTTTCTGGGCAGTTTTGAGCACTTTGACTACTTTGGACGAATTTGGGAAATAAATTGATTCAAAACACTTAGAAACACAAACTAAGACACTTTCTAACTAAATTGGACACTAAAGTAAAGGGGGATTGAGTTTTTGACGAAATTAAATAAAATGCACAGATTGTAATTAAGGGCAGATTGTAAAGATGAATTTGATGAAAATATGGATGAAATGCTAGCTAGAAGGTTATTCTCCACACATGTCACACTTGCATACAAGATGATTTTCAGTTGGTCTTTCGCTGAATTATGAAACTCAACACCCCGGGTTAATTAGGTCCGCTTAAATTAACCTTCAGATTTCCCTAGAATCATTGAATTGGATGAATATGCATCGCAAACAAATTATTCCTAACAAGTTCTCTATATGAACAGCATAATAAAGATACAAGTTAGAATCATTACGTTCTTTGGAAATCATAAGTGTTGACGAGGCATTCGTTACTATGATGAGCATGAAACTAGTGCCAAGAATTCATTTAACGCGATTGTTTATAAGCAACCTCCACTACTTGTGAATATAAGTTCATAACTATTAGGTGAAATTCACTTATATTCTAGCGTCATATTCATGCATGAAAATTAAGCGTGCACTCTCAATAAACATACACAAATAAGTTATCAATCAAGCAGTTAAACAAATTGAATTCACAATTCATGAAATTCCAACCAAAGGTAATCAATTCATATTGCAAGAATAAACATGGTTTCGAATCACCCCCTAGCTAACTAGGGATTTAGCCTCTCATGTTTACAGAAAGAGAAATAAAATTGAATTTAAACATGAAGATTAAAAGATTGATTACACCTAGAACGCCCAACGAATCCACTTGAATTTCTGCGCGTCTAAGTCCCTCTTTCTTCTTCTCTTTGCTGCGGCAGAGAGGTTTTATGGTGTTTGGATGATTTTCTGATTTTGGGATGGGGTTATGGTGATATGGTGGTGCGGCAAGGTGGTGGAGTGATGGAGGAAGGTTTGTATGGTGGCTGGAAGGGTGGAGATGGCTGCGGCAAGGTGTGGAAGTGGCTGGAATTGATGGAGGAGGTTGCGGCAAAGGTGGGAATTAGGGTGATGGAGGCTACAGCTTAGAGGGAAATTAGGGTGAATGATGGCTGAATGATGTGTAGAATGAAAAGTCCATCAATGAGAGAAGAGAGTTAGGGTTTTAGAATAAAGGGTACGGCTCAGATTAGAAGGCTTAGGGTTTTTGGATGGGAATTGCGGCTGAGATGAGTTTGTGGCTAAAAACTAAAAAGAATGAATCAAAGAAGAGAAAATAGGGTGCGGCTAGGTTGTAAAATGTGTAGGGTTTCAGAAAATAAACCCTAGCTTATTAAAATTAAATCAAAGGCTTTTAAAATTAGGAAATAAAATCAGAATTTAAAAGGGATGGCTGCAAGGTGTGGCTAGGGTTAGGTTAGGAGAGGGAAATAGGGTTTAAGTGAATGACATTGGACCTAAATACCCTCCCTTGCACGGCAAGGGAAGGGGAGAAGAGAAAAGGGCACGGCAAGGGTGTTTAAGAGGCCTAGGGCCTTCGTTTTGTGTCCTAAAGTGCCTACAAGGCCTTCAAAGTGGCTAGAAAATACGGACGTTTAAGATTAGGAAAGGTTACCAAAACGGGAAACCTAGGGTTAACTTTCCTACTTCAAGTAGGAATCCTTGTTTGAGTAGGAATCCTCGTTTTGGTAGGAATTCATCGTTGGATTAGGAATTCATCGTTTCTTCAAGTCTTCAACTCATTCATTCCTCATTTGCTCCAAAAGACTCCAATTTGCATCTTCTTGCACACTTTGGCCTTATAATCTGAAAATGCACAAAAGTGACTTTAAACACAAAAATAGCTAAGAAAACACAACATAAATGCACGAGAACAAGCTAATTAAGTCGCATAAATATGCTCCTATCAGCTTGGAAGACAAGGAATCAACTGAAAACAAGGAGATGTTATCCAACCTTATCCTATCTTATCCAATCTTATCTTATCTTATCCCATATTATCCAAACATTATCCTATTTAATCCAACATTATTTAAACTTATCTCCAGCTGCAACAGGAGTCCTTATCCTATTCTAAATACTTCCCATCTGATTCTAGGAGTCCTAATCCATTCAAACAACTCAATCCATTTCCTTATTGGATTAAGCCATTTTAACCCTATATATATGAAGTTCCTGCAGAGATTTAGGGACAACCATAGAGAGACAAATTAAGAGAAATTAAACACTTTGTGCCGTAGCTTTGCAAGGAAGGAAGGAGAAGAAGAGCTTGGAGCCATGCCTACCATCCAAGGCCTTTGGGATTGTTGGAGCGTTCCTAGGTGTATTCTAACCTTAGTTTTAGTCCAATGTTTGTTTTAATTTGGTTTTCAATTATGATGAACATGTGGAACTAATTTCTTTTTAGCTAGAGGTGGATTCAAAGCCATGAACATATATGTGATATGAATTGATTACATCTAGTTATTGTTTTATAAAACATGAATGTGATTTACTTTTCTGTTTGATTGATAACTTATTCTTGTATGTTGATTAAGGGTGCACACTTAGTTTGCATGCATGAATTTGATGCTAAAATATAAGGGAATTTCACCTAATAGTTATGAACTTATATTTATAAGTAGTGGAAGTCACTAGTCATGATTGTGTTAAGTAAATCCATGGTAGGAGTATCATGCAGTTCCTAGTTACGAATGCCTTGTCAATGCTTATGATTTTCATAGAACTTAATGATCTTTGATATGTATCTCTATCATGCAGTTCATATAGGAAACTTGATAAGAATAATTTGGTTGCGTCACTGACTCCAATTCAATGAATTTAGGAAAATCTGATGGTTAATTTGTGCAGTTCATGGTTAACTTCGGGCATTGTCATTCATGGTTTATTGGAATAATAACTGAGAATCGATTTGTATGCATATGTGTCATGTGTGGAGATGAACCCTCTAGCTAGTTTTTCACCCATAATTCACCCAATTTCGTACCAAACTTAATTCGTTTTTGCAATCTGCTTAGTTTTAGTTAAATTCGTCAAAGCAACCTCCATTGAGTATTTTGAGTCTTTTTAGTTTAAATTTCGTCCAAACTTCTTTCTAGTGCTTGTTTTGAGTCAATTTAATTTAGTTTTGTGTTATTTTAGTCAATTTAGCTTGTTTTGAGTTGTTTGAGTCTAGTTTTCTGTTTTTGAGTCTAATTAGTGTAGATTAGCATCCCTTCTAATCCCCGGCCTAGAACGATCCACACTTTCACATACTACAACTATCAAAAAATAACACACAAATGAAACCCTTTTTAGACAATTGTAGTATACGTAAGTAGGGATCGTTCTAGGCCGGGGATTAGAAGGGTTGTTAATTAACACAAATGAGACTTAAAAACACAAAACTGACCAAACTGACTCAAAACAATGCAAAACAAACAAATTGACTCAAAACATGTACTAAAGGGTAATTTGGACGATTTCTAGACTTGACTAAAAATACTAACCCGGGGGGGGGGGGGTTTGTTTAGACTGATTTTAAACTAAAACTAAGTAGGTTGCAGAAACAAAGTAAGGGTGGTAAGAAACTAAGGTAACTTAAAGGGGTGAAAAGCTAGCTAGAGGGTCATTCTCCACACATGATACATATGCATACAAATCGATTTCCAGTTATTATTCCTATAAACCACGAATGACAATGCCCCAAATTAACCGTGAACTACACAAATTGACTCTCAGATTTTTTCTAAATTCATTGAATTGGACTCAACGATGCAACCAAATTATTCTTATCAAGTTCCCTACATGAACTGCATAATAGAGATACATATCAAAGATCATTAAGTTCTGTGAAAATCATAAGCATTGACATGGCATTTGTAACTATGAACTGCATGATACTCCTACCAGGAATTTACTTAACACGATTGTGACTACCAACCTCCACTACTTGTAAATATAAGGTCATAACTATTAGGTGAAATTCCCTTATATTTTAGCATCAAATTCATGCATGCAAACTAAGTAGGCCTCCTTAATTAACATACAAGAATAAGTTATCAATCAAACAGTTAAGTAAATTGCATTCACGATTTATGAAACAATAACTAGCTGCAATCAATTCATATCACATATATGTTCATGGCTTTGAATTCACCTCTAGCTAAAACGAAATTAGTTCCACATGTTCATCATAACTAAAAACCAAATTAAAACAAACATTGGACTAAAACTAAGGATAAAATACACTTAGAAAAGCTCCATCAATCCTAAAGGCTTTGGATGGCAGGCACGACTCCAAGCTCTCCTTCCTTACAAAGCTGTGGCACAAAGTGTTTAATTTCTCTGAATTTCTCTCTAAGGCTCTTCTCTCAATTATGCAGCAGATGTGGGTATTTATAGGGCTAGGGGGGCACGACAAGGTTGTGTTGGAGAAGGATTACACACTCCAATCCCACAAGGAAAAGGCTAATTACATGGCAGAAACCAGGGAGAATAAGGAAAGGGTGGTGCGGCACCTTTTTAGGCTTCTAGAATTCTGATATTAGATGTTCTAATGTGAAAATAACTCCCCCATGCAGCTGGAAAGAAGGTAGGATAGGATTAGGATATGATAAGATTAGTTTGGATAATGTTAGAGAAGATAAGATTGGATAAGGTTGAGATAAAACAGGACTAGAAAAGGTTTTGGATAATGTTCATTCTCTTTAGCTGATTCCTTATCTTCTATGTCTTGAATTAATTTTTTTCAACTTTTTAGCACATTCCGAGCCTCTTTTGATCTTCAAAAATGTCCATCCACCTCACTCCATGCATGTGCTATTCATTCCAAGCCCAAAACTGCTCTAAAATACTCCAAATTGCCTTTTCTTGCCACTTTTTCCATTTGGACCAATAAACACACGAAAATAGCTTAAAACACTCTAATAAATATAAACTAAGTAAATGCAAGGAAATAGGCTAACAAAGTCGCATAAATATGCTCCTATCAAGTTTCCGACCGAGTCATCCTTTTGTTTGAGTCTATTTAGATGTAGATAGTGTGTGATAAATAACATAAGCATTAGAACCACACCTCCAATATGAATTGAATCGAAAGAACAAAGAATACTGGCAGCATCTGACAATGTCGATGAGGTTGATGGATTAACTGACAAATCGAGACCAAAATTAGAAAATGTTGTAGGCGTATTGGTTCGCTACACAAATTAATGGGTAATATCATTTAATTATACGCTAAGCAATGTAGATTGAAGCATTTGTGGCTTTGAGATCAGAGATAAGGTATTTCTAAGAGGAATTGCTTTATTCAACCTCACCTAACCACACTAGATTCAAAGCAATCAATTACTTTAATGTCTTGCTTTGTTACAAGTCTGCATTAGTTGCCTTCGCTAAAAAGGAGGATAATTACTTTCCTAAAGTCATGCATTCTTCCTTGGAAGGAAGGAAATAAAACAAATATACACTGGCTAGGAGTAAATTCATATAGTTCATGTGGAAAAATAGTAAGAACTAACAAAGCACAAGTTTATGTGGTTCGGCAAATTAGCCTACGTCCACGGTATAGTTGATTAGCTAGTCTTATTGATCATAATTTGAAAAGTCCCCTAGGAACCCAACACATTTACACCACCCAGCCACCTTAGATCATCTTCAAAAGTGATGTCAAATATATCAAATAAGACTCAAAGACATTTAGGTATTCTCCAAAGGAGATGCCATATGTGGTGTGGCAATTAAGTTATTTGACTCCTTACTTTATAGCAATTTTTTTTTTCACAGAAGAAAAAGGAGTCCAATATATTTAATTTAATTTTCTTAATTTTTAGGTCCCATTGACAACCAATAGAATTAAAACTTAAAATCAATTTCAATTATTTTTTAATAGCTGATGTAACCATGGAGCCCAATGTAATAATAAAATAAATATTTGACACATTGTTGACCCTAAAAATTACAAAGCCTACGTGGCGCGCAGGCTGAGTAACTAATGAACTAACTACGTCCTTCGGTTGATGTCGAGCGTGCCAACTCGTCGGCCTAGGAGTAAAATTTGTTAATATTGCGTTGAGCGTGTTGCTGACTTCTTGATTTTGCGACTGCAGCCGAGGAAGAAACAAGTCTCGGCCTTTGGATTCTCGAGCTTGAAGACAAGGCTGCTAATTCTGTGAAGTTCACGAATCATCGGCGCCAGATTCGGTCATAGTGATTATATTCGTGAGAGTATAAGCACGTCGAATCGACACCAAACTATATGGACAGAAGTACTCAAAGGTGACGTATGTCTTGATGGTAAATGTGGTTCAACCGTCAGAATGCCAAACTCTGAAACTCACTTGTGAGTATCCAATCATAAAATTACTCAGCGTTCAATATGCCGAATGTCGTAACTCGTAACACCTTACTTCGCCGAGAATGCTAATAAGGTGACCTCTGCCAATAAGGATTCGGAAACCCTTCTTGACCGAGACTTGGATAGGTAACCAGCGACCTCGATGCAGTGCTGTTTATCCAAACTGAAAGTGCTCCTTGGTCGATTGATTTTATGGCAACAATGTTGTTTATCCAAACGGAAGATGTGTTAGCGGAAAAAGAAAATGAAAAATCTCAAGTTTGTTTGTGAGGTTTGCGCAGGGCAATTGTGTGTTGAATTGGAGAGACTTTAATTGCGCACACCGTTCTCTATTTATAGCAGCAAAAACAAATCCTAACCACACTCGAACTAGGACACCTTACCCCAATCCATCTTATCTCAGCCAATCCCCCTTCTATTAGGATTTTGAATTCAACCTTTTATTAGGCCACATTCACTTCCACTTTTCAATATCTTTATCTAGCTAAGAATCCTTACTGCATCAGGACTTAACCTCTTCATTCATCCGCTTCGCAATAGGGCCCACCACTTCCTATTCATCTGGAATATTCTTTTCCCAAACAGGACTTGGCCGACCTTAGTTAGGCAGCCCATGAACTGGTTGGTTTGTAGCAATCCTCAAGTAGAGCTTCTGGGACGAGAACAATTCCATACTCAGCGCAGCCCAATAATTTTAGGTCCAAACACACATCCATTGCAAAAGAAGGAGATTTAACATTTGTATTTGATGCGAGATTATACGCACACAAATTAAACCCTCTTTTTGACAATTGTAGTATAAGTATAAGTAGGGATCGTTCTGGACCGGGGATTAGGAGGGATTGTTAATCACTTGGATTCGACTAAAAAACGTAAAAACACAATATAAAACACTATACTAGACTCAAAGAATTCAAAAATACTTTAAAACATAAACTAAACAGATTCTAAGCACTAAAGAACAAGAAAGTAAAGGGGGGGGTTTGATTTGACGAAATTAACTAAATTGCACAAATTGTAATTAAAGGCAAAACGTAAATATGAATGTGATGAAAATATGGATGATGGAATAGCCAAGGGGTTCTTCTCCACACATGTTACACTTGCATACAAGATTGATTCTCAATTGGTCTTTCGATAAATTATGAAACTCAACACCCTGGGTTAATTAGGTCCGCTTAAATTAACCGTCAAGTTTTCCTTAAGTTAATGAATTGGATGGGTTTGCGCAACGCAATTCACAACATTCTCCAAAAGTCCTTTACGTGAACAGCACAATAAAGATACAATCAAAGATCATTAAGCATTATGAAAACTATAAGTGTTGACGAGGCATTCGTTACTATGATGAGCATGAAACTCGTGCCAAGAATTCATTTAACGCGATTGTTTATAAGCAACCTCCACTACTTGTGAATATAAGTTCATAACGATTAGGTGAAACTCACTTATATTCTAGCGTCATATTCATGCATGAAAATTAAGCGCGCATTCTTAATAAACATTCATAAATAAGTTATCAATCAAACGGTTAAACAAATTGAATCCACAACTTATGAAATTCCAACGAAAGTTAATCAATTCATATTGCAAATATAAACATAGTTTTGAATCACCCCCTAGCTAAAGGGGGTTTAGTTCCTCATAACTTTGAAATCAAAGAAACACCTAAACATTCCAACAACTCAAACTTGAATTGTATGAACGTTTAGGCACTCTTCTCTTCCATTCCTCATACGTACAAAACAAAGAGAATTGAATTTAAACATTGAAATCAAAGAAACACCTAAACATTCCAACAACTCAAACTTGAATTGTATGAACGTTTAGGCACTCTTCTCTTCCTCGTTGTTGTAGCACAAGGTCTAAGGAGATGTTTAGGGCTTTAGGTGTATGTGGAATGGTTGGATAGTGGCTGCAATGGAGGAGAAGAAATGGTGCAGAAATGGAAGGAGATACACGGCACAAGGTTGTGTTTGTGTTGTGTGTTGTGTTGTGAATGGAATGAATGAATTGTGGCTGCAATGCATGCTTATTTATAGGTAAATAAGAGGGAACATGACAGCTAGGAAGTGGATGGAAATGTGGCTGCAATGTTAGTGAATGATTAAAGGGATTGCTAGGTTGGAAATGCATGTGGAGTTGTTGGAAATGGGATGGTTTCTGGTGGTGAATGGTTGTTGTTGTGAATGGGAATGAATCTGAATTGAGGTGTAATGGATGCTTATTTATAGGTGAAATGGGGGGAACATGACAGCTAGGAGGGAATGTGGCTGCATGTTTGAATGATTAAAGGATGCATGTGGGTTGGAAATGCATGTGCAATGAATATGTGGCTGCAATGCAAGGGGACAACCTGGAAATGAATGTGAATGTGCACGGCAAGGATTCTTTGGTGCTGAAAATGCATGTGTAAGCATGTGTTGGCTGAATTAAAGAATGTGAGGGAATGATGAAAGGGGAAACATGACAGCTAGGTTGGTTGGTGGCTGCAATAGATTAAAGTGTGAATGCATGTGCTGAAATAATTAGAGAGTGAGGGGATGCATGGCATAGTGGTTGAATTATGAAGAGTGAATGCATGTGGCTGATTTATGTGAATGATTATGGGTGCATGTGGGTTGGAAATAATTAAAGAGTGAGGGTATGCACGGCAATGGTGATGGCATGTGCTGATTTATGAAGGTGCATGTGCAATGAAGTGGAATGGATGTGGCTGCAAGGTTTTGTGTTAGGTGATAAGTGGTGATGATAAGTGTATGATATGTGATTATGATAAGTGATAAGTGGTGATGATAAGTAATGATATGTGGGAGTGTGGCTGAAATGAAGGAGTGGAATGTTGGAATGTTATGCACGGCTAAGGATATAGGAAAGGTTTAAATGTCCTAAAACTAAAGGGAACAAGGTTCCAACACTTTGGTCTTCAATTAGGTCTTCAATTTCGTCCAACACTTTGGCTCCAAGCATAAGCTATCCATCCTTAGCCCAAAAGTGCTCCAAAAGTCTCCAAAATGCATCTTTTTGCTCCTTTAGCCCTTTGGACCTACAAACACACGAAAATAGCTTAAAGTACTAAAATAGCTAAAGAAACATAAAGTAAATGCACGAGAACAAGCCATTTAAGTCGCATGAATATGCTCCTATCAGTATTCAATTGGCCACGTTAGCCATCAAATAAAGTTTTGGGCCACATTAGCCATCAAATAAAGTTTTGACATCTCTTTTAGATATGCTCTTATAAATGTAATCAAAGAACAATATAATTATTCCAACACTTCCTCTCAAGCTAATGCAAGAATATTGAAGTAGACAAGCTTGAAGAGAAAGTTTTGAAATTGAGTCTTAAATAGGCATTTGGTTAAGATGTCAGCCAGCTGCTCTCCACTTTTAACAAACATCATTTGGATGGTATTGTCTTGAACATTTTCCTAAACAAAATGACAATTAACTTCAATGTATGTGGTTCTTTCATGGAATATAGTAGTAGAGGCAATGTGTATGGGAACTTGATTATCGCTAAATAATTTCATGGGTTGTGGTGAACCAAATCCCAAGTCGTTAAGAAGAGCTCGAAACCATATTAACTTATTGGTTATAAACGATATCTCTATATTAAGCTTCCGCACTTGAATGAGCAACTACATTTTATTTCTTACTCTTCGAAGTGACTAAATTTTCTCTGACAAATGTACAATATCAAGTAGTGGACTTCCTATCTGCTTTACAGCCCATCCAATTGGCATCGTTTTATCCAACTATCTCATTATGTCATTCTTTTTCATCATCACACCTTGTCCTAGAGAACCTTTTAGATATCGTAGAATTCTTCCGACTGCCTGCAAATGGTTAGTTCTTGGAGCATGCATATGTTGACTCTCTAAGCTAACAACATACGTTATGTTTGGGCGAGTGATTGTGAGATAAATAAGTCTCTCAACCAGTCTTTGATAATGCCCAACATCATAATTTGCTTTCCAGTTTCTTGAAGATGAGCCATCATATAGTTCATTTGATTAAGAAACAATCACTTTTCAAAGAAGCCATTTTAATGCCAACGAAGTATTCTAGAACACCTAAATCTTTATTGAAAACTTCTTAAGAGAGAAAAGACTTGAGCTTCTTTATTTCATCCATGTTACTTCAAGTGATAATAATATCATCAATATAAATCAAACAACAAGCTTTCCAAATGGTCGTGCCTTTACAAACAAAGAAGAATCAGCATAGCTACTCTTGAAACCTATACTTTCGAGAACTGAGCTAAGCTTCGTATACCAGGCCCTTGGAGATTGCTTGAGAGCATAAAGTGCTTTATTTAATTTGCAAAACCATACCTTTTTATATTCTTGAGCATGCCCTTGAGGAATGCACATATTGACGACAATATACAGAAGCACTCAAACTATGTTCATCTTAATTTGCAACTGGAATACAGGTTTCGTTATAATCTACTCAATAGGTTTAAGTGAAAACTTTGCTGATTAGCCTTGCCTTATGTCTTTCAATCGAACCATCACTATTGAATTTAGTCCTGTAAACTCATCTACAAGCAACAGGTTTCTTTCCTTTTGGTAATTTGACAATACTCGTGGGGAAGGAAAAACGAGCAGTTTACTTTCATCGCATTCCTCCACACTGGTTGAGTAGAGGCTTCTTGAAAGGATTTAGGTCCAAATGCCTTTGAAATGTTGCTTAGAAAAGCATAATGTGATGAAGAAACATTTTCATGAGACATGTAATTTTGAATTGGATACCTAGCCTTCATGATCATGAGTTGAATGATAATTTTCTACTGCAATTTTAGAATCATCATGAGATAAATTTGATGTACTGGAATTGTTGATGTTTATACCGATTGATCATAGAAGAAAATTTTTGATATGCTTGCAAAAAGTAAGATAAGTAAAAAAAAGTTGGCAAAGGTACCTGATCAACAATTGGAAAATGTACTTGATCAACAAAGAGCTCCCCTGAAATTTAGCTCCAGACTGTTTGTCAAAGAATACCTTCGTTTCAAAATTGAACATCACGAGAGATTAGTATTTTCCTTGTTTTAGAATCATAACACTTGTACCCTTTTTTTTTTTTTTTAATTACGAATATCCATGAAATACAAACTTTATAGCTCGAGGATCAAATTTATCTTGATGAGCAACTTGAACATGAACAAAGCATGTACATCCAAAAACACAAATGCAAGATATTCTTCTTTTGTTTTTAAGAACTTCAAAGGGTGACTTGGAGCCAAGAGTACGAGTTGGAAGTCTATTACTTAGGTATATAGTAGTAAAACTCCATGCGACCAAAACTTCTTGGGGACATTCATTTGAAACATGAGTTTTTTTCAAGAAGATCCACATTTTTTTCTCTCCACCACCCCATTTTGTTAGGGTGTACCCAAACAACTCGTTCAATGTACGATGCCTTGATCAATTAAAAAACCTGAAAATAAACTTGTCATAAACTCAGTGCCATTATCAGATCGGAACACCTTGAATCGAGTACCAAATTGATTCACAATTTCCTTACAAAAAATCTTTTGAAGCATAATAGAACCTCACTCATAGAATCAAGTATCAAATTGGCTCGAGAAAAGTCATCAACAAAGGCAACAGAATACCTAAAACCATTGTGAGATTCTAAGAGCACTTTCAGTGTAGGAAGGACCTCATGGGCAATAAGCAACACAATCCATCCCTAAGTTGAATAGCCCAGGCAATTCGTATTAAAATATTAGTATTTTTTATTTTTTATTTTATAAAATAATAAAAGATAACTGTATTTTTAATTTCGGATAATAATAAAAAAATTAGTTAAAAGTATTCGAAAATATTGAAATGTAGTGTAAAGTGAAAGAACATGGTTAAATATTTATAGAAAAAATTATAATTTTTTATATTTTTAATTAGCTTTTTATAATTTTTTATATTTTTTAATAATTTCTATAATTTTTTAACACTACTACATAAAACAGTTTTGGCGACGAAATAGAAATCGCAATCGTCGCACATACCTGTAAGTGCGATGAAATAAAACTCCTTGCATGAGTTTAAAGGGACAAAGATGTTCGTGGCGCAAGATAGAGCAACGAAGGTGTCTTTCGTTGCCAATACTTTTACGGGACAAAGCTCTCCTTATCGCAAGATTGTACTCTGTTTTCGCGTTTGTTAATAGGATTATTTTGTCGGGCAGACCATTGTTAATTTTTTTTAAAAATAAAATTATATATAAACTAAATTTTAAACAAAATAATTTTGTTTGGTTAAATTGAATTAGGAACAGTAATTGATAAAAAAAAATATTAATTAAAAATATATGTGAAAATGTACGTACAAGCTAGGAAATTTTTTAAAAGTACGAATGCTTAATTAAAAAAAAAAAAAGTTATTAGAGTCAGCTCCGGCAGTCGGCTGTGCTGGGTCGAGGGTCTAGTTAGTAGAAGGTGTAGTAGGAGGAGGTGTAGCAGCAGGGATGTCGAAGCCTCCCCTCAAAAGTGCGGTGATGATCTGGGCCATCCTAGACTCTTGGGTAGTAATATGAGCATGCTAGGTGTCGATATGGGTAATCTGCGTCGCAATGTGCTGATTTTAGGCCATCACCTGCCGTTGGAATTCCTCTACTTGCTCCGTCAATGATGCGACCTGTCCCGAGGTGGAGGTGGAAAAGGAGGCTCCTGTCTTATGATGGCAGGGATTTCCCATGCCCCGATACATCTTCGCCCGCCTAAGACCTAGTTTCTGGTCGAGGGTATCTATCATGATACAGAGACCTGCATCCTTAAGGGGGGTAACTCCTTCACCAAGGTGTCAAGGGGAAGTTAGGAAGCCACTTCCTCGAGGACAGCCTGACTCCTCTTAACCATAGTAGCCAATAATTATAACGGGAGTTTTAACGAAAAGCCCACGGTACTATTCAATTTAATGAAAAACCATATTTTTACACTAAAAAGTCAATCCTGATACTGTGACATCCCACATCGCCCAGGGAAGTGATCCTTAAATGTATATTCCCATCCTTACCTAGCACGAGGCCTTTTGGGAGCTCACTGGCTTCGGGTTCCGTAGGAACTTCGAAGTTAAGCGAGAAGGGGGCTAGAGCAATCCCATGATGGGTGACTCACTAGGAAGTTGCTCGTGAGTTCCCAAAAACAAAACCGTGAGGGAATGGTAAGCCCAAAGCGGACAATATCATGCTAAGGTGGTGGAGCGGGCCTGGGAAGTGGTCGCCCCCCCCCCCCCGGGCCGGGATGTGACAATATGGTATCAGAGCCTAACCCTGGTCGTGGTGTGCCGACGAGGACGTCGGGCCCCTAAGAGGGGTGTCTTGTGACATCCCACATCGCCTAGGGGAGTGATCCTTAAATGTATATTCCCATCCCTACCTAGCACGAGGCCTTTTGGGAGCTCACTGGCTTCGGGTTCCGTAGGAACTCCGAAGTTAAGCGAGAAGGGGGCTAGAGCAATCCCATGATGGGTGACTCACTGGGAAGTTGCTCGTGAGTTCCCAAAAACAAAACCGTGAAGGAATGGTAAGCCCAAAGCGGACAATATTGTGCTAAGGTGGTGGAGCGGGCTCGGGAAGTGGTCCCCCCCAGGCCGGGATGTGACAAATACTATTCACTTTAGCCTTTATTTTGTCCTTATCATTAAAACTCAAAGTTTTCAAACTCTTTTCATTAGTTTTCCTAATTATAAAAGCAAGTTAATCAATATTTATATAACATTTATTTAAAATGAATAAGAATTATAAATTTAAAAATTACAAAAACTTACATGGAGCTCCTCCGTCAACTCATCACCAGGCGGCACGTACACCTTGAACGTGTCAATCTCAGGAAACTTCGACCCTGTCTGCTTTAAAAATTAATAAAGACACGAGTTATTAGTTGTGTAATTTAGAGTAAGAGTAATAATTTTTTTTTTTTTTTAAATGTGGTCATCGGACGTCGCTCCTCCATCCTGTATGAGAAGCGTCGAGAGCCGAAGTGGTGAATAAGCTTCTTCTTCGACCTATTTATTGTGTTGGCCTTGGCTCTTTTATGTTAAAAAGAAACGAACCGTACTAGTGCCGATATTAATTATAAAGTATTCAAATAAATTAATAAATGGAATTAAAGTATTGATAAAATATTATTAATCTAAAATAATTTATATAATTCATTTACCAAGTATTTTTCGCCCTGAAAATGGGTGCAAAGCCAGGCCCAATTTTTAGGGTGCTTCACCAACTCTAAGTGGCACCCATGTGCTAAAGCGATAGCCGGATCGTCGAATTTCTGGAAATACTTGTGGAGGTCACTCTTCCACTAAGTGAACCTGCCAATGAAAAGTTCCTGGATTTATTTGGTTTGATTGGCATCAAGGTCCTCGCACTCATAAGGATGCTGCGAATAAGATAAAAATTAATCAAAGTTAACAATTATTAATTTTCACAATTTACTTAAAAAATAATGAAACAATAGATTTTGCAAACTGATTGCTCATGAAGAATGGCGTCCTTAGTCTCATGTGGGACAAGTCTCCAAGACTTCCACTGCATGGGGCAATGGCAACGCACATTGGAGCCAATATTGTGGACCAAACGGTTGTGCTACTCCTTTGTTGATGCCTCCCGATGTCGAGCATCCCAAGTAATCTTTATACGCTCTTGGGTGGTACGGGTGAGCTGTGAGGTGCCCATGAGTCTACATGGGCCCCTAGTGTTTTTACGAGCAGCAAAAAATGAAATAAGTTACTGTAAAAACAAATTAAATAATCTATAAAAAATTCGACAAAATTTTCCCTAAAATTACAACATTTCCCAAAACCTACAAACAAATATACAATACAACCAACACAAGTACCCAACAATTCACACATAAAGGAATCAAATAATAGTATATTAAATTTATTAAATTAGATTTTTTCACAAAATGATGTATTACATGTGTTGGCTCCCTCTCCATCTACGGTGGAAGTTGAAGCAGACACCTCTCCCTCGTCGGTAATCCGGGCCCATCGATGTGTCCGTCGGGCACTTAGTGATGTGTTATAAACTAGCACTCAAATTAAACCCTCTTATTGACAATTGTAGTAAAGATGTAAGTAGGGATCGTTCTAGGCCGGGGATTAGGAAGGATTTCTAATCTACTTAAAACTGACTCAAAAACATAAAACTAGGCTTGAAAACACTTAACTAGACTCAAAGAACTCAAAACAAACTAAAAAGACTAAAAATAGCTCAAAACAATCAAAAAGACTCAAAACAGACACTAGGACTTACTTTGGACGAATTCTAACTTAACTTTGACACAAAACACTAAAGCAAACAAACTAAAACAGGTTCTAACTAAGTAAAACACGAAATATTAAAAGGGGGGGGGATTGGTTTTGACGAATTTAAAGTAAAACAAACAGATTTAAAGACTTAAACAACTTTGGACGAAATTAGGTGAATTTATGGGTGATAAGCTAGCTAGAGGGTCCTTCTCCACACATGACACACTTGCATACAAATTGATTTCCTGTTGCTTTTTCAATAAACCATGAACCTCAACACCCCAGATTAACCGTGAACAGCACTAATTAACCCTCAGATTTTCCTTAAGTCATTGAATTGGATGGAATACGCATTAGCAACCAAATTATTCTTCAATAGTTCCCTACATGAACAACATAATAGAGATACAATCAAAGATCATTAAGCTTTGTGAAAATCATAAGCATTGACAAGGCATTCGTAACTATGAACAGAATGATACTCCTGCCAGGAATTTACTTAACAAGATTGTGACAAGCAACCTCCACTACTTGTGAATATAAGTTCATAACAATTAGGTGAAACTCCCTTATATTCTAGCATCAAATTCATGCATGTAAACTAAGTGTGCACGCTCAATCAACATACAAGAATAAGTTATCAATCAAGAAGTTAAGCAAATTGCATTCACGATTTATGAAATCACAACTAGAAGTAATCAATTCATATTGCAAATATAATCATGGTTTCAAAGTCTCCTCTAGCTAAAACAAGTTTAGCCTCTCATGTTCACAATTAAACAAAGAAAACTTAAACTAAACATTGAAAACAAAGATTGAATACACCTAGAAACGTTCCAACAATCCAACTTGAATGACAGGCACGGCTCCAAGCTATCCTCTCTCCTTTCTCCTTGCAAAATTGCAGCACAAGGGTGTTTGGGTATGAAATTAGGTTGTGATGGATGAATGGTATGGTGTGGATGTAGGTGTGGAAGGGGTGAATGATGGCTGAATGATGGATGTTTCTTTTGTGCGGCAGATTGTGTAAAATAAAGGGAGAAAGGGGAAGGCATTAATTAATTAATTTGGGAAAGATTTAAGACTCCAAATCCCCCAAGAAAAGGGTAACAAATCAAAATCCCAAAGAGAAAAGGGTAGGAAAGTTGCGGCAACATCCAAAGGGAAAGGGAAAGGAACTTCCTTCCACGACAAGGAAAGGAAAAGGGAGAATTGGTGCGGCATCCCTGTTTGACTGGGATTAGGGCTTCTAGAACCATGTAATTAAGTGTCATAATATATTTAGGGACACTCATTAACAGCTAGAAATTAAGTAGGAAAATATTAGGATTGACTAAGTCAAAATAAGGAAGTTTGACTCATGTTTCCTTCTTTCTTGCTGATTTTGTGTCTTCCAAGTCTTGAATTAATTTCTTCCATCTCTTTAGCATATTCTTAGCCTTTCTTGACTTCAATTTCATCCATCCATCTTGCTCCAAGCATATGCTATCCATTCCAAGCCCAAAACTGCTCCAAAATGTTCCAAATTGCACTTTCTTGCCACTTTAGTCAATTGGACCTACAAACACACGAAAATAGCTTAAAATACTAAAATAACTAGGAACTAATAACATAAATTCAAGAAAACAAGCTAACTAAGTCACATAAATATGCTCCTATCAAATTCCCCCACACTTAGCTTTTGCTAGTCCTCGAGCAAAACAAAACAATCAAAACAAACAAAACACAATCTAAACCTTCCAACATTTTCCTCATGGATTTCCAATGAACAGAACATATTAAAAATCACTACTCCCACATATTTTAGCTCTCTTTACACTTGAGCAACACTTAACCGTAGTCACCACTTACTAGCTCGCATTTAATCAATTAAAACAACAATTTGAAAGTAGTAACATGCCTTAGAGAATTTCCTCAATTCCTCACCAGATATACTCTCTATTTTCACACAGGTTTTTTGACTACACTCCCTACACTAGGTATATGTGAGAAGATTGATGTAAACATGTAGACTAACACTCACACATGTTATAACAAAGAAATCATTTTCTGGAATTATTAATATGAACATGTATATGATCTCATGAATGGAATGTCACTAGTTAGAAGCGAGAACCAGGGATTCCATATGCTCATACCAATTTCAAACTCCACATATTGAAACACATAACAATCAAGATAGAAGTATAAGGGTTATAACGGGGCTAGGGTATTGGCTAACAAAGAAAGGTTAAGGATAAACAAAGGTTCTTAAAGCAATAGTAAGCAAAGTAATGAAATTGGCACTTAGAATTCACTTTTGAATGCAGAAATCAACTTTAAACACAAAAGGAAGATTCACACAACACTTAGGGTCAAATTCAAACTTTTTGGACCCTTTCTTCAACAACCAATACTTGTGAGTTCTTTCTCACTTATTTCTCAACTCTTTTTCTTTCTTTTCACAACTTTTTCTAGTTTTTTTTTTTTTTTTTTTTTTTTGTAGAAGTTTGTTCTTTTCCTTCCCCCACACTTGTTTTTCTGCAATATGTTGATCAAAAGGAATTCCCTCTAAGTCATGCTTCACTATTCTTTAAGAACAAGGGTATGGATAATCCTATTCTAGGCTAGGTAAGGATAATGTGGCTAACAAGGAAAATAGGCTAAATAAGGCTCAAAAGGGTTAAACCTACAATACATATGCAAAGGGTAAGGCTTTTTGGCTCTGGTTTAACTAAACAACTTCATCTTGTTTTATGTTATGCACTCAATTTTATACTTTGAATGAAACGGGCATGAGTTCTAGTATTTGGATATATAGTGATGAAAACGCATTCTAAGTAGCAACCAAATAATGAGATCATGCAACGACTTTAAAAACAAGAATATCACTAATTAATAACTCTCCAAACAAAGATTAGGCTCAAGTTTCTCAGGGTTGTAGCGTTAGTTTGAGTTCTTTCCTTCCAGCATGTTGATAGGAGCATATTTATGCGACTTAGTTAGTTTGCTTTCTAGCATTTACATAACTAATTTCTACTTGTTAGAGTGTTTTAAGCTATTTTCGTGTGTTTTCAGGTTCAATTGACAAAGTTGGCAAGAAAGTGCAAATTGGAGCATTTTAGAGCAGTTTTGGGCTTGGAATGGATTGCACATGCATGGAGCAAGGTGGAAGGACGAATTTGAAGATCAAGAGAGGCTAGGAATGTGATTAACATCTGGAAGAATTAAATTGAAGACTTGGAAGATAAGGAATCAGCTACAAAGAAGGAATATTATCCAAATTTCCTTATCTTATCTAGGCCTTATCCAACCTTATCTTATCTTATCCTATCCTAATCTTTTCCTACCTTAATTCCAGCTTCAAGGAGACTCCTTTTCACATTAAATCACCTAAATATCATGTTCTAGAAGCCCTATTTTCGTGCCCTAAGTTTATGCTACATGTAACCCTTCTAGAAGTTCTAGAATCTGCCACAAGGACCATTCCTTGTCCTCCTTGGATTGTGATTGAAAGTGTCCTTGTTCTTTGGTGATTCGGAGTCCTAATTCCTTTCATTTCCAGCCCAAATTTCGTGCCTTCCTTTCACCTTATAAATACATGATGCTGCAACACTCATAAACCACCACCCTCTACCACAATTTTACACCACACCTAAAGAGCCTAAATTCACACAAATCCCCATTGTGCGCAGCAAGGAAGGAAGGAGGAGCCACCTGGAGTGTTTCTAGGTGTATTCTATCTTTCTTTTTAATGTTTAAGTTTAATTATCTTTGTTTTGCGAACATGAGGAGCTAAACTTGTTTTAGCTAGAGGAGACTTTGAAAGCATGATTATATTTGCAATATGAATTGATTACTTTCAGTTGTGATTTCATAAATTGTGAATACAATTTACTTAACTGTTTGATTAAGAACTTATTCTTGTGTGTTGATTAAGAGGGCCCGCTTAGTTTGCATGCATGAATTTGATGCTAAAATATAAGGGAGTTTCACCTAATCGTTATGAACTTATATTTATAAGTAGTGGAGGTTGCTAGTCACGATCGTGTTAAGTAAATTCCTGGCAAGAGTATCATGCTTTTCATAGTTACAAATGTCTTGTCAATGCTTATGATTTTCACAAAGCTTAATGATCTTTGATTGTATCTCTATTATGTTGTTCATGTAGGGAACTATTGAAGAATAATTTGGTTGCCGATGCGTATTCCATCCAATTCAATGACTTAAGGAAAATCTGAGGGTTAATTAGTGTTGTTCACGGTTAATCTGGGGTGTTGAGGTTCATGGTTTATTGGAAAAGCAACTAGAAATCAATTTGTATGTAAGTGTGTCCTGTGTGGAGAAGGACCCTCTAGCAAGCTTATCACTCATATTTTTCCCTAATTTCGTCCAAAGTTATTTAAGTCTTTAAATCTGTTTGTTTTTACCTTAATTTCGTCCAAAATCCAATCCCCCTTTACCTGGTTGTGTCTTTTGGTTAGAATCTGTCCAAATTTATGTTTTTAAGTGTTTTGAGTCAAAGTGAAGTTAGAATTCTTCCAAATCACTCTTTAGAGTCTAGTTTGAGTCTATTTGATTGTTTTGTGCTGTTTTGGGTCTTTTTAGTTTGTTTTGAGTCATATAAGTCTAGTTAAGTGTTTTTAAGTTTAGTTTTATGTTTTTAAGTCAGTTTAGAGTAGATTAGCATCCCTTCTAATCCCCGGCCTAAAACAATCCCTACTTTCATATACTACAATCATAGGGTTTTAATTTGAGTGTTGGAATATTTCACATCAAATTTTGGCGCCGTTGCGGGGGATTAGTAAAATTGCTTATCCCTCTATTTGTTTGTTTATTTTTCTTTCGATATTTAATTTAGTTTTATTTCGTTGATTTCAGGTATTAGAGGAGCAAGACATGGCAATTGCTAATCTTCAAGCTCAAATAGCGAATCTTAATTCTCAGTTGTCACAGTATGTCGAAGGGTCCACAATGCAAAGTGTCCCTACATTTGGTGCTTCTTATAGGATATAATATCAAGCAAATTAATGTCCACAAAGAGGTTGGAAGAATGTCAATACCTGGGATTATCAAGATCATAATCAATCAGGGAACTATTAGTTTTCTAACGTGTACAATTCAGATTGGAGTGATCATTCAAACTCTATGTGGTGGGAATCTCAACAAGTTCAACATGAAGGATATTGGCAGCCATATGAGGAGTTTTATTCAAGACCTATGCAACCACCACAACCTCATATACAATATGCCTAACCAAACTCAGGTTCGTCAATAGATTGTGCTCAAATTCTTGATGAATTAATTTCTTTGGCGCAGGACTCACAAAATCAAACCAAGGAGGCTCAACAAGGAGAATATTGGCAGCCATATGCAGAGTTCTATACAACGCCTATGCAACCACCACAGTTTCTCCCACAACAATACCAATCAAATTCAAGTTCATCATTGGATTATGATAAAATTCTTCCAATACTAACTTCTTTAACTCAAGAATTACAAAATCAAGCCCAAGTGATGAGCGAATTGAAGAATTAAATGGGAGAGATCGCGAAATTCATAGGGCAATGCAAGAACAAAGTGAACTATCCGACTCAACTGTTGAAATTGCTGAAGTTATCACCTTGGAAAGTGGCATGGAGGTTGGAGATGAACCCAAGACGTCCAAACCAAGCCAAAAGATGGATAAACAACTGCTGCTCTATGAAAAAGAGGATAACAAGGCCACGGCAAGGGAAGAACCACCCTTGCCGCAGCCACATATGCCCTCTATGCCGTCCACTACAACAAAGGTTAACCCAAATTCAATTCGTCTTGACCCCGTTCCACCAAATTGCCCTATTCCTTGCAGGATCATGCAATGTAAGGAAGAAGAGGGTGAGAAAGGCATCTTTGAAACCTTCCCAAAGAATCAAGAGCAAGATGTGGCTGGGGAATGTCTAGAATTCATTAAAGAGGATATACTTGAGACAACAATTCCCAAAGAAGTTGGATTTTATGACACGGGACAAGTCATAACTCTCAAAACACCAAATCTGGCTGAATTTACTAGTCCTACAACTTTCGAAGGGGTGTTAATTCTTGAGTTCATGTCAAAGTTCACAGGTAGGCCACCTCCCCGAATTTCAATTTTGTTTTATACTAATATGTTGTTAATGATTCAGGCACCCACTCTAGAATTTAAACAATTACCAGATCATTTCAAGTATCACCTCCAAGTCAAAGATCACCTCCATGCCGTGGGCACTAAAGGAGCTTAAAAGGAAGTATCGTCCGACTGGAAGACGTTAAAGCAAGCATTTCTGGGGAGGCAACCTATGCATTCAAATAAAGAAGACCTAGGAATCTCCGACTCCACAACCAGATTTGCGTTCCTAAACACTACTCTTTATTGCTTTTACTTTGCCATGTGTGTCATGTTTGTTAGTTGTGTTATTTGTTTGTTTGTTTGTGAGTCTATGTAAAATATTGAGGACAATGTTTGATTTAAGTGCGGGGGGGTAAACAAGCTGTTTTTGCATGATTTTCATGGGATTTTATCACCTATCACTTCTAAAGTTGTTATTCACTGTTTTTAAGTGTTTTTAATGTGTTTTGAAGTGTTTTTATGTGCCTTAAATAGAAATCCGAAAATTTGAAAAAAAATCGAAAAAGAGTGTTTTAAAAACCCAAAAAGAGTTGTTTTTAGAGTCGTTTTTGTTTTTATGTTTGTTTGTGTCCTAGGATACCTTCCAACACATTCATGAGGATTTGGTTTTTAATTGCATGACTATTAAAGAAAGTTACAAACATGGATGGAAGTTTGATATGCTCTTTGGTTCATGCTTAGTTGTAGTTGTTGTTTACGAATTCGCATGTAATCACAAAAAGGAAAAAAATCAGTTTTTGTAACATACTTGAAGGAAGAAACTCAAACTAATGCTACAACCCTGAGAGACTTGAGCCTAAACTTTGTTTGGAGAGTTATTAATCTTGATGTTTTTGTTTTCTAAAGTCGTTGCATGATCTCATTATTCTTTGCTTGGTTGCTACTTAGAATGCGTTTCATCACTGATGCCCGTTTCATTCAAAGCATAAAATTGAGTGCATAACGTAAAACAAGATGAAGTTGTTTAGTTAAACCAGAGCCAAAAAGCCTTACCCCTTTACATATATATTGTAGGTTTAACCCCTTTGAGCCTTAGTTAGCCTAATTTTCTTTGTTAACCACATTATCCTTACCTAGCCTAGATTAGGACGATCCATACCCTTGTTCTTAAAGAATAGTGGAGCATGACTTAGAGGGAATTCATTGTGAACTACAATTTGCAGAAAAACAAGTGTGGGGGAAGGTTTTTCGATGGAAACTTATGACGATGTACGTTTAGTGTGCCAAAGAAAAAAGAATAGGGCACGAAAAAAAAAAAAAACGTGAAAAAGAAAGAAAAAAGAAGAAAAAGTTGAAAATAAGTGAGAATGAACTCACAAGTATTGGTTGTTGAAGAAAGGGTTCAAAAGTTTGAATCTGACCCTAAGTGATGTGTGAATCTTCCCTTCGTGTTTAAAGTTGATTTCTGCATTGAAAGAGAATTCTAAGTGTTTATTTCATTACTTTGCTTACTATTGCTTTAAGAATTTTTGTTTACCCTTACCTTTCTTTGTTAGTCAATACCCTAGCCCCGTTACAACCTCTAGACTTCGATCTTGATTATTATGTGTTTCAATATGTGGAGTTTAAAATTGGTTTGAGCATATGCTATCCCTGGTTCTCGCGTCTAAGTAGTGGCATTCCATTCATGAGATCATATACATATGCATGTTAATAATTCCAGAAAGTGCCTTCTTTGATTATACATATGTGAGTGCTAGTCTACATGTTTACATCAATCTTCTCACATATACCTAGTGTAGGGAGTGTAGTCAGAACATATGTGTGAAAATAGAGAGTATATCCAGTGAGGAATTGAGGGAATCTATAAGGCATGTTACTACATTCAAAATGTTGTTTTAATTGATTAAATGCGAGCTAGTAAGTGGTGACTACGGTTAAGTGTATGCACAAGAGTAAGGATAGCTAAAATGTATGTGAGTAGTGATTTTTAACATGTCATGTTGCATTGGAAATCCCTGAGGTAAATATTGGAAGGTGTAGGTTATGTTTTGTTTGTTTTGTTTTGCTCAGGGACTAGCAAAAGCTAAGTGTGGGGAAATTTGATAGGAGCATATTTATGCGACTTAGTTAGCTTGTTTTCTTGCATTTACATAGCTAATTTATACTTGTTAGAGTCTTTTAAGCTATTTTCATGTGTTTTCAGGTTCGATTGACAAAGTTGGCAAGAAAGTGCAAATTGGA
Source organism: Pyrus communis (assembly GCF_963583255.1). NCBI lineage: Eukaryota > Viridiplantae > Streptophyta > Magnoliopsida > Rosales > Rosaceae > Pyrus > Pyrus communis. Next base: position 26,795,019 of record NC_084804.1, read on the forward strand.
GCATTTTAGAGCAGTTTTGGGCTTGGAATGGATTGCACATGCATGGAGCAAGGTGGATGGACGAATTTGAAGATCAAAAGAGGCTAGGAATGTGATTAACATCTGGAAGAATTAAATTGAAGACTTGGAAGATAAGGAATCAGCTAGAAATAAGGAATATTATCCAAATTTCCTTATCTTATCCAAACCTTATCCAACCTTATCTTATCTTATCCTATCCTAATCTTTTCCTACCTTAATTCCAGCTTCAAAGAGGACTCCTTTGCACATTAAATCACCTAAATATCATGTTCTGGAAGCCCTATTTTCGTGCCCTAAGTTTATGCTACATGTAACCCTTCTAGAAGTTCTAAAATCTGCCACAAGGACCATTCCTTTTCCTCCTTGGATTGTGATTGAAGGTGTCCTTGTTCTTTGGTGATTTGGAGTCCTAATTCCTCTCCTTTTCAGCCCAAATTTCGTGCCTTCCCTTCACCCTATAAATACATGATGCCGCAGCACTCATAAACCACCACCCTTTACCACAATTTCACACCACACTATCCACCACACCTTAAGAGCCTAAATTCACACAAATCCCCATTGTGCGTAGCAAGGAAGAAAGGAGGAGCCACCTGGAGTGTTTCTAGGTGTATTCTATCTTTGTTTTTAATGTTTAAGTTTAATTATCTTTGTTTTGCGAATATGAGGAGCTAAACTTGTTTTAGCTAGAGGAGACTTTAAAACCATGGTTATATTTGCAATATGAATTGATTACTTTCAGCTGTGATTTCATAAATTGTGAATACAATTTACTTAACTATTTGATTAAGAACTTATTCTTGTGTGTTGATTAAGAGGGCCCGCTTAGTTTGCATGCATGAATTTGATGCTAAAATATAAGGGAGTTTCACCTAATCGTTATGAACTTATATTTATAAGTAGTGGAGGTTGCTAGTCACGATCGTGTTAAGTAAATTCGTTGCAAGAGTATCATGCTTTTCATAGTTACGAATGTCTTGTCAATGCTTATCATTTTCACAAAGCTTAATGATCTTTGATTGTATCTCTATTATGCTGTTCATGTAGGGAAGCATTGAAGAATAATTTGGTTGCCGATGCGTATTCCATCCAATTCAATGACTTAAGGAAAATCTGAGGGTTAATTAGTGCTATTCACGGTTAATCTGGGGTGTTGAGGTTCATGGTTTATTGGAAAAGCAACTGGAAGTCAATTTGTATACAAGTGTGTCCTGTGTGGAGAATGACCCTCTAGCTAGCTTATCATCCATATTTTCCCCTAATTTCGTCCAAAGTTATTTAAGTCTTTAAATCTGTTTGTTTTTACCTTAATTTCGTCCAAAATCCAATGCCCCTTTACTTGGTTGTGTCTTTTGGTTAGAATCTGTTCAAATTTATGTTTTTAAGTGTTTTGAGTCAAAGTGAAGTTAGAATTCATCCAAATCACCCTTTAGAGTCTAGTTTGAGTCTATTTGATTGTTTTGTGCTGTTTTGAGTCTTTTTAGTTTGTTTTGAGTCATATAAGTCTAGTTAAGTGTTTTTAAGTTTAGTTTTGTGTTTTTAAGTCAGTTTAGAGTAGATTAGCATCCCTTCTAATCCCCGGCCTAAAACGATCCCTAGTTTCATATACTACAATCATAGGGTTTTAATTTGAGTGTTGGAATATTTCACATCACATGTTACAAAAACTGTTTTTTTTTTTCCCTTTGTGATTACATGTGAATTTGTAAACGACAGCTACAATTAAGCATAAACCAAAGAGCAAATCAAACTTCCATCCATGTTTGTAACTTTCTTTAACAGTCATGCAATTAAAAACCAAATCCTCATCATTGTGTTAGAAGGTACCCTAAGACACAAACAAACTCAAAAATGACTCTAAAACGACTCTTTTTGGTGATTTTCAAAACTTTTTCGATTTTTTTCTTCAAATTTTCTTATTTTATGATTAAGACACATTAAAACACTTCAAAACACACTAAAAACAGTTAAAACAGTTAAAACAGTGAGAAACAACATTAGAAGTGATAGGTGATAAAATCCCACGAAAATCATGCAAAAACAGCTTGTTTACCCCCCCCCCCCCAAAATACTTAAACGAAACATTGTCCTCAATGTTTCAAACAAAAGATTCACACTTAAACAATCAAACAACAACTAACAAATATGACTATCATGGCAAAGTAAAAGCAATAAAGAGTAGGGTTTAGGAATGCAAGTCTGGTTGTGGATTGTTAGAGATTCCTAGGTCTTCTTTATTCAAATGCATGGGTTGCCTCCCAAGAAGTGCTTGCTTTAACGTCTTCCAGCCGGACGATACCTCTCTTTTAAGCTCCATTAGAGCCCACGGCATGGAGGGGTACATTCTCCATAACCTGCCCCTCAAAGTACTCATTAGAAGGCTCTATGAATGGAAGGGGATAGTGATCCTCCCTGATTGTGGTGTTGAGCTTCCTAAAGTCAATGTGAACTTTCTCACCACCTTGATTTCGATTGGGAACCTATATTAAAGAAGGTAACAACCTATTAGTTGAAATGGGAATTGAAATTGGGATTGGAGACTTACAAACACATTGTGATGGAGGCTCAAAAGTGGCAGCACTGTCAACAAAATCACTAGTGGTGCTCTCGGCCAAATTGGGTGTTTTTAGGGCAGCCACTCCAATTCCCTCTTCGATGGTGATTCTAGATGCATCCTTCTTGATAGGTGTGGATTGTTCCTGCCCTATATCTTTGTTCACATCAATGGCAAAACAAGGGTGAACATCATTAAGATTCTTAATAGATTCAGAAACATTGAATTTAATTATATCACCACCAAACTCCATTGTTAATGCTCCCTTGGCCACATCAATCTTGGTTTGGGTTGTTTTCATGAATGGTCTTCCAAGGAGGAGTGGCAATGGTGGAGAATGAGCCGAATCTTCCATTTCAAGCACATAAAAATCAGCCAAAAAGATTAAATGATCAACCTGCACCAAAACTCCTTTTGGATATGCATTAGAACAATCAGCTAATTGAATAATAACTCCATCATTTTTAAGCTCTCCTAAGTTCATAGATGCATAAATAGAGTAAGGCATAACATTAATGGATGCACCTAAGTCTAACGTAGCATGTTCAAACCTTATATTACCAATTACACAAGGGATAGTGAAACTACCTGGATCTTTGCATTTAGGAGGCAATTTCCTTTGTAACATTGCACAGACATTTTCACTTACATGCACCACTTCCTTGTTTGAAATCCTTTTCCTTGTTGTACAAAGTTCTTTCAAGAATTTGGCATACTTTGGAACTTGTTTGATTGCATCAAAGAGATGGATATTGACTTGCACCTTTCTAAATGTCTCAAGAATGTCCTTGTCACTTTCTTCTTTCTTTGATTGCAAAAATCTGCAAGGGAAAGACACATTTGGTGGAATAACATTAGAAACAATTGAATTTGGACCTAACTTACCGTTGTTGGATGGCATATGAGCTTTAAGTGGCTGCGCCAAGGGTTGCTCCACCCTTACTGTGGCTTTGCCTTTGTCCTCCTCTTCTTTCAGCAGCTTTTCATCCTCCTTGTAGCTTGATTTAGATGGTTATGGGTCAGTTCCAACTTCCTTACCACTTCTCAAAGTGATGGCATTAGCGGTTTCAGCAGCTTTTCATCCTTCTGTCACTCAGTAACGGATGAGTCACCGAAAAAGTAGATGATTCAAGCACCATAGACATCGGGGCCTGGGGCAAAGGTAAGATAGGCTCCAACGTCGAGGCTAGTACTGGTGAAGCAATGGCGACTGTCATCATAGATGGTAGAGGTGTCAGTGAGGACCTACTCACTGACTTACGCTGCCTAATCAACTGCAACATCTACAAAATCCAATTGAACGACAAAAATTTAAAACTATGTTATTAATACCAATTTATATAATCAATACAAAGTCCTAAAATTTAAAAAGTAAAAATTGGACCCTATAATTATACAATTAACACAAAATTTATGAAATTGTAAAAGCGACCCTAAAATTAAAAAGGTAATACAAAAAATTTAAAATTTATACGTGTAACCTAAATATTAATCTAAGTTTATAAAATTAAATTAAAATTGTAAACCTAGGATTTAGAAATTAACAAATTGAACTAATTTACCAATGTAATCCCGAGAAATAATACTTCATCCAAATCCTTTTTTATTTTAACCCTGTATTAATAATATTATACCTATAGCTAAAATCTTAATCCTAAAATTAAAAAATTAAGCTAAAATCCTAAACTTATGATTTTAAAGTTAACATATGAACATCGTAACCTAATTTAACAAATTAATCGAACAATATTGTTAATCCTAACATTAGCAAATAAACCCTAAACTTACAAAATTCAAAAAAAAAAAAATATATATATATATATATATATATATTATCAAGTTAACAACTTAATCAATTTAACAAATTTAATATGTTAACATATTAACAAATTGAATAAATTCCAATTTAAATGAAATATGCAAAAAAAAAAAAGAAAAATAACAAACTAATTAAACCCTACCCAACCTCCACCCTGCACCACCTCCACCCCTACCCAACCACCACCCTGCACCACCTCCACCCCTACCCAACCCTCACCTCACAGCACCTCAACCCTAACCCAACCCTCACCTCACGGCACCTCCACCAACCCAACCCCTACCACCCATCCCCGACGCCCACCTCGAGCCCTAATCCCCAAATTGACAAATTCCTAAATTCCCTATTTCTAAAATCCCTAAATCCCCAATTTTGAAATCCCCAAATTGACAAAATCCCTATATGCCTAACCCCTAATGTCTAATACCCTAATACATAATCAATCCACAAATACCATACAACTAAAATAATTAACAAATGAAGAAAATAAAAAAGGAAATTTACCTCAGAGTTGAGATAGAGAGAGATTTCGCGGGGGAGAGAGTTACAGGGAGCTAGAGAGTTGCAGGGAGAAAGAGAACTCGAGGGAAAGAGAGTTTGAGGGAGAGAGAGAAAGTTGTAGGGAAAGAGGGTTTGAGTGAGAGAGAGAAGTTTTGGAAAATGAGAGAAAGAAAAGCTCTCTGGAACTAATAATGCAAAGGACTTTGTGCGATCACCATATTCGTCGTGCAATTTGAATGAATTTTAAAAAAACCTGCCCAATTCTTGGTTAATTTTGGGAACAATGCGCCATGAAAAGAAACTAATTTGTCGTGCATAAGGAAAAAGTGCGACAAATCTAGCACATTTTGTCGCTCAATATTTAATGAACATTTTTTAAAAAAGGTGCCTACATTTTAATTTGGGAAATTTTGAAGGACCTTTAGTGATGAATTTAGCACCTTCATCGTGCAATACTGCATTACGCGACGAATTATGCTCATTCGTTGCTCAATGTTTAATTAACATTTAAAAAAAGGCGCCCATATTTTGACTTTGGGAAATTTTGTAGGCCTTGCGTGACGAAAGTAACTGATTTCATCATGCAAATGTCCATTATGTGACGAATGTGTACCAATTGCCGCGTAACCCTGGAAACTCAATTTATTGCACTTGTTCACATTTAAATTTCATATTAAATTTTTCTACCTTGTGCGACGAATGTTCTTATTTTCGTCCAACGTTTACATTATGCACGACGACTTTCTTTTGTTCGTCGTGTAAAATTAACTTTATTTTGTTTTTTTGTTTTTAATCCTTTATCTAATAACAAATTTAATAAATTAAAATTTGTTTACATACAAAAAAATTAAATACACTTAATTGCATTGCAGATAAGTCAAAAGTCCTTAATCCTCATCCTCGGTACAATAAATATCACTATCCTTACTTTGATCACTTTCAGTTTCCCATTCATCCTCATCTGTTGGTACATCAACAAACATCATCCGTGCCCTCAGGTGGATTGTATCTTGGGAGACTTTTGAGATCATTTGTAATTAAGTCTATAGAAACTTCAATATGAGGACCTCCAGCTACCTTAGAAATTTCAATATGAGGACCTCTAACTACCTGAAATGGTTCTTAGACAATATTAGTATTCCAAAGTGTTTATGCACCAATTTGTGTCGAAGTTTTGAGGAGTTGGTCAGCAAAGTTGTTATCATCATCGTTATCGTTAGGATCTTGGTTTAGAATATCATACATCCCTCTATGATCAATTCTCTAAACAACTTTCCATCCTCTCTTGGTCTTTGGTTCATCGATGTAGAAAATTTGCTTGGCCATAGTTGCCAAACTGTACGGGTCTTCACTGTACCAACATCGATTAGTGTTCAACGACAGTAAACCATCGTCCTATTTAATACTCTCATTCTTGCTAGGGTTTGTATCGAACCAATGACGCTTAAAAAAGGAATGGTCTTTGTAAAGCAATTGGACCACACTTGTTAGTTTGCCATAGAAATCAATGTCCGCAATATCTCCCACTCCTGGGGCTGTACCCCATTGTTTTGAGTACAAAGCTTGTCATCACGCTCAGCTCCCAAGAATTTTATGCCGTTCACATGACACCCTGAGTACAGTTCCGCGCTTAGAGGTCCAATAGCTAAATTGTATAATTCATCAGTATTTGCGAAGGAATTGGTTTCCTTCATTATTTTCACTTAATTTAAACCAAAAATTTGACGTGTTCGTTTTACCAAAATTTAAGACAACTGACATGCAATTTAGGAAAACATCCATCCAAAAAAGCCTAAACAACTTACTTGTTCGTGAAAACAATGAGGAAACAAGTCACGATGCTTCACGGCATATAAATGCGAAGGATGTTTCTGCTTCATCAACTCTTCATGCTCATTCAGGTACTCAATTATCTCATCGCAATTGATATGTACGAACCAATGAGCTACCTACATGTCCCTTTCTGTGAACGAATCGCCTCATATTGGTTCACCAAATGGTTGTGCAATTTGGGCAAACACAGATAGTTTTTGCCTTCTCACACCACCGTCATTATTACGTTATGGTTGATTGAACGCCGTCTCAACGTCTTGTAAGTACATAGCACAAAATGTATTCATCCCAAACGCCACCCAAGCCTCCACAATTGACCTTTCGGGCTTCGCCCTATTCCTTGTGAAAAAAATCTTGCACAAGAAAGGAGGACATATTTGTTCAAACTTGCACAAGACTTCGACAATGTCAGTGCATAACTGTTGTACATCAGTCTTTTGCAACGTCCTAGTAGATATAATTGTGAAAAAAATCTCACCAACAATAGTATCGGCTTAACTACATCTTCTGGAAAAATGAGTGAAATACCAACTGAGAGTAGGCGTTGCAGTATGACATGAAAATCGTGGCTCTTAAGCCCATAAAATTTTCCCCTATCTACGTTTATGCTTCACCTGATATTTGAAGCATACCCATCTGGAAATTTTACAGAGGATAGAAACTTTAAAAACTCTTTCCTCTTCTCCGATTTTACTGAAAAAGATGCTTGGCCCTTTTCTAGCTATCTCACCCTCCCTCGTCATCCATAAATGTGGCCTATTCCCATTTGCTCCAAATCGATGCGAGCTTTGATTGTGTCTTTTGTTTTTCCCTCAATGTCTAATATAGTTCTAACCAGTGTATCAAACACGTTCTTCTCAACATGCAAAACATCAAGATTGTGATGCAGTTTCAATTTCGACCAGTACGGTAACTCAAGCAACATACTTTTGTGTGTCCAGTTTAGATAGATGTTTGGTCTGGTCTTATTTACCAATTTGCCAAACGGACCAAAATCCAAATGATTCAAGTGCGCTAAAATATTTTCTCCGGACCATTCTTTAGGTCTTGCCTAAATCTCTATTCCATGGAAGAATCATGTCTTGTTTTGACGCCACTCGTGGTTCCATGGCAACCATTTATGATGCCCTAGGTAACAAACTTTTCCTGCATGCCAAGAAGACCTTGTATCCTCCCTGCAAACTGGGCATGCAAAATAACCCTTAATACTCCACCTGAAAATTATAGCATATGCTGAAAAATCGTTTATAGTCCATATCATTGCTACTCGCAAGGTGAACATCTGTCCAGTTGATTTATCATATATCAGAACTCCGTTTTCCCACAAATCTTGCAGCTCATCGACCAACGGCTGCAAATAAACATCAATAGACTTGCTTGGATCCTCGATTATCAACATAGTCATCATCATATATTCTTTCTTCATGCATTTCCAAGTGCTGTGATTTTGGTTTAATACCCCGAAAGGATTAAATCCGTTTATGGCAAGCCCCAATTTTACAATTCGTGGCTCTTGTGCAAATTCGGGGTATAAACGATCAAACTTTTTCCATGCCTCACCATCAGCGGGATGCTTCATCAAATCGTCATCCACCTGTTTGTCCTTATGCCATCTCATGTCGCTAAAATTATGTGTCAACATATACAAATGTTGAAACCTAGGCTTTATTGGAAGGTAACACATAACTTTTTGTGGAATCTTCGTCATTCGATTTTGAGCTGTCATTTTAAACCTCGACTCTTTGCATATAAGGCATTTATCTAGCGCTTCATTCTCCTTATAGAACAATATACAATTTTTTTTTCACGTGTGAATTTTTTTCATGGCCTAATCCCAGACCATTCAACACCACTGAAAAGGCCTAAAAAATAATCAAAGCATTAGTTGGACATCCGAAATTTTATTTTTCCATCCATCAACTCCACAATACCGTCAGTAACGAGAAATCCTCGCAACCGGGGTATAATTCTTGTTTGGCACTTTTTAATAGTTTTTCATAATTTTTAAATGCCCCACCATCCATGCTTCGAGGGACTTCATCTCCCTCTTCCTGATCAAAATTGGTTGAGGCGTTTGGAAAAGCACCTTCTAGGATATCCATAATTTGTTCATTTGGATCAATGTAAGATTCAACTGCCTCAATTAATGGGTTCACATATGAAGATGAAGGATGTACTAATAGTTCCCCATGATGATTCCAAGTGGTATACGTCTCCATCATACCATTTCTTACTAAATGGTATCAAACATTTTCATAATTCCCAACCATTGAATTATTACAGTTCCTACATGGACATTGAATTAGAGGTGAACCCTGGTTGTGTGCCATTACGAAATCAATAAACTGATTTATTTTATCCATCTATTTGTCTGCACATCTGTTAGGATTTTGTATCCACTGTCTGTCCATATCAACTGCAAACAAAACAAAATCACAATGGTTACAAACACTTCAATTATAACATGTTGATGCACTTCAATTATAATATTTTATTGAACAAAAAATTTAAAATCGCATATTAAAAAGTAATAATGTTCATAAACAAAAACTTAAAACCCAAATGTTATTATTTAATTAACCATAAAAGAAAAACAAAAATAGAATTATATTCCGCCACTGGTGGTTCAAGTACTCGGTTTAGTTCTGCCTCGCGTTCGACATCAAACTTCCACTTCCGGAAAGAGGATTTGAATATGTTGTTGATGCACTTCATCAGATTTGGGTCACTCTTGTCAATGTCCCAATCAAGCTCTAACAGATCGATCAACTGCAACTTTATCTCCTTGGGAACGGTTCTCCAAGACTCCCAATCCACACCACATTCTCATGCACCAATTTACGCATGTCGCACGTAAACATGTTGTACATATCCGACTTCTGAATTCCCATTAATTCTTCAAAGTTGATCTGGTAGCGGCTCCCACCGAAACTGTATCAAACCACGGGCGTGATGTGAAAATTAACTTGACACACAAATTAAACCCTATTTGTGACAATTGTAGTATATATGCAAGTAGGGATCGTTCTAGACCGGGGATTAACTAGGGATGCTAATCAACACAAATAAGACTAAAAAACACTAAACTAGACTCTATAGACTCAAAACTAACTTAAAACACTCAAAATAGCAACAAACAATCAAAAAGACTCAATTCTAGACCTAACAAGTGACTTTGATGAAAATAAGACTCAACTTGACTCAAAAGACTAAAAGAAAACAAATTTTGACTTAAATAACAAGACTAAATTAAAGGGGGATTGTTTTTGACGAAATTAGAACTTAAAACAGAAACTTTGCATCAAACACTTTGTAAAAACGAATTTGGGTGAATTAAATGGGTGAAAGGCTAGTTAGAGGGTCCTTCTCCACACATGATATATGCAAACCAATTTCCAGTTATTATTCCTTTAGACTATGAATGACAACGCCCCAAGTTAGTTGCGTAGCACAACTAACCATTAGATTTTCCTTATTTCATTGAATTAGATGGAATATGCATCGCAACCAAATTATCTTTCTCAAGTTCCCTATATGAAACGCATGATAGAGATACATGTCAAAAGTCATTAAGTTCTATGAAAATCATAAGCATTGACAAGGCATTCATCACCATGAAACGCATGAGACTCATGCCAAGGATTTACTTAACACGATGGTGACTAGCAACCTCCACTACTTATGAATATAAGTGAATAACTATTACGTGAAACTCCCTTACACTCTAGCATCAAATTCATACATGCAAATTAAGTGTCGACCCTCAACCAACATACATAAACAAGTTTTAATAACTTAGATAAGCAAATCACATTCAAGACTTAAGAAACAATAACTGGATATAATCAATTCATATAAAACATATAATCATGGCTTCGAATTCACCTCCAACTAAAAAGAAATTAGTTCCACATCTTCATCATAATTGAAAACCAAATTAATATAAACATTGAACTAAAACTAAGGATATAATACACCTAGAAACACTCCACACTCCAATGGCAGATTTCGAACCATCCTTGGATGGCAGATTGCACAAGTTTTCTTCTCCTTCCTTCCTTGCTTGCGGCACTAGGGTGATGTGGTGTGAATTATGGTGTTGATGGCTGAAAGTTTGAATGAATGAATGAGTGAATGGATGATTTGAAGGGTGCGGCATAGGCTTGTATTTATAGGGCTTAAACCCTAGGGAAATCAGATTAGGGTGTGGTAGAAATCAGGTGGGAAAAGGTTTACACAATCCTAGGGGAAAAGGACTAGGTTTCCACGGCAAGGACCAAGGAAGAATGGGAAAAGGATTGCAGATTCTAGAGCTTCTAGAAGAGGGGGAGGCGCCACTTTTGTAGGGTTTCTAGAAACAATGTGTTTTGTGGCAGAAATTAGACTTCTAGAAGGGATAAAGGGTGCGACACCTATTTAGGAGGAGATAGGGTCTTCTAGAACCATATATTTAGGTGTTCTAATGTGAAATTAAGTCCTCTTTGCAGCTGGAATTAAGGTAGCAAAAGATTAGGATAGGATAAGATGAGATAAGGTTGGATAAGATAAGATTGGATAGGATAAGGTTGGATAATGTTTCTTATTTCTTGCTCTTTCCTTATCCTCTTTGTATTTGAACTTCTTTCTCCAGATTTGTAACCTTTCCTAGCCTCTCTTGACTTCAATTTCGTCCATCCACTTTGCTCCATAGTTAAGCTATCCAATCCATGCCCAAAACTGCTCCAAATAGCTCCAAAATGCACTTTCTTGCTACTTTTGCCATTAGGATCTAAAAACATAAGAAAATAGCTTTAAAGACTATAATAAGTAGTAGTTAACTAACTAAATGCAAGGAAACAACATAGCTAAGTAGCATAAATATGCTCCTATCAGGGCGTAGCTTTTTTTTTTTTTTTTTCTTTCTTCTTTTCTACTAAAAAACATGTATTAAAAATAATAATGCAAAAATAAGCTGTACACAAAACACATAATTTACTGGGCATTACCTTTTCCGGAACTTTCGCCCTTCATTCTCTTCAACGAATGATCACCTGAGTTAGCCATCATGCTTAAATTTAAATAATAACTACAATCGTAATCCAGGAAATAGTTTGAGAAATATCGATAACGAAACTAGTTATTTATAGGAAGCTTGGCCATCTTGCACGACGAACATTTCGTTGCGAAAAATCCCTCAATAAATGCCACTTTGATTTCTCTGATTCAATGGCATTGAATCTTCTGACTCAGATAATTGACTGTCTGGAGTAAAAAAACTTGCGCAACGAACACTTTGTAGCGCAAAACTTCAGCTGGAAATGTTCCATCGCTCATTGTTTTTGTCGCCAAAAAAGGACTTACCCGTGTTTTTTCCCGCAGTTTGCACGACAACGTTGTTATTTCGTCGTGTAAAGATTTTTTTTGTGATGAAAATTGTCGTTGCACAATGTTCGACAATTTTGCGCGACAATATCTCTTTTTTGTCGCGCTATACTACCTATAGCAACGAATGTTGCTTTGTCGCGTAAAATTATGTCGCTCAAATAGTTTTTTTTTACTAGTGTAATAATTTAAATTGTGGCCAATGTCATCATGATACCAGCCTTACTCACATAGGCAGGTTGCTGTGCGAGGCGATTATTGCTTGACTTCTCTATCGCGCTCGTCTTGGGTCCAATTGCTCGAGTGGGCTGGAGTGTTTTGGGGGAGGGGGGACGTGAATTGGGTTGCCTATCCCCTAAGACAATAAGCAAGGATGGAGTCGGTCTAAAGGAGCAGGTTCCTACAAGTCAGAGTGAATAAGCTCGAATGGTTTATCAACCTTAGAAATAAAAGGACAAAAGGTAAACGGGTCTGTTTGGAGTAATGACAAACTTCACAATCATGGGATTTAACATTTTCAAAAGGAAACAAGCAAGACCAAACCTTGTCAGAAGGATGACCTAAACGTTGATGCCACATAATCCCTTTTTGAGAAACATTGTCTTGTAGAGCTCTTAGCTTACTATGCAAAATGTACAAGCCATTTGAGTAAACACCCTAACTAATAATCTTCTTGGTGAGTGTAGCGCATATGAGAATGCTTCGTTAGATGTGTGGGCACATGAGAAAGTGATAGGAGCATATTTAGGCGACTTACTTAGCTTGTTTTCGTGCATTTATGTTGTTAATTCATAGTTGTTTTAGTAGTTTAAGCTATTTTCGTTTGTTTTTAGGTCCTAATGGCAAAGGGAGCAAGAAAGTGCATTTTGAGGCTATTTGGAGCATTTTTGGGCATGGATTGGATAGCTTAATGATAGGAGCATATTCATGCGACTTAAATGGCTTGTTCTCATGCATTTACGTTATGTTTCTTTAGTTATTTTATTACTTTAAGCTATTTTCGTGTGTTTGTAGGTTCTAAGGGCAAGGTATGCAAAAGGATGCCTTTTGGTGCCTTTTGGAGCAAATTAGAGATTGGAATGGATATCATATGCTTGGAGCCAAGAGGATGGACGAAATTGAAGACTTGAAGTAGGAAAGTTAAATCCTAAAAGACCTCATGTTTGAGCATCATTGAAGACTCCTACGCATTTTAGAACACAAAAACAACATTCCTTGCAACCTTAGGACATTATCATATGTTTCCTTGTGTCTCCCTTCCTTGCCATGCAAGGAAGGGCTTTGTTCCCTATTTTAAACACTTAAACCATTCACTTAACATATCATTCACCACATATCATACACTTATCATATCATTCACTTATCATATCATACACTTATCATCACCACTTATCACTTATAATAACCACATATCATATCACTTATAACCATACACTTATCACTTATCATACCCATAATCATTCACACCTTGCAGCCACATTCATCACCAAAGAAACCATCATTTCAGCACATTCCCTTGCATTCCAACCAAAACCGTGCACATGCTATCACCATGCATTCACATGCACTTGTTCCTCCATCATTCCATCCTTTAAAACATTGCACATGCACTTTAATCATTCAACACATGCACTCCCATTCTTTAATCCATGCAGCCACACATTCACCCACATGCATTTCCACCCACATGCTCTCCCATTTCAGATTGCATTTCCATTCACACACCAACACATCCCTTTGTGCCGTGCACTTTAATCATTCAATTCAGCCATTCCACATGCCATTGTCATTCCACTTTAGCTTTAATTCGCATGCACATTCATTCATCCAGAAAATACATCCTTTGCCATGCACATGCACTTCCCACTCTTTAATTCATTTCAGCCACATGCATTCCCCCTTTAAGCCATCATTGCCGTGAGTTCCCATCAGATTTCCATCATATTCACATGCATTCCATCCTTTAAAACATTGCACATGCACTCCCTTTAATTAATTAAGCCACATGCACTCCCATCCATTTCATCATTGCAGCCAACACATGCTTTCACATGCATTTTCAGATTGTCCCCTTGCACATGCAGCCACATATTCATTGCACATGCAATTCCAACCCACATGCATCCTTTAATCATTCAAACATGCAGCCACATTCCCTCCTAGCTATCATGTTCCCCCCCATTTCACCTATAAATAAGCATACACTCATTCATTCTCATTCATACAGATTTCTATCACACACTTCCATTCCATTGTACATACCACAACACAAACCCTTCCATTTTCAGAATGTAGACCATCACAAACTGCCCTTGGTGCCGTGGCCTTGAGGCACCACTCCCTTACAATCCAAACACCATCCTTCCATTTCCACCACTCTTCTTCCATTCCTCCACCACTCCCCAAACCATTCACACCATCAAACTATCCTTAGACCTTGTGCTACAACGAAGAGGAAGAGAAGAGTGCCTAAACGTTCATACAATTCAAGTTTGAGTTGTTGGAATGTTTAGGTGTTTCTTTGATTTCAATGTTTAATTTCAATACTCTTTGTTTTGTACGAATGAGGAATGGAAGAGAAGAGGGCCTAAACGTTCATACAATTCAAGTTTGAGTTGTTGGAATGTTTAGGTGTTTCTTTGATTCTCTTTGTTTTGTACCATGAGGAACTAAACCCCCCTTTGCTAGGGGGGGATTCGAAATAAATGTTTATGCTTGCATTTTGATTTGATTACTTCTAATTGCGTTTCATAAGTTGTGGATTCAATTCGTTTAACTGTTTGATTGATAACTTATTTATGTATGTTTATTGAGAGTGCACACTTAATTTTCATGTATGAATTTGACGCTAGAATATAAGTGAGTTTCACCTAATAGTTACGAACTTATATTCACAAGTAGTGGAGGTTGCTTATAAACAATCGCGTTAAACGAATTCTTGGCATAAGTTTCATGCAATCATAGTAACGAATGCCCCGTCAACACTTATAATTTTCATAGAGCGTAATGATTCTTGCTTGTATCTCTATTATGCAATCATGTAGGGGACTTGTGGGGAATGTTTTGGGTTGTCGTATGCAATCATCCAATTCAATAACGTTAGGAAGATTTGAAGGTTAATTAGTGCATCACGGTTAACTTGGGGTGTTGAGAATTCATGATTTATTGAAATGCAATTGGAAATCGTTTTATTATGCAAGTATAACATGTATGGAGATGAACCCCTTAGCTAGCCTTCATTCCATTCATTCTATCACATTCACATTTACATTTTGCTTTAATTTACAATCTGTACATTTTAGTTTAATTTCGTATAAAACTCAATCCCCCTTTACTTTATTGTCCAATTTAGTTAGAAAGTGTCTTAGATTGTGTTTCCAAGTGTTTTGAATCAATTTATTTCCCAAATTCGTCCAAAGTAGTCAAAATGCTCAAAACTGCCCAGAAAGTGTTTTTAAGGCAGTTTTGAGTGTTTTGGGTGCTGTTTGAGTCTTTTGGTTTGTTTTAGTGTTTTAAGTGTTTAGTTTTGCATTCTTTGAGTCTAGTTTAGTGTTTTAAACTTTATTTTACGTTTTTGAGTCAGTTTCCAAGTGATTTTGCAATCCCTCCTAATCCCCGGTTAAGAACGATCCCTACTTATATCTGTACTACAACTTGACAAAAAGAGGGTTTAATTTGTGTGCGTATAAATCTCGCATCAGAAAGGATATGATTAAGAACAGGGATATCCGAGGTAAAGTAGGAGTTGCCGCAATTGAAGATAAGATGAGAAAAAATCGGTTAAGATGGTTTGGACATGTAAACCGAAGACCTACAAAGGCTCCGGTTAGAAGATGCGATTATGAGACGGAGTTAGGGAAAAGGTGGAGATGAAAACCTAGGAAGACTTTGAAAGAGACTACAAGGAAAGATATTGAGTAATTAGAGCTAACGGAAGACTTAGCGCAAAACCAAGTGCAGAGGCGTTCTAAGATTCATGCAGCTAACCCCACTTAATGAGATAAGGTTTGGTTGTTGTTGATGATTCTGTCCTCAAAAGAAACATCATGCGGAGTAAAAATTGCATTATAGTTCAAGGATCTAGTTAAACCCCGAGTGATAAAAGTTGGCAAGGAAATGATGGAACATAAAGCGCTACAGAATAAACTTCTGAACCAAAGAAATTGATTGTTCCATGACCAAGATTAGGCACTAAGGTTCCATTTTCCACTGAAACTGATTGACCTTTAATGATGATTGAAAATCATGAAGAAATTTTTTATTATTTGTCATGTGGTCAATAGCACCAGTGTCCACAACCCAAATATTTGAGCAGAATCATTAGAGAAAGCAGCTTTGAGAGCATGATAAATATGAGGCAATTGAAGTATAGGAAACACCAAGAGAGGATTTTCAAATTTACCATTTTGTTGAAGTAGTTGGGAGAGGCCAATTGAAGAAGAGGATCCAAAAAGACATCATTTGCAGAAGCATTAGCTGAAGTAGTATGATTAGCACTATTTCTCTGCATGCTACCATTACCATTGATAATGATGCTAGTAGAGGAAGCCGGAACTCTACTTCTTGGTTTGTCTTCCATTCCATTGAAATATAAATGTGATATTTCAGCAACTCCTACTCTGATACTACGCGGAAAAACAGTAAAAATTAATAGAGACACAAGTTTACGTGGTTCGGCAAATTAGCCTATGTCCACGGCAGATTAGCCTACGTCCACAGTAACTAATAGAGACAAGTTTAGGTGATTAGTCTTATTGATCATAATTTGAGAATGAACATATTCTGATGAGAGCATTTTTGCTCACCACCATAACTATGGTGTATGCTCACCACACACCTAAAAATTTGCCACGCGTCGTTTTCTCTAACTCTAGTTAACTTTAACATTAAATGTTGTCTTTTCAATTTTGAAAAAAATTAAC
The DNA here is from genome assembly GCF_963583255.1 of Pyrus communis. Classification (NCBI taxonomy): domain Eukaryota; kingdom Viridiplantae; phylum Streptophyta; class Magnoliopsida; order Rosales; family Rosaceae; genus Pyrus; species Pyrus communis. Next base: position 26,812,030 of record NC_084804.1, read on the forward strand.
CAAAATTAAGTGAAATAACACATGTCATATGTTCAAGTGCATGGTGAGTATACACCATAGTTTATTGTGGTAAGCGAATATGCTTCATATTCTGATACATATAATGAGCTCCACCACCATAAATAATAAACGCATATAGCTATACATGCATGTTCCAAGAACGTTCCTTAAGAACCCGAGAAAAGTCCCTTAGAAACACAAGCAATAAACACCACCCTGCCACCTTATAATTGTAATTAAAGCACAATGTAATTATTCCAACGGTTCAGGAAGGAAGCATCTCGCATTTCTGCAACCATATGAAATTATCTCAGGGACCAAAGTGATGTGTTATGCAAATCTTAGGGACCATTTTGATTAAAAAGCCTTATCTTTATTTACACACAAACTAATTTGATAGGATCGTACGCAACCAGAGTATTTGTGCTGTCATGCCCATTCTCCCTTTCCTTCGCTATATTGTTTGTCAATATAGGTTACCAAGCCATATTCATAGAGTAATTAAATCATAGGTGACCATGTTCACCCAATGGCTTCAACAGCTATATAATCATAGGAAATTCAGGGGCAAACAAAGAAAAGAGTGTTAACCTAAATTTCGGTTGTGTGCGCCCTTGTGAAGGTGCATCATGAGGTCTTCAGGTGAAAACGATGCATGTCAAAACACAAGCAGTTGAAAATAAAGGGTTTAGGGTAAATTTAGAATTCTCTACAATCTCACAATTCTTAAATACTACTTCAATATTTATGTGTAAATTAACTTGACACACAAATTAAACCCTATTGTTGACAATTGTAGTATATATGCAAGTAGGGATCGTTCTCGACCGGGGATTAACTAGGGATGCTAATCTACTCAAAACTGACTCAAAAACATAAAACTAGGCTTAAAAACAGAAAACTAGACTCTAATGACTCAAAACAAGCTAAATAAACTCAAAACACACAAACTAAGTTAAATTGACTCAAAACAAGTCCTAGAAAGTGATATGAACGAAAATTGAACTAAAAAGACTCAAAAGACTCAATATGGACAGATTCTGACGAATTGAAACAAAACTAACACAAATAAGAACTAATTGGTTATTTGGACGAATTTTGACTTTTACTTGACTCAAAATACTAATATAACTAAACTCAAACAGATTATAACTAAATTAAGACACAAAATATTAAAGGGGATTGATTTTGACGAAATTAATTAAACTAGGCAAATTACAAAACTAAACAGATTAGACGCTAAATTGGTTGAATTGAATGGGTAAAGGCTAGCTAGAGGGTCCTTCTCCACATATGCACATATGAAACACAAATTGATTTCCAGTTATTATCCCTTTAAACCATGAATGACAATGCCCCAAATTAATAGTGACAAGCACAAATTAACTTTCAGATTTTCCTAGTTTCATTGAATTGGATGGAATACGCATCGGCAACCAAATTATTCTTATCAAGTTCCCTAGATGAATAGCATAATAGAGATACAATAAAAAATCATTAAGCTTTGTGAAAATCATAAGCATTGACAAGGCATTCGTAACTATGAACTGCATGATACTTTTGCCCAGAATTTACTAACACAATCATGACTAGTGCCTTTTACTACTTGTGAATATAAGTTCGTAATGATTAGGTGAAATTCCCTTATATTCTAGCACCAAATTCATGCATGAAAACTAAGTATGCATCCTTAATCAACATACAAGAACAAGTTCTCAATAAATCAGTTAAGTAAATTGCATTCACAATTCAAGAAACAAAAATTGGAGGAAATCAACTCATATAAAACATATGTCCATGGCTTTAAATTCGCCTCTAACTATAAAGAAATTAGTTCCTCATGTTCATAACAATTGAAAAACAAATTAAAATAAACATGGAAACGAAACAAGGGAAGAAAGAACTCTAAAAGTCTCCAATGGAAGCCACGGCAAAATCCTTCTTCTCCCCCCAAAGTTGCGGCAAAGGTGGATTTTCTGAATATATGGTGGGTGGTGTGGTTGAATCAATGAATGGAAGAATGAATGGCTATGTGGTGTGTAAGGGGGGTGCGGCACAACTTAAATTTATATATATAGTGCACGGAAAATCCTAGGAAATCAGAATTAGGTCGTAGGGTTTGGTAGGAATCAGGTGGGAGTAGGACTAGGGTGCGGCACAAGGCTTGGGCCTCAAGAAAAGGGTCAAAACCTAATTAATTTCTGAAAAGGCTTTGCACAATCCAAATCCATAAGGAATAAGGTCAATTCAAATCAGAATCTAAGAGGAAAAAGGTTAAGGAAATTCACCAGAAATTAGGGCTTCTAGAAACTATGTATTTTGTGGCATAAATTGGGATTTCTAGAAAGAATAAAGGGGAAGGGTGCGGCACCCTTTTAGGAACAGATAAGACTTCTAGAAATCAGGTATTTAGGTCCCCTTGCAGCTGGAAATAAGGTAGAACAAGATTAGGTTAGGATAAGATAGGATAAGGTTTGGATAAGATATGGTTGTTTCGATAATGTTCCATGTTTTTTGCTCTTTCCTTATCTTCTTGTCTCAAACTTGTTTCTCCAGATTTGTAGCATGTTCCTAGCCTCTTTTGACTCCAAATTCGTCCATCCACCTTGCTCCATATGCAAGCTATCCATTCCATGCCCAAAACTGCTCCAAATGGCTCAAAAATGAACTTTCTTGCTCCTTTTGCCATTAGAACCTACAAACATACGAAAATAGCTTAAAACACTATAATAAGTAGTTATTAGCTAACTAAATGCAAGGAAACAACATAACTAAGTAGCATAAATATGCTCCTATCAAATATTTCTTTCTTCTCCATAAGGTGGTATTTATAAGATTACAAAGGAGCAATACTACAAAATAAATCAAGACAATCATTTGTCTACAAGACAAGGAAACCTAGACCAAATCAAATCATATCAAACCTAATTCAATCATATAAAATCACTAATTAAATCATGTCTAAAATACTTTCATTATTATTCCAACACTCCCCCTCAAACTCATGATGTGAAATCATGAGTTTGTTAAGAAGGAAATCTTCATTGATATGTTGTAACTAACGCTAAGTTTTTCAAAAGCCTCGCAAATAACAATCCGTCAAAACTAACGCCTCTTTTCAAATGCCTAGTTGGAACTAGCGCCAATCTTTTCAAAAGCCCAACTAGAACAAACGTCTATTTTCGAAAGCCTGACGAACCAATCATAATCCTTGGAACTAACGTCTATTTTCGAAAACCCAACTGGAACTAACACTAATCTTTTTGAAAGTACAATTGGAACTAACGTCCTTTTTCGAAATCCGATCAATAAATCTCATGATATGTTGGAACCAACGCCTCTTTTCGAAAGTCCAGTTGAAACAAACACTAATCTTTTTGAAAGTTCAACTAAAACTAACGTCTCTTTTCGGAAGCCCCAACCATCAAATCTCTTTTTTCCTACAATTCTTTTTTCATTCTTGTTTTTTTTTTCCTCTTCCTCAAACTCATAACTAAACTAAATTAAAAAAAAAATTAAATAAATAAAAAACCCCAAAAGCCTTCGTCATATGAAACGTATCCTACCTTGACAAAACTTCTGTTTTTCTTCTAATCTCTTCTCCAACATAGTGAAACCACAACTTTTTCCTTTCTTTTCTTTTCTTCATGGCAATGGAAATTTATCTTTTTCTAACAATCGTAGACAATCTTCACCCTCAAGTTCATGGCTTGTGGGTGCAAGAAGAAAATTAGCTTCGTGCACCCACAAGGAGGCGCTCATAGCAAAGTTCAACCAAGAATCGAACTCTGCTTTGATACTAAGTTGAAAATAAAGGGTTGAGGGTAGATTTAGAATTCTCTACAATCTCACAATTCTCAAATACTACAATATTTTATTCTTCTCCATAAGGAGGTATTTATAAGATTATGAAAGAGCAATAATAGAAAATAAATCAAAACAATCATTTGTCTATAACACAAGGACACCTGGACCAAATCAAATCATATCAAACCTAATTAAATCATATAAAATTACTAATTAAAATCTCATGTACGGTTTTGAAACGGAGATTTTTTTTAATCGAATGATGACCATTCGGAAGATAGATTATTAAGAGCCATACTTTGCATTCAGGTATCCAGATCGATAGTTAGCATCAGAGGAAGGGGTGGGAGAGGTAGTGGTTTGATGCATCGAACTAGTGGGCTCAATATGGGCTGCCTCACGAAATAACAATAGAGCTTTTCCAAACATTTGTAAATCATATCTCTAAAATACTTTTCTTTTTTATTTTCCAACACAAGCCTCAGCTGGAGTGACAACATATTTCGAAAGAGAGAGAATCAGTGGTTAATTCAAAGCAAAAAGAGGATTTTAGGAAACATAGAAATAAGTGCACATGTTGGCTCCCACAAGAGGTATTAGTGACAAAGATCAACTCGTATTGTGGTTGGGATATTGGATAGGGGGTGGGATAATTGCTAAAGATTATATCGACTGTGTAGTAGGGAGTTCAAAACTGAGCCTTACTGCCTCATCAGTCGGCTGTTTAGGTGGAAATCCCCAAGTTTCATTTGTGACACAAAGAACCAAAAACTGTCAAAACTAATGGAAGTCCCTTAGCATAGTCTACTATAGTTTTTGCCAGTTTCACACAATCATCATGGTCCTATTCGTTGACCTTGTATATTGGTTTAACTGATAAAGAGCGAGCAACTCCCTATGTCGTGTCATTATGATAACTCTACTACCCAAACCAAACCAATCAAATCCACCAGCTAACTTGTTTAACTGGTCCAGTTTATTCACATCATCAAGATTTAGGGCTGGTTTGGTACTGCAGTGCTTTGAAAAAATAACTGCTTCTGCTGTGTTGTGAGAATAAGCAGCTGTGAAATAAAGCAGCAGAGTGTTTGGTAAACTTTTTTGTAAAAATGTTTTTGAGAAAAAAAAAGCAGTATGACAGTGTTTGGTAAACTTTTACGTAAAACAACTGTGACTGTGTGAAATGACTAAAAATGTTATGATACTATATATGCTATTAATTTAATTTTTTTTTTTAACAAATAAAAGTGAATTACTAAATATACTTTATTTTTAAAAGAAAAATATTTATAAACCTTATCTTAAATATTAATTAGTATGACAAACTACTTCAATTGAAATATTTTTGACTGAATAGCTAAGATTCATTAGTACAATATTGTTAATGTACTTAAAAGTAGTCTAACTAGATGCATTCATCAAACTTGCCGCTATTCTATTTCTTAATGCTTCTATCTCATGTGATCCTTCAACTTGATAATTTTGTTCCACGTTCATTGGTCGTAGGCTATGTACATAATAAAACCAGGAAAGCCAATTACAATTGACTTGAAAGTTGAAAAAAATCCAATACAAAAGGAAAAAGAAATGCTAAAACAACAATTTTAACTCAAGTTCTCTCCAAATTGTAACTAATTAACCTATCAAACTTGTATCATCGACTCGACATGTGTTTTTGGGAGCACAAAACCAGCTCTTCGTTCCTCAAATGAGTACTCAATCTCCTCAGGAATCTCTTGAACTAAGTTGGTAGCGAAAGGAACTGGTGGAGGAGGAGCTGGGGTCATAGTTGTCTGCATGGGAACTAACACCGTTGATGGTGTCATTGGCGTGAAGATTGGCATCACCTTGGGAGTCTTGTTCTCGTCATCTGCAACAGTTCTAGGCTTCAGAGGAGTAGTGCCGAAAGCAACATTTTCGGATGGAATGGAAACGGGAACAGAAATGGCGGAGAAGGGTTTACGAATTGTTGGTGTCTCCACTTCAAAAGGATTTCGGGCACCAAAAGAGTGTTTTTTAATATAAAGTCCAGCAACATCTAAGCCTAAGCCTCTTCTACCTGCATATATATATATATGTTAAAATTTGATTGTCAACACGTTTTCGTATAGTGTCTGTATAGCAGGCATTTTTTTATTTCGAGACACTAGACAGCAACAGAGATATAGTGTTCCAGCGTCATGCCTCATGTTTTGTTTAAAATGAAATCAACAGAAGCTTTTGAAACATCGATGCAACGAAGAATAAAACCAAACATGTTTTTAGGTACTACTACCAGAGTCAGAGTCCCCCTTGCAAAGAAACAGATGGTGAATAACCTTCAAAGCAACTGAAATATATCTTTTTACAATATTCTCATATGTCAACTAGACACAAATGAGAACCGTTGGAGAAGAGATTAACCTGTGGACAAAGGTGAAGCCATCATCCAGATGATTGTTTAATTACTCATTTTGATTCACTCGGTCACTCTTTCTTGAATGCGGAGTACCTTTGCGTAGTATTAGTTTAGAGAACAGGTTAAATAATGAAGAAGAAAACCATATCACCTTCCTCAATTAATTTTTTGCCGACCCTCCATCCCTAATTTTTTTTTCCCAACACCCATACACTCATCCCTTCTCACTTCCCACCCCTCTTTCACTCACTTTCCCCATCCCCAAATTTAAAAATCCAAACAAATAAATAACAAAGTTTTAGACAAAAGAAGCTTACCAGAGGTGTAGCGGTAGGCAACAGAGGAAAAGGAGGAGGATGACGAGGTGCAGCGGCAGGCAACAGAGGAAAAGGAGGAGGATGACGAGGTGCAGCGGCAGGCAACAGAGGAAGAGGCGGAGAGGTTTTGAGGGAGAAGATAATCGAATCGATTCCTAATCGAAAATCTTTGCTATATGAATAAGGAAAAAACAACATATTCAAATCAAGAACAAGCAAACCAAATCTTACCGATTAAAAAATCTGGGAAAACTTACCATAGCAACATTTCAAGAATAGCAAATTCCACAGAAAACCCCCAAATATTTATCTTTTCTAATCCAATTCCTATGTTAAAACTGACCCGTGATAGTAAGAACCCACACGAACAAGCATTTGATGAACTCGGGGCACAACTCAGCAGTAAGCTAACAAATCTGTTAAATTTAACGTGAAGAGCAAGAAATACACTCACAGTTTTAGCAGACGGAGCTCACGATGTTGTGAGATTGCTGCGATTAGGGCTTAAGAGATCCTGATTTCGATTCGGGTTTGCCGAAAAGGAACGAGAATCACTTGGGTTTTTGGTGGAAGCTTGGAAAGGGCGTACGAGAGAGAGTCTGAAAGTGTGAGGAAGGCAGGATAAAGGATAAAGGAGGACAATGTTGGCAAATTGAAAAAATCATTAATGAATTACTGTTCACTTGTGTTTTTCACAATACGCTGTTTTTTTTAAGCTGCTTTTAGCAACTTCAAGTTTTTGGTTTTTTTTCATTTAAAACTTTTAAATGAAGCTGATTTGGAGTGTTTACCAAACACCAAAAACTCTCCAAACTTTTTTTGATACCTAATTTTTTCAAAATCACTTCAATACCGAACCAAGGCTTATAAGAATCTTTTACATCCCAATCTTTCCCTGTATGAGAATTATTCTTTTATCAGCATTGGCCACCTCCAATTTCTTTGGGTAAATGACAAAAAACTACCTCAACTATTGGTGCCACAACACTATCATACCTCATCAAAATTGACAATTTCATATCTAATCTTTAGAATTTGGTCCAATGTTATACCTCTGTTAGCTTGTCAATGAATTTCTCAGTTAAATGCTGACGTGGCTTGATCCGGGGCCCAGTTCCTCGCCCAGATGGATTCCACATGGCTTGATCTAGAGCCCAGTTCCTCGCCCATTAAAATTAAAATAATTAATTTAAATTAAATTTTTAAAAATTAAAAAAAAAGTAATGGAACGTTGTAAATTGTGCCTTTCGAATTGGTTTTTCCCCCCGGTACACCCAAATCCTGTCGATCTAATTCCATTCTGTTGGAAATGTGCCCTAAAACCAATCATATGATGATACTTTATGGACATTTCACATGTTAAACTAAACTAGTTTAATATTAAGGGCAAACATTATTGTTTGAGCCGTCTCATATAAATGTTATATGCTTAAACGATAAGTCCAAGGAATATGTGATTGGAAGAATGCGATCTAAAGAAGTTAGATTCATAAGACCATTATTTCGTTGACACATCCTAAACGTTCCTGATCATAGGATTGTCAATTGGGCATTGACAGTCCGTTAAGATCAGTACGTGTTATGTCTTCTCTCAGGGAGAGTGACTAGTCTCGAGTCATTGGTGTATGTGACATCAAAACAAGTACGTAGGTGCTCAATAGAGAATGAGTTCACTGAACACGATCAACGAAGAGTTCTCATATTCATGTCACATGAGAACTCATGGTTGGGATAATGCAAATTAGTCTTTTGACCTGAGGCATCACAGTTGTCTTGTGGTTAGGTCCTTAATCTTTGATTATGTCAAAGTCACTCCATCAGGAGGGTGTCCATGGCATCGTTGGGGTTAAGCCACTTAGCCATGGAGGCAAGTGAATGCACAACAAGGGATCTCTAACCTTCAAACTGTTTGAGGGAGAATACTCTATGATATGATTAAGAATCTTTGGCCAAAGTATGAATGAGATTTAGGAATGTGTTCCAAATCACATTCAAGGTAATCATATAAGCACAAGACTCACATTGGATAGTAGACATGAATAAACTATCAAACCAAACAATGTGGTCAAGAGTATTGTATTAGAGAAAGACCGTATTGCATTTGTAATCCTAAAACTGAATAGGTTCTCCACCTCTTCTTATTAGCTTGGGTAACCATGACATGCTGCTAGGCGTCAACCATGGTTTGTGGAAGCCCTAAAAGTGTATTATCACTAACGGGAGAATTGAAAGTAAGTTTCAATTCACAATCGATTTGAAAGAGTTTGAATCGCCCACTGCCTCGCTAAAAGGAACCTAATGGATTGTACACCGTGTAAGGTAGAGATTGAAGATTCAACGGAGATGAGTAAGAATAATTAAATGGTTTAATTATTTATGGCAAGGATTAATTAATATGATTATTAATCAAACGAATAAGTTCGTTAAAAGACCTCGGGATAGTTTTGGACCTTAAGGCCCAATGGGCTTCGAACGTCAAGACCATTGACTTAAGTTGTGTGACAACTTAATGAATAATGATTCACAAAGGCCCAAATAGCCCAATGAATACCCTAAGGCCGGCCATTTAGAGAAAGAGTGGGTTTTGGACTTATTTACAAGTTTGCCACTCAAATGAATTAAGGTATAAGTGTGACTTTATAGCCAAAATTTATTTAGGGTTGTTTTTGGGGAAATTGGAGAAATACAGACTCTCCTTTCTCTCTAGATATGGCCGGCCACCCTTGAGGAAAACATCTAGCAATCTTACTTCCTCAAGGTCACTCATTTCTTCTCCAATTTTACCTTGGTGTGGAGACTTAGAGGTTCTCAATTTTGGGAACTTGGAGAAACCTTTTCATCCATCCAAATCCATGGATCTAAGATGCAAGGAATGAAGGCCCTCTCTTTGGGTGATTAGCCTTTGCTTATGCAAAGAGGAATCTACAAAGGTATTGATTTCTCAACTCACTTTGTTTTGAGTTGAGTCTTGGTTCACCTATCTACTAGGCTTTGAAGTTCATGGGTTAAGTTTTGTTTTTGAGTGCATATAAACATGATTCCACCTTTTAATTGTTAATTGCATGTTGTTGATGTTGCTCAAATAAACTTGTTTTTCACAAATCTTCCTTCAAGTGGTATCAAGAGCCTAAGTCTAGTAGTTGGTGAATCCTTTTGGGTTTTGTAGTTCATAGTTTGTGATTTGAATGTTATAATTGTTACAAGCTTTATTCTTGCTTCTTTGAATGTAAATTTTGTTAGAAAATTTGTCATCTCAAATGTTGTAGATGTAGTTCATATGAACATGACTTTTGGAGCTAAATTTTGGTGCCATGTTTTTGGGGAAATTCGGCCAAATCCAAAGGGTGGATTTTTGGGTTCTTGTTTGACTTGTTAAAAGTGTTTTAAAGTGACTTTTGGAACCCCTATGTACCCTAGTATGGTTGTATGTTATTTCCCTTAAGTTTGAGTGGTTTTGGTATGTTTTTGGGTGAAGAATGTTCATGGAGCTCTTATGGGTTTTCATGGATGTTCTTCATTGTTCTTGATATGTTCTTGCCAAGAACAAAAGGTTTGGTGTTTTGATTCAAAGTTTTGATTTATTTCATAAAGTTTTTGTTTTGAAATATTTCTTATGTTTAAATATCTTAGATATTTGTTTTGAAAAATTAAAGAAATTTTAGTGGGTACGTGTGTAATGATTTATTCCATTTCACACACCCCACTTACAAAACTTTGAAATTTTTTTATATACTTTGCTTCAATGGCCGGCCACCCTACTCAATTAGGGTCCTTGTGGGGCTTTTATGCAATTACATAAAGTTTTGATACTTTTGTGTATTTGTACTTTGACCCAAAAGTTTACGTTTTTACGTAAAGGTCCAAAATCACTAAAAGGACAAATTGTTTTGCTCCTTTAATGAAGTTTTAGCTTTTGTGGAAATTTTTGGGTTCTAGTTGTAATTACATGAAGTAGTGGACTTTTGTGTTTTTACAAAGTGACCCCAAGAGTTTTTGTTTTAACAAAGTGACCCAAATTGTTGTGGTCATTGTTTTTGGCCCAAAACAAAATGAGAACAAAATTGTTTTGTCTCTTTAAATGAGAATTGGATTTTCATTTCATTTAGCTCCATTTAAATCAATTCTATGGATACAAAAACCAAATGAAAATGTTGCATTCAAGTTTAATTAGTTAAAGCGTTAATTAATTAAAGAAAGGGTGATTATGAACCTAAGCCTACTATAATTGAGCTATGTGAAAGGCCGTTTCAAATTTGTTTGAACCATGGGAATGTGTAGATTAAATTTTGGTTGTAATTTGATATGATCAATTGTTGTAAAAGAGCATAAGCTCTTCTTTACTTTAAAGTAATTTGATTTGATCAATTGTTGTAAAAGAGCATAAGCTCTTATTTACTTTGAAGTACTCATTTCCTGTTTTATTCGATATGCATGAAATTGGAGTAGTTGGGTCCAACGCCCAATAAGACAACATGCCTTAATGTGATTAAACGCGTAACTAAAATCAATCACCATCCCTAGACCGAGATTCAACACTAGGCTCGTGTTGAATCGAATCAAAGGTTCATAGTCATCCTAAGGCCCTAAGGCAACTATATAGTCCATCAATGAATGCAAATCTTATGTTAGTAGTACCATATAGTCTTGCTTTAAAAACCGTTTTAAAAGCATAGTGGGAGTATTATATACTACTAAATCAATCATATGGACCAATAGTTGTAATAGGACCAAAATGTTTTAATTGGATTAAAATGTATGTTTATATGTGATGAGACCTAAAACCCTCAACAAACCATTATTAAGTTGATAAACGAGAGATGTTTTGAACATTTCTTCGTAGCCCTTCCACCGTGGTGGGCTCCAATCGTTTGTGACTCATGCACCGGCTTCACCCTATAATGGGGAAGTACAAGTATGTGCTTACATCCAAGAGGAGTCAATAAACATATGATGAGGTGAATGTAGACAACGAGTATGACCAACATGATATAATTCTGAGGTTGTGCTTGAACCTCTACATAAACTAAGCATGGTGGGAATAACTTAACTAAGTGCAATGGTGCCAACATGATATAATTCTGAGGCATTTATTCTCTAGAGGCCAAACTAGATGGGTAATTACAAGAGTTGTAAATGACTAAAGTATTATTCTCTCATCATTATTTTTGCTAACCAACATGATATAATTATGAGGTGGGCTTGGTAATGGTGAGTCTCCCATACCCCGCTAAGAGTTCAATATAACTCTCGAATTCCGATGAGGGATATGGAATTTGCCAAAAATAGTGGGTGGTGCTATTTGATTTAAAGACCCGAATCAAATGGCTTAAAATCAATCAATTTATATTCGTTATGTATTTGTTTACTAATATATTTGCAAACGCTATCCAAAACTTGACAAAGAAAAGCCGAATGCTTTAATTTCCGGACTTAGTTCTACAATCCCATAGATTGTCTTTAATGGCTTGTAGATGTAACTAAGTAGTCTCATCCTCACAATCTTCCTATTGATAATGTATCATTGGAAGAATATGTTAGATAAGTCTAACATGAGAAGGACAACACTTTTAATGTCATAATTCTTCAAATACAAATTGTTGTATGAAGAAATGAGAGTTGCCTTGAACAACTCTTGAAAGTTTGTAATTATGTTTAGAACATAATGGTTGGTTGACAAAAATAGTCCATCAACATGGACTTATGATGATTTTGAATCATTGAGTGTTGAAGTGTTAAACCACTTAACGAGACGGAAATTAGGCAAGGACTTCACCTTTGTGTCCCTATCCTAATGGTTCACTAAGTTTATTGTAAACTATATAGTGAACAATAACCACACACTCTCCAAATTGTTTGATGTGTATAACACAATTGAAATAAGTTTCAAGAGAGATAGTGGGAGTTTAGGGACCATGACTATTGTAGTCAAAGGAGAAGTCAAATGAAGAAGGCAAAATAACTCCAAGGGAACAAACTTTCTTTATGAAAGGATGGACATTGGAAGGGGTATTTGCAAGAAATGTCTTGCAAGTGTCAAGAACACACCTTTTGAAGGTGTTGTAAAATGTTCTTGAAAAGTTCATAACAGTTGGTTCTTCTACTTGAATGCATGATTCTGTATTAGTAACTATGTTTTACAATTGTTGTAAAAGTGTGCTAATAAAAAGTAGAAGATTAATGAGAGAAGAGAAAGTACTTCACATTCGGAAAGTGAATAAAATATAGATCTCTGCGAAAGCGGATTGTACTTACTTCCTCATATGAACTACCAAAGAAATTGGAAAATACTAAAGATTGTCTTTACATTCCAATTTTAAGGAACTTAAATCCATCACTATAGTAGAGATGGATAAATGTTTTGTTTGACAAAACATTGTTCTTTATTAATCAATAATTAGATTATTGTAATTTAATTGGTTGTCTCTATAGTAGAGATGATGTGGTAGTTTAACTGTTTAGAATACGATGATGCTTAAAACCCAAAAGGTTGCAAGGTAGTGACTAATCCCAACTGAGTTGTGATACCTCTAAAACATAAGTTACGAGTTGGTCATAGATGGATGCTTTGGATCGTTAGATCCGGATCCAATACCTTCTTGTTAAAATTGTATAGAGGCGAAATGTTCGAATCTTTATTCTTTTGGAAAGAAGAAAGAATCACAAAGTTGTTGAGGTTAATTCACTTAGATGTTAGTGGCACTTGTCCACAACATAATACTGCTCATGTTGTATGACATTCACCGAAGATCACTCTCGGTTGGACTATAGTTTATTTTGAATAAACACAAGTCCGAATACTTTGCAAAAGGTTTCAAAGAATTCAAGAAATGTAAGTAGATGAGTAAGACGTCTAAAGTATTTACCTCCTTAGATTTGATCCAAGGAAAAAGTAACACTTTAGATTAATTTCCTTGAAAATATCAAGGAAAGTAGCATCGTAAGATAATGAATTTCTCCATTAGGAGAAGAATGAACATGAATAAGATTTAGTTCGTTGGACATTATCAATTACCCATATATATATTATATATACTTCTAAGACAACCTAGTTCCTATACCACAAGTTCCAAGGTAGTCCAGAAGGATTTATAAACCGTCTCAGTTGAATGGTTTGAACTTTATGACTATGTCATAGAGTTGCACTTCTTAATTCGAAAGAAATAAGAATGAAAATCCTTATGACTATTCACAGCTAATTGGTAGCTTAAGGTGACTACACTCAAAGAGAATGGTTGACTTTGAAGAAACCATCTTTGACGTAGTCTTGGTTTCAATTAATTCGAAGATTGCTAGCTACAACTAAATGGTGATTTAATGTTTGGACATAATATGTGTTTTCGAAACCATTATTAAGATAGTCTTGATAATATATGTCTAAAACTATAAATCACAAGACAGGTTAGTTGTAGAGATCCATCCATCATGGATCTTAGCAAGCTAGTGGGAGCTATAAGCGTCTTATGAGAAAAGATCAATTGTTTGATTTCTCATAAAGATGTAAATGAATCTTTTGTTTACTAGGTTTACAAAAGATTAGTGGGAGTTAATCGTATTCCTAAATTTAAATATATATATATGATATATTAATTTTTGGAAATGAAAAGAGTACTTCTTCGTTAAAGTTATTCTATAACAATAGAATGTATATGGGAGATATAGTCTATATAATGGAAAGGAAATCTATAATGATATATTTCAAGATATAATTGGATTATATCAATCCCTAAAATAGACAAGAGATGCTAGGAAGTTTCTCATTTGATGATAAACTTCAATTAGAATGACAATTCTAGTGAGACTAGGAAGTTGTTCTTCTCAAAGGGAATGTACCCTTTGACTCCCAAAGAAATAATGCGTAAATAGAATCCTTTATGCATAAGCAGAAATGTGATTTATGTATTTCATATTGTATGAAAAACATTGATATAAGATGTAACTAGAAAGGTACAAGACAATATCAGTGCAACCCAGGATCAGAACCATGGCAACTGTCAAGTGAGTCCTTAAGTATTTGAGAAATACTAAAGGATATATTACTCAATAATTGAGAAAGAATTAGAGTAACGTAATGGAAGCGTAAATGTATTAGATTATGAATCTAATCCATCATTGGATATTTCTTCATTATGAATGAAGAGATAAACAGATATCTCTTTATTATGACTAAAAGGATATTCGGATGGAAACATTAAAGTAATGACTTTAGTGTGTTCCATTATGAATGCAAAATATATTGCCATATAGAAGTTTACAACAATGTTGTTTGGATGGGAAAGTTCATTTATGAACTCTCTATTCGGTTCCAACCAGAAAGTGTATGACACTAATGGGGCGATAGCTCAAGCCAGGGAATCAAGGTCTCATCAAGGTTCGAACTCAAATGAGAGACTGAACCACATGATTGAGAATCATGTATAATGGTGGCGTCGTTATTCTCAAGGTTGCTTCAATGGATAACATATAGATATCCATCTTGTTTAGGCCTACTACTTAGCCATTTATGAAATGACTACAGAAGAGGTATCATCACTGATGACTAAGTTGATTGGCTCTAGTGCAAGTGGGAGATTGTTGGAAATGTGCCCTAAAACCAATCATATGATGATACTTTATGGACATTTCACATGTTAAACTAAACTAGTTTAATATTAAGGGCAAACATTATTGTTTGAGCCGTCTCATATAAATGTTATATGCTTAAACGATAAGTCCAAGGAATATGTGATTGGAAGAATGCGATCTAAAGAAGTTAGATTCATAAGACCATTCTTTCGTTGACACATCCTAAACGTTCCTGATCATAGGATTGTCAATTGGGCATTGACAGTCCGTTAAGATCAGTACGTGCTATGTCTTCTCTCAGGGAGAGTGACTAGTCTCGAGTCATTGGTGTGTGTGACATCAAGACAAGTACGTAGGTGCTCAATAGAGAATGAGTTCACTAAACACGATCAACGAAGAGTTCTCATATTCATGTCACATGAGAACTCATGGTTGGGATAATGCAAATTAGTCTTTTGACCTGAGGCATCACAGTTGTCTTGTGGTTAGGTCCTTAATCTTTGATTATGTCAAAGTCACTCCATCAGGAGGGTGTCCACGGCATCGTTGGGGTTAAGCCACTTAGCCATGGAGGCAAGTGAATGCGCAACAAGGGATCTCTAACCTTCAAACTGTTTGAGGGAGAATACTCTATGATATGATTAAGAATCTTTGGCCAAAGTATGAATGAGATTTAGGAATGTGTTCCAAATCACATTCAAGGTAATCATATAAGCACAAGACTCACATTGGATAGTAGACATGAATAAACTATCAAACCAAACAATGTGGTCAAGAGTATTGTATTAGAGAAAGACCGTATTGCATTTGTAATCCTAAAACTGAATACGTTCTCCACCTCTTCTGATTAGCTTGGGTAACCATGACATGCTGCTAGGCGTCAACCATGGTTTGTGGAAGCCCTAAAAGTGTATTATCACTAACGGGAGAATTGAAAGTAAGTTTCAATTCACAATCGATTTGAAAGAGTTTGAATCGCCCACTGCCTCGCCAAAAGGAACCTAATGGATCGTACACCGTGTAAGGTAGAGATTGAAGATTCAATGGAGATGAGTAAGAATAATTAAATGGTTTAATTATTTATGGCAAGGATTAATTAATATGATTATTAATCAAACGAATAAGTTCGTTAAAAGACCTCGGGATAGTTTTGGACCTTAAGGCCCAATGGGCTTCGAACGTCAAGACCATTGACTTAAGTTGTGTGACAACTTAATGAATAATGATTCACAAAGGCCCAAATAGCCCAATGAATACCCTAAGGCCGGCCATTTAGAGAAAGAGTGGGTTTTGGACTTATTTACAAGTTTGCCACTCAAATGAATTAAGGTATAAGTGTGACTTTATAGCCAAAATTTATTTAGGGTTGTTTTTGGGGAAATTGGAGAAATACAAACTCTCCTTTCTCTCTAGATATGGCCGGCCACCCTTGAGGAAAACATCTAGCAATCTTACTTCCTCAAGGTCACTCATTTCTTCTCCAATCTTACCTTGGTGTGGAGACTTAGAGGTTCTCAATTTTGGGAACTTGGAGAAACCTTTTCATCCATCCAAATCCATGGATCTAAGATGCAAGGAATGGAGGCCCTCTCTTTGGGTGATTAGCCTTTGCTTATGCAAAGAGGAATCTACAAAGGTATTGATTTCTCAACTCACTTTGTTTTGAGTTGAGTCTTGGTTCACCTATCTACTAGGCTTTGAAGTTCATGGGTTAAGTTTTGTTTTTGAGTGCATATAAACATGATTCCTCCTTTTAATTGTTAATTGCATGTTGTTGATGTTGCTCAAATGAACTTGTTTTTCACAAATCTTCCTTCACATTCCTAATTCCAGAAAAAGAAGAACCCTAACCCTAGTTCTCGCAACTCCAAATCTCGAACATTCAAATTAGAAATTCAGCGAAAAACCCAAATCATCTTGTTGATTCGCTTCCCTAACTTCATTGGTGTTGGAAAGGGGTTTCATCTGGGTTCCATTGGCTTTGAAGAAAAATTGAAGGATTCGACATGGGGTGGTACATGCGTGAGGTTCCCAAAGAAACGACGCCTACCTATTGTAAGGTTTTTTTTTTTTTGTGTTTTTGTTGATTCCAAATGCATACTGGACTTATTTTTTTGGAATGAGTTGAATGTGGGTTTTGTTTATTCTTGTTTGAAAAGGTGGATTCATGCTTTGTGAATTTGAAATGGTACTTGAGGTGTTGGAATGAGTTGAATATGGGTTTTGTTTATTCTTGTAGCATTGTTTATTCTTGTTTGAAAAGGTGGATTTATGCTTTGTTAATTCGAAATGGTTCCTAGGGTGTTGGAATGGGTTAAATGTGGATTTTATTTATTCTAGTAGCATTGTTTATTCTTGTTTGAAAATGTGGTTTATGCTTTCTTAATTCGAAATGGTTACTAAGTTGTTGGAGAATGGGTTTGTTGCTTTGTTGCTTTGTTTATTCTTGTGAAGATAGTGGTTTGTTGCTTTATTGCTTTATTGCTTTGTCTATTCTTGTTAAGAAATGATTAATGTGCTTTGGCGGTTTGCATATGATAGGAGCATATTTATGCGACTTAGTTAGCTTCTTTTTCTTGCATTTACATAGTTAGTTTCCATTTATTATAGTGTTTTAAGCTATTTTTGTGTGTTTGTAGGTCCTAACGGCAAAGTTGGTAAGAAAGTGCATTTTTGAGCTATTTGGAGTAGTTTTGAGCATGGAATGGATAACTTGCATAAGGAGCAAGGTGGATGGATGAATTTGAAGTTCAAGAGAGGCTAGGAATGTGCTTAATATCTGGAGAAACAAATTTGGAACCATTGAAGATAAGGAATCAGCTACAAAGAAGGAACATTATCCAAACAAACCTTATCTTATCCAAACCTTATCCAACCTTATCTTATCCTATCCTAATCTTTTGCTACCTTAATTCCTGCTGCAAAGAGGACTCATTTTCATATTAAATCACCTAAATATCAGGTTCTAGAAGCCCTATTTTCGTGCCCTAAGTTGTGCCACTGATAGGAGCATATTTGTGCTACTTAGTTATGTTGTTTCCTTGCATTTAGTTAGTTAATTATTACTTCTTTTAAGCTATTTTTGTATGTTTTTAGGTCCTAATGGCAAAAGGAGCAAGAAAGTGCATTTTGGAGCCATTTGGAGCAGTTTTGGGCATGGATTGGGTAGCTTAACTATGGAGCAAAGTGGAAGGATGAAATTAAAGTCAAGAGAGGCTAGGAAAGGCTACAAATCTGGAGAAAGAAGTTCAAATGCAAAGAAGATAAGGAAAGAGCAAGAACTAAGGAACCTTATCCAACCTTATCTTATCCTATCCATCCTTATCCTTTCCTAAATCTAACATTATCCTATCTTATCCTATCCAAATCAGGTTGTGCCATAAATCTAGCAATTTAGAAGGGATTAGTTCTACATTTAAACACCTAATTCAGATTCTAGAAGCCTAATCCCTTTGTATGCCGCATGTAGGCCATTCCTTGTAGGTTTAGGAGTTGTAATCCTTCCTTTATACCTATGTCGTGAGTCCTTGTCCATTTAGGTCCATAAATCTATCTCAAACATCCTTTCTAGAAGCCTTATCTTTCTCCTACAAATGTGCCACACATATCCTTCTAGAAACCCCAAGTCTATGCCGTGTATTCCCTATCCCATTCCCCTTTGGCTTCTGCCATGTCTTAGTCCTTTTCCCCTAGGGTTGTGCAAACCTTTTCCCAACTAAATTCTACCACACCCTAATCTGATTTCCCTAGGGATTGAGTCCTATAAATACAAACCTTTGCCACACCATTCAATCCATCCATTCACTCATTCATTCATTCATACTTTCAGCCATCAAACACCACAATTCACACCACATCACCCTAGTGCTGCAAACAAGGAAGGAAGGAAGGAGAGGAGGACTTGTGCAATTTTCCATCCAAGGGAGTGCCATGCATGCCATTGGAGTGTGGAGCGTTTCTTGGTTCTTTCTATCCTTAGTTTTAGTTCAATGTTTATGTTAGTTTGGTTTTCAATTATAATGAACATGTGGAACTAATTTCTTTTTGGTTGGAGGTGAATTCGAAGCCATGATTATATGTTTTATATGAATTGATTCCATCCAGTTATTGTTTTTTAAGGCATGAATGTGATTTGCTTATCTAAGTTATTAAAACTTGTTTATGTATGTGGGTTGGGGGTCGACACTTAATTTGCATGCATGAATTTGATGCTAGAGTATAAGGGGGTCTCACGTAATAGTTATTCACTTATATTCACAAGTAGTGGAGGTTGCTAGTCATAATCGTGTTAAGTAAATCCTTGGTATGAGTCTCGTGCGTTTCATAGTGATGAATGCCTTGTCAATGCTTATGATTTTTACAAAACTTAATGACTTTTGATATGTATCTTTGTTATGCATTTCATACAAAGAACTTGAAAACGATAATTTGGTTGTAATGCGTATTCATTCAATTCAATGAAAAAAGGAAAATTTGAGGGTTAGTTGTGTGATGCAACTAACTTGGGGCGTTGTCATTCATAGTCTAAAAGAATAATAACTGGAAATTGGTTCATATGCATATATCATGTGTGGAGAAGGACCCTCTAACTAGCCTATTGGTTCATATGCATATATCATATGTGGAGAAGGACCCTCGAACTAGCCTTTCACCCATTTAATTCACCTAAATTCGTTTTTACAAAGTGTTTTATGCAAAGTTTCTGTTTTAAGTTTTAATTTCGTTAAAAACAATCCCCCTTTCATTTAGTCTTGTTATTTGAGTCAAAACCTGTTTTCTTTTAGTCTTTTGAGTCAAGTTAAGTTTTATTTTCGTCAAAATCACTTGTTAGGTCTAAAATTGAATCTTTTTGAGTGTGTGTTGCTGTTTTGAGTGTTTTAAGTTAGTTTTGAGTCTATAGAGTCTAGTTTAGTGTTTTTGAGTCTTATTTATATTGATTAGCATCCCTAGTTAATCCTCGGTCTAGAACGATCCCTACTTACATATCTACTACAATTGTCACAAATAGGATTTAATTTATGCGTCAAGTTAATTTTCACATCAAATTTTGGCGCCGTTGCCGGGGATTAGCAAACTTGCTAATCCCTTTTGTTTGTGTCATGTCAAATTGTCTAATTTGTGTCTTTGTGTCTTTTTGTTTAAGTTTGCCGTGCCTTTTAAATTGGTTGTTGATTTGTTTTTATTCTTTGTTTCAGGTACTAGTTTATGACTCGTTGTTCTCAACCTATTCGTGCAAACATATTGGATTTTGACAACAATTTTGAACGAACCTTGAGAAGAAAGAGGAAGCAACTGGAACCTAATCCACCTAGTTCAAGTTCAGATTCCGAATCTGAATTTGAAGAAGAAGAAAGCATAGCAGCGGACAATCGAACAATCAAAGAACTTTCGATCTCAGGATTAGACAATGTTGTGCCTTTATGCATTCAATATCCTATGGCCGCCCAAGGCAAGACCAATGAGTTCGAATTGAAGTCTAGCTTATTGCATCACATTCCCAAATACCATGGGATGTCCATGGAAGATCCAAACAAGCATCTTAAGAAGTTTGAAGTGGTATGTTCAAGCATGACACCCATCAATGTCGATGGGAGCATTTTGAAGATGAAGGCCTTTCCATTCTTTCTTTTGGAAAAGGCTAAGGATTGGCTATACGAATTGGCACTCGGAACCGTCACTTCTTGGGAAAGCATGAAGCGGGCATTCTTAGAGAAATTCTTCCCAACTTCAAGAGTGATTCTTTTGAGGAAGAAAATTAGCGGCATTCAACAAAACCAAGGGGAGTCTTTTCCAGCATATTATGAACGTTTCAAGACTTTAGTTGCATCATGCCCTCAACATCAAATGAAGGAAGAACTTTTAATTCAATATTTCTACGAAGGACTCCTTCCAATTGAGAGACAAATGCTAGATGCCTCGGCGGGAGGTGCTTTGGTTGACAAAACACCAGTGGCTGCCAAGGTTTTAATTGCTAATCGAGCCTTGAATGCAAGACAATATGAAGGTGTTAGACAAAGAGACACCCCATGGCAACAACAAGTGAATGAGGTAAGTGCAATTTCTAAAATTCAATCTCAATTAGCCAATCTCACTATGTTTGTGTCTCAGGTTGTTGAAGGATCCAAAGTGCAAGGAAGTACACCAAGTGTGTGTGGCGTGTGCTCTATGCAAGGGCGCCTCAATGATCAATGTCCTCAATTGATAGAGAATGGAGGATGGGAAAGCGCCAATGCCATAGGTTATCAAGGCCAAAATCCATAAAGGAATGATCCATACTCAAATACATACAATCCGGGATGGAAAGATCATTCAAATTTCAAATGGAGGAAGCCTCAACAACCCCAAACTCACGGCAATGGAGGAGGATTTCAACCACCTCCTGGGATATATCAAAAGCCATTCCCATAATCTCAACCTCAATTACAACCTACTCAACCAAATTTAAGTTTGTCAATGAATAATGATAATGTTATTCAATTACTAACTACCTTGTTGCAGGGCTATCAAAATCAAGCAAAGGAGATAGGAAAATGAAGAAAGAAATAGGACAAATGGCGGAATTCATGGGCCAATTTAGAGAGGAAGGTAAATTGCCTAGTTCAACAATCGTCAATCCGAATGGAGGTTTTGAAACCGCCAAGGCAATCACGTTGAGAAGTGGTAAGGAGGTTGGAACCACCCCAAAACCGTCCAAAACAAGCCAAGAAGAAGACACACTACTGCAAGAAGTGGATGAACAAGGAGCAAAGGCCACGGCAAGGGTGGAACAAAGCTTGCTGCAGCCACCTATTGTCCTAAAACCGTCCAACACCACCAAGGTAAGTCCAAATTCAACTTTGTCAAGTTCTATTCCACTAAATGTGCCATTTCCTAGCAGATTTAGGCAATCAAAGAAAGAAGAGAATGAGAAGGACATTCTGGAAACCTTTAGGAAAGTTCAAGTCAATATTCCATTCCTTGATGCAATCAAGCAAGTCCTAAGTATGCGAAAGTTTTGAAAGAGCTTTGCACAACAAGGAAGAAGATTTCTAACAAAGAGGTAGTCCAGGTAAGTGAGAATGTTTCGGCGGTGTTACAAAGAAAACTACCACCTAAATGCAAAGATCTGAGTAGTTTTACAATTCCTTGTGTTATTGGAAATACTAAGTTTGAACATGCTATGCTAGACTTAGGAGCTTCAATTAATGTCTTGTCTTACTTAATTTATGTATCTATGAACTTAGGAGAGCTTAAAAACGATGGTGTGATTATCCAATTGGCCGATCGTTCTAATGCCTATGCAAAATGAGTTTTGGAAGATGTTTTGGTGCAGGTTAACAATTTGATCTTTTTGGCGGACTTTTACGTGCTTGACATGGAAGATTCAACCCATTCTACACCATTCCCGATCATACTTGGGAGACCTTTCATGAAAACAGCCCACACCAAGGTCGATGTGTTCAAAGGGACTTTAACGATGGAATTTGATGGGGAAGTTATTGATTTCAATCTTTCTAAAACTATTAAATATCCTAAAGATGATCATTCTCGTTTCTCTATTGATATATTTGATTCATTGGTGCAGGATTTTCTTGATTCGTTGGACAAAGAGCCACTTGAAACAACAATGGCCGAAGGATTGGTCTTAACACCCAATCTGGCCGTGCATGATGATGAAGTTGGCGAGATGGTGGCTGCACTTGAATCATTGCCAGAATATCAAAGTAAGCCCCCAATCCCAATTTCAATTCCCGTTTCTACGAACAAGTTGTTACCTTCAGTGATTCAGGCACCCATTCTTGAACTTAAACCATTGCCAAGTCACTTGAAGTATGTCTATTTGGGAGACAAAGAAATGTTGCCCATCATTGTTTCTTCATCACTCACGGCAATGGAGGAGGAGAAATTGGTTCGAGTGTTGAAAGAGCACAAAACAGCCATAGGATGGACCTTGGCCGATATTAAGGGAATTAGCCCTACAACATGCATGCATCGCATACTTCTAGAAGAGGGGGCTAAACCAACTCAAGAGGCTTAACGTTGATTCAACCCTCCAATGATGGAAGTGGTGAATAAGGAGATTATCAAATTACTTGATTGTGGAGTGATTTATCCTATCTCAGATAGCGGTTGGGTTTCACCAGTTCAAGTTGTGCCAAAGAAATTCGGAGTGATGGTGGTGAAGAATGCCGAGAATGAGCTTGTGCCAACACGTATCCAAACAGGTTGGAGAGTTTGCATTGATTATAGAAAGCTCAACACCACCACAAGGAAGGACCATTTCCCTTTACCATTCATTGATCAAATGCTTGAAAGGTTAGCCGGTCATTCTTTTTATTATTTTCTTGATGGTTATTCAGGATATAATCAAATTGTCATAGCTCCGGATAACCAAGAAAAGACCACTTTCACGTGTCCCTTTGGTACTTTTGCTTATCGTCGCATGCCATTCGGTTTATGCAATGCACCTGCCACCTTTCAAAGATGCATGGTAAGTATATTTTCAGATTTTGTGGAGAAGATTATTGAAGTTTTCATGGATGATTTTAGTGTATTTGGTGATTCCTTTGATGATTGTTTACATAATCTCACTTTAATCTTAGAACGATGCATTGAAACTAACCTTGTTTTAAATTGGGAAAAATGTCATTTCATGGTAAAACAAGGCATAGTTTTAGGGCATATAATTTCGCCCAAGGGTATTGAGGTTGATAAATCAAAAATAGATCTTGTACGCTACTTACCCTTTCCTACTTCGGTTAGAGAGGTTCGTTCTTTTCTTGGACATGCAGGATTCTATAGGCGATTCATCAAGGACTTTTCAAAGATTTCCAACCCCCTTTGTCGACTTCTCCAAAAAGATGTCCCATTCAAGTTCGATGAGGAATGTGAGAAGGCCTTCAAACACCTCAAGGAGATGCTCACTTTGGCCCCCATCATTGTTCCACCAGATTGGAGCCTTCCTTTTGAGCTTATGTGCAATGCCTCAGATTATGCATTAGGAGCTGTTTTAGGCCAAAGGAAGAACAAGCAACCACATGTCATCTATTATGCATCCCAGACCTTGAATGATGCCCAGTTGAACTACTCCATAACGGAAAAACAACTTTTTGTTGTTGTTTTTACTTTAGATAAATTTCGTTCGTATTTACTTGGTACTAAAGTTATAATTTACACTGATCATGCAACGTTGAAGTACTTACTCACCAAGAAAGAGGCTAAACCAAGGCTTATTCATTGGATGCTTCTACTTCAAGAGTTCGATATCAAAATTCGAGACAAGAAAGGAAGTGAAAACGTGGTGGCTGACCACTTGAGCCGTATGGTGCATGAAGAAGAGGTTGTGCCTATCCCAGAGACATTCCCAGATGAGCAGTTGATGTCCATCGAGGTAAGTGAGCCATGTTATGCCGATTTAGTGAATTATTTGGTGTCTAAACAAGTTCCAAGCAACATAAATAAACACCAACGTGATAAACTTAAAAGGGAGGTTTGGTTTTATGTGGGATAATCCTTATTTGTGGAAATATTGTGCGGATCAAATCATTTGTAGAACACGCATGAATTAGAGTTTAATTCAATTTTAACTTTTTGTCACACTTATGCATGTGGAGGTCACTTTGGCACTCAAAGGACGACACGTAAAGTACTTAAATGTGGTTTTTATTGGCCAACTATATTTAAGGATGCTAGAACTTTTTGCATAACATGTGATCGTTGCCAAAGAACCGGAAATATAGGTCCAAAAGACCAAATGCCGCAGACACCTATCCATGGTGTCGAAATTTTTGATGTTTGGGGCATTGATTTAATGGGTCCTTTTCCTTCATCTCATGGTTTCCTTTATATTTTACTTGCGGTTGATTATGTGTCGAAATGGGTGGAAGCAAAAGCCACCCGTACTAATGATTCCAAAGTGGTTGCAGATTTTGTCAAAACTAACATATTTGCTAGATTTGGAATGCCAAAAGTTCTTATAAGTGATGGAGGGTCTCATCTTTGCAATCAAACCATTGAAGCTTTGCTCAAGAAATATAACGTCACACATAAGGCGGCAACACCTTATCATCCTCAAACAAGTGGGCAAGCCGAGGTTTCTAATCGGGAAATCAAGCAGATTTTGGAGAAGACCGTTGGGCCAAACCAGAAGGATTGGAGTTTGCGTTTGAATGATGCATTGTGGGCATATTGTACGGCCTACAAAACACCAATTGGAATGTCCCCATTTCGGCTCATCTATAGGAAATCATGTCATCTTCCCGTTGAATTGGAGCATAAAGCACATTCGGCCGTCAAAACGTTCAACATAGACATTGATGCCGCTGGAATCCATAGGAAGCTTCAATTGAATGAGCATGAGGAGATCAGGCATGAAGTGTACTAGAACGCTTTTATTTACAAGGAGAAGTCAAAGGCATTCCATGACAAGATGATTCGTAGCAAGACTTTTGTTTTAGGGTAGAAAATGCTACTCTTCAATTCCCGCCTTCGCTTGTTTCCAGGTAAGTTACGTTCTAAATGGATTGGCCTGTTTGTTGTTATTAATGTATTTCCTTATGGTGCAATCTAAATTCAAAGTTTAAAGACAGGGCAAGAATTCAAAGTGAATGGACATCGTTTGAAGCCATACTATGAGAACTTTGAAGAGCATGTCATAGATGGTGCAAGCTTCCATGCCGTGGGCCCCAATAAAGCTTAAGGGGAAGAATCGTCTGGCTGGAAGACGTTAAAGCAAGTGCTTCTTGGGAGGCAACCCATGCAAATAAAGAAGAACTAGGAAGCTCCAACACTCTATAACCAGATTTGCGTTCCCAAAACCCTACTCTTTATTGCTTTTACTTTGCCATGTTTGTCATGTTTGTTCGTTGTGTTATTTGGTTGTTTGTTTGTGAGTCTATGCTTAAAACATTGAGGACAATGTTTGGTTTAAGTGTTGGGGGGGGGGTGTAACCAAAGTGTTTTTCATGAAAATTCGTGGGATTTTATCACCTATCACTTATAAAGTTGTTATTCACTGTTTTTAAGTGTTTTTAGTGAATTTTTAAGTGTTTTTATGGGTCTTAAACAGAAAATCCGAAAATTTGAAGAAAAAATCGAAAAAAAGTGTTTTAAAAACCCAAAAAGAGTTGTTTTTAGAGTCGTTTTCGATTTTATGTTTGTTTGTGTCTTCAGATACCTTCCAACACAATGATGAGGATTTGGTTTTTAATTGCATGACTATTAAAGAAAGTTACAAACATGGATGGAAGTTTGATATACTCTTTGGTTTATGCTTAGTTGTAGTTGACATTTACGAATTCACATGTAATCAAAAAGGAAAAAATTAGTTTTTGTAACATGCTTGAAGGAAGAAACTCAAATTAATGCTATAACCTTGAGAGACTTGAGCCTAAACGTTGTTTGGAGAGTTATTAATCTTGATGTTCTTGTTTTCTAAAGTCGTTGCATGATCTCATCATTCTTTGCTTGGTTACTACTTAGAATGCGTTTCATCACTATAGTTCCAAATACTAGAACTCATGCCCGTTTTATTCAAAGCATAAAATTGATTAGCATAACAAATAATAAGATGAAGTTGTTTAGTAAAACCAGAGCCAAAAAGCCTTACTCCTTTGCATATGTATTATAGGTTTAACCCCCTTGAGCCTTACTTTGCCTAATTTTCTTTGTTAACCACATAATCCTTACCTAGCCTAGAATAGGACTATCCATACCCTTGTTCTTAAAGGATAGGAAAGCATGACTTAGAGGGAATTCCTTTTGATCTACAATTTGCAGAAAAACAAGTGTGAGGGAAGGGATTTTTGTTTGAAATCTTTAAAGTTGTGTTAGTGTGCCAAAAGAAAAAGAGGGGCACAAGAAAAAAAAAAACGTGAAAAAAAAGAAAAAAAAAAGGAGAAATGAAAGGAAAGAAGTTGAAAATAAGTGAGAATGAACTCACAAGTGTTGGTTGTTGAAGAAAGGGTCCAAAAGTTTGAATTTGACCTAAAGTTTTGTGTGAATCTTCCCTTGGTGTTCAAAGTTGATTTCTGCATCAAAAGTGAATTCTAAGTGTCAATTTCAATACTTTGCTTACTATTGCTTTAAGAACTTTTGTTTATCCTTACCTTTCTTTGTTAACCAATACCTTAGCCCCGTTACAACCCTTAGACTTCTATCTTGATTGTTATGTGTTTCAATATGTGGAGTTTAAAATTGGTTTGAGCATAGTATCCCTGGTTCTCGCGTCTAAGTAGTGGCATCCTGACACACCTCGACCGAGATCAGGGCATGCTGGGCGTCACGTGGAAGTGACGTAACCATGTGCATAGTGCGGAAGCTAATAAAATAATAATAAAAGTACGAATAAATAAAAACTAGCTTTACACAAAGTAAGAATCTACATGTGCAAACGTAAGTGTGAAAAACAAAGTTCAGAGCACGAAGACCTAATGCAGTCCGGGAGAAAAAACACTACAAAAACACACCCGAAGGTGGTCTTACACTAGTGATAATCTGTCAGATATGCCGAGGAAATCCTCTGGGGAGCCACCAAAAGTGCTAGCCAACTAGAACCTGGAGGGGCGCAAAACAAAAAGTGTGAGTGGGCAAAAACAAAGCTTTTCAAAAACCATTTCATAAACAAGATTCTAACCCCTCGCCGTAAAACTTGTATACTTCCCAGAAAAATAGAATATACATATATATATATATATATATATATATAAGTCATGCTAAGAAATATGACATGCCAAAAGCCTTGAAATAAAATGCAAGTGCTCAGGTAATGTAAAATCAATGCCATGTAATCTGTTAGCCGGAGTCACCGAACGTGACCTGTACGGCTGAATCTAGAGCTCAAATCTCCATCTCACTAACCATACCTGCACACGAGTCGAAACCACCTAAAGTGGTCTGTACGACAGGACTGGGTGTATAATAAGTACGCTCAAGTGCTACGAACACGTGAAGGCTGGGCGACTAATCGCGGGTCACCTACGAGTCGGAACCACCTAAAGTGGTCTGTACGACAGGACTGTGCACCTAACTTGGATCTAAGATGAGCGTGTGGTGCAAGAGGTGAACATCACGTGAAGGACTGTGCCCAACTCTGGGCGAGAGCACTAACACCGGGGATGCAGGTTATGAGCTCTCTATGCATTTCAAGTCAGTACTGAACATAAACATAAATCATAACTCACATGGCACTTACCTGTGCGTCCGCAACACCAAACATATATATACATATGCGACTAATAATGCGTAAATAAATGGCAAACAATAAGCATGGCATATAAACGTATAAATGTTTCATTTCACTTTCTGGGAAAAGCATAAGTATATAGGAATATATGGAAAACCAAAAGCCCATTCACTGGTATGTAGAAGGGTCGTAACTCCCTTGCCTCGAGTGACCGTGCTCGTCCTCGGGATAGGTCTCACCTATATGCGATACAACTATAAAAACGTTAATTTTAGAGCACATAACCAACATCACGAAATAACTTCTCATACAATGCTCAAATAGGGTGTATGAATATACCAACGTGATCTACTCAACCTCAGGAACATCTCCATATTTTTAGAAAACTTTTCTGACGTCGCATGCGCCCCCACGCGCCAGCCAAGGCATGGCCACACGCGCTGCCCACGCGCAGGCATGTGCCTCGCACACTGACAGTGTCAGTTAACACCGTCAGGAATATTCCGTTAAATCTGACGGATTCTGTTAACGCCATTAGGAATATTCCGTCCAAACTGACGGAATATTCCGTCGTCTTCTCCGACCAAACTCTGGCGCCGTCGCCGGCGCCGGAAAACCGGGAAAACTTTAAAACCTTGTATCTTCTTCGTTTTTCAACCAAATTTCACAAAATTGGTACCAAAATGAAGCTTACAACAAGAGGAACAAATCCATACCACTTTCAAGCACTAAAACCCACGGAATCTCGCCAAGAAAACACCACCAACTCCGGCGAAGCTTGAAACTCACGATCCCGACGTCCAAAACCTTCAAACGAACCACCCTGAGCCTCTTAAGGACCTCACCAAGCTTCCTACAAGCTTGAAATTCCCAAAATCACAAGAATTAACGTGTATATGAACAGTGACCAAATCGGGGTATCCTGAGTTTGACGTGAAAACGAAGGTATCCTAACCTGAAATGGGTATGGTTAAACTCCTACAGACCTCACGAGCACGAATGTTTAATTTGTTTCCTCGATCTGTGAAGGTTTCAATGGTTTTGGTTGTCGTCTGTACAAGAAGAATAGGAATGGGAGAGAGATGGCTCGGGAGAGGGCAGGGAGAGAGGGTGAGTGAGTGTGGTGTGTGTGTGGTCCAAAACCAGCCAAGCAACACCCAAAAACAACCACACAACGAAACAACCATGATAGGGGCAAAATCGTCATTTCACCCCTACGGTTCGAAAATCTGGAATGGGCTGTCACAACCTACCCACCTTATTAGAATTTCGTCCCGAAATTCAAAACAACCACATGAAGCAAACCCCTAGCGATCAAAGAACAACCATGGATACAAATCTCTCATCCGATCTTCAGTTTCCCAAGTAGCTTCCTCCACGGAATGATTCCTCCACAAAACTTTCACCAAATTCACTGTCTTGTTCCTCAGGACCTTTTCTTTCCAATCTAGATTCGTCACCGGTGCCTCATCATAAGTCAAATCCGGATTGATTTCTAAGGGTTGAGGAGGTATCACATGAGACGGATCAGCAACATAATGTCGAAGCATGGACACGTGGAAAATGTTATGTACTTTAGCCAACTCGGGAGGCAACTCCAGCCTGTAAGCTACCTTGCCAACTCGCTCAGTGATCATGTACGGTTCGATATACCTGGGACTCAGCTTACGTTTCTTTCCAAACCGTACAACGCCTCTCCACGATGAAAGCTTTAGAAATACCCAATCGCCAACCTCATACACTCTGTCAGTAGTATGCCGATATGCTAAACCCTTTTGCCGATCCTGGGCCGCCTTTAGGTTAGACTTGATTACCTGAACATTTTGAGTAGTCTCCTCAACAATCTCCGGGCCCACCAAAACTCTTTCTTCGACCTCTGACCAACACAAGGGTATGCGACAAGATCTACCATACAACGCCTCAAATGGTGCCATGCCGATACTCGAATGAAAGCTGTTGTTGTGGGCAAATTCCATTAAATCCAACCGCTTGTGCCAAACATCACCAAACTGTAACACCGAAGCTCGCAACATATCCTCCAACGTCTGAATGGTTCTCTCTGACTGTCTGTCCGTCTAAGGATGATACGCCATACTATAAAGTAATCTTGTACCCAAAGCTTCCTGAAATGCCACCTAAAATTTAGATGTAAATCTTGGATCACAATCCGAGACAATACTCACAAGGACACCATGGTACTTCACAATCTTCGAGATGAACAACTCAGCTAATCGACCCAAAGAATACTTCTCCCTCACTGGAATGAAATGTGCTGACTTAGTAAGCCGATCAACAATCACCCAAATGCCGTCAAAACCATTATGTGTACGCGGAAGCTTGTACACAAAATCCATACTAATGTTTTCCCATTTCCACTCTGGAACGAGAAGCGACTACAACAACCCAAACGGCTTCTTCCTTTCCACCTTAACTTGCTGACAAACAGCACACCTACTCACATACTCAGCTATCTCTCTCTTCATACCCGGCCAATAATAAAATGGTCGAATGGTATGATACATTTTAGTAGCTCCTGGATGCATAGCATAAGCCGAGATATGTGCTTCATCGAGAATTGCTTTCTTTAAATCCAAATTATTAGGCATAAACATCCTACCCTCCTGCATCAGCATGTCATCCGAATCACGAACTCTGAGGTCTCTCCTCCTCCCTCGATCTTGAGCTTGGATCAATTCTTGAGTTTCCCTATCAGCTACCTGAGCTTCAAGCACCTGATCAACTAAAATTGGCCTGACTTGAAAATTAGCAAGTAAGGCCACCTCTCGATCTTCTGCCTCCAACCTCACTCCCGTAGATTTTAAGTCTGCCAGAAGAGGAATGCGACTAGCGTACAACGTATTGATACGGCCCTGAGATTTCCTGCTAAGTGCATCAGCCATTACATTTGCACGACCAGGGTGATAATCAATCGTGCAGTCATAATCACTGAGCAGCTCTATCCACCTCCGCTGACGAAGATTAAGATCCTTCTGGGTAAAAAGATACTGAAGACTCTTATGATCTGTAAAGATCTTACATTTCTCTCCATAAAGGTAATGTCTTCACAACTTCAACGCAAAAATAATGGTTGCTAACTCCAAATCATGTGTAGGGTAATTCAACTTATGAGGTTTTAGTTGTCGTGAAGCATAAGCAATTACCCTACCATGCTGCATCAACACACAACCCAGACCATTCAAAGAAGCATCACTATAAACCTCGAAATCACCACTATCGTTCGGGAGTGCCAAAACAGGTGCATAAGTGAGACAATACTTCAACTGCTGGAAACTCTGCTCACATTTATCATCCCACTCAAATTTAACGTCTTTCCTCGTTAATCTCGTCAGTGGTAAAGCAATCACATAAAAATCCTTAACAAACCGTCGATAATACCTTGCTAAACCAAGGAAACTCCTCACCTCAGTGACGGTTTGCGGTTGCTCCCATTTCTCCATAGCTGCCACCTTATGAGGATCCACTAAGATACCTTAAGCTGAAATGACGTGCCCCAAAAATGCAACTTGGTCTAACCAAAACTGGCACTGATAGGAGCATATTTATGCTACTTAGTTATGTTGTTTCCTTGCATTTATGGAGTTAATTACTATTTATTTCAGTCTTTTAAGTTATTTTCGTATGTTTTTAGGTCCTAATGGCAAAAGGAGCAAGAAAGGGCATTTTGGAGCTAAATGGAGCATTTTTGGGCATGGATTGGATAGCTTAACCATGGAGTAAAGAGGATGGACGAAATTGAAGTAAAAAAGGACTAGGAAAGGCTACAAATCTGGTGGAAGAAGTCCAAATGCAAAGAAGATAAGGAAGAAAGCAAGAAACAAGGAACCTTATCCAACCTTATCTTATCCTATCCTAGAAACCTTATCCTTTCCTAAACATTATCCTATCTTATCCTATCCAAATTAGGTTAGGACTTAAACCTAGTTAATTAGAAGGGATTAATTACATATTTGAACACCTATTTCAGTTTCTAGAAGCCTTATCCATTTGTTTGCCACATGTGGACCATTCCTTGTAGGTTTAAGAGTTGCAATCCTTCCTCTACACCTATATCATGAGTCCTCATCCATTTAGGTCCAGAAATCTACCCTTTACCCCTTCTAGAAGTCTAAATTCTGCCAAAAAATACCTAGTTTCTAGATCCCTTAATTTCTGGCGAAAATTCCCTATCCCTTTCCCTTTTGGTTTCTACAAAGACTTAACCCTTTTTCCATGGGATTGTGCAATCCTTCTCCTTCACTAAGTGTGCCTAATTAGCCTATATAAACAGCCCTATGCCACACCATTCATTCATACTTTCATCCATAAAACACCACAATCCATTCTACACCACCCTAGTGCCGCAAGCAAGGAAGCAAGGAGAGGAGGACTTGTGCAATCTGTCGTCCAAGGAGGGTTCGAAATCTGCCATTGGAGTGTGGAGAGTTTCCAGGTGTATTCTATCCCTAGTCTTAGTTCAATGTTTAAATTTAATTATCTTTGTTTTGCGAACATGAGGAACTAACTTCTTTTTAGTTAGAGGAGAATTTGAAGCCCTGATTATATGTTTTATATGAGTTGATTACGTCCGGTTATTATTTCTTAAGGCATGAATGTGATTTGCTTATCTAAGTTATTAAAACTGGTTTATGTATGTGGGTTGGGGGTTAACACTTAATTTGCATGCATAAACTTGATGCTAGAGTATAGGGGGGTTTCACGTAATTGTTATTCACTTATATTCAAAAGTAGTGGAGGTTGCTAGTCACAATCACGTTAAGTAAATCCTTGGTATGAGTCTCATGAGTTTCATAGTGATGAGTGCCTTGCCAATGCTTATAGTTTTCACAAAACTTAATGACTTTTGATATGTATCTTTGTTATGCGTCTCATATAAAGAACTTGAAAAAGATAATTTGGTTTAGATGCGTATTCCATCTAATTCAATGAAATAAGGAAAACTTGAGGGTTAGTTGTGCGATGCAACTAATTTGGGGCGTTGTCATTCATAGTCTAAAGAAGTAATAATTGGACATTGGTTCGTATGCATATATCATGTGTGGAGAAGGACCCTCTAACTAGCCTTCCACCCATTTATTTTACCTAAATTCGTTTTTCAAAAGTGTTTTCTATAAAGTTTTTGTTTTGAGTCTAAAATTCGTCAAAAACAATCCCCATGTTATTTAGTCTTCATATTTGAGTCAAAACTTGTTTTCCTTGAGTCTTTTGAGTCTAGTCAAGTCCTATTTTCGTCCAAAACCTTTATTGAGTCTAAAAGTGAGTCTTTTTGAGTATTGGTTGCTGTTTTAAGTGTCTAAAGTTAGTTTTGAGTCCATAGAGTCTAGTTTAGTGTTTTTTAGTCT
This sequence comes from Pyrus communis, assembly GCF_963583255.1. Classification (NCBI taxonomy): domain Eukaryota; kingdom Viridiplantae; phylum Streptophyta; class Magnoliopsida; order Rosales; family Rosaceae; genus Pyrus; species Pyrus communis. The sequence goes on from NC_084804.1 coordinate 26,845,636, forward strand.
TATTTACATAGATTAGCATCCCTAGTTAATCCCCGGTCTAGAACGATCCCTACTTACATCTCTACTACAATTGTCACAAATAGGGTTTAATTTGTGTGTCAAGTTAATTTTCACATCAGGCACTTGTTAAACTTAGCATACAATTGGTGTTCCCTCAACCTTTTCAACACCAAAGTAAGATGTCGAACATGCTCCACTTTAGACTTAGAGTACACCAGAATGTCGTCGATGAAAATAATAACAAACCTATCCAAATATGGCTGGAATACCCGGTTCATCAAATCCATGAAAGCAGCTGGTGCATTCGTCAATCCGAATGGCATAACCAGAAACTCGTAATGACCATAACGAGTCCTGAAAGCCGTCTTAGGAACATCATCCCTACAAATCTTCAGTTGATAATATCCAGACCTCAAGTCAATCTTGGAGAATACACAAGCACCTTGAAGCTGATCAAATAAATCATCAATACATGGCAACGGATAACGGTTTTTAATCGTTACCCGATTCAATTGCCTGTAATCAATACATAGCCTCAATGTTTCGTCTTTCTTTCTCACAAACAACACCGGAGCTCCCCAAGGTGAAGTACTAGGCTGAATAAAACCCTTATCCACTAATTCCTGTAACTGAACTTTCAATTCCCTTAACTCAGTAGGAGCCATACGATAAGGAGTCAAGGAAATAGGATTAGTACCTGGAAGCAACTCAATGGTGAACTCCATGTCTCGATCTGGCAGCAAGCCAGGTAAATCCTCAGGGAAAACATCAGGAAAATGTTTGACTACCCTTACATCCTCCACTCTACTAGGAACAACATCATCCAACACCATATGAGCTAAGTACCCTTGGCAACCCTTAGATAACAACCTTTTCGCTCGCAGAGCAGAAATAACGCCATGTCTCACCCCACTCTGCTCGCCCACAAAAGTAATCACAGGTAATCCAGGATGATGGAACGTAACTATTTTCCCGTAACAATCAATATTGGCACGATTGAAATGCAACCAATCCGTGCCCAGAATCACATCAAAGTCAACAATATCCAACGGGATAAGATCAGCTGGCATAACGACATCCTCCACTATCACTAGACATCCTGGGTACACACGATCTACAATACATCTCTCCCCTCTAGGCATAGCAAACTCTAAATCATACCCTAGAGGTGTAGCGCGAGGTTGCGTCACTTGAGCAAATGTATGAGAAATCACAGAATGTGTAGCACCACAATCAATTAATACTCTAGCAAAATAACCAAGGATATTTAACGTACCCATAATCAAGTCTGGATTGTTTTGAGCGTCATGCGGAGAGATGTTGTGAATACGTCCCTGGGTCTGCTGCCGTCCACCACGACCTCTGCTCTTCTGGCCACCACGACTCTGTGTACCACACCCCTGACTGGGCTGACCAGACTGCCTCGAAGACCCCGCACTACTCATAGCAATCTCCCCCTGCTGAGTCTATCCTCCATGAAACCACTGAGACCCGCCTGCTGGAACTGGAGGATACGGCATATAGCCACCAGAATACTGGGGATAACCACCCTGAGAATATGGATCTTGGGGATATTGATACTCTCCTGGGGTATAAGGAACAGCATCGCCCTGATAGTAATAGGCACCACCTCGACCCGTCTGCCCATAACTACCAGGACCAAAAATCTGCTGAATCGGTGCAGGTGGTGGTAAGAAAGTCTGATGGGGCTTTTGCTGACTCTGGGGACAATTTACAGCCCGATGTCCCATCTGCCCACAAGTAAAGCAACCACTGCAGCCTCGCCTACACTCACCAAAATGTCGATTATTACACCTGCGGCAAACTGGGGCCCTACCTCTACCAGCATCACCCTGTCTCTGGCCTCTAGCACCACCAGCAAACCTACCACCATGACCCTGACCAGTGGCACTAAAGCCACCGCTAGAAGAGCTAGAACTAGTGCCACCCCTTTTGAAGTTCTGGGTCCTACGAGGTCCGAGCGACGTCTGACCTTTGCCCTTATCATTTTTCCTCTGATTACCGTCTTTCTCTTCCTCCTCACTCTCGCTCGGCATATTTTCTGAATCCTCAATTCTCAACAGAATCTCATAAAACTCCTGGTAGGTGTCACAAGGCGTAGTGGTCGCCATCGAACGCCACTTCTTCTTAGTGCCTAAATGGAAACGACGAAGCATCTCCGTCGGATTGCCAGCAACATCAGGATAATAGCGAGACAGATCAGTAAACCTCCGGTAGTACTCATTTGCTGTCAACTTCCCCTGTCTCAGCTCAGTGAATTCCTGTTTTTTGCGGTCAATATACTCAGGAGGCACAAACCTTCTCCTGAACAACTCTCTGAATACATCCTAATCAGTCTTCTCCGCTGGAGACAAACGACGAAGTTCCTGCTCCCACTAGGATGCAGAATCTTTACCCAAAAACCATGATGTCGTCTCAACCCACTTCTCAACAGGGAGATTCCCCTGATTATGTAGAACACGAAAGGTCTTCTCAATATGTTCTAGCCATCGCTCCACACCCCCAAAACCCTCGTTACCTTCGAACTTATCCAACTTCAGATTATACATAGTCTCCAGAGAAGTCCTCTGGGAGGGCGGAGCGCCGAATGAATAGCTGTAGCGATAGCTTCCCCCAGCTGAAATACATCAGGGAAACTAGGCTCAGCAGAGCGACGTGGTTCCCGACGAGGCGGCATAATTCTGACAGAAGACACCAAAACCATTAGAATACTCACAAAACTACAGAACTGCGAAACCTAGGCTCTGATACCAAACTGACACACCCCGACCGAGATCAGGGCATGCTGGCCGTCACGTGGAAGTGACGTAACCATGTGCACAGTGCGGAAGCTAATAAAATAATAATAAGTACGAATAAATAAAAACCAGCTTTACACAAAGTAAGAACCTACATGTGTAAGCGTAAGTGTGAAAAACAAAGTTCAGAGCACGAAGACCTAATGCAGTCCAGGAGAAATAACACTACAAAAACACACCCGAAGGTGGTCCTACACTGTTGATAATCTATCAAATATGCCAGGGAAATCCTCTGGGGAGCCACCAAAAGTGCTAGCCAACTAGAACCTGGAAAGGCACAAAACAAAAAGTGTAAGTGGGCAAAAACAAAGCTTTTCAAAAACCATTTCATAAACAAGATTCTAACCCCTCGCCGTAAAACCTGTATACTTCCCAAAAAAATAGAATATACATATATATAAGTCATGCTCAGAAATATGCCATGCCAAAAGCCTCGAAATAAAATGCAAGTGCTCAGGTAATGTCAAATTAATGCCATGTAATCTATCAGCTGGAGTCACCGAACGTGACCTGTACGGCTAAATCTAGAGCTCAAATCTCCATCTCACTAACTATACCTACACACGAGTCGGAACCACCCAAAGTGGTCTGTACGACAGGACTGGGTGTATAATAAGTACACTCAAGTGCTACGATCACGTGAAGGCTGGGCGACTAATCGCGGGTCACCTACGAGTCAGAACCACCTAAAGTGGTCTGTACGACAGGACTGTGCACCTAACTTGGATCCAAGATGAGCGTGTGGTGCGGGAGGTGAACATCACGTGAAAGACTGTGCCCAACTCTGGGCGGGAGCACTAACACCGGGGGTGCAGGTTATGAGCTCTTTATGCATCTCAAGTCACTATTGAACATAAACATAAATCATAACTCGCCTGGCACTTACCTGTGCGTCCGCAGCACCAAACATATATATATATATATACATATGCGACTAATAATGCGTAAATAAATGGCAAACAATAAGCATGGCATATAAACGTATAAATGTTTCATTTCACTTTCTGGGAAAAGCATAAGTATATAGGAATATACGGAAAACCAAAAGCCCACTCACTGGTATGTAGAAAGGTCGTAACCCCCTTGCCTCGAGTAATCGTGCTCGTCCTCGGGATAGGTCTCACCCATATGCGAAACAACTATAAAAAAGTTAATTTTAAAGCACATAACCAACATCATGAAATAACTTCTCATACATCCCCATATTTTTAGAAAAATTTTCTGACGCCGCACGCGCCGCCCACGCGCAGGCACGTGCCTGGCACACTGACGGCGTTAGTTAACGCCGTCAGGAATATTTCGTTAAATCTGACGGATTTCGTTAACCCCGTTAGGAATATTCTGTCAAAACTGACGGAATATTCCGTCGTCTTCTCTGGCCAAACTTTGGCGCCGTCGTCGGCGCCAGAAAACCGGGAAAACTTTAAAACCTTGTATCTTCTTCGTTTTTCAACTAAATTTCACAAAATTGGTACCAAAATGAAGCTTACAACAAGAGGAACAAATCCATACCACTTTCAAGCACTAAAACCCACGGAATCTCGCCGGGAAAACACCACCAACTCCGGCCAAGCTTGAAACTCACAATCTCGACATCCAAAACCTTTAAACGAACCACCCCGAGCCTCCTAAGGACCTCACCAAGCTTCCTACAAGCTTGAAATTCCCAAAAACACAAGAATTAACGTGTGCATAAATAGTGACCAAATCGGGGTATCCCAAGTTCGACGTGAAAATGAAGGTATCCTTACCTGAAATGGGTATGGTTGAACTCCTACGGACCTCACGAGCACGAATATGTAATTTGTTTCCGCGATCTGTGAAGGTTTCAATGGTTTTGGTTATCGTCCGTACAAGAAGAATAGGAATGGGAGAGAGAGAGGGCTCGGGACAGGGCAGGGAGATAGGATGAGTGAGTGTGGTGTGTGTGTGGTCCAAAACCAGCCAAGCAACACCCAAAAACAACCACACAATGAAACAACCATGATAGGGGCAAAATCGTCATTTCACCCTTACGGTTCGAAAATCCGGAACGGTCTGTCACACATTCCATTCATGAGATCATATACTTAGTCTACATGTTTACATTAATCTTCTCGCATATACTTAGTGTAGGGAGTGTAGTCAGAAAATCTATGTGAAAATAGAGAGTATATCCAGTGAGGAATTGAGGAATTCTCTAAGGCATGTTACTAAATTTTAAATATTGTTTTAATTGATTAAATGCAAGCTAGTGAGTGGTGATTATGATTAAGTATATGCTAAAAGGTAGGGATGGCTAAAATCTATGGGAGTGGTAATCTTTAATATGTCATGTTGCATTGGAAATCCCTGGCGCATTTGTTGGAAGGTTTGGATTGTGTTTTGTTTGTTTTGTTTATTCCGTTTTGCTCGAGGACTAGCAAAAGCTAAGTGTGGGGGAATTTGAATGGAGGATATTTATGCTACTTAGTTATGTTGTTTCCTTGCATTTAGTTAGTTAATTATTACTTATTATAGTCTTTTAAGCTATTTTTGTATGTTTTAAGGTCCTAATGGCAAAAGGAGGAAGAAAGTGCATTTTGGAGCCATTTGGAGCAGTTTTGGGCATGGATTGGGTAGCTTAACTATGGAGCAAAGTGAAGGATGAAATTGAAGTCAAGAGAGGCTAGGAAAGGCTACAAATCTGGAGAAAGAAGTTCAAATGCAAAGAAGATAAGGAAAGAGCAAGAAATAAGGAACCTTATCCAACCTTTTCTTATCCTATCCAACCTTATCCTTTCCTAAATCTAACATTATCCTATCTTATCCTATCCAAATCAGGTTGTGCCTTAAATCTGGCTATTTGGAAGGGATTAGTTATACATTTAAACACCTAATTCAGATTCTAAAAGCCTAATCCCTTTGTATGCCACATGTAGGCCATTCCTTGTAGGAGTTGTAATCTTTCCTCTATACCTAGGCCGTGAGTCCTTGTCCATTTAGGTCCAGAAATCTATCTCAAACATCCTTTCTAGAAGCCTTATCTTTCTCCCACAAATGTGCCGCACATATCCTTCTAGAAACCTTAAGTCTATACCCTGTATTCCCTATCCCATTCACCTTTGGTTTCTGCCATGTCTTAGTCCTTTTACCTTAGGGTTGTGCAAACCTTTTCCCACCTAAATTCTACCACACCCTAATCTGATTTCCCTAAGGATTGAGCCCTATATATACAAACCCTTGCTGCACCATTCAATCCATCCATTCACTCATTCATTCATTCATACTATCAGTATCAAACACCACAATTCACACCACATCACCCTAGTGCCACAAAGAAGGAAGGAAGGAGAGGAGGACTTGTGCAATTTGCCATCCAAGGGAGTGTCGTGCATGCCTTTGGAGTGTGGAGCATTTCTTGGTTCTTTCTATCCTTAGTTTTAGTTCAATGTTTATGTTAATTTGGTTTTCAATTATGATGAACATGTGGAACTAATTTCTTTTTAGTTGGAGGTGAATTCGAATCCATGATTATATGTTTTATATGCATTGATTCCATCCAGTTATTGTTTTTTAAGGCATGAATGTGATTTGGTTATCTAAGTTATTAAAACTTGTTTATGTATGTGGGTTGGGGGTCGACACTTAATTTGCATGCATGAATTTGATGATAGAGTATAAGGGGGTCTCAGGTAATAGTTGATAGGAGCATATTCATGCGACTTAAATGGCTTGTTCTCGTACATTTACGTTATGTTTCTTTAGTTATTTTAGTCCTTTATGCTTCTTTTGTGTGTTTTCAGGATCATAAGACGTGTTTGACGAAAGGATGCATTATGGAGTGTTTTGGGGCCTTTTGGAGCACTATTGGGCTAAGGATGGATAGCTTATGCTTGGAGCCCAAGTGTTGGATGAAATTGAAGGCCTTGTATGCACTTGAGGACACAAAACAATGGCCCTAACCCAATTACATTCACCTTGCCGTGGGCTTAACACAAACACCATTCCTTGCCATGCAAGGGGGAGCAATTTGGGTCCATTTCATGCACTTAAACCCTAGCCCAATTACACACCATTGCAGCCAAAACACATTCATTTTCAGCCATTGCACATGCATCTTCAAATAAATTAGCACATGCACATTCACCCATTGATTCCCATTCACCTTTGTGCCGTGACTTCCCCTTCATTCCCACCAATCACATGCATCATCATCATTCAACCAAATCAGCCACATGCAACTCTTCATCATTCACACACCATCACACAAATCCAAACCGTGGTTTTCACATTCATTTCCACCAGAAAACCAAGCCTAACCCGTGCATTCTCCCTAATTCCAGCACCTACACACCTTGCCACATGCTTTCCAGCTTTCCCCTTCATGATTGCAGCTTTTCCAGCTTTCCCCTTCATGATTGCAGCTTTCCAAGCTTTCCCCCTTCATCATTAAGCCACATTCACTCCCATTTCTCTCCCCTTAACAGCCCTAACCCGTGCATAATTAAAGGACACCATTCAACACACACATGCACCCAAAACACATCCATGCCGTGGCCTACCTTCCATTTCCAGCTTTCACATGCAATTTGAGCACCATTCTCCCTTGTGCAGTGCATTTCATGCCCTTTCCAGCTCTCACTTTTCATCATTGCAGCCACCTACATGCATTATTCATTAACCTTTCATCATGTAGCCAGAAAATCAGCAAGAAAACATCCATGCCGTGGCCTACACACACCATCTTGGCAGCTTACACATGCACACACATGCAATTCCAGCTTTCACATGCTTTCCTAGCTGTTTTTCCACCACATTCCAGCCATATAAATGCTTAAACAAACAGCCACAAACACATCCATTCCTCCTATAAAAACCCTTGCATTCCCATTACATAAACACATCTCATTTTCATACACAACACACCACAAACACATCCATTCTTCCTTGCCGTGAGCTCCCATTCCCTTATAATACAAACACCACTCCTCATCCATTTCCATAATTCCCCAATCCATTCAACACACCAACAACATCCCTTAGACCTTATGCTACAACGAAGAGGAGGAGAAGAGTGCCTAAACGTTCATACAATTCAAGTTTGAGTTGTTGGAATGTTTAGGTGTTTCTTTTCCTCGATTACAATGTTTAATTTCAATTCTCTTTGTTTTGTAATCATGAGGAACTAAACCCCCCATGGCTAAGGGTGTATTCGAAACCATGATTATATATGTGAAATAAGTTGATTACTTCCAGTTATCGTTGCATAAGTCGTGAATACAATTTGCTTAACCGTTTGATTTAGAACTTATTCTTGTATGTTGATTGAGAGTGCACGCTTAATTTGCATGCTTGAATTTGGTGCTAGGATATAAGTTTGTTTCACCTAATCGTTATGAATTTATATTCACAAGTAGTGAAGGTCGCTAGTCACGATCATGTTAAGTAGATTCCTGGCAAGAGTATCATGCTTTTCATAGTTACAAATGCCTTGTTGATGCTTATGATTTCCAAAGAACGTAATGATTCTAACTTGTATCTTTATCATGCTATTCATATAGAGAACTTGTTAGGAATAATTTGTTTGCGATGCATATTCATCCAATTCAATGATTCTAGGGAAATCTGAAGGTTAATTTAAGCGGACCTAATTAACTTGGAGTGTCGAGGTTCATAACTTATTGAAGTGATAACTGGAAGGTGATTGACGTTGCATATATTTCATGTGTGGAGAAAAATCCCTTAGCCATTCCATCATCCATATTTTCTATCACAACTTGTCTTACAATCTATTTTATTTATAATCTGTCCATTTAATTTAATCTCGTCCAAACACAATCACCCCCCCATATTTTGTTTAGTCATTACAATCTTTCTTATTTTGAGTTTTGCATTCTTTGAGTTTAGTTTAGTGTTTTAAACTTTGTTTTACGTTATTGAGTTAGTTTCCAAGTGATTATGCAATCCCTCCTAATCCCCGGTTAAGAACGATCCCTACTTACATACTTACTACAATTGTCAAAAAGAGGGTTTAATTTGTGTGCGTATAAATCCCGCATCAAAAGTCATTCACTTATATTCACAAGTAGTGGAGGTTGGTAGTCACAATCGTGTTAAGTAAATCCTTGGTATGAGTCTCATGCGTTTCATAGTGATGAATGCCTTGTCAATGCTTATGATTTTCACAAAACTTAATGACTTTTGATATGTATCTTTGATACGTGTTTCATATAAAGAACTTGAAAAAGATAATTTGGTTGTAATGCATATTAATTCAATTCAATGAAAAAAGGAAAATTTGAGGGTTAGTTGTGCGATGCAACTAACTTGGGGCGTTGTCATTCATAGTCTAAAAGAATAATAACTGGAAATTGGTTCATATGCATATATCATGTGTGGAGAAGGACCCTCTAACTAGCCTTTCACCCATTTAATTCACCTAAATTCGTTTTTACAAAGTGTTTTATGCAAAGTTTTTGTTTTAAGTTTTAATTTCGTCAAAAACAATCGCCCTTTCATTTAGTCTTGTTATTTGAGTCAAAACCTGTTTTCTTTTAGTCTTTTGAGTCACATTAAGTTTTATTTTCGTCAAAATCACTTGTTAGGTCTAAAATTGAGTCTTTTTGAGTGTGTGTTGTTGTTTTGAGTGTTTTAAGTTAGTTTTAAGTCTATAGAGTCTAGTTTAGTGTTTTTGAGTCTTATTTGTATTGATTAGCATCCCTAGTTAATCCCCGGACTAGAACGATCCCTACTTACATATCTACTACAATTGTCACAAATAAGGTTTAATTTGTGTGTCAAGTTAATTTTCACATCAGCCACGTATCTTATTCCTTGTCCTTCTAGAAACCTATCACAAAACCCCTTTCTAGAAGCCCTAAGAACCTAATGCACCTCTCTCTCCTTTTCCTCTTTGGTTTCTGCCATATAGCTGACCTTTTCCCCTAGGATTGTGCAATTCTTTTGCTTTCAGAAATTGTGCAAAACCCTAGCCTATAAATATATGTCTTTGCCACATATATCAGACCACCACCCTCATCCATCCATTCACTCATTCATTCATTCAGCCATCTCACACCGTAATTCACACCAGAAACACCAAAATCTCTCTAGTGCGGCAGTAAGGAAGGAAGGAAGGAAGGACTTGTGCCGTGCAATCTGCCATCGAAAGGGAGTCATGCTTGCCATTGGAGTGTGGAGCATTTATGGGTTCTTTTTATCCTTATTTTTAGTTTGATGTTTATTTTAATTTGGTTTTCAATTATGATGAACATGAGGAACTAATTTCTTTATAGTTGGAGGTGAATTCGAAGCCATGATTATATGTTTTATATGAATTGATTACATCCAGTTATTGTTTCTTGAGTCTTGAATGTGATTTGCATATTTGAGTTATCAAAACATGTTTATGTATGTTGATTGAGGGTCAACACTTAATTTGCATGCATGAATTTAATGCTAGAGTATAAGGGAGTTTCACCTAATAGTTATGAACTTATATTCATAAGTAGTAGAAGTCACTAGTCATGATTGGGTTAAGTAAATCCTTGGTATGAGTATCATGCTTTTCATAGTTACGAATGCCTCATCAATGGTTATGGTTTTCAAAGAACTTAATGACCTTTGATATGTCTTTCTATCATGCTTTTCATAGTTAGGGAACTTGATAAGGATAATTTGGTTGTGATGCGTATCCCATCCAATTCAATGAGTTAAGGAAAATTTGAAAGTTAATTTGTGCTTTTCACGATTAATTTGGGGCATTGTCATTCATAGTCTAAAGGAATAATAACTGGAAATTGGTTTGTATGCATATGTCATGTGTGGAGAAGGACCCTCTAACTAGCCTTTCAGCCCTTTCAATTCACTAAATTCGTTTTTGTAAAGTGTTTTATGCAAAGTTTCTGTTTTAAGTTTTAAATTCGTCAAAAACAATCCCCCTTTCATTGAGTCTTGTTATTTAAGTCAAAATCTGTTTCTTTTAGTCTTTTGAGTCAAGTTAAGTCTTATTTTCGTAAGAATCACTTGTTAGGTCTAGAATTGAGTCTTTTTTTATTGTTCATTGCTGTTTTAAGTGTTTTGAGTCAGTTTTGAGTTTATAGAGTCTAATTTAGTGTTTTTAAGTCTTATTTGTGTTGATTAGCATCCCTAGTTAATCCTCGGTCTAGAACGATCCCTACTTACATATATACTACAATTGTCAACATTAGGGTTTAATTTGTGTGTCAAGTTAATTTTCACATCAGGATATAGTTGTGGTTTGTTGCAATTGCATATAGTTGCATATAGAATGATGTGCATTTGTTTTTGTTGTTGGCTTTCAAAATGCAATTAGTTGCATATAGAATGTTTTGCATTAGTTGCATATAATTGTATCTAGAATGGTTTGTTAGGTTAAAATGCAATTGCTTCTATTTGTTGTTGGCTTTTAATTAGGGTTTGTTTTTGTGAATTTCACTATATCCAGAACTATTCTCTATTGAATTGCATCATGGTGGGGAGATAAGTTATGACATCTATGTTGGGGGAAAAGTGACATATATAGATAACTGTGATAAAGACCTCATGTCACTGCTGGTGAAAGATGATATGGTGGAGGCACTTGGATATAGTGAGCAGTTCATAAACTATTATTACAAGATTCCCAACATGGACCTTTCCAATGGTTTGAAGCCGATTCAAAGTGATTTCGATGTTCAGTCAATGTGCAATTTTGTTCCAAAAGATAAAGTGATTGAGATGTACATCGAATAATTGACGACAAAAGAAGCCGTAACCCAAGAACAACAGTTTCTGAAGTCCATGGAAGTCAGTGGTCCAAGTAAATTGGTTATTGAGGAGATAAGTAGTTCAGAGGGGGATGTTGGGCCAACACCATTTAAACCAATAAGATATAGAGGCTTGCTAGCCATTGAAGCGCCATAAGTGGATGATTGTTGCACATCTCAAGTAGTGCAAACATGTATGACTGAGGTAGGAGAGATAAATGTTGATTCTGGGAATGGTCAGAAAGAGAAAAATTGTGAAGGGCCAGAGGAGAGTAAGGGGAAATATGTGGCTGCGATAGGAGAAGAAGATATCGAGGTGGAAGAAGGGGATACTGAGGTAGGAGAAGGGGATGTATGAGAGGGGGATGCTGAAGTATTCTTTGATGTACCCATTAGTTTAGAGGGGAATGTTGAAGAAAAGAATGAAGAAGCTGCTGAAGAAAATGATAGTGACTTTGAAGCGAGTGAACATGGCAGTGATGCTGATAATCTAGTGTTTTCCAAGTTTGATGGTATTATGGAAGAAAGGGAATCTGAGCACAGGAAAAAAAAAGAACAAAAGGAACTCTAAGCAAACCGATGAAAGGGATTTTGAGCAAAGAAGTGCAAGGCAATTTGAGCAAACCTGGAAAGAAAAAAAGAACAAAGGGAAGAAGAATTTGATACTGCAAATGTGGAACAAAATATGGCTGATGATCTAGACTATAACTCTGATGCTTTTGAGAGTGTACACTCTTCGGATGACGAAGGAGGCAAAAAACATGAGCGATTTCCAGAGTTCAATGAGAAAAAAAACATGAAGAATCCCACTCTTACACTAGGGCTTATTTTCAAGGATCATGTGCAATTCAAGTAAGTTGTCATCATGTACTCCCTAGTGATTGGATATGGAGAAATCCATTTTCCTAGGAATGAGAAAATGAAAGTCATAGCAACGTGTGCAAAAAGGTGCCCTTGGAAGTGTTGTGCTGGAAAAATGTATAGTTCAAACAACATACAGATCAAGACCATACTTGATGAACACACATATGGGAGAACTTGGGCAAACAAGAACATGGAGTCCCCTTTGCTAACTGATTTGTACATGGACAGGATAAAACTAAATCCCACATGGCCTGTGGATTCTTTTTTAGCAATTGTCGAATCAAAGTGGAATCACAGTCGTACAAAAAGCAAGGCTTACAAGGCTTTAGATAGGGCTTTGAAGATCATTGAGGGAAAACATGCAGAGCAATACACAAAGTTGTGGGACTTTGCTAAGGAAGTGAGGAAGACTAACCTTAGGAGCATAATGAAGGTGAAGTTGGATAGGTGGAGGTTCCAAAGGATATATGTGTGGTTGGGGGCTTGTAAAGAGGGGTTTAAGTCAGGGTGCAAACCATTGATAGGATTAGATTGGTGCCATTTAAAAAGTGTACATGAAGGTCAACTAGTTTGTGTTGTTGGCATTGACCCAAATAATGAAGGGTAAAGTACAAAAAAACTACCTGAACTATTGGTGTCACAACACTTTCATACCTCATCTTTTAAAATTGACAATGTCATACCTCATCTTACGGATTTGTGTTAATTTTATACCTTCCGTTAGCTTGGCCATTTATTTCTTAGTTAAATGCTGATGTGTCTTGATCCGGGACCCCTTTTTTATTAAAAATTTATTAAAAACTAAAAAAAATCATTTAATATTTTTTAAATATTAAAATAATAAAGAAAAGTTATTAAAAAAAAAAAACCAACATCAGTTCGTCCCCTTCCCCCCTTTCTCTGTCTTCTCCCCATCTTAATCTTCTTCCCCCTTTCTGCAACTGCAACCCAGATTCTCCCCGCACCCACCCTCTGCACCCAACCTCGCACCCATTGAGGTGGAATTGAGAAACCTTCGCCTTGCCGATTCTGAAGGTTGAGAACTTGGACGCGGAGAAAATGGGGGGGGGATGGGTGTAGGAGGGAAGAGGGTGGGTGCCGGGGGGGGGGGGGGCGACAAACGAACTGGGTATTTTTTTTATTTTTTTTTTCCTTCTCTCTTCTTCTTCTTGTTCTTCTTCTGCAAGTTGGGTGGGTGGGTGGGTTAGGGGGGGGGGAGAGAGGGGGAGGGAGGACGAACTGGGTTTCCCATATTTTTTTTTTTTCCTTCTTCTTCTTCCACTTCTTCTTTCTTCTTCTTCCTCTTCTTCTTCCTCCTTCGAGTTGGGTTGGGGTTTTTTTTTTTTTTCTTCTTCTTCTTCTTCGTCCTCCTTCTTTATGGGTTGCAGAGGGTTGGGTTTGTGGTGGGGGGAGGGGGGACGAACTGGGTTTGGTTTGGGTTTTTTTTTTTTTTTTTCCTCTTCTTCTTCTTCTTCCTCCTTCTTCTTCTTTCTGGGTTGTAAGAAGATGGGGAAGAGAGAGAGGAGGAGGGACGAAAGGAGAGGTTTATTTTATTTTTTTTATGTACGTTTTTTTTATTATTTTAATATTTAAATAATATTCAATGATTTTTTTTGTTTTTAATAATATTTTATTAATTTTTTAATTAAAAATGGGTCTCGGATCAAGCTACATCAGCATTTAACTGAGAAATAAACGGCCAAGCTAACGGAAGGTATAACATTGACACAAATTCTAAAGATGAGGTATGACATTGTCAATTTTAAGAGATAAGGTATGAAAGTGTCGTGACACCAATTATTGAGGTAGTTTTTTGAACTTTACCCAATAATGAAACATGGGTTATAGCGTATGCAGTTGTAGAAATGGAGAATAAGTCCAATTGAATTTGGTTCTTTGAGTTATTGGTCATTGATGTTGGGATTGTCAATCAAGGGGGATGGACATTTATCAGTGATCAGCAAAAGGGGTTAATTCCAGCCTTTCAAAAAGTCCTCCCTAATTCCCACCACAGATTTTGTATGAGACATTTGTATACCAACTTCAGAAATCTATTCAAAGGGAAAAAATTGAAGGATGCTTTGTGGTCAGTAGCCAAAACAACAACAGTTCCCCACTTCAAAAAACCGATGGAGGATATGAAGAAGCTCGATGAAAAGGCCTACAATTGTTGGTGAAGAAGCCTGCACATCATTGGAGCAAGTCCCATTTTAAAACATATCCCAAGTGTGACATGTTGCTAAACAATTGATGTGAAAATTAACTTGACACACAAATTAAACCCTATTTGTGACAATTGTAGTAGATATGTAAGTAGGGATCGTTCTAGACCGGGGATTAACTAGGGATGCTAATCAATACAAATAAGACTCAAAAACACTAAACTAGACTCTATAGACTCAAAACTAACTTTAGACACTTAAAACAGCAACCAATAATAAAAAAGACTCAATTGTAGACTCAACAAGTGTTTTGGACGAAAATAGGACTTGACTTGACTCAAAAGACTCAAGGAAAACAGGTTTTGACTCAAATATGAAGACTAAATAAAAAGGGGATTGTTTTTGACGAATTTAAGACTTAAAACAAAAATTTTGTAGAAAATACTTTGGAAAAACGAATTTAAGTGAAATAAATGGGTGAAAGGCTAGTTAAAGGGTCCTTCTCCACACATGATATATGCATACGAACCAATTTCTAGTTATTATTCCTTTAGACTATGAATGACAACGCCCCAAGTTAGTTGCATCGCACAACTAACCCTCAAGTTTTCCTTATTTCATTGAATTGAATGAAAACGCATTACAACCAAATTATCTTTTTCAAGTTCTTTATATGAAACGCATAACAAAGATACATATCAAAAGTCATTAAGTTTTGTGAAAATCATAAGCATTGACAAGGCATTCATCACTATGAAACGCATGAGACTCATACCAAAGATTTACTTAACGCGATTGTGACTAGCAACCTCCACTACTTGTGAATATAAGTGAATAACTATTACATGAAACCCCCTTATACTCTAGCATCAAATTCATGCTTGCAAATTAAGTGTCAAGCCCCAACCCACATACATAAACCAGTTTTAATAACTTAGATAAGCAAATCACATTCATGCCTTAAGAAACAATAACCAGACGTAATCAATTCATATGAAACATATAATCATGGCTTCGAATTCACCTCCAACTAAAAAGAAATTAGTTCCTCATGTTCATCATAATTGAAAATCAAATTAACATAAACATTAAACTAAGACTAAGGATAGAAAGAACCAAGAAAAACGCTCCACACTCCAATGGCATGCACGACACTCCCTTGGATGGCAGATTGCACAAGTCCTCCTCTCATTCCTTCCTTGCTTGCGGCACTAGGGTGGTATAGGGTGAATTGTGGTGTTTGATGGCTGAAAGTATGAATGAATGAATGAGTGAGTGGATGAATTGAATGGTGCGGCATAGGGCTGTATTTATAGGCTAATTATGCACACTTAGTGAAGGAAAAGGATTGCACAATCCCATGGGAAAAGGGTTAAGTCTAGGCAGAAACCAAAGGGGAATGGGATAGGTAGTGCACGGCTAGGTTTAAGGGTCTTCTAGAAGGATAGGTGCGGCACATTTGTAGGGGGGAAGATAAGGTGTTCTAGAAAGAGTGTTTAGGGCAGATTCCTTAACCTAAATGGACAAGGACACACACATAGGTATAGAGGAAGGATTGCAACTCCTAAACCTACAAGGAATGGTCCACATGCGGCAAACAAATGGATAAGGCTTCTAGAAACTGAAATAGGTGTTTAAATGTGTAACTAATCCCTCCTAAATAGCTATATTTAAGGCATAACCTGATTTGGATAGGGTAAGATAGGATAATGTTAGAGTTAGGAAAGGATAAGGTTGTATAAGATAGGATAAGATAAGGTTGGATAAGGTTCCTTATTTCTTGCTACTTCCTTATCTTCTTTGCATTTGGACTCCTTTCTCTAGATTTTTAGCCTTTCCCAGTCCTTCTTGACTTCAATTTCGTCCAGCCTCTTTGCTCCATGGTTAAGCTATCCAATCCATGCCCAAAATTGCTCCATTTAGCTTCAAAATGCCCTTTCTTGCTCCTTTTGCCATTACCTAAGTAGCATAAATATGCTCCTATCAACAATCTCCATGAAAGTTTCAATGCTATCATACTTGTGCCGAGACAAAAACCTATTGTCCCATGCTGCTCCTTATTCACACACTCTTGATGAAGAGAATTCAGATGAGAAGGGATATAATGAAGAACAAAGTTGGAGATCTCTGTCCTAAAATCAATAAGAAGTTGGAAGAAGCTAAAATTTAAAGTGGCAGGTGCATTGCACAATGATCAGGGGGCACTAAATTTCAAGTTGATGCTGGATAGGGGAGCAATATTCGATTAACTTGGTTGAGAAAACCTTCTTGCAGAAGTATGCCTTGACAAGAATCCTATGCAACCATGCAATAGCGGCCATAAATTTCAAAAGAGAAAAACCAGAGGAATATGTTGATGCTTATTATTCGAAGACACGGTACTTGGAGGTGTATTCTCATTTAGTAATGCCGATGAATGGGATGTCTTTGTGGGAGGAAACTGAAAACCCACCAATACTGCCTCCTACATATTCAAGGCAACCTAGAAGGGTGAGGAGGAGGAAAAACAAGGAAGCTGCTGAAAGGGACAATGAGGGTGAACAAACTCCCACAAACACAACCAATAATCCTCAAGGTCGTCCTCAGCCACTTACTCTAGGAAGGAAAGGGCAAGGCACTTTGAAATGTACCATATGCAAAAAGGAAGGTCATATTGCAAGAACCCATCATAGACATCTTCCTCCAAGGGACAAACATGTAACATTTTCTACCTTATATGGTTTTTTAAATCCTTTAACATCCTATTAGACTCTTAATCCTTTAAATTGCTTTGTAGGCATCCAAATCTGCTCAAGGACAAACTACACCTAAAAAGAGGACAAGGAAAACAAAGGTAAAAACTTAACCATTTCCTTAGTTGTAAAACATTTGGATTTAGTTAAAAAGCTTGCTTGGTCACTAAATGAACTTTGGATTTCGGCATCACAATTAGTGGCTGAATCACCTAGAAGCACCAAGCACAAAAATACCAAGCAATCCAGCCACGTTTTTTGCACAGATGGTTGTTTTTTGTAAAGAAATTGTAAAGTTAGAACATGTTTTATGCATTCACTTGGTCTTTTGTGAATTGAATGATGATGTAACAAGTTTTTATGAATTCAGTAGGTTTTGTAATGTTGGTTGGAGATGCTAGATGAATTATGTAAGGTTTTTAAACAGGTTTATGAATTTTTGGATAATTAAGCAAGTTGTATGCTTAATTTGGTCTACTTCATATGTTTCTTGGAAATGATGAGTAGTTTGTGCTTGAATACACTTGTTTTGTTGTGGTTATATCATTATTTTTGGGTGAGATTTTTCAAATTTGAGGTCAAGGATGATAAGCTGTGCTTAAGGATGATAATATGTGCTTAAAATGCTAGATCACTTGTTTTTCACTTTTTGGCAGGAAAATGAATTTCAAATTTCAAATTTTGAAATCCAAATTACCAAAAAAAAAAAAAAAAAATTCAAATATATTTTCTAATGTGGATGCCATTTGACGGGAAAACATTAGGTGTGGTGCCACATAGAATCATCTGGGCGAGGAACTGGGCCCCGTATCAGGTCACGTAAGCATTTAACTGAGAAATTCACGGACAAGCTAACGAAGGTATAACATTGGATCAAATTCTAAAGATAAGGTATGACATTGTCTATTTTAAATGATGAGGCATAACAATGTCGTGACACCAATAGTTGATGCAATTTTATATAATTTACCCAATTTCTTTCCTCATAGAATATCTAAATGAAGACTCTTTTGTAGCTTAACTAGGCCTTTCGTGTCGAAATATCTGACATTGGTTAAGAAACAACTACCCTCAAACTTATGGGCAATGGAATTATAAACGGCTATAACAGTTGTTGTTTTCCCAATTCCACCAACCCCCTTAACCCAACACCCAAAAGCCTATCCATATCTGGTACACGAGATTTCATTCCAATCGGGTACTTCGCTGCATCCAAAAGGCACACTTTTCTTTTTGCACTGAAATCGCTTCGTCGATGTTATGAATGAATTGAGACTCATACCGACAAATTTATAAGCATGTGAAATATTTATTGAAATAGAATTTATCGATATGTTACACATAAAATAAAACATAATAAGAAAGAAACGTCTTCCTTGCCATTCCGACATCAGAAACAATATTGATGAGGTTTTCTCTAAGGCTTTTTCAGGTTAGCATTTTTAGTTTATGACTAGATAGTAATGCCTACGCGTTGCTGTGGGATTACAAATTGCATGAATAATTGTGTAACTTCATTTTCTTCAAACAGTTTCTCCAATTACTAAACAATTTATTGAACAAGGAATAAGATTATTTTCTTGTCACAGAATTAGCATTTCATTGTATCAAAGTAAGTGATAAGTGTTAAAATGAATATGTTAACATATATGATAAAATCCAATAACCTGAATAATAGTGTAATTGATATCAACAATGAGAAACACAATTGCAAATATAAAGTTAGGTGGTTTAATGGTTACAAACCATGTAAACCACCTAGACATAAAGAAATAAAAAGTAGATGAAAATTAAGGATTGACCTGAGCTCGGAGTTCATAGAATGCTTTTAAGAGTAGTAAATGTTTTGTTGGATTGAGTTCCTTGTAATGAGATACTCTTCTCTGCATAAATAGCACAATGGCAAAAATGGTAGTCTATTTAAAAAAAAAAATGGTGTAGGGTCACTAAACCCAAATTACAAATTATGCAGTCAATCTCTCTACCCTTCTTTTTTATTTATTTCTTCCAATTGTATCAAAACATACTTTATAGTTCATTCAGTCAAGAAATTCAAACATATCATAAAGATTAATTTAGTCCTTAATTAGCATAAAAAACATGATATTAAGGGCCTGCCTGGTATCCTACTCAAAAACTTGAATTGTTCTTAAAACTAACTTTTAAGAACATTTCTTAGAAACAAATTTTTTTAGGTTTCAAAAACGTGTTAGCATTATACTTAAAAACTATTTTTGAATCTAAAAATTTGAAAACTTGTTTGGTTTAACTCTTAAAAACAACATTTTTTTTTTTCAATTATGTATTGTTTTAAGATATACGAAACATATGAAATTAAACCTTAAACATACTATTTTGATATTCATGTGCTAATACAACACATATATGCCCGGTAATCAAATTAAACTTCAAGTCTTAGACAATAAATATTACATTAAAACATTCTAGAAAACCAACAAACTTTGAGACTAATTGTTATTGACGTAATCAAGCCACATTGATCCGGCTATGTGGTCTCTAACATCATTCATAACATTGTCGTCATTTAAATGCATGTTTTCCCCTTCTGAACTTGAACCATCCAAATCAGATGATGAATCACTTTCTGAACTTGAACCAGTGTTGTCCACTTCATTTGAATCCATGCTATATAGACAAACCAATAATTATATTCACTTATGAATGTACAAAGCTAAAAGCTACATTCACTTATGAATGTACAAAACACATATATACTCAGTAGTATGTACTATATACTCAGTTTTCACAAACTAGATGATAAATAAAAAGGCATTTTATGCATGCGAATATCAAACAAAATAAGAGTAGTGTGACCTAAGAGTAACTCATTTACCTCTTCCAAAGACACAGGCATGACAATACGACTTCACGCAAGTCCCCAGTTGAAAAGACAAGGTTAAAGGAAATCTCAA
The DNA here is from genome assembly GCF_963583255.1 of Pyrus communis. NCBI lineage: Eukaryota > Viridiplantae > Streptophyta > Magnoliopsida > Rosales > Rosaceae > Pyrus > Pyrus communis. The sequence continues at coordinate 26,865,875 of NC_084804.1, forward strand.
AAGAAAGGGGACATAGTTTTTGTATTGCAAAAGTCATACAAATTTACTAGAAAAATGAAAGATCAAAACTTAAGTAGCATTCAGTTCTAATTAGCTAAATATGTAATTAACAAGAAGAATAAGGGCAACCCTAAACCAACAAGTCTCCCGCTTTGCGAGGGACATAAACCCCCATGAATAACAAAAAAGATTGGAACTTTGCCTTCCTATTCATTGTTCTTTATTCACCAAATTAACCCTCAATTTGTAACAGATTAACAAATTTAAAAACAAGATATTCACAAAGGATCCTATTGAAATTTGTAGGTAAGTAGATGCTATTTGTACCAGAGAATCCAATGTATCTAATGAATAAAAACATGATATTCACAAAGGCTCCTATTGAAATTTGTCAAGTTCGGTTAGATGGGAAGTGCTTCGACCACTGCACTCATCCCGTCTTTCCAGCCTTTGAACATGATGAATCAAATGGAGAATCAAAGCAAATCAAGGGTTCCAAAAAACACAAGGGTACATGAGAACACAATTGAAAATCACTACCCTTGTTGAATTCCAAGAGTTAAAATCCAAATTGCACAATTTTCAACACCAAAATGAAAATGAGACTTCTCTTATTAAATCCAAACAGGAACCATCGCTAAAAAAACAACGTAATTCAAAGACCAAGTCTATCATTAAAGCATTCACAGAGAAAATATGAAAAATTCATTTTTGAACTCAAATATTTGACATTTTGACTACTCCAAAGACCCATCCAATGAAACAAGTATGTCACATAATATTACTTGCTACATACATGTAGCAAATGTCAGAAATCCATTCTATGAAACAAGCAACCATATGAATTTTGTAACCAACCACATATTTACCAATTCAGCATAAAAAAAGGATCTGAACCCATCAGCTAATTCGTGCCATCTATCGATTCAAGATAGCAAAAATCCAGCTTAAAAAGATGATTTTCAAGCTCTTAGCCATCTAATAAACAAACCCCACTTCCAAAAACTCCTCAAAAGTTGAGTTTGAATGGAAAAACGGATAGCAAATTATGACCATCAGACTAACAAAGAATGGATTTTTTAATACACTTTTCATGTAAATTAATCACAACTAGATGGTGGTTCCCAATCCTTTTCTAAAACTAACTAGGTAAAATGCGAGTGATGAACAATCAAAGCATTAAAGCATGGTTTTTTTTTTTTTTTTTTTTTTTTTTTTTTTAATATATATATATATATATATATCTATATATCAAAGAACATAGAAGATGAGGAGGAGGACCTTGTTCGATGATCGGATTCTTGAGCTAATAAGGCTTGTCCAGAACGCTCTTCACCAAGAACGAAAACGACCGAGTCCGATTCGATGTCCTTGTGAACAAAAGCTTGTATTTGTTCTTCCTAGAACCGAAATCGATTAGTTTGGATTGCGATTTGTAATGCCACACTGTCTCTACTCCATTGCTCGGAATATATATACATTACATAAATGAATCACACCAATTAGACAGATAAACTCAATTTCTCACAACCCAACACATAAAACACATAAATCCAACTTTCTGATCATTTTCTCCATTCCGAGGAACCACACAAAATAGTAAGAGAAAGACCCATTACCTTGATTGTTCCTGACAGTGAAGAGAATGGCCCAGTCTCGTCCCCAATCAACCACTCAGAGGTTCGAAGCTTAAAGCTATTTGCCGGAACCTTCACCCTACTGGCCGGAATCTCTTGGTCATTCGTGGTTGGTGAGGCAGAAGGCTTGTTCGTGGTTTGCGCGGCGCAGGTCACTCAGACCTCCATTGCGATCTGAATCTGTGAAAAAAAAAAAAAAATACTAAAACCTGACTTTTGTTGTTTTCAAATTATAATGGGCTGTTCTTAAATTTTTTTAGTCCAGTTTTGCAAAATGGGCTTACCAAACAAGTATTTTTACTTTAAAACTTAAAAATTATTTTTGAGTTAAAAACTTTGGACTCAAATCCAATACCAAACAGGCCCTAAGATACCTCATTAAAAACAATTATGAGATTTTTAAGCGGAAGTACCTCATTGAAAGCCTTATGGAAGCATTGCGATACCTTTGGAACTTTTGCCTGATTATAAGTATGAAATATAACCATTAGAATAAGGGATTAAATGTGTTGTAAAAACTATTTACATAAAACATATAATAGTTGTTGACAACTCTATATACACATAAAGATTTATTCAAAATACAGCATGTACTCTAAACATTGAAGCACTTTGACTACTGAGCAAATAGCCACCCAACAAATCTGTCAGTTTTTACATGCAATGAAATTCAAAATTCACATAATCAGCAAGGAATACATATAAATTATCATTTTTTATTTCAATTAAAAACCCATATCTATTAAAAAACCTAGAACTTCAACTACCCAAATGCCAAACAATCATTTGTTTTAAAGAAAAAAAAAATTCTAAAACTTAAATAGTGAAACGATATACACAAAACCATGAAACGTTACCCAAAAGGAAAAACAACTTACATAAATCATTTCTTACATCTCAGGTAAGCATCCCACTTGTTGCCAGTTCCATCATAGCCTAACATTGAACAAAAATTTAAACTTTTCACAATATGGGGTCTTAAATAACTCCTATTATACAAAACTTTCTAGGCAACCAAACAGTGGAAATAACTAAAGTAGAGAAACCCAGAAAGGGGAAAGGCAAAGCGAGGGAAGAATGTACAATTTGGAGAAGTTGAGTCCCTAGGTGAGTGCTTTGGTAGAAGACGGTATCCCTTAGTACATCCGTGATAAAATAATCAAAGCTGACACTAATGGCTGTTGCGTCTTTGGCTCCATAGACCAGCTCTATTAGACATTAACGTACGAATTATTTGTTATAGCTTAAAGTGCAAGTAAAATGGAAGAAAAATGAGAAAAAAACATCAAAAGCTTGTTAAAGCATATTAGTGGTAAAAGGTTTATGCAAGAACTACTGGTGTGGATTCACCAACAGAAATATCCTGAAATCCACATCCAAGAACTTCATCAATCGTGCTGTTACGAATGTTAAGAATCCTTCCGTTGTACAGAAGGCTACATGGAAAAATAAATCAACCTTAGAACCATATATGACAAAAATGAATGAATGTTTCAAATGCAGTTTGTTAATACTTTTTCACGATCCAATTCTTGTGATGGGATTTTCATGTTCCATTAAGTATAGTAAATAATTATTCTATCTTGGATTCATAGATAATCATCAGATTGCAAAGTACATTACCTTCTTGGTAGGCTCAGGAATTTCCCAAGTCTTGGTTTGAGAGTCTAAAGACATCTTTTGTAGCAAATCTGCTGCTTCTAAACAACGCAAACAGTGAAGGAAATGCAATCAACAGATACAAAAAAATCTAGGTCTTGGAGCAGTGAACATAGTTTGAATTTTACCATTTTACACGGAGGTAAAAGTCAAAAGTCAATCATTCAAAGGAAATACACAATTTTGTAAAAGATAGATTGAAGAGGAAATTAGCCTTGTTTTAACTACAGAAATTTTACTTTGCAGTCAATTAAATCATTATTTCACTTTCTTCTTTTGTTAGTTGGTTTCAAACTCTTATAACCCATGTCATTTTTTACCATGACCAATATGTGATATTTGTTGCTGGAGAATGAGGAAGCTAAATAGAAAAGAACAATTTCGTCGTGATGACAAATGCAAATTTCAATATATTTAAACACAATCCAACTCATGATGTTTAGCTTAAAAGGAATTGAATTTGAGTTGGACATTTGAGGTATAAAGACCCTGGGTTTGTTAAGATTTTTCGATTTCCAAGAGCTTTATATAAGGTAGGCACACATCTCAGTCTAAGTGAAAAATGATGTTTGAGGATTACATCTAGCATATTTCAATTAATGATTCAACAGCCTCTGAATGACAATGGTACTCACATTATTTTTCACTTTGATTAAAATGTGTGACAAAGGTATTCACATATTACAATAGCCTAAATCAACATCGCATTATTGAATCACATTATTAAATCGGAGCGACAAAGGTACTCACATTACTAAATCAGTTCAAATTGTATCCAATTCCCGGGTGCATATAATCTATATCTAGAAAGAAACATTCAGCAAAAAGCATTCCTTACTAATGCATTTATTAGAAACTCACTGCAATTTACAATTCCAATATTTTACGCATATCTAACTTCAAATTTTCTTATAAAATGCTTATCATGATTTGTCCAAAAAAAATCAACAAACACACACAATTCACTACTTTTTTGTCTAATTCATAATTCGGAAGAAACAAAATCAAACAAATATTAGTACAAATAATTAGGATCAAAACAAGAAGCCTTATTTCGGCTTGTTGTCTCATCAAAGTCAACTAATTCATAATAACGGCACCAACTGGAATTCGCCAGAAAAATCTCGGATCTTTGTAACTCCACCAATTAGTGAACAGTAAAGAAAAATTTCAATAAATAAATATCTAATTCAGAACAACATTTTGTTACTTTGAAGCACACATGAAAAGTGACACACAAACCCAAATCCTAAATTCCTAAAACACAGCACTTAAACAACAGTAAAAATTAATGCCTAATTTATTTGTTTTAATTCAAAAAAAAGGAAAGAGGGTACTGATTTTTCTTCACAAACCTCTCTAACCCAATGAAGGCCACTCCTATCATGTCCTTCGGTGAACATACATCTTCTGGGTTCTTTCTTTACTTGCATAAAAAGTAAAAAAAATTAAAAAAATCACAAACCAAGAATTTTAAAAAATCAATTTTTTTCATACAATTATATCAGCTCAGACTTCAAATATTTATTTCTTCCACTTCTAAATATTTCAGAATCTTTGGGTCACTTCTGTGTGCCTGACCCCTTCAGCTTGGCGATTCATTTATGTTCTTTCATATTCGAACATACGGACAACGAAAAGTAGAATTGGAGAGAATAGTATAGCTACATAATACATACTTGAGATTTTCCAGTGGATGTGTTCATGTAAACTTTTATGAAAGGGGAACAATGACTCCTCCAGCTTTGAAATAGCATATTGGCAAACAAACACAAATCCACATTTATAAATTCAAACTCCTAAATCCGAACAACCACGATCTCCTCGAGCCGAAAACAACACCAAATAGAACACCATGACCCGGAATCCGAAACTACAAACAAAATCTCCAAAAACACAATAACAAAATTTGAACCAAAAACCCGTTTATAAATCCAAATTTACACTCCTAAGCACATAATAATATTCAAAGCAGGGAATTACCCGCACCAGATCGGCAGTAGGAAACGCGATCTTTTATGGGCTCCAACTTTCCTTCAAATCGAAACCAATTTCACTATTTTTCAGCGAGAGAGCTGATAGGAACATATTTATGCAACTTTGTTAGTCTATTTCCCTGCATTTGCTCAATTAGTTTCAATTTATTATAGTGATTTAAGCTATTTTTGTGTGTTCGTAGGTCCAAATGGCAAAGTTGGCAAGAAAAGGCAATTTGGAGCATTTTAGAGCAGTTTTGGGCTTGGAATGGATAGCACATGCATGGAGCAAGGTGGATGGACATTTTTGAAGATCAAAAGAAGCTAGGAATGTGCTACAAATCTGGAAGACATAATTCAAGACATTGAAGATAAAGAATCAGCTAAAAAGAAGGAACATTATCCAAATCTTATTCAAACCTTATCTTATCTTATCCTAACCTAATCTTATCCTACCTTAATTCCAGCTGCAAAGGGGACTCCTTTTCACATTAAATCACCCAAATATCTGGTTCTAGAAGCTCTATTCTCTACCCTAGATTGGTGTCGCATGCCTTATCCCTTGTCCTTCTAGAGACCTGCCACAACACCCCTTTCAAGAAGCCCTAGAATCTGCTGCACCCTCTCGTTATTCTTCCTGGTTTCTACCATGTAACTAATCCTTTTTCCAATACAAATATGCATGCCCTATCCTTATCCTCCAAGGATTGGTGCCGTGAACCCTAGGCCTATATATAGATCACATATATGCCGCATAAAACCACCAGAGAGCCTTAGAGAGAAAAATCAGAAAGACACACTTTATGCCATAGCAAGGAAGGAATGAGAGAAGGAGCTTTGCCCTATGCCTTGCATCCAAGGATTATGCAATCTGCCATTGGAGTGCTAGAGCATTTCTTGGTTCTTTCTATCCTTAGTTTTAGTTCAATGTTTAAATTAGATTGCTTTGTTTAATTGCAAAACATGTGGAACTATAGCTAGAGGTGATTTTGAAGCCATGAACATATATGTGATATGAATTGATTACATCCAATTATTGTTTCGTAAAACATGAATGCGATTTACTTATCTGTTTGATTGATAACTTATTCTTGTATGTTGATTAAGGATGCATACTTAGTTTGCATGCATGAATTTGATGCTAAAATACAAGGGAATTTCACCTAATCGTTATGAACTTATATTTATAAGTAGTGGAAGTCAGTAGTCGTGATTGTGTTAAGTAAATCCATGGTAGGAGTATCATGCAGTTCATAGTTACGAATGCCTTGTCAATGCTTATGATTTTTATAGAACTTAATGATCTTTGATATGTATCTCTATCATTGAGTTCGTATAGGGAACTTGATAAGAATAATTTGATTGCGTCGCTGAGTCCAATTCAATGAATTTAGGAAAATCTGATGGTTAATTTCTGCAGTTCACGGTTAACTTGGGGCATTGTCATTCATGGTGTCACATCCCGACCCGGGGCGGATCACTTCCCGGGCCCGCTCCACCACCGTAGCACGATCCGACCACGCCCTCACGGTTTTGTTTCTAGGAACTCACACGAGAACTTCCTGATGGGTCACCCATCCTAGGAATGCTCTCGTGTGCTACTCGCTTAACTTCGAAGTTCCCATGGAACCCGAAGCCAGTGAGCTCCTAAAAGGCCTCGTGCTAGGTAAGGATGAGAATATACATATAAGGATCATTCCCCTGGGCGATGTGGGATCTTACAATCCACCCCCCTTAGGGGCCCGACGTCCTCGTCGGCACACCACGGCCAGGGTTAGGCTCTGATACCAATTGTCACATCCCGGCCCGGGGTGGATCACTTCCCGGGCCCGCTCCACCACCGTAGCACGATATTGTCCGCTTTGGGCCCCGACCACGCCCTCACGATTTTGTTTTTGGGAACTCACACAAGAACTTCCCGATGGGTCACCCATCCTGGGAATGCTCTCGTGCGCTACTCGCTTAACTTCGGAGTTCCCATGGAACCCGAAGCCAGTGAGCTCCCAAAAGGCCTCGTGCTAGGTAAGGATGAGAATATACATATAAGGACCACTCCCCTGGGCGATGTGGGATCTTACACATGGTTTATTGGAATAATAATTAGAAATCGATTGGTATGCATCTGTGTCATGTGTGGAGAATGACTCTCTAGCTAGCCTTTCACCCCTTAATTCACTCAATTTCGTACCTTTAGTGTGTTTCTGCAATTTACTTATTTTAAGTTAGAATTCGTCTGATGTGAAAATTAACTTGATACACAAATTAAACCCTATTTGTGACAATTGTAGTTTATATGCAAGTAGGGATCGTTCTAAACCGGGGATTAACTAGGGATGCTAATCAACTCAAATAAGACTCAAGAACACTAAACTAGACTCTATAGACTCAAAACTAACTCAAAACACTCAAAACAGCAACAAACAATTAGAAAGACTCAAAACTGACCCTATGGAGTTGTTTGGACGAATTCTAACTAAGTTAGACTCAAAACACTAATTTGGACAGATTCAAACACTTTTCTAACTAATCTAACACACTTAATAAAGGGGAGATTGATTTGGACGAAATTAAAGTAAAAACAAACAGATTTAAACACTTAAACAACTTTGGACGAAATTAGGGAAAACTATGGGTGATAAGCTAGCTAGAGGGTCCTTCTCCACACATGACACACATGCATACAAATCGATTTCCAATTATTATTCCTTTAAACCATGAATGACAATGCCCCAAGTTAATTGCATCGCACAAGCAACCACCAGATTTTCCTTATTTCATTGAATTAAATGAATACGCATTACAACTAAATTATCTTTCTCAAGTTCCCTATATGAAACGCATGATAGAGATACATATCAAAAGTCATTGAGTTCTGTGAAAATCATAAGTATTGACAAGGCATTCATCACTATGAAACGCATGAGACTCCTGCCAAGGATTCACTTAACACAATCATGACTAGTGACTTCCACTACTTGTGAATATAAGTGAATAACTATTAAGTGAAACTCCCTTATATTCTAGCATCAAATTCATGCATGCAAACTAAGTAGGCCTCCTTAATCAACATACAAGAATAAGTTATCAATCAAATAGATAAGTAAATCGCATTCATGATTTATGAAACAATAATTGGATGAAATCAATTCATATCACATATATGTTCATGGCTTTGAATTCACCTCTAACTAAAACAAATTTAGTTGCTCATGTTCGCAAAACAAAGATAATTAAATTTAAACATTGAAAACAAAGAATAGAATACACCTAGAAACACTTCAGGTGGCTCCTCCTTCCTTCCTTGCTGCGCACAATGGGGATTTGTGTGAATTTAGGCTCTTGAGGTGTGGTGGATGGTGTGGTGTGAAATTGTGGTAGAGGGTGGTGGTTTATGAGTGTTGCAGCATTATGTATTTATAGGGTGAAGGGAAGGCACGAATTTGGGCTGAAAATGAGAGGAATTAGGACTCCAAATCACCAAAGAACAAGGACACTTTCAATCAGATTCCAAGGAGGACAAGGAATGGTCCTTGTGGCAGAACTTCTAGAAGGGTTACATGTAGCATAAACTTAGGGCACAAAAATAGGACTTCTAGCACATGATATTTAGGTGATTTAATGTGAAAAGGAGTCCTATTTGAAGCTGGAATTAAGGTAGGAAAAGATTAGGATTGGATAAGATAAGATAAGGTTGGATAAGGTTTGGATAAGATAAGGAAATTTGGATAATATTCCTTCTTTGTAGCTGATTCATTATCTTCCAAGTCTTCAATTTAATTCTTCTAGATGTTAATCACATTCCTAGGCTCTCTTGATCTTCAAATTCGTCCATCCACCTTGCTCCATGCATGTGCAATCCATTCCAAGCCCAAAACTGCTCTAAAATGCTCCAAATTGCACTTTCTTGCCAACTTTGTCAATTGAACCTAAAAACACACGAAAATAGCTTAAAACACTCTAACAAGTAGAAATTAGCTATGTAAATGCAAGAAAACAAGCTAACTAAGTCGCATAAATACGCTCCTATCATCGTCCAAACAAATCCCCATTTAGTATTTTGAGTATTTTTAGTTTAATTTTCGTCCAAACTTCTCTCCATTTTGTTTTGAGTCATTAAGTTAGTTTTGTGTTAATTGAGTAAGTTTGGTTTGTTTTGAGTTGTTTGAGTCTAGCTTTTTGTTTTTGAGTCTAATTAGTCTAGATTAGCATCCCTTCTAATCCCTAGCTTAGAATGATCCCTACTTTCATATACTACAACTATAAAAAAGAGGGTTTAATTTGTGTGTTAGTTTATATCACATCAAATTCTGGCATCGTTGCCGGGATTAGCAAAATTACTAATTTCCCCTTTGTTTCTGTTTTTGCTTTTCTTGTGTTTTTTATTTTGTTTTGTTTTGTTTACTTTGTTTTAGGTACTAGTTTATGACTCAACATTCTCAACTTGTTTGTGCACATATATTAGAGTTTGACAATGATTTTGAACGAACTTTGAGAAGGAAGAGGAAGCGACTAGAACCCAATCCACCTAGTTCTAGCTCTAAATCCAAAATTGAAGAAGAAGAAGAAGAAGAAGAAGAAGAGGAAGAGGAAGAACAAGACATAGCTGTGGACAATCGAACAATCAAGGAACTTTCAGCCTCGGGATTGGACAATGTCGTGCCCTTATGCATTCAATATCCTAGGGCGGGTCAAGGCAAGACCAATGCGTTCGAATTGAAGTTTAGCTTGCTGCATCACATTCCCAAATACCATGGGTTGTCCATGGAAGATCCAAACAAGCATCTTAAGGAATTTGAAGAAGTATGCTCGAGCATGACACCAATCAACGTCGATGGGAATATTCTGAAGATGAAAACCTTTCCATTCTCTCTTTTGGAAAAGGCTAAGGATTGGCTCTTTGAATTGGCACCTGGAACCGTCACTTCTTGGGAAAGCATGAGGAGAGCATTCTTAGAGAAATTCTTCCCAACTTCAAGAGTCATTCGTTTGAGGAAAAAGGATTAGTGGAATTAAACAAAGCCAAGGAGAATGCTTTCCAGCATATTATGAGCGTTTCAAGACTCTAGTTGCATCATGCCCACAACATCAAATGAAGGAAGAGCTTCTAATTCAATATTTCTATGAAGGACTTCTCCCAATTGAAAGACAAATGCTAGATGCTTCGGCAGGTGGTGCTTTGGTTGACAAAACCCCAGTTGCTGCAAAGATCTTAATTGCAAACCGAGCCTTGAATGCACAACAATACGAAGGAGTTGGACTGAGAGACCCCCCATAGCAGCAGCAAGTTAATGAGGTAAGTTCCATGACCGAAATTCAATCTCAATTGGCTAATCTCACTGGTCTTGTGTCAGAGGTTGTTGAAGGATCCAAAATGCAAGGAACAAGTACTTGTAGCGTGTGCTCTATGCAAGGAAACCCTTCAGATCAATGCCCTCAATTTATACAAAATGGGGGATGGGAAAGCGCCAATGTCGTGGGCTATCAAAGCCAAAATTAACCAAGGTATGATCCATACTCCAACACTTACAATCCGGGCTGGAGAGATTACCCAAACATGAAGTGGAGGGAGCCTCAACAACCTCAACAACAAGGTGGATTTAGATAGCCATCCCTCGAGATATTTCAAAGGCCATTCATACCAACACAACCTTAACCACAATCTGCCCAACCAAATTCAGGTTCGTCATTAGATAATGATAAAATTCTTCAAGTACTAACTGCTTTGACACAGGGAATACAAAATCAAACCAAAGAGATACAAAATCAAGCTAAAGAGGTGGACGAATTGAAGAAGCAAATAGGGCAGATGGTGGAATTCATGGGACAATTTAGGGAACAAGGCAAACTGCCTAGTTTAACCATTATAAATCCAAAATGAGGTTTTGAAACCGCCAATGCCATCACGTTGAGAAGTGGTAAAGAGGTTGGAACCACCCCACAAATGTCCAAATCAAGTCAAAAGGAGGACAAAAAGCTGCTACTTGAGGAAGAAGAGGATGCCAAAGCCACGACAAGGGTAGAACAACCCTTGCCGCAGCCACCTAAGGACCCTAAGTTGTCTAGCACAAGTAAGGTAGGTTCAAATTCAATTGTTTCTAACCCTATTCCATCAAATGTGCATTTTCCTAGCAGGTTTATGCAATCTAGGAATGAAGAGAATGAAAAAGACATTCTAGAGGCATTTAGGAAAGTACAAGTCAATATCCCGCTTCTTGATGCAATAAAGCAAATTCCAAAGTATGGTAAGTTTTTGAAGAAGCTTTGTACAACAAAGAAACGAATTCGAGAGAAAGAGGTGGTACATGTAAGTGAAAATGTCTCTGCAATGTTACAAAAGAAGCTGCCACCTAAATGCAAGCATCCAGGTAGTTTTACTATCCCTTGTGTAATTGGTAATACAAGGTTTGAACATGCTATGCTAGATTTAGGTGCTTCCATTAAAGTCATGCCCTATTCTGTTTATGCATCTATGAATCTAGGAGAGCTTAAAAATGATGGAGTTATTATCCAATTAGCCGATCATTCTAATGCATATCCGAAAAGAGTTTTGGAAGATGTTTTAGTGCAGGTTAGCCATTTGATCTTTCCAGCCGATTTGTATGTGCTTAAGATCGAAGATTCAGCCCACTCTCCACCATTACCAATCTTACTTGGACGACCTTTCATGAAAACAGCCCAAACTAAGATTGATGTGGCCAAGGGAGCACTAACAATGGAGTTTGGTGGCGATATTATTAAATTCAAGGTTCCTAAATCTATTAAGAATCCTAATGATGTTCGTTCTTGTTTTGCCATAGATGTGATTAAAAATTTAGGGCAGGAACATTCAGCAGCACCACTCAAGAAGGATGTATCTAGAACCACCATCGAAGAGGGAATTGGAGTGGAGCACAATGAACACGCCACTACCCTCAAAATACCGAATCTGGCCGAGAGCATCCCTAGTCAATTTGTTGACAGTGCTACTACTTTTGAGCCTTTGTCGCAGTATATTGGTGAGCCACCTATTCCAATTCCAATTCCCATTTCAATTAATAGGTTGTTACCTTCTTTGGTGCAGGTACCCAATCGAATCCAAGGTGGTGGGAGAGTTTACATAGACTTTAGGAAGCTCAATGCCATAATCAGGAAGGATCACTACCCCCTTCCGTTCATAGATCCTTATTATGAGTACTTTGAGGAGCATGTCGTGGAGGAAATACCCCTCCATGCCGTGGGCCCTAATGGAGCTTAAAAGGAAGTATCGTCCGTCTGGAATACGTTAAACCAAGCACTTCTTGGGAGGCAACCTATGCATTCAAATAAAGAAGACCTAGGAATCTCCCTCTGCTACAACCAGATTTGCTCCCTTTAACCCTACTCTTTATTGCTTTTACTTTGCCATAATTGTCATGTTTGTTAGTTTTGTTGTTGATTGCTTGCGTGTGAGTCTATGTTCGAAACATTGAGGACAATGTTTGGTTTAAGTGGGGGGGCGGGGGCAGGGGGAGAGGGGTTAAATAGATGCTTTCCATGACTTATTTTTGAATTTTATCACCTATCACCTCTAAAAGTTGTTACTCACTATTTTTAAGTGTTTTTATTGTGTTTTGAAGTGTTTTAATGTGTCCTATAACAGAAAATCCGAAAATTTTGAAAAAAAATTCGAAAAAGCTTGAGAAAATACCAAAAAAGTGTCATTTTTGTTTGTTTGTTTGTTTGTGTCTTAGGGTACCTTCCAAAACAATGATGAGGATTTGGTTTTTAATTGAATGACTATTAAAGAATCTCACAAACATGGATGGAAGTTTGATATGCTCTTTGGTTTATGCTTAGTTGTAATTGTCATTTACAAATTCACATGTAATCACACAAAGAAAAAAAATCAGTTTTTGTAAGATGCTTGAAGGAAGAAACTCAAACTAACGCTACAACCCTGAGAGACTTGAGCCTAAACTTTATTTGGAGAGTTATTAATCTATGATGTTTTTGTTTTCTAAAGTCGTTGCATGATCTCATTATTTCATTGCTTGGTTGCTACTTAGAATGCGTTTTCATCATTATAGATCCAATACTAGAACTCATGCCCATTTCATTCAAAGCATAAAATTGATTGCATAACAAATAGCAAGAGGAAGTTGTTTAGTTAAGCCAGAGCCAAAAAGCCTTACCCTTTGCATTTGTATTGTAGGTTTAACCCCGTTAAGCCTTACTTAGCCTATTTTCTTTGTTAGCTACATTATCCTTACCTAGCCTAGAATAGGACTATCCATACCCTTGTTCTTAAAGGATAATGGAGCATGACTTAGAGGGAATTCCTTTTGATCTACAATTTGCAGAAAAACAAGTGTGCGGGAAGGTTTTCATTGGAAATCTATGAGGATGTACATTTTGTGTGCCAAAGAAAGAAAAGAGCACAAAAGGAAAAAATAAAAAAAATGGAAAAAAATGGAAAAAAAAGAAAGAAAAGGAAGAGAAAGTTGAGAAAAGAAAGAAGAAGAGTTGAGAAATAAGTGAGAATGAACTCACAAGCATTGGTTGTTGAAGAAAGGGTCCAAAAGTTTAAATATGGCCCTAAGTGATGTGTGAATCTTCCCTTTGTGTTTAAAGTTAATTTTTGCATTCAAAAGTGAATTCTAAGTGTTATGTCATCACTTTGCTTCGCTTTAAGAACTTTTGTTTATCCTTACCTTTCTTTGTTAGCCAATACCTTAGCCCCATTACAACCCTTATACTTCTATCTTGATTGTTATGTGTTTCAATATGTGGAGTTTAAAATAGGTACAAGCATATGGTATCCCTGGTTCTCGCTTCTAAGTAGTGGCATTCCGTTCATGAGATCATACACACGTTATATTAATAATTCCAGAAAGTGCCTTCTTTGTTATAATATATGTGAGTGCTAGTCTACATGTTTACATCAATCTTCTCACATATACCTAGAATAGGGAATGTAGTCAGAAAATCTGTGTGAAAATAGAGAGTATATCCAATGAGGAATTAAGGGATTCTCTAAGGCATGTTACTACATTAAAAATGTTGTTTTAATTGATTAAATGCGAGCTAGTGAGTGGTGACTGCGGTTAAGTGTATACTCAAGAGTAAGGATGGCTAAAATTTTTGGGAGTAGCATGTCATGTTTCATTGGAAATCCCTGAGGCAATTGTTGGAAGGTTTGTTTTGCTCAGGGACTAGCAAAATCTAAGTGTGGGGGAATTTGATAGGAGCATATTTATACGACTTTGTTAGCCTATTTCCTTGCATCTACTTAGTTAGTTTCTATTTATTATAGTGATTTAAGCTATTTTCGTGTGTTCGTAGGTCCAAATGGCAAAGTTGGCAAGAAAAGGCAATTTGGAGCTTTTTAGAGCAGTTTTGGGCTTGGAATGGATAGCACATGCATGGAGCAAGGTGGATGGATGTTTTTGAAGATCAAAAGAGGCTAGGAATGTGCTACAAATCTAGAAGACATAATTCAAGACATTGAAGATAAGGAATCAGCTAAAAAGAAGGAACATTATCCAAATCTTATCCAAGCCTTATCTTATCTTATCCTAACCTAATCTTATCCTACCTTAATTCCAAAGGGGACTCCTTTTCACATTAAATCACCCAAATATCTGGTTCTAGAAGCTCTATTCTCTGCCCTAGATTGGTGCCGTATGCCTTATCCCTTGTCCTTCTAGAGACCTGCCACAACACCCCTTTCTAGAAGCCCTAGAATCTGTTGTACCCTCTCATTATTCCTCCTGGTTTCTGCCATGTAACTAATCCTTTTTCTAATACAAATTTGCGTGCCCTACCCTTGTCCTCCAAGGATTCGTGCCGTGAACCCTAGCCCTATATATACATCACATATATGCTGCACAAAACCAGCAAATAGCCTTAGAGAGAAAAATCAGAAAGACACACTTTATGCTGCAGCAAGGAAGGAAGGAGAGAAGGAGCTTTGTGCCGTGCCCTGCATCCAAGGATAGTGCAATCTGCCATTGGAGTGCTGGAGCGTTTCTTGGTTCTTTCTATCCTTAGTTTTAGTTCAATGTTTAAATTAGATTGGTTTTGTTTAATTGCAAACATGTAGAACTAATTTTCTTTTAGCTAGAGGTGAATTCGAAGCCATGAACATATATGTGATATGAATTGATTACATCCAATTATTGTTTCGTAAAACATGAAAGTGATTTACTTATATGTTTGATTGATAACTTATTCTTGTATGTTGATTAAGGATGCATACTTAGTTTGCATGCATGAATTTGATGCTAAAATATAAGGGAATTTCACCTAATTGTTATGAACTTATATTTATAAGTAGTGGAAGTCACTAGTCATGACTGTGTTAAGTAAATCCATGGCAGAAGTATCATGCAATTCATAGTTACGAATGCCTTGTCAATGCTTATGATTTTTATAGAACTTAATGATCTTTGATATGTATCTCTATCATGCAGTTCATATAGGGAACTTATAAGAATAATTTGATTGCGTCGTTGAGTCTAATTCAATGAATTTAGGAAAATCTGATGGTTAATTTGTGCAGTTCACGATTAACTTAGGGCATTGTCATTCATGGTTTATTGGAATAATAATTGGAAATCGATTTGTATGCATCTATGTCATGTGTGGAGAAGGACCCTCTAGCTAGCCTTTCACCCTTAAATTCACTCAATTTCGTACCTTTAGTGTGTTTCTACAATTTACTTGTTTTAAGTTAGAATTCGTCCAAACAAATCCCCATTTAGTATTTTGAATCTTTTTAGTTTAATGTTCGTCCAAACTTCTCTCTAGTGCTTGTTTTGAGTCAATTTAAGTTAGTTTTGTGTTAATTGAGTCAGTTTAGTTTGTTTTGAGTTGTTTGAGTCTAGTTTTCTGTTGTTGAGTCTAATTAGTGTAGATTAGCATCCCTCCTAATCCCCGACTTAGAACGATCCCTACTTTCATATACTAGAACTATCAAAAAGAGGGTTTAATTTGTGTGTTAGTTTATATCACATTAAGAGCACTCTGGTTACTCAAGTGAGGTGGCGGAAACTGAGAGCTAGAGAGGGCGAGTTCGAGAACAACAGAAGAAAGATCTGTGAGAGAGCAGTAGAATCCGAGACAAAAATTAAGAGGATACAGTCCAAATAGAAGGTGATCGATGATCATTTCTATTGTTTGATGGGTGCGAAGCCAACCGAAATCGGTGAGGCAGCAGAAACTGAAAGCGAGAAATAGTAGGTTTGAGAACAACAGAAGAAAGATCTGTGAGAGAGTAGCGGGAACCAAGAGAAAAATCGAGAAGGTATAATGGAAATAAAGGGTCAATCGATGATCGACGCGCAGATCGAATGGGCCAAATAACAATTTGACTGTACAGATGAGAAATAGCAAGGTAAAGGGATAGAAAACAAAGGGGCAAAATCGTCCAGCCAGTGGTCATCAACAGTGCCCCTGAAAAATGGGTTTTAGTATGTAGGATTTCTTATAGTTTACAAATCGCTCTCAGATTGAATAAATTATGTAACCAGAAAGGGTAGCTAAATAATAGTGTTAGAAACCATATATACTCGTCCGAAAAATGCCAACTAGACAAGTTTGCAGCTTTTGTGAGAACTCTCCTCCATTTTTTGTACCTTGTCCATATTCCCCTTGAAGTTGCCTTCGCGGTCAGCAAGTGCATGACCAAAACTGCCCATTTGATTCCATGCTTCAGAGGGATCCACCTTGTAGAATATGGCCAAACTTCTTGTTGCTTCGAATACTCTTTACATTGAAGGATCCTCACAAGCACATCCAAGCCCCACATTGATGATGCATAATTTTCAGAAAATACGACGACAAAGTGTGCTGACTCCTTAATTGTTTTGAGAAGTGCAGGCGATATTTCTTCTCCACTTGGAAGCTCGTTATCATCTCTAAAGGTTTTGATCCCCTTCTGAACCAAAATGTGGTACAAATGATCTGTAAAGTTAGTGTGTATCTTCACCTCTCAAGCTCAGAAATACTTCATATCTCTGTGAAGAGGTAATTTATGGACTCCATATTGTTTGCTGCAACTGTAAATTTTGATATTAGCTGAAAAAATGAATATACATTGAATAGTTACAGAGGCGTTTTATACAATACAAAGACTAAGCACAATCCTAAATTAAAGCCTATACAAATTGTTTCCTAGTTTATGCATTTGTATAGAATGGAAGGTGAATCAATATTAGTTGACTTTCCATGATACAAGGAAATCACCATAATAGAGAATCAACTGATTTTACTTTCCTTAACACTCCCCCTCAAGTTGGACTGTTTGTCAATGATTCCCAACTTGCCAAGTAAAGTAGTGAATTGCCCAGAGCTTAATGACTTTGTGAAGATGTCGGCTGGCTGCTGTGATGTAGATATGTGAGCTGTCTTGATCATTCCGTTTTGAATCTTTTCTCGCACAAGATGACAGTCAATCTCTATATGCTTTGTTCGCTCGTGAAAGACTGGGTTTGAAGCAATGTGCAGAGCCACTTGATTATCACAATATAACTTGACAGGTTGAGGATGTTTGATGCCCAAGTCCCGCAAAATATATTTCAACCAAGTAATTTCACAACAACTAGTAGCCATGGATCAATATTTGGCTTCAGCACTTGATCGTGCTACTGTAGTTTGCTTCTTAGTTTTCCATGAAACTAATGATTGGCCAAGGAAAATGCAATATCGAGTAATAGATCTTAGAGTGTCACGACATCGAGCCCAATCTGCGTCTTAAAAGGCATTCAATTGGATTGGACTAGCAGCAGAAAGAAAAATTCCTTGGCCTGGCGCATGTTTAATATAGCACAAGACACGATAAACTGCTTCCATGTGTGGAACTTGTGGCTTGTCTATGAATTGGCTTAGGATATGGACTGCATATACTAGATCAAGACGTGTGATGGTTGATGCTTAATAAATAAGCACACAAATTAAAACCCTCTTTTGACAATTGTAGTAAAGATGCAAGTAGGGATCGTTCTAGACCGGGGATTAGGAGGGATTACTAAATCACTTGGAAACTGACTCAAAAATGTAAAACAAACGTTAAAAACACTAAACTAGACTCAAAGAATGCAAACTAAACAATAAAACACTTAAACAAATCAAAAGACTCAAAGAATGCAAAACACTTATAAACACAAACTAAGACACTTTCTAACTAAATTGGACACTAAAGTAAAGGGGGATTGAGGTTTTGACGAAATTAAACTAAATGCATAGATTGCAATTAAAAGGCAGAATGTAAATATGAATGTGATGAAAATATGGATGAATGCTAGCTAGAAGGTTCTTCTCCACACATGTTACACTTGCATACAATTTGATTTTCAGTTGGTCTTTCGATAAATTATGAAACTCAACACCCCGGGTTAATTAGGTCCGCTTAAATTAACCGTCAAGTTCTCCTTAAGTTAATGAATTGGATGGGTTAGCGCAACGCAATTCAAAACATTCTCCAAAAGTCCTTTACGTGAAAAGCACAATAAAGATACAATCAAAGATCATTAAGCATCATGAAAACTATAAGTGTCGACGAGGCATTCGTTACTATGATGAGCATGAAACTAGTACCAAGAATTCATTTAACGCAATTGTTTATAAGCAACCTCCACTACTTGTGAATATAAATTCATAACTATTAGGTGAAACTCACTTATATTCTAGCGTCATATTAATGCATGAAAATTAAGCGTGCACTCTCAATAAACATACACAAATAAGTTATAAATCAAGCAGTTAAACAAATTGAATCCACAATATATGAAATTCCAACCAAAAGTAATCAAATCATATTGCAAGCATAAACATGGTTTCGAATCACTCCCTAACTAAATAGGGGTTTAGCCTCTCATGTTCGCAAAAAGAGAAATACAATTGAATTTAAACATAAAGCACAAAGGATTGATTACACCTAGAACGCCCAATGAATCCACTCGAATTTCTGCACGTCCAAGCTCCTCTTTCTCCTTTCCTTATTGCGGCAGAGATGGTCTAGGGAATTTCTGGAGGTTTTTCTGATTTGGGGATGGATTTAGGGGGGTTTGGTGGTGCGGCAAGGTTATGGAAGGTGTGGAATGGTGTGGAATAGAGTGGGGAGTAATGGAGAGGCTGTGGTAGAGAAGTGAGGTTGCTGGAATGGATGGGAAAAGGCACGGCTGGAAAGAATATGGGATGGAATCCCTGATGGTGGCTGCGTGAAAAAATATATATATGAATGGAATGAATTAGGGTGAATATGCCACGGCTTAGGGTCAAAATTAGGTTGAAAAATATCATGGAATGCACGGCAAAGGTGAATAATAATGTATGGTGGCTGCGGCCAGATTTCTTTTTGGTATATTCGGTTCAATGATAAATGGGGGGGCCACGGCTTAGGTTAGAAATTGGGGTGTGAAGGTGGCTGAATAATTAAGAATTAAAGTGAATCAATTAGGTCGGCTAGGGTGAAATAAAAGGTGAAAATCTGAGATGGAATGAA
The DNA here is from genome assembly GCF_963583255.1 of Pyrus communis. Taxonomy (NCBI): domain Eukaryota; kingdom Viridiplantae; phylum Streptophyta; class Magnoliopsida; order Rosales; family Rosaceae; genus Pyrus; species Pyrus communis. The sequence continues at coordinate 26,885,608 of NC_084804.1, forward strand.
CAATAGAGCTAGGGTGCGGCTGCAAGGTTAAAGGGCTAGGGTTTAAGTGGATAAATTAGGCCCAAAATGCCCCCCCCCTTACACGGCAAGGGAAGGGGAGAAGGGAAAAGCCCACGGCAAAGGGTTTTAAGGGCCCTAGGGCCTTCGTTTTGTGTCCTAAAGCGCCTACAAGGACTTCAAAGTGGCTAGAAAATACGGACATTTAATTTAGGAAAGGTTACCAAAACGGGAAACCTAGGGTTAACTTTCCTACTTCAAATAGGAAACCTTGTTTGAGTAGGATTCCTCGTTTTGGTAAGAATTCATCGTTGGAGTAGGAATTCGTCGTTTCTTCAAGTCTTCAACTCATTCATTCCTCTTTCGCTCCTAAAGACTCCAATTTGCATCTTCTTGCACACTTTGGCCTTATAATTTGAAAATACACAAAAGTGGCCTTAAACACTCAAATAACTAAATAAACACAACATAAATGCACGAGAACAAGCTAATTAAGTTGCATGAATATGCTCCTATCAATGGTCAAGTAAATAAGTTGCCCAACGAGCCTTCGATATAAAGAAGGATCACTAATATAATCACCATTAGTTTTACTAAGAGACAAATTTTGTTCCATAGGGAAGTGAGCTGGCTTTGCACCCAAATATCTAGCATCCTCAAGGATTTCAAGAGCATATTTCCATTGAGAGAGTGCAATGCCCTCCTTAGATTGAGCCACCTCTATGCCGATGAAGTACTTTAGTTGGCCAAGATCCTTCAACTTAAATTGTTTCTTTAGAAACAACTTAGTGTCTTCAATATCTTGTAGATTATTACCTGCCAAAATAGCATCATCTACATAAACAAGAAGAGCAGTGACTCTATCACCTCTGGATCGGATGAACAATGAATAATCCACTTTGGATTGTTGATAGCTAGCTTGTTTAAGGGACTGAGAAAGCTTAATGAACCATTGACGAGAAGCTTGCTTGAGTCCGTACAATGATTTGTGAAGTTTACACACTCTTGTCTCCCCCTTTCATCAGAATCCAGGGGGAGAAACATGTACACATCTTCTTCAAGGTCACCATGTAGGAAGGCATTGTTTACATCAAGTTCATGAAGATGCGAATGTTGAGTAGAGGCGATGGCCAGAAGAAGACGAACAATAACATGTTTCGCAACTGGGGCAAAAGTTTCACGATAATCCAAGCCTTCAATTTGCCTATAACACTTGGCAACCAAATGGGCTTTATAATTTTCAATGGTCCCGTTAGGATTGAATTTGATCTTGTACACCCATTTGTATCCAACTAGTTTCTTTCCTGGAGGTAACGTTGGAAGAGACCATGTTCCATTTGCTGTAAGGGCAACCAACTCTTGTTGCATGGCAGCACGCCATTTAGGATCACATGCTCTGCTTGTGAGTATGAATAAGGCTCATTTTCAACTGAAATGGCAGTAGTGAAAGCACGATGCTTGGGTGATAACCGATTATATGAAAGCACATTAGATAATGGATAAGTAATACTTGTAGTTACAGCCAACGCCATGTTAGATGAGGGAGGAGTCCGTGAAGGGAGAGACATACCAACATGATACTCACGAAGATAACCAGGTACCTGTGTACCATGTGTTGGGCAGGAGCAAGGATTTGGTGCATTAGGTGAAGATGGTGTTGTTGGTGGCAAAGAAGAAGACGTGGGAGAAGAAGGGGTAATAGAAGAAGGCGAAGATGAAGGTGCCTCAGAAGTGTCATAAGTCCTGGACGATGGAGAATCAATGGGAGAAGGTGGAAGAAAGGTATCGTCAGAAAATGATGCTTGAGTGTAAGGAAGCACGAGGGAGGAATCAGCAGCGGAAAATGGAAAAGGAAAAATATTTTCATGAAATAGTACATCACGAGAGACAAATATTTTACCTGTTGAGAGATCATAAACCTAATAACCCTTTTTACCATATGGATACCCAAGGAAGAGGCAACGTGTGGCTCCCAAAAACTCGCAAATGATTATAAGTGGGCTGTTTGCGAAAAAGTAATTCATATGGTGTTTTACCATTAAGTCGAGGCGTAGGAGTTCGATTGATGAGGTAGGTGGCAGTTAAGATGGCATCCCCCCAAAATTTCTTTGAAAGGTTGGCTTGAAAGAGTAAGGCTCGTGCAACATTGAGGAGATGTCGATGCTTCCTCTCTGCAACTCCATTTTGTTGTGGAGTGGAAACACAACTGGTTTGATGAATGATCCCTTTGTCAAAATAATATTTTGCCATTGTGAATTCATGACCATTATCACTACGGATTGTTTTAACCCTGGAAGAGAATTGTGTTTCGGCGAGATTAATGAACATGGTGAGATATTGTTGTGTGTCAGATTTATGATGCAATAAATAAACCCATGTACAACGGGTATAATCATCAACAATCGTAAGGAAGTAACGTGCCCCGTTGATAGTAGACACATGGTAGCCTCCCCAAATATCAACATGAATTAATTCAAAAGGTGTGTGAGTTTTAATAACACTTACAGGAAACTGAGAACGAGTATGTTTAGCTAATGGGCAAATTGAACAGTCATTGATATCACAAAAGTTCAAATCTTTAACAAAATGAGATATAGCACGAACACTTTTATTAGAAATGTGACCAAGACGTTGATGCCAAAGGTGAGGTGAAGTGGTGATAGACGCTGTAACAGAGTTGCCAATATATGTGACAGTAGCAAATGAATTGTTGGGAAAATGCTCTTGCCGGTTAACAACTGGAGTACTCGTTGTTAGCAAGCTTGGTGAGCAAACCATGTGATATGTGGCTCCAGTATCAAATATCCAGCTCCTGCCTTTATTGAAAGTAGATGCACAAAAGGATTTACTTGAAAGGTTGCTCATAGCAGAGGTAGTCCCAACATGATTGGCCATGGAGCTGAGTTTATTATTCTCAAGTAGAGTCATGAGATTTTGGTATTGTGCCGCCGTAAGACTGTAGGAAGAAGGGGGTGCTGCTTTTGAATTGACTTCAATGTGATTGGCCCTGGGAGCATGGTTTTTGCAGTCCTGGTGATCGGCATTCCCACCAACACCGGTGGAGTTTGCTTTCTTTAACTTTCGACATATATCTATGGTATGGCCTTTCCAGCCGCAATAATCATATTGGAGATGTGCTCGGCATGTGTCTGAAGTGTGCCCAATTTTGTCGCAACGCTCGCACTTCAAGTGAGAGTTCTTTAGTGTAAAACTTCTCCCAGAATTATGCGAGTCATCTCGAACAGCAAAGGCTGTAGCATCAGTAATTGGTGCCTTAATGGTTGAGATAGCTCGCTGTTTTTCATCTTGAAGAATGAGCGAATAGGCTTTGTTGATGACTGGAAGAGGGTCCATGAGCAAGATTTGCCCTCGAACTGTAGCGTAGGCCTCATTAAGTCCCATGAGAAATTTCATGGTCTTTTGGTTTTGGTGGAATTGCAGCACCTCTTTCGCTGTACCATAAGTACAAGTGGGGATGGAGCATATTATATCTCGCTCATCCCAAAGACCTTTCAACTTCGTATAATAAACACCAATGGTCATGCTACTCTGCGTACAAGCATGGATTTCTTGTTCAATTTGGAAGAGATGAACGCTCTTCCCTTGTGAAAACCACTCCTTCAATTATGTCCAAATTTCATAGGCACCCTCATTACAAATCACACTTGCACCAATGTCTTTTGGAATCGAATTGAGAAGCCATGATTTTACAAGGTTGTTGCAGCGGGTCCATTGTTGGAGTTCTGTGGTGGATGTTGCCGACGGCTTCCGAATAGTGTCGTTGATGAAACCTTCCTTATTTTTTACGCTGAGAGCCATGGTCATGGCACGACTCTAGGTGCTATAATTTTCTTCATCCAATTGGTGAGTAACAAGTACTGCTCTAGGTTGATCGGAGTGATGGAGATAGAGAGGATCATTGGGATCTTCATATTTGTTAACCGCAGACTTGGCTGGGGTTTCAGTGGGTGCCACGATTGTTGGTGATGCAAAGGATGGTGTTTAGGGTTTAAGGTATCAGGAGCGCTTAGGCTCTGATGCCATGTAAATTTTGATATTAGCTGAAAAAATGAATATACATTGAATAGTTATAGAGGAGTTTTATACAATACAAAGAGTAAGCACGATCCTGATGTGATAAATAATAGCACTCAAATAAAACCCTCTTTTTGACAATTGTAGTATAGATATAAGTAGGGATCGTTCTAGGCCAGGGATTAGGAGGGATTGCTAATCTAATGAAAACTAACTCAAAGATACAAAAATATGCTTCAAAACACTTAAACAAATTCAAAAGACTCTTAACTAAACTTATATGACTCAAACAACACAAAACAATAAAAAAGACTCAAACTAGACTCTAGGACTCAATTTGGACGAAAATAGAATTGGTTTTGACTCAAAATACATAAAAAAACACACTTTAGGACAGATTTGAAACAAGTAAGTAAAGGGGATTCGGTTTTGGACGAAAATAATGTAAAAATAAGTAACTAAAAGACTTAAATGCAATTTGGACGAATTTGAGAAAAACAATGGATGATTAGATATCTTTTCCACACATGATACATTCAAACACAAATTGATTTCCAATTGCTTTTTCGATAAACCATGAACCTCAACACCCCAGATTAACTGTGACATCACTAATTAACCCTCAGATTTTCCTTTAGTAATTAGATTGGATGACATCATACGACAACCCAAAGCATTCTTCAGAAGTTCCCTACATGACATCATAATAGAAATACAATCAAAGATCATTACGTTCAATGAAAATCATAAGTATTGACAAAGCACTTGTAACTATGACATCATGATACTCATGCTAGGAATTTACTTAACATGATTGTGAAAACAACCTTAACTACTTGTGAATATAAGTTTGTGACGATTATGTGAAACTCCCTTATATTCTAGCACCAAATTCAAGCATGCAAATTAAGTAGGCCTCCCTAATCGACATACAAGAATAAGTTATCCATCAAACGGTTAAGTAAATTGCATTCACAATTTATAAAATCACAACTGGAATTAATCAATTCATATCATGAACATAATCATGGTTTCAAAGCCTCCCCTAGCTAAAACGAGTTTAGCGTCTCATGTTCACAACAAAATAAGGGAAAATTGAATTAAACATTGAAAACAAAAGATAGATTACACCTAAAAACGTTCCAACACTCCAACTTGAATGCACAAAATGTCCAAGGCTTCTTCTTCTCTTCTTCTTCCTTGCAAAGCTGCGGCACAAGAGTTCTTGGGTGATTTTGGATGGATTTCTGGGTTATAGATGTATTTAGGTTGGTAGGGGGGGTGCGACAAAGGTTGGGAATGGTGTATGGGTGTTTGGGTGAAGGTATGGAAGTGCATGAATGGTGGAAGAATGGTACAAAGCTGCGGTAAAGGTTGGGAGACAGGATGAAGGATGGCTGATTGTGTGAGAGAGTGATTAGGGTAGAATAAGGGTGCGGCTCTTGGTATTTATTTGAAGGAAATAATCCTAAGTTTTATTACATAGTTTAGGAAAGGATTAGACTCCAAATCCACAAGGAAAAGGAGACTTGAAATTAGAAATCCAAGGGAAAAAGGGAAGGAAACTTGAGGCATTAAATTGTATGAAAGGGAATGTGATTTAAGGCTGAAATTAGGCAAGGATTTAGGATAGAATTGGTAAGTATGGTGCGGCTAACTAAGGTGAAATAGGAATGTGATTTTGTGACACAAATTAAGGAAATAGGTACTTCCCTTGCACGGCAAGGAAGTAGAATGTGATGTGTGCCACGGCAAGGACCATAAGTGTGCAAGGAAGGCTTGTTTTGTGTCCTAAAATGCATGAGACTCCTTCAATGTTGCTGGAACATAGGGCTTTTAGGATTAGGAAAGGTCAAACCAAAATAGGAAACCTTGGCTTAACTTTCCTACTTCAAGTAGGAAACCTTCTTTGACTAGGATTCCTCTTTTGATTAGGAATCCTTCTTTGATTAGGAATCCTTCTTTGATTAGGAATCCTAACATCTTTAGGTCTTCAATTTCGTCCATTCCTTTTGCTCCAAGCATATGCTATCCATTCCAAGTCCAATTTTGCTCCAAAATGCACCTTTTGGCTTCCTTAGCCATATGAACCTATAAACACACGAAAATAGCTTATAATACTAAAATAACTATGAACTAACAACATAAATGTAAGAAAACAAGCTAAATAAGTCGCCTAAATATGCTCCTATCAGATCCTAAATTAAAGCCTATACAAATTGTTTCCTAGTTTACGCATTTGTACAGAATGGAAGGTGAATCAATATTAGTTAACTTTCCATGATACAAGCAAATCACCATAATAGAGAATCAACTGATTTTACTTTCCTTAACAGCAACCGTGATACAAAGCTGCAGGCTAGCTAAAAGTGTTGGAAATGGTACCTAGTACACAGCTCAAAGACTTGGTTTGTTGCAGAATTTTTCCTCGTTAAAAGTTGTAGGCGGTTGGGGGTTAAGAAAGTTGAGAAAAACTAACAAGACTACAGCTGGATCGGTTGCATAAAAGTTTCTATTGGTGTGTTGGAATAGGTTTAAACCGACCGAATCAAACCGGTTAACAATGATTTGCGTTGGTTTGGTTTTGATGGTGGTAATTGTCAAAACCGAAATGTTGAAGGTTGATTGATTCAGTTATATTTTTCGTGTCAAACCGAATCAAACCAATAGCCACTCACCCCTAGTTCCACATGCATATATATGGTTTGGCAAGGAAGCATCTCACACTCGTCAAATATCTGATATTTATAGGGAAGGACTGAAGGTGCTCTAAAATGCATATTGCGTTTCTGCGTCTGTGTGCAATATTGGACGCAAACTGAAACTGTGATCAATATGATTTCTCAATTCAGAACTTTCATATTATGTTTAGAATACACGCAAACTAACTTTAGACGGGGAGCCGACATGTCCAGAGTCTCTGTGGGTAGCAGATAGCCATTATTCTACATAGTTCTTCTAAATGGTATACATTGCTGTCACGGCCTTGCTCCCTTTCCTTCACTGTAAAGTTTATCGATACAGTCCTGCATATGATATTCCAAAAATATGTTAGTATTTGCTTGACAGAGAGTTATGGAGCGGATTGTGTTTGGAAAACTGGTTGGCCCTTGTACTTCAAGGTGCCACCAGTCATGACATGTTTGAGAAAGAGAGACAAGGCGGCATACATACCTTGTAATATTTATGCAGCTGTGGTCTCTTCAGTTTGAATGTTGGAGTTATGAGATCCCTCTCCATGTCAAAGGGATTCGGTTCCAAGTGAACTGCTTTTAACAGCTCAAAACCTCGAAGCTGCAGGAATGTGTTCCGAATTCGATGACTATTGATATATATATATATGTAATGGAATTGGCAACAGGGAATTGGGTGAAATATTATCAACATACATGCTGTTTCTGACCAGTACTATTGAGCTCATCCAAAATGTACTTTCTTGCCTTCGGGTTTTGACATAATGATTTGAAATCACCAGTCAAGTGATGCTCTACTGCCCAATGCTCCATTGCCTTACTGTCAGGGACCACCACAGCAACAAGAAATGACTCGAAGCTGTTCCCATAAACCCAAATCTGTCGACCAGAGGAAAGTCAAGATATATATCAACGAATTTAGAAAACAAACACAACGGAGGTCTCACAAATTAAAAAGACCAACAAATACAAACTCATATATTGAGGCAAATACGGGGTGAGTTCCAATGTATAGAAATAATTTAACATGCACTGACTGTAGCAAACTAGCAAAATACCGATGTGATAAGAGGACATTGCAAGTATTTGCCTTCAATGTTTTCCACGGCAACATATTCACCTTGCGATAGTTTATATATATTCTTTTTCCTATCTATGATTTTCATTGATCCATCTGCCTGCCATTCTCCAATGTCACCTGAAATGCAATCAAAATCACCATAACTTTTCAGTTCAATACAGTGATCAACAAGAATTTCTAAGATGTCCAGTGCTGACATCTTAACAACAAGACATAAGCTTGGGCATCAAGTGACTACTTTATGGCCGACCGTTTAAGAATTTACCTGTATGAAACCACCCATCAATAAGGACTTCCTCTGTTAGATCTTCTCGCTTATGGTAACCAGAAAACAAGGTTGTTCCTCTCAGGCAAATTTCTCCACGGGGCGCACTGGAAAGTGCATCATATCCCATTGCCGGCACTGACTCAAGCCTTGCTTCAATAGTTGTGACAGGGACACCAACAGTTCCGATCATAGGAAAAACATTGCTAATGGACGTGAAGCAGCCACCACAGCTTTCAGTAAGGCCTACTTGTAAATGAGTTTAGCAACTTGATGGAAGGTTCATTTTTCATTTTCAAGGGAACTTTTATAAACTACTGTGAATGAGTAGAAGCTCGCATCACTGAATTTTCAAAACATGACTAAGAAGAGATTGAACTCATTTAATTAGGTCAATGATTTTTTCTTTCCATTGCAGTTAACAATAAGATCACCATAAAACCTACGTCGATTAGTCAATTAGATTCTAGCAGCACCATTCATACGATCTTTATATCATTCTTAGATGCTATAGAGCAGATATGCAATCAACCATACCATATCCTTGGGATAAAGTGCTGCAGCTGGTGACCCTCAAAAATTCCTCCACATGCCCAGGCAAAGGTGCAGCACCAGACAACAATAGACGAACTCGTCCCCCCAGTACTTGTTTTATCTACCACAAGTAACAATTTGTTAGAATGTTAATAGCTATATCAGAATGGAATGGTGAAGGATGCAACGACAGACCTTATCAAAGACAAGTTTGTCCAAGAGAGGTGCTGCTTTTTCTTGTGGGAGACCCTTTTCCAGATTCGCCAACTTGCTGTCAATGAAATCTTTCATTAGTTTTATTGGAGGAATGCAAATGCAAACGAAAAAGGGGAGTTTATCGTGACCGTACTAGTTATAAGCATATTGGAATAATGTATTCTTCAATACACCCCCAGATGAAACTTTGTTAACAATACCTGTGAGCACAAAGCTTAAGCCAACTATTTAGAATAGAAGAAAAATCGAAAGACGGTAATTTGGCTGAATCAGTATGACGTATATTTTACCAGAATATATGCGATCATACACTCTAGGCACCCCACAAAACATAGTAGGCCTTAGTTCCTGAAGGTCCTCGAGTAGAAATTGTTGTGCCTTGGCTGATTATCTTCACCAACATACAAACCCACAGTTGAATAGTTTAAAATACAAGAAATAAAGACACCGAGAAATTTACGAGGTTCGGCAAAAACCTGCCTACGTCCTCGGAGAGATATTGCTCTTCACTATGAGAAAAACAGTACAAGTTACACATGAGTTAAATCGACATAACCCAATCCCATATCCCTTGTACACCCACTCACAGAATTTTCCCAAGAGCCTCACTCTACCCCAAGAGTTCTTTCACAAGAGACCTTTCACTCTAGCTCTCTTGATTTCTCTCTGCAACTCTCTCTTGTTCTCTGCAAAAAGAACTCTTTCTTCTCCTTTTTTTTCTGCAAAGGCAAATGAGCTCTCTGCTCTCTCTCCAAACCGAATTGAGCTCTCACACTCTTTTATTTCCTTTTTGAACCAACACCCACGGGTGTTGAAGAGAACATTTTGCTTTTCCCTTTTTTTCCTCCTTGCTTTTCCCTTTTTTCCTCCTTGCTTTTCCCTTTTTTTCTCCTTGAAACAAGGAAAGATGTTTTCTTTCTTTCTTTAGCCGAAAGGCATTTTGGAGGATAGTCCACTTGGCCACAAACTCCAACAGAAATCTGATATCCTGCAAGCTCAAGAAAGAAATCACCTTAGAAACAAGTTACAGAAATTTAAGAAATCAGAAAACTTAGAAAGATATGAGTCTTATATACTTACTCCTCGCCAGAAGCCTACTGAGGACCCTTTGTAGATGCAATAGCTCTCCATTATTTGGTCATATATATGGGCCAACGGAAGAAAGGAAAAATATGAATCTTCTTCCGTACACTGTAATAGAATTTATTTCATGAGATGAGTATTTTAGTGTCAATCACTGTGATTAGCAAAAGGAAATAATTTTGATCTCATATTGTAGTCACAGAACTCGGAAAAGGGAAGCTTCTGCAAATGAGCACCCTTGAGTGGCATTGGGATGGGCAGGGGAAGCAGTCTAGGTTCAAGTACGGGATGACTTACTTAGCAACATATTACTAAACAGGCACCACGTGGGTTTGACCACAAATAATGGCCCGAACTTTTATTTCAGAATATAACTTCATTCACGATGTATTGACGCAGGAAACAGAAGGAGCTTGATATTGGCATTGGGAAAACAGAACACCAAAAACTTACATGAGAAGCAATTCTTTAGCAAAATAAATAATTTGCTTTTACTAACATAAACATCATACATTGATGTTAGTATACGTTAGTTCATGACCAAGCGTGGGCAGAGAAGAACCTGGTGATGATATAACTACTCAAAACGCCCATCACCAAATCACACCCAAAATAAGCATGAAAAGTGGCAGGAGCTATCCTCCCTTTTTTCTAATTTAACTTTAAGAGGTAGAAAAATCACTAATTTGAAAACTCCAGAGATATATTTTAAAGAGGCCAAGAACTAGTGTGCTCAGTTGTTTACCACTCTATCTGTTAGAAAAAGTAGTTGCTCCACAGACAATACTTCTGAGAGAATTGCTCCGTTACTAATAATTACACCTTTTGGTTCTCCAGTTGTTCCACTTGTATACATTATTGTGCAAATGTCAGTCTTCCGTTTCTGAGGTAGTTCACAATCTGCATTTCCCTGAGAAAAGGAGTGAAGAGGTCATTTTACATTATTGAAAATGAAGTTGGCGAATCCTTTACCAGCGAAGGGATTTACATTAGAAAGACAGCATAAACAACTTACCGACTGAGAGAATTCCTCCCAAGAAAAACAAGATACCCCTAGTCCCTCAGCTTCCTCCTTTTGAGTGCTAGAAACATTTGCAAAACTGACAATTGCTGCAAAAAGAAAAATGCATAAATGAGTTACAATCTGCAGCAGTTGCACCACAAATTCCAACTCTTTAAGGGAATAGAATATGACTTACTTTTTAAATTGGTAGAACAATTTGGAAGGCATGACAGAACCTTCACAAAGCATTACCGTATGAGCAAGAACGTTAAGAAATCAAGAGAAAAAACTGAAATTCAAACAAAATACCACATGTATTGGGAAATTAAGCAAGGCGGTCGTCAAAGTATTAAATCTGAGGTTTTGGTACCACAGTGTTGCATTAGGATGCTTTTAGTACCAAAGTATATGACATCGATAGCCTTGAACATTTGTACTTAAGGAAATAGATGGAAAGCAAACTTACAGAAGGGAGTTTGTTGTCTTGAACAAAAGCTATTGAAACTTCAGCATGATTGATGATGAACTCAACTGCATTTGCACCTGTAACTTGAACAACCGTGTGAAGTTAATCGGCTATATTTAATCAAAATCAATCATCATCATCAAAGTCTAATTGCCCGTGGAAATGATATTAACGAAGAAAATATTAAGGTATTCAGAAAGTCATGGTGATTTACACACCGAGTTCTATAGAAGAAAGAGAAGGAAAAACATACCAAGCGTGTCATAGAGTGGAACATATGTTATGGCTTGGCTATTACAGGCCTATAAAACAGGAACAAAACATATAAGCATTACCGCAGAACGTCACATCCAGTCACCAAAATCAGGACAATTTACTCAACCAGTCACAAAATTCGATCTCAATATTAACAAGCATTTCAAGGCATGGAATGCGTAGACACGAAGATCCAATCACAAAGACAGGGAATACAGCGTTACTCCATTGTAGTAAGCCACTGGGGGCAGTTTGATCCATATATACCGCAACGATCCCCCTGTAAACATTTTTGAGGGAGAAAAATAAAACCAAACTCAAATTTGGTTCCTTTTCTTTTAACAATTGCCACTGCCATTTTTACGTCAACTTCGAGTAACAGTATTAGTCCAAAGGCAAACTATGGATCACATCAACATATTAAACCATATAAAATTCATAATTAGCGTTGTATTAACTTACTAAGTGATTAGTGTTTGAGCTCTACAGTAAATATACTTAATTGGCATGCAACTTACAGGATTAACACCCCGGCTTCTGATGGCTGAACCAATTCGAATGGCAGAATCATAAACTTCTTGGTACGTAAGCCACACATAGGGACCCACCTGCCATTCCCAGTACAAAAAAAAAAAAAAAAAACCAAAAATTGAAAATTGGGTTTTGGTAATCTTAGTCGGAAAGATTAGATCATGGGTTTCAATGCGTTGGTGCTATTTTCGCTCAAATGGAAGCTTTACCTTTGTGTCTGTGACTTCGCGCCGCCCAAGCATTGGGTTGTTTGGATACTTCTTAGCAGAGTCACTGCAAGTTAGACCAGAGTTTCATGTACTTATTAATAAATTATAGCCTGTTATATGGCCTATTAGCTCAGCTGGTTAGAGCGTGGTGCTAATAACGCGAAGGTCGCAGGTTTGAGACCTGCATGGTCCACTTTTTTAATACTTTTTTAAGATGATTTCCTCTACATTTTTCTGAGAAAGTTGACTTATCTGTCCATTTTTTCACAACAACTGCCTTTCTGAAGAAAAATGTGACACTCAATCTAACGTGCATTACTTTGATCCCATATGCACATCAAATTTTAACAAGACACGAAACAAAAGCAAGTACCTTAAAAACTGCCAAGGAGATTCCAACCCCTCCGGCAACTCCATGAGACCATCTTTAGCGTAAATGCTCCGATACACCGGCCCAGCGGACGGCCTCTCGTCGGCAGCTGGCCTCGATTCCTCAACCTTCACTACGAAAGCCATCGACCCTTTCGCCCAACTAAGCTAGCAAGCTAGTTAAAACATAAGAACTGAAGTGGCTTTTGGTGAATGTGATAACTAACAACCAGAAACAGAAATGGATGGGGGAGATTGGTCCAGTTGAATGCAATAAATTGTATCTGAACCAATTTATCGGCTTTTATGAGAGGGGGTCTTCAAGCTAGCTGTATAGTGCATGTGTTTTGTAGATTAGTGAGAAAGGACTGACATGGCATTTACAATGGTAGACGAAGTTTGGTGAAGTACTTCTTTTTGGTGTGTTTAATTTTTTTTGGGTTAATCTCAGTTTATTATCCTAAAGTTTCTTGTTTTTTGTCTCCGGTGCATACTGAATTGGGAAGCAGAGGCACTTTTACATCCTTGCAAAGCCATGCCTTGAAACTTCTATTATCGTCCGTGAAGCTCCTGAATACATATGAGTTGTATACAAGTTATGACTAGAAGTACATTTGAAAGTTCTATATATAATGTCTTTATTTGTCGATTATCTTGGTTATAACAAAAAATTCACGTATTACTTACCTTTGGGAGACCTCAAACCCATGTTATCTAAGGAGCCTGAAGTTGATAGCAGTGAAGTGGAGACTCTGGTATATTCCTTGGTCATCAATAATATTGTTCAATATCTTATTAAGGGCTCTTCCTATGTCATTTTCAAAGTGATATCCCAAACCTAACCATTGGATGTCATCAATGAACTCATGCAGAGGTATTCTGACATGAACATGATTGGGTGAAGTAATGATTTACGCTCTATTACTACAATCACGTGAAGACTGGCACTATACACATCACATACGAGTCGTAATTGCCTATAGCAATCTAGGACAGGACTGGCACCTACAATGGATCCAAAGTGAGCGTACGGTGCGATGTGAATATACACGTGAAAGATTGGCCCTGGCCCGGGCAAGTACTAACACCGGTGCAGTAAACGATAAGCAGATAACATAAATATAGTCATGCCAAGTGATTTGATAATTCTAGTCAACATAATATTATTCATAGCCGTAAATTTAATTAAGGCATCCTGTAAGATTTATAATGATTTCCTAATTCTCATCGTTACATCATTCCTTTAAACGTTAATTTAATTATGGCAGTCATATAGAAAATTCATTATTAGATGTATATATGGAAACTAAACAAATATATGTATATATCAAAGAAAGGACCCACTCACAAATCATGTCGTCAAGTTAAACCGGGCTCACGGGCATCGAAGATCCTTGAGATGCTTTTCACGTAGAAATGAGACCATTTATGTAAATATATAACATACTAACGTATACACGCATTTTCGTGTAAATACGACTAATAAAGAAACTATTTTAAAACGGTCGAATTTTGGAAAACAAAAGGCAGATTCAGATTCAGCATGTCGAGAAACCTAAGGAGGGGCCTCTAGTTCCTCCACACACTACCGCACACCCTGCCACAAGGTGGCTGCACTGGCACCCATGTGCCACCACGTTGTGGCTTCCCAAGCGCGCCCACGCGCCTTCTTCACAAAACCTACAGTTTTTGCAGGTTGCAAGCCTAACTTTTAGATATCCAAACTAGCTCATTTCTTAACCAAATCTGATGATACAAAAACCAACTTGAAGCCAAAAATGTAGGAATCGAACTATACCTATTGGAAGCCCAATCATGGTCGGTGTTGGCCGGGAATTTGGTATGAAAGTGGTCAGATGGCCACAGTTTTGCTTTCCCAGAAAACTGGGGAAAGTCTCCCCTTTGTCCCTACAATCTCCAAACCCTACCAAAACAAGTGCAAAACCCTAAGATCTTCCACAAACATCAAATAGGAAGGGAAATGGAGTGTTCCCGAGGCCTACCTTAGTCAGAATCGACGAGAACTTGTCGGAGAAGATGATGAATAGTGGCAATGGCCACTGTACAATGCAAGTTCCATGTCTGGGTTTGATGTTCACGTCTAAGCTTAACAGAGATAGGGAAGGACAAGGCGCGGTGGTGGTCCGATGGTCTAGCTCGCCAAAGTAGTCGAGTGGTGATGGTTCGGTGTGACTATGCACGGAGAGTGCAGAGAGAGTTTGAGAGATTGTTGAGGGAGTATTAGAGTTGATGGTGACTTGCTGTTGGGCCTGCAGCAAATGGATGGTTTCGTCAAGATTGCTGGAGTCAATGTGATGTCGTTGCCTTTGTGTTTACAAAGAAGAGCAGAGATAGGGAGATGAGGGGAAAGAGAGAGTTAGAGAGTTAAAGGTCCGAAAGAGAGTTGGAGAGAAAATGAGAAGCTGAGATAGTGAAAGGAGACATGGGAATGAGGCGAAGACTGGTGTGGGCCCCACTTGGCATGCAGCTTAAAGTCACCAAAGAAAATACAAAAAATATCTCCAGTAACGTGAATTTACCAGAACGCCCATCATGCTCCGTAGTTTGTAAAATCTTCGTCGTAACTTCAAATTTAGTTCCGTTTGCATCTATGCGTCTTTACCGTTGAGTACTTCAAGAATATGGTAAGTTAATAGCTCATATGCATCGCGAAAGAAAGTCAACAATCTCTCTTCTAAGGGCATTTTGGTCAACTCACACTTTTAAAATTTATAAAATCGTAAAATTTGGGATGGGTTGCCACAATCTTCGACCTTCCCACTTGAAACAAGCGGTCAATCACATAAAGGAAAGAGGGAATCTGTGAGGAGAGCCTTTTTTATTGGTAGTGAGCACAAGTTTGGATTCGACTTTCATGCTATCATCAAATCTGATGCTTTCGTTTTACTTCTGTGTGTTACAAAATTGACATCTTCTACCAATCTTGCTTTGTTTGAAATATGCTTATGAAACATCTTTCTTTCTAAGAAAAAATTTCTAAGTAAACAATACGATGAATTATATTTAGGTAACATTTTCTACCTTCTGTGCAATCAAATATGCTCATTTGGTATACTCATTTAAAATAGTGAGGGAGAAGAAATTTCAGAGGTTGACCCAAAGGAATTTGATGAAATCCCTATCAAGTCACTGAAAATTAAAAAATTGCCTCCGACTGCTACAAAAACAGATACCATCGCTTTAAAATAAAGACTAAGTATGCTTTCATTTTGCTCAATCTTTTGCTTTGGATCTGCTTCAATGTGACTCTAATCACTGTCTAAATGCTTTCCATTCTTTTTCTCTCTATGCAGCTTGGTTTGTCAATGTCAACACTCTGAAATTGCAAACATCACTTTTTCTACTCCGTTGAAGAATATTTTGCATCTTTTGTTACTATATGTTGAACAACATCTAACATGTTTAGTAGTTTGTAAATATCCCTTTTTGCTTAGAATTAGACAATATTTTATGTACCGCCATGTACCAACATTTGTTAATTTTTTGTGTACAGAAGTTGGTTTAGTTTTTAGGACACATAGGGCTGTTAAGGCAGAATATATAGCTGTAATATTTTTTTTTATCTCCATATGAAAATATCTGTTGAGTTTTTGTATGTAAATATGATCATGCTGGTCCAAACACAGTTTGTGACATCCCACATCACCTAGGGGAGTGATCCTTAAATGTATATTCCCATTCCTACCTAGCATGAGGCCTTTTGGGAGCTCACTGGCTTCGGGTTCCGTAGGAACTCTGAAGTTAAGCGAGAAGGGGGCTAGAGCAATCCCATGATGGGTGACCCACTGGGAAGTTGTTCGTGAGTTCCCTAAAACAAAACCGTGAGGGAATGGTAAGCCCAAAGAGGACAATATCGTGCTACGATGGTGGAGCGGGCCCGGGAAGTGATAACCCGAAGTTAAGCGAGAAGGGGGCTAGAGCAATCCCATGATGGGTGACCCATTGGGAAGTTGCTCGTGAGTTCCCAAAAACAAAACCGTGAGGGAATGGTAAGCCCAAAGCGGACAATATCGTGCTACGGTGGTGGGGCAGGCCCGGGAAGTGATCCGCCCCGGGCCGAGATGTGACACAGTTCTAACTGTTGTAATTCAATTGAAAACTTTCCTGTTTGTCCCTAATTTCACAAAATTGAACATTTTCTCTACAAAGCTTTTCCAATTTATCTGTTATCAGTATTGTTGCTATTTTGCAAAACCATTTTTCAAGTCTTTGATACACGATTTCATTGTGTTTTGAAACTCGCAACAATGCGCGGATACTTATAGCTAATACAATCTAGACTCCTCTACATTATTTGGTTTACATAAAAAAATGTAGGTAAATTGGTAATTACGTACATAATTTATTAACTTGCTATTAATGTACCTACTATTATGGGTAAATTACCAACAACATATGAGAATATTTTTGGTACATGATATTAATGCACCTGTTTGCTACAATGTCCGTATATTTGTTTTATACCCATTTTATGCGGTAGTTGTCCCTATTTAGGGACTCCAATGGAGATACTCTTAGGCAGCGGCACAGTCACGGCTAAGGAGGGATTGTTTGGACGTGTAGAGAGAGTGTGGAATTGTTTTGATCACAATATTCGTTCATTTTAATTCATTGCAAAACTGTATTAGTACTTTTTTTTTTTGGTTACAACTGAATATTTTAATTGTTTTAAATTTGTGTGACTTTCTACAAAAATGATTTATGAATGGTGAATTGAAATACAAATGGTTTAGATACTTGAACAAAAGTTACGAAGCGAATCCTACAAAATGTGTGTAAATAAAAATGGCACCCCCTGATCTAATCCATATTGGAGCGGTCTGTGATACCATCAAACAAACAATATTACCTACACTAAGGGGAGGGGGTGGGCTTTGTCTCATAATGGGTTAGTAATAATGTGGTTCAAATTGGAACCTAAGACCTCTTACTTACAAGTGAAAAGGAATACCATTAGACCGTAATTAGTCCAATTAATTTAATTTATTTGAATAATTTTGGTTTGGCAACAAAATTCTAAAAACCTTGTAATTAAGATTTTTAATTATCTATCCTATCTCACTAACTCTTTTTCATTAATTCTATCGTTCCTATTAAACTCTTTCTTCTCCCTTCCTTTTCCTCGTTCATCCTCCCTAGCTATCTTATCTTTTCAGTTCTTATCAAATATGTTATCACGGCATCCAACACATCCAAACTCATTAAACCAAGGAAAAGAAAGAAAAAAAAAATCAGAAATAGGAACACTACCGTACTTTTTTATTATTTGTTGAAGATACTTGTACGATATATATTTAGACACACAAAACTAATCACATTCCCCTATCCACTACAGATATATAGGTCCTGTGTACAATAGTGGAATCCACCCATATTAGAGTGTCAAGTTTACATGTTTTGCGTCTAAAGAGCTTCACCGTTCCAATGGTAGCATGTCCCCTCGACAATTGACTTGTTGAACCAATTAACCCTACATGGGCCTGGAGGATATATACTCCACTGGAACTTATTAGTACAGTCGATGTCTCTGTCATCGTTATATACATTAAACCACTTAAATTGATCCGGCCATGTAAAATCACAGAAGTATAATGTTGCGCCAAAGAAATGAGGAATAAAATCGAATTCCCAGGAACTATTGAAGGGGATCACTTTCTCACCAAGATCATCGTTCTTGGATTTGCGGTGAAGGGTAAGCGTGAACAATGTTCCATTCAGTTGCAAGAAAATTTTCACTCTTACATGTCTTATTTTTCGATGAATACTTATACTTGCATCACACAGGGTTATTGTAAGCAAAAATAGCACTAGCACTTGATGTGGTAGAAACTAACGCACAAATTAAACCCTATAATTTAGACGATTGTAGTATGAGCAAGTAGGGATCGTTCTAGGATGGAGATTAGGAGGGATGCTAATCAACACAAATTAAATTTAAAAACTGAAAACTAAACTAGATTAACACAAAATAAGAACTAAGGGGGATTTTTGGACAAATTTTAACAACAATAAAGGAAATTGTAGCAAACGAATTGAGTCTTGTACGAGATATAGGTGAGAGGCTAGCTAGAGGATTCTTCTCCACACATGAAACATACATACAAATCGATTTCTAGTTATTATTTCTATAAACCATGAATGACAATGCCCCAAATTAACTGTGAACTGCACAAATTAACTCTCAGATTTTCCTAGGTTCATTAAATTGGACTCAGTGACGCAACCAAATTAATCTTCTCAAGTTCCCTAACTATGAAAAGCATGATAAAGATACATCTCAAAGATCATTAAGTTCTGTGAAAATCATAAACATTGACGAAGCATTCGTACCTATGAAAAGCATGATACTCCTGCCAAGAATTTACTTAACTCAATCATGACTAGTGACTTTTACTACTTGCAAATATAAGTTCATAACGATTAGGTGAAATTCCTTTATATTCTAGTATCAAATCCCTGCATGCAAACTAAGTATGTATCCTTAATAAACATACAAAAATAAGTTTTCTATAGAACAGACAAGTAAATCGCATTCATATTTTATGAAACAATAATTGGATGTAATCAATTCATATAAAACATATGATCATGGCTTTGAATTAACTAAAAAGAAATTTAGTTACACATGTTCAACATAATTGAAAAACAATCTAAAATAAACATTAAAACTAAACAAGGATAGAAAGAACTCTGAAAACTCCAATGGTTGAAGGTTGCGATACAATCTCTCTTCAATGCTCCTAAAACCTGCGATACAACCCCCTAAATGCTGCGGCACAATTATGTTTATATAGGGTAGGGTTCGGCTGAAACCAAGGAGGAAAGAGATTGAGTTGTTTGGATGGATTAGGACTCCTAGAATCAGATGGGAAGTATTTAGAATAGGATAAGGACTCCTTTTGCAGCTGGAGATAATATGAGATAATGTTGGATAAAGTGGGATAATGTTGGATAAGATTAGATAAGATAAGATAAGATGTGGATAAGATAAGGTAAGTTTGGATAAGGTCGGATAAGATAATGTTTTTCCTTGTCTTCCAAGCTTCAATTCTGATTGCTCCAAATCTTGGCACATGTTTAGCACATGTTTAGCACATGTTAAACACCAAAAACGTCTAGCCCACTTGTTCTCCAAGCATGCTATCCATTCCAAGTCCAAAATTGCTCCATTTAGCCATTTATTGTCATTTTTACCAATTGGACCTACAATAATACGAAAATAACTTAAATTACGATAATAAATGGAAATTAACTAAGTAAATGCAAAGAAATAAGATAACAAAGTTGCATATATATGCTCCTATCAGCACTAGATTTCTTGTGAACAAAGCCATGCTCGCTATTGCTTGTTGGTTTGAAGAATTTTATGTGGGTGTGAATTGAAACATCAAAGATGCATCGTATATACAACGATCAACTCCCCCTACCCTGATTTCATCTACATCCGTCATGCCTATCACCAGCTATGTCAACTGTTTCATTTTGTTTTCTTATTATATTGGTTCTTTCTATATTAATCACAGATAATTGTAGGTAAGGAAAACATTTATTTTTTTACAAATTAGTAAAACAAGTAAAAGGGAAATAGAAAGATCTCCTTTGCTTATCATTCCATGTATACATGTATACTAGTCACTTAGCACATGCATATTGGTCTATCTTTATCTTTCAATGCATCATGAAATTTTGAATCAAAAAGTGGTATTCGTCTTCACTTGTAATTGAGAGGTCTTAGGTTCGATTCTCACCAAAAATGAATTTGAACCACATTATTGCTAGCCTGTTGTGAGGTTATGCCCACCCCCTCCCCCCCCCTCCCCCTTTAGTATAGATAATAGCGTTTGTTAAAAATAAAAATAAAAAGGTATATTTAACTTTAATTACTTTTGACTTCAAATTGACTCAATTCTCTCATGTATTGAAAAAGTCGAGGTTATATATAATTGTAGTGTTATGTGGAAAATCATATTTGACTTTGGATTGAATAAGGTTAGGTACGAGAAAAACTTATGTGAGGCTCAACATGCCACTGGACAATGTCTAATGGCACTATGACTCAATCAAAATTTAACATGTGGTAAGATTTTTAATTATGATTTCAAAGTTATGTTACCTTTTAAAGATTTCATAATTACATAAAAACTAAAAATGTATTATAAAGATTAGTAAAATTAAAAGTAGACTCCAATCACCCAATCGGAGCAGTCCCATCATCTGAGAATTCACCACTTTGGCAAATATGTCGATATCGTTTGACTAAACTTCTAGGGAATAAGCTTTATATTTTCTATTCTCATATATTCTTCTGTCATAGTTAGCCTAATTCATTGAAAAATCAAGGAGAAATATTTTGTGTTTGCAGAAAATGATTCATCATTGGAAAAAAAAAAAGAATCTGGATTCAATTATATGTAATCGTTTTCATGACCAAAGTCTATACAATTCCAATTAATCCCTTACTTAGGAAACTGATCAACATCAACCCATATTAAAGTTTATGGAAGTCTGGGTGGGTGTTTTTGTTTTATTTGCTTTAATGTTGGAAATAATATTTTTTAAGTTTTTATGTAAATAGGAAATTTTAGTTAAATTTAGCCACATGTCAAATTTTAATTGAATTGTAGTGCCACTAGGCATTGTCCAGCGGCACATTGAGCCCCACACAATTTTTTATCACTAGGTACATCAAGTTTGTGCATCAATGATGTGACACAATCAAATTTGTACTTTCAGTTCATTGATTGAAATCTTATTCTTTTTTAATTTTTTATCAAAGTCATCTGGTTTTATCCACATCATTATTTCAATAATGAAATATTTTCATGTTAGCATAGTTAAATTTGATAACTAAATATTATATAACCATTTTCAAATAGGTATATTTAGTTTTAGAAATGTTTCATAAGATATATTTACATTTGGGGCATATCCGTGTCACCATCTTTTTACACAACTTCTAACACAAGTTTTTATGAGGCTAATGTATTTCAAAAGTATGAACCATCTATCTTATTATTTTATTAAATATTTAAAAATATGTAAAAAGATTTATAGTCGCGATGTAGAGGTAATAAATTGTGTTCGAGGGTAACACACAAAAGTTAACAAATCCTCTTGTTATTGGTATTTAGCTGTAATAGGATTTTGGAAAGATTTATTTTACTGTGAATATTATTTTATTTTCCTTATAATACCTTGTCATAGAATTAGAATTAATATTTTGAGCGGAAAAGTCACAAAGAAAAGGCGGCATTCCCCATCTTTAGATATACTGACACACCTTGATCTAAATCGAGGTATACTGGCCGTCACGTGAGGGAGACGTAGCCATGTGCGCAATGCGGAAGTGATAATGATACAAATATGTGGGTAAATAAAAACCAAACTAACTAATTTACAATAGTAAGTATGTAAGTGCGAGTGAAGATGTTTAAAGCATGGATACACATCATCAGAGCATAGATAACCTAAGTGCAATCCAGCAAGCAAAATGGTAATTATACAAGATGTGAAGGAAACCCTACATTGTTTGGAGTCTGTCAGAACTGCCGTAGAGTCCTCGTGAGCCACCAACACGAACGTCTAACTAGAACCTGGAGGGGCGCAAAACAAAAAACAAAAAGAAAGCTTTTAAAAACCATTTCTCTTTCCAAAAGTAATAACCCTTTTATCGTAAAACCCGTATAATTTCCCAGAAAATAGTAATACATATGTATTTATAGAAATCAAGCTCGAGAGTAACGAAAACCAAGTATATGCCATGTCACTATCTCAGCAGTAAATATGTAAGCCAGTTGATATAAATCAATGTAAAAGTGATATGCCAGCCGGAGTCACCTAATGTGACCTGTACCGCTAAACCCATTACTCATCAATCCAGCTAGAGTCACATAATGTGACATGTACAACACTAAACCTGCACACGAGTCGGAACCACCTAATGTGGTCTGTATGATAGGCTGGGTGTAAATAAGTACGCTCAAGTGCTACGATCACGTGAAACCTGTGCGACAAATCGCAGGTCACCTACGAGTTGGAACCACTTAATGTGGTCTGTACGACAGGCTGACACCTGACTTGGATCCAAGCTGAGCGTGCGGTGCGGAAGGTGAACGATCATGTGAAGGCTAGGCCATGGCCACGGGCAGAGCACTAACACCGAGGTCCATGACAATGAGCTCTACGTGCATCAACTCATAATCAACTACCATGCAACCATACCATCAATATATACTTACCTGAGCTTACCTGGGCCTCTGTAGCATCATGCAATATTATGCAAAGCTATAATAATGCATATGCTAAAATGTAAAGCAAACATGACATGGCATTTTGAACGAAATTCTATTTACAACAGTTTCCGGGAAACATATATATATATATATATATAGAGAGAGAGAGAGAGAAAGAGAGAGAGAGAGAGAAAAAACCAAAAGCCCACTCATTGGTATGTAGTAGGGTTGTAACCCCCGAGTCTCGCCACGCTACGCTTGTCCTCCGGAAATGTCTCACGTATATGTGAAACAACTATTTTAACATTAATTTCAAGCACATAACCAAAAACCGTGTAATAACTTCTCATACGTTGCTAAATTGGGATGTTTGAGTATACCATTGTGGCCTACTCAACACCACAAGCATCCCCATATTTTTAGAATAATTTTTCGACGTTACACACGCCTTCACACACTGGCCAAGGCACGGCCACACGCACTGGCCATGCGCAGGCATGTACTTGGCACACAGACGGAATCTTTACGCCGTTAGGGAATATTTTGTTAAATATACCTAACGCGGTTAGTATATTTCGTCAAAGTTGACGGAATATTCCTTGTCTTCTCCAATGGCTTCGCCGAAATCCGGCACCGGTCGCCGCTGCATCGCCAGTTTCTGGAAAAATTTAAAACTTGAATTTCTACTTCGTTTCAACACCAAACTACAAAAGTCTTATATGGATTTAAAGCTCTCAACAAAGGGAACAAATCCTTCCCAGATGGGATCTATCTTTTTGGAGCCTTCTCTATAAGCAGTGATGAAGGCTTTTCTTAGGACTATATCTTCGGGCTGGAACTGCCGGATCTTGGCCCTTTTGTTATAGCTGGAGATGAGCTGTTACTGGCAGGCTACATGCAAACGATGGCCTATTTGCGCTTCTCCTCTGCCAAATCTAAGCTTATGGGCATCTCTTTATTGTTCTGCTCAATACTTGGTAATAGAGTGATGATACTTGGCTTGATGACATTAGGATGAATGATTGCTTCTGAGCCAAATGCCAAAGCGAAAGGAGTATCACCGGTTGCTCACCTTTTGGTGGTGCGATATGCCCATAGACATCCGGGGATCATCTTGTTGGTGAAGGATTTCTTGAGGTAGTCGAAGATCATCTTGTTGGATGCTTCGGCCCGCCTATTGCCTTGAGGATATCTCGGCATGGACATGTGCTACTTGATGCCATACTTTTGGAATAACTTCGCCATATATTTGCCCACGAATTGCGAGCCGTTGTCGGTGACGAAGAACCGAACGATGCCAAATCGGCATATGATGTTCCTCCACATGAAATAATCTATGTCATTTTGAGTCGTGGTCGTCTTGGGCTTTGCTTCTACTTATTTGGTGAAGTAGTCGGTTGCCATGATCATCATGACTCTGCCCCAGTAACAGGCGGCATAAGTCCTACCAGGTCGATTGCCCACTGCATGAACGGCGAAGGACTCGAATGCGGGTGTAGTTCGCTGGCAAGCAGTGCTGGTATCAGCCTGTAACGTTGATGTGATAAATAATAACACTCAAATTAAACCCTCTTATTGACAATTGTAGTAAAGATGTAAGTAGGGATTGTTCTAGGCAAGGGATTAGGAGGGATTGCTAATCTAATAAAAACTAACTCAAGAATATAAAACTTGGCTTAAAAGCACTTAAATAAACTCAAACACTCTTAACTAAAGTTATATGATTCAAAACAAATTGAAAAGACTCAAAACAGCACAAAACAATCAAGTAGACTCAAACTAGACTCTAGGACTTACTTGGGACGAAAATTGAATTAGTTTTGACTCAAAATACTTAAAAACACACAATAGGACAGATTCCAACTAATTTGACACAACAAAGTAAAGAGGATTGGGTTTTTGACGAATTTAAAGTAAAAACAAGTAACTTAAATGTTGGAAATGTGCCCTAAAACCAATCATATGATGATACTTTACGGACAGTTCACAAAGTTAAACTAATGTAGTTTAAATGTAAAGGGCAAAGATTATTGTTTGAGCCGTCTCATATAAATGTTATATGCTTAAACGATAAGTCCAAGGAATATGTGATTGGAAGAATGCGATCTAAAGAAGTTAGATTCATGAGACCATTCTTTCGTTGACACATCCTAAACGTTCCTGATCATAGGATTGTCAATTGGGCATTGACAGTCCGTTAAGATCAGTACGTGCTATGTCTTCTCTCAGGGAGAGTGACTAGTCTCGAGTCATTGGTGTGTGTGACATCAAGACAAGTACGTAGGTGCTCAATAGGGAATGAGTTCACTGAACACGATCAACGAAGAGTTCTCATATTCATGTCACATGAGAACTCATGGTTGGGATAATGCAAATTAGTCTTTTGACCTGAGGCATCACAGTTGTCTTGTGGTTAGGTCCTTAATCTTTGATTATGTCAAAGTCACTCCATCAGAAAGGTGTCCACGGCATCGTTGGGGTTAAGCCACTTAGCCATGGAGGCAAGTGAATGCGCAACAAGGGATCTCTAACCTTCAAACTGTTTGATGGAGAATACTCTATGATATGATTAAGAATCTTTGGCCAAAGTATGAATGAGATTTAGGAATGTGTTCCAAATCACATTCAAGGTAATCATATAAGCACAAGACTCACATTGGATAGTAGACATGAATAAACTATCAAACCAAACAATGTGGTCAAGAGTATTGTATTAGAGAAAGACCGTATTGCATTTGTAATCCTAAAACTGAATAGGTTCTCCACCTCTTCTGATTAGCTTGGGTAACCATGACATGCTGCTAGGCGTCACCCATGGTTTGTGGAAGCCCTAAAAGTGTATTATCACTAACGGGAGAATTGAAAGTAAGTTTCAATTCACAATCGATTAGAAAGAGTTTTAATCGCCCACTGCCTCGCTAAAAGGAACCTAATGGATCGTTCACCGAGTAAGGTAGAGTTTGAAGAAACAACGGAGATGAGTAAGAATAATTAAATGGTTTAATTATTTATCTAAGGCTAGGATTAATTAATATGTTAATTAATCAAACGAATAAGTTCGTTAAAGACCTCGGGCTAGTTTTGGGCCGCAAGGCCCAATGGGATTTGAATGTCAAGCCCATTAACTCAAGTTGTATGACAACTTGAATAAACAAAGGGCTTGAAAGCCCAATAAACCCTATAGGCCGGCCATGTTAGAAGAATAGGGCTTTTGGTCCATTAGGTCACTTATTTGAAGGGACTATATAAAGGACTTTATAGCCTAAAATTCATTAAGGGCTGTTTTTGGGGAAAGGATGAGAACACAAGCTCTCCTTTCTCTCTAAAATTTCGGCCACCTTGGAGGGATCATCTAGCAATCAAACTCCTCCAAGGTCACTCATTTCTTCTTCATTATGCCTTGGTGATGAATCATTAGAGGTTCTCAATTTTGGGAACTTTGGAGAAACCTTTTTCATCCATCCAAATCCATAGATCTAAGATGCAAGGAATGAAGGCCCTCTCTTTGGGTGATTAGCCTTTGTTTAAATACAAAGAGGAATCTACAAAGGTATATATAATTCAACTCACTTTGTTTTGAGTTGATTATTGGTTCACCATTTTACTAGGCTTTGAACATTCATGGGTAATGTTTTGTTTTTAAGTGCATGCTAGCATGATTCCGCCTTTAATTTGTTAATTGCATGCTAATGATGTTGCTTAAATGAACATGTCATCTTCCAAAATAATCCTTCAAGTGGTATCAGAGCCTAGGCCTAGTTTATGGTGGATCCTTTTGGGTTTTGTGATTTTTCATATTTTGTGATTTAAGTGTTGTAAATGTTACAAGCTTTGTTCTTGCTTTGAATATAAATTTTGCTTGAAAATTTAGCATCTCAAATGTTGTAGATGTATTTCATTAAAGCATGAATAATGGAACTAAAAGTTGGTGCCAAGTGTTTTGGGATTTTCGGCCAAATCCAAAGGGTGATTTTTTGGGTTCTTGTTAGTCTTGTTAAAATGGTTTTAAAGTGCTTTTTGGAACCCCTAAGTACCCTAGGATATTAACCCTCTTTTGAGTTGTGAAAATTTGAGTTTTTGGTGAAAGAAAACATCCATGGAGCTATTATGAGTTTTCATGTATGTTCTTCATATTTCTTGAAGTTCTTACCAAGAACAAAAAGTTTTGAAGTTTTAATTCAAAAGTTTTATGTTTTTCATAAAGTTTTGTTTTTCAAATGGTGGGTGATAGTTATTGGTGAGATGTGACTAAAAGAATTTTAAAGTTTTATAAAAAAACATTTTCTTACAAACCATCAAAGTCACCTTTGTCTCACCTACCAAAAACCACTTACAAAACTTTAGATTTTTTCAATTTTTCAACACTATGGCCGGCCACCTTTGGTAAAAGGTGTTGGAGGGACTTTGGTGCAATTATATAAAGTTTTGATACTTTTGTGTATTTGCATTTTGACCCCAAAAGTTTTTTTGTTTTAACAAAGTGACCCAAATTGTTGTGGTCATTGTTTTTGGCCCAAAACAAAATGAGAACAAAAATTGTTTTGTCTCTTTAATGAGAATTTGATTTTCATTATATTTAGTTCCATTTAAATCAATTCTATGGATCCAAAAACCAATTGTTTAAAGTTGCTTTCTTAGTTAATTTAGTTAATTAAGAAAAGGGTGATTATGAACCAAAGGCCTCGATAATTGAGCTATGTGATTGGCCGATTTACATTATGAATGCTTGGGTTTTAAGTAATGTAGATTTGAATGTAATTTGATTAATTCAAGTTGTTGTATTGGGCATAAGTCCTTCAATTTGTTGTAAAGGGCATAAGCCCATTATTTGTGTTGTAAAAGGGCATAAGCCCTTCTTATTATTTCATGAATTCCTCTTTGTTTATATGTATGCAAATTGGAATAGTTGGGTCCAACGCCCAATAGGAAATAACGGTTTAATTGGATTAAACGCGTAACTAAAATCAACAACTATCTACCTTAAACCCAAGGTCCAACACAAGGCTCGTGTTGGATCAAATCAAACGGTTCATAATCATCCTAAAACCTAATATGACTATATAGTCCATATGAGGATGCAATGCGTTCGTTAGTAGTTCCATATAGTCTCGCTTGTTTCAACGAAACAGTGGGAGTATTATATGCTACTAAATCATATTAACTTGGACCAATAGTTATGATAGGGCCATGTTCTTTTAATATGATTAAAATGATTTTGATGTAGCCCAAAACTACTCCCTCAACAAACGAATATTAAGTTGATAAACGAGAGATGTTTTGAACATTTCTTCGTAGGCCTTCCACCGTGGTGGGCTCCAATCGTTTGTGACTTGTACACCGGCTTCACCCTATCATGGGGGAGTACAAAGTGCATGCTTACACTCAAGAGGAGTCCATAAACATATGATGAGGTAAGTGTAGGCAACGAGGATGGCCGATATCATATCATTGTGAGGCTATTCTTGAACCCCTTCATGAACTAAGCATGGTGGGAATAACTTAACTAAGTGCAATGGTGCCGATATCGTATCATCGTGAGGCCACATTCTCTAGAGGCCAAACTAGATGGGTAATTACAAGAGTTGTAAATGAGTAAAGTGTTATTCTCTCATCATTATTTTTGCTAACCGATATCGTATCATCGTGAGGTGGGCTTGGTAATGGTGAGTCTCCCATACCCCGCTAAGAGTTCAACAAAACTCTCGAATTCCGATGAGGGATATGGAATTTGCCAAAAATAGTGGGTGGTGCTATTTGATTTAAAGACCCGAATCAAATGGCTTAAAATTAATCAATTTATATTCGTTATGTATTTGTTTACCAATATATTTGCAAACGCTATCCAAAACTTGACAAAGAAAAGCCGAATGCTTTAATTTCCGGACTTAGTTCTACAATCCCATAGATTGTCTTTAATGGCTTGTAGATGTAACTAAGTAGTCTCATCCTCACAATCTTCCTATTGATAATGTATCATTGGAAGAATATGTTAGATAAGTCTAACATGAGAAGGACAACACTTTTAATGTCATAATTCTTCAAATACAAATTGTTGTATGAAGAAATAAGAGTTGCTTTGAACAACCCTTAATCAACACAAACTTTAGTGCTTGTTTCTTTGTTACATAAACAAGGAACTTTTGAAGTAAGCACAAGGGCATGGACGCTTTATGTGCCATGATTCTTCACTTACAAATTGTTGTATGAAGAAATGAGAGTTGCCTTGAACAACTCTTGAAAGTTTGTAATTATGTTTAGAACATAATGGTTGGTTGACAAAAATAGTCCATCAACATGGACTTATGATGATTTTGAATCATTGAGTGTTGAAGTGTTAAACCACTTAACGAGACGGAAATTAGGCAAGGACTTCACCTTTGTGTCCCTATCCTAATGGTTCACTAAGTTTATTGTAAACTATATAGTGAACAATAACCACACACTCTCCAAATTGTTTGATGTGTATAACACAATTGAAATAAGTTTCAAGAGAGATAGTAGGAGTTTAGGGACCATGACTATTGTAGTCAAAGGAGAAGTCAAATGAAGAAGGCAAAATAACTCCAAGGGAACAAACTTTCTTTATGAAAGGATGGACATTGGAAAGGGTATTTGCAAGAAATGTCTTGCAAGTGTCAAGAACACACCTTTCGAAGGTGTTGTAATATGTTCTTCAAATAGTTCAAAACAGTTGGTTCTTCTACTTGAATGCTTGATTCCTTATTAGTAACTATGTTTTACAATTGTTGTAAAAGTGTGCTAATAAAAAGTAGAAGATTAATGAGAGAAGAGAAAGTACTTCACATTCGGAAAGTGAATAAAATATAGATCTCTGCGAAAGCGGATTGTACTTACTTCCGCATATGAACTACCAAAGAAATTGGAAAATACTAAAGATTGTCTTTACATTCCAATTTTAAGGAACTTAAATCCGTCACTATAGTAGAGATGGATAAATGTTTTGTTTGACAAAACATTGTTCTTTATTAATCAATAATTAGATTATTGTAATTTAATTGGTTGTCTCTATAGTAGAGATGATGTGGTAGTTTAACTGTTTAGAATACGATGATGCTTAAAACCCAAAAGGTTGCAAGGTAGTGACTAATCCCAACTGAGTTGTGATACCTCTAAAACATAAGTTACGAGTTGGTCATAGATGGATGCTTTGGATCGTTAGATCCGGATCCAATACCTTCTTGTTAAAATTGTATAGAGGCGAAATGTTCGAATCTTTATTCTTTTGGAAAGAAGAAAGAATCACAAAGTTGTTGAGGTTAATTCACTTAGATGTTAGTGGCACTTGTCCACAACATAATACTACTCATGTTGTATGACATTCACCGAAGATCACTCTCGGTTGGACTATAGTTTATTTTGAATAAACACAAGTCCGAATACTTTGCAAAAGGTTTCAAAGAATTCAAGAAATGTAAGTAGATGAGTAAGACGTCTAAAGTATTTACCTCCTTAGATTTGATCCAAGGAAAAAGTAACACTTTAGATTAATTTCCTTGAAAAATATCAAGGAAAGTAGCATCGTAAGATAATGAATTTCTCCATTAGGAGAAGAATGAACATGAATAAGATTTAGTTCGTTGGACATTATCAATTACCCATATATATATGATATATACTTCTAAGACAACCTAGTTCCTATACCACAAGCTCCAAGGTAGTCCAGAAGGATTTATAAACCGTCTCAGTTGAATGGTTTGAACTTTATGACTATGTCATAGAGTTGCACCTCTTAATTCGAAAGAAATAAGAATGAAAATCCTTATGACTACATTGAGTGTATATACGATATATACTCAAGGAAATGGTAAAGTACCATTTGACCCGAAATAATGAAACCTTCACAGCTAATTGGTAGCTTAAGGTGACTACACTCAAAGAGAATGGTTGACTTTGAAGAAACCATCTTTGACGTAGTCTTGGTTTCAATTAATTCGAAGATTGCTAGCTACAACTAAATGGTGATTTAATGTTTGGACATAATATGGGTTTCCGAAACCATTATTAAGATAGTCTTGATAATATATGTCTAAAACTATAAATCACAAGACAGGTTAGTTGTAGAGATCCATCCATCATGGATCTTAGCAAGCTAGTGGGAGCTATAAGCGTCTTATGAGAAAAGATCAATTGTTTGATTTCTCATAAAGATGTAAATGAATCTTTTGTTTACTAGGTTTACAAAAGATTAGTGGGAGTTAATCGTATTCCTAAATTTAAATATATATATATATATATATATATGATATATTAATTTTTTGGAAATGAAAAGAGTACTTCTTCGTTAAAGTTATTCTATAACGATAGAATGTATATGGGAGATATAGTCTATATAATGGAATGGAAATCTATAATGATATATTTCAAGATATAATTGGATTATATCAATCCCTAAAATAGACAAGAGATGCTAGGAAGTTTCTCATTTGATGATAAACTTCAATTAGAATGACAATTCTAGTGAGACTAGGAAGTTGTTCTTCTCAAAGGGAATGTACCCTTTGACTCCCAAAGAAATAATGCGTAAATAGAATCCTTTATGCATAAGCAGAAAGGTGATTTATGTATTTCATATTGTATGAAAAACATTGATATAAGATGTACCTAGAAAGGTACAAGACAATATCAGTGCAAGCCCAGGATCAGAACCATGGCAACTGTCAAGTGAGTCCTTAAGTATTTGAGAAATACTAAAGGATATATTACTCAATAATTGATAAAGAATTAGAGTAACGTAATGGAAGCGTAAATGTATTAGATTATGAATCTAATCCATCATTGGATATTTCTTCATTATGAATGAAGAGATAAACAGATATCTCTTTATTATGACTAAAAAGATATTTGGATGGAAACATTAAAGTAATGACTTTAGTGTGTTCCATTATGAATGCAAAATATATTTCCATATAGAATTTTACAACAATGTTGTTTGGATGGGAAAGTTCATTTATGAACTCTCTATTCGGTTCCAACCAGAAAGTGTATGACACTAATGGGGCGATAGCTCAAGCCAGGGAATCAAGGTCTCATCAAGGTCCGAACTCAAATGAGAGACTGAACCACATGATTAGGAATCATGAATAATGGTGACGTCGTTATTCTCAAGGTTGCTTCTATGGATAACATATAGATATCCATCTTGTTTAGGCCTACTACTCAGCCATTTATGAAATGAATTACAGAAGAGGTATCATCATTGATAACCAAGCTGATTGGCTCTAGTGCAAGTGGGAGAGTGTTGGAAATGTGCCCTAAAACCAATCATATGATGATACTTTACGGACATTTCACAAAGTTAAACTAATGTAGTTTAAATGTAAAGGGCAAAGATTATTGTTTGAGCCGTCTCATATAAATGTTATATGCTTAAACGATAAGTCCAAGGAATATGTGATTGGAAGAATGCGATCTAAAGAAGTTAGATTCATGAGACCATTCTTTCGTTGACACATCCTAAACGTTCCTGATCATAGGATTGTCAATTGGGCATTGACAGTCCGTTAAGATCAGTACGTGCTATGTCTTCTCTCAGGGAGAATGACTAGTCTCGAGTCATTGGTGTGTGTGACATCAAGACAAGTACGTAGATGCTCAATAGAGAATGAATTCACTGAACACGATCAACGAAGAGTTCTCATATTCATGTCACATGAGAACTCATGGTTGGGATAATGCAAATTAGTCTTTTGACCTGAGGCATCACAGTTGTCTTGTGGTTAGGTCCTTAATCTTTGATTATGTCAAAGTCACTCCATCAGAAGGGTGTCCACGGCATCGTTGGGGTTAAGCCACTTAGCCATGGAGGCAAGTGAATGCGCAACAAGGGATCTCTAACCTTCAAACTGTTTGAGGGAGAATACTCTATGATATGATTAAGAATTTTTGGCCAAAGTATGAATGAGATTTAGGAATGTGTTCCAAATCACATTCAAGGTAATCATATAAGCACAAGACTCACATTGGATAGTAGACATGAATAAACAATCAAACCAAACAATGTGGTCAAGAGTATTGTATTAGAGAAAGACCATATTGCATTTGTAATCCTAAAACTGAATAGGTTCTCCACCTCTTCTGATTAGCTTGGGTAACCATGACATGCTGCTAGGCGTCAACCATGGTTTATGGAAGCCCTAAAAGTGTATTATCACTAACGGGAGAATTGAAAGTAAGTTTCAATTCACAATCGATTAGAAAGAGTTTTAATCGCCCACTGCCTCGCTAAAAAGAACCTAATGGATCGTTCACCGAGTAAGGTAGAGTTTGAAGAAACAACGGAGATGAGTAAGAATAATTAAATGGTTTAATTATTTATCTAAGGCTAGGATTAATTAATATGTTAATTAATCAAACGAATGAGTTCGTTAAAGACCTCGGGTTAGTTTTGGGCCGCAATGCCCAATGGGATTTGAATGTCAAGCCTATTAACTCAAGTTGTATGACAACTTGAATAAACAAAGGGCTTGAAAGCCCAATAAACCCTATAGGCCGGCCATGTTAGAAGAATAGGGCTTTTGGTCCATTAGGTCACTTATTTGAAGGGACTATATAAATATAAAGGACTTTATAGCCTAAAATTCATTAAGGGCTGTTTTTGGGGAAAGGATGAGAACACAAGCTCTCCTTTCTCTCTAAAATTTCGGCCACCTTGGAGGGATCATCTAGCAATCAAACTCCTCCAAGGTCACTCATTTCTTCTTCATTATGCCTTGGTGATGAATCATTAGAGGTTTGATGCGAGATTTATACGCACACAAATTAAACCCTCTTTTTATCAATTGTAGTATATGTATAAGTAGGGATCGTTCTGGACCGGGGATTAGGAGGGAATGCAAATCTCTTGAAAACTGACTCAAAAACGTAAAATAAAGTTTAAAACACTAAACTAGACTCAAAGAATGCAAAATTAAAGTTTAAAACACTAAGACAAACCAAAAACTCAAAATGCTTTAAAAAAAAACACAAACTAAAATGATTTCTAACTAAATTGACATTAAAGTAAAGGGGGATTTAAGTTTATACGAAATTAAATTAAATGAACAAATTAAAACAGAATGTAAATATGGAATTGATGAAATGGAATGAATGGATGATAGAATAGCTAAGGGGTTCATCTCCATACATGTTACACTTGCATAATAAAAAGATTTCCAATTGCATTTCAACAAATCATTAATTCTCAACGCCCCGGGTCAATTAGGTCCGCTTAAATTAACCGTCAAGTTTTCCTTAAGTTAATGAATTGGATGGGTTAGCGCAACGCAATTCACAACATTCTCCAAAAGTCCTTTACGTGAAAAGCACAATAAAGATACAATCAAAAATCATTAAGCATCATGAAAACTTTAAGTGTTGACGAGGCATTCGTTACTATGGAATACGCATGAAACTTATGCCAAGAATTCATTTAACGCGATTGTTTATAAGCAACCTCCACTACTTGTGAATATAAGTTCGTAACTATTAGGTGAAACTCACTTATATTCTAGCGTCATATTCATGCATGAAAATTAAGTGTACACTCTCAATAAACATACATAAATAAGTTATCAATCAAACGGTTAAACAAATTGAACCACAACTTATGAAACGCAATTAGAAGTAATCAAATCAAAATGCAAGCATAAACATTTATTTCGAATCACCCCCTAGCTAAAGGGGGTTTTAGTTCCTCATTACGTTGAAATCAAAGAAACACCTAAACATTCCAACAACTCAAACTTGAATTGTATGAACGTTTAGGCACTCTTCTCTTCCATTCCTTATACGTACAAAACAAAGAGAATTAAAATGAAACATTGAAATCAAAGAAACACCTAAACATTCCAACAACTCAAACTTGAATTGTATGAACGTTTAGGCACTCTTCTCTTCCTCGTTGTTGTAGTACAAGGTCTAAGGTGAGGTTGTGTTGAATGGATTGGGGAATTATGGAAATGGATGAGGAGTGGTGGAAATGGAAAGATGGTTTTGGATTCTAAGGGGACTCACGGCAAAGAGAAGGAATGGAAGTGTTTGTGGTGTGTTGTGTATGAAATGAGATGATTTGAATGATGGGAATGCAAGGGTATTTATAGGAGGAGTGGAGATGTATATGGCTATTTGTTTAAGGTGTTTGTGTGGAGGAATGATGGAGAATTGCATGTGGAATGGCTGCAATGATGAAGAATGAAAGCTGGAAAATAAAAGGGAAAGCTGGAAATCTGAAAATGCAAATGGGAATCCTGAAATGCAAAGGTGGCCACGGTTTTGAGTGTGTTTTGTGTTGGAAATGCATGTGAATGCATGTGAATGTTGTTTGTGTGAAGTGTGTGTGGGTTAAAGAGTGAATGGTGGTGTAATGATGAAGTGTGATGGCTGAAAATGTCAAGGGAAATGCATGTGATTGCATGGCAAAGAATTTCAGGATGCATGTGTGTGTTGAATGGTTTCTTGGTGAGGGATGTGGAGTGGTTGAATGTGGTGCAATGATAATGTTTTGTGGCTGAATTGGTGGTGGAATTATGATGGGAGTGCATATGATTAAAGAGTGGGAGTGCATGTGGGTGAATGTGAAGGGAATGCATGTGTTGATGACTAGGTTAGTGGGTGGAAATCTGAAAATGGCATAAGGGAATGGGAGCTCACGGTTTTGAGTTGTTTGTTTGTGTGAAGTGTGTGTGAATGCATGTGAAGATGCTAATAAATAATGCATGTAGGGTTAGGAAATAAAATCATAACTTAAAGGGAGATGATTAAAGGGTGTTGAAAGGTTTGAAATGCATGTGTTGAATTGGTGGTTGAATGATGAAAGAATAAGTGAATGATTATGATAAGTGTATAAGTGAATGATTATGATAAGTGTATGATATGTTAAGTGATAAATGAATGATATGTGGTGAGTGATAAGTGAATGGAAGTGATAAGTGATAAGTGAATGGTTTGATAAGTGAATGATATGATAAGCGAATGCTTATAATAAGTGAATGATATGATAAATGAATGCTTTAAGTGTTTAAAATAGGGAACAAAGCCCTTCCTTGCATGGCAAGGAAGGGAGACACAAGGAAACACACGACAATGTCCTAAGGTTGCAAGGAATGTTGTTTTTGTGTTCTAAAATGCGTAGGAGTCTTCAATGATGCTTAAACATGAGGTCTTTTAGGATTTAACTTTCCTACTTCAAGTCTTTAATTTCGTCCATCCTCTTGGCTCCAAGCATATGATATCCATTCCAATCTCTAATTTGCTCCAAAAGGCATCCTTTTGCATACCTTGCCCTTAGAACCTGAAAACACACAAAAGAAGCATAAAGGACTAAAATAACTAGAGAAACATAACGTAAATGCACGAGAACAAGCCATTTAAGTCGCATGAATATGCTCCTATCAAGGTTCTCAATTTTGGGAACTTTGGAGAAACCTTTTTCAGCCATCCAAATCCATAGATCTAAGATGCAAGGAATGAAGGCCCTCTCTTTGGGTGATTAGCCTTTGTTTAAATACAAAGAGGAATCTACAAAGGTATATATAATTCAACTCACTTTGTTTTGAGTTGATTATTGGTTCACCATTTTACTAGGCTTTGAACATTCATGGGTAATGTTTTGTTTTTAAGTGCATGCTAGCATGATTCCGCCTTTAATTTGTTAATTGCATGCTAATGATGTTGCTTAAATGAACATGTCATCTTCCAAAATAATCCTTCATTAAAGACTTAAACAAAGTTTGGGCAAATTTGGGGAAAACTATGGGTGATAAGCTAGCTAGAGGGTCCTTCTCAACACATGACACACTTGCATACAAATTGATTTCCAGTTGCTTTTTCAATAAACCATGAACCTTAACACCCCAGATTAATCGTGACATCACTAATTAACCCTCAGATTAGATGGGATACGCATTGTTAACCCAAATTATTCTTCAAAAGTTCCCTACATGAAAAACATAATAGAGATACAATCAAAGATCATTAAGTTTTGTGAAAATCATAAGCATTGACAAG
The DNA here is from genome assembly GCF_963583255.1 of Pyrus communis. NCBI lineage: Eukaryota > Viridiplantae > Streptophyta > Magnoliopsida > Rosales > Rosaceae > Pyrus > Pyrus communis. The sequence continues at coordinate 26,922,602 of NC_084804.1, forward strand.
ACATTCATAACTATGAACAGCATGATACTCCTGCTAGGAATTTACTTAACGCGATCGTGACCAGCAACCTCCACTACTTATGAATATAAGTTCATAATGATTATGTAAAACTCCCTTATATTCTAGAATCAAATTCATGCATGAAAACTAAGTGTGCACCCTTAATCAACATGCAAGAATAAGTTCTTAATCCCAACAGTTAAGCAAATTGCATTCACGATTTATGAAATTGCAACTGGAAGTAATCAATTCATATTGCAAATATAATCATGGTTTCAAAGTCTCCTCTAGCCAAAACAAAATTAGTTCCTCATGTTTACAGCAAAACAAAGAAAATATAAATTAAACATTAAAAACTAAGATATATTACACCTAGAAGCGCTCCAACAATCCAAGCTTGAATGGCCAAACGGTCCAAGGCTTCTCCTTTCTTCTTTCTCCTTCTCTGCTGTGGCACAAGGGTGTTTGGGTATGAATTATGGTGATGGATGGATAGGTTGGATGGTGATAGGGGGTGGATGATGGCTGAATGAGTGGAGAGGTTTGATAGTGGTGAAAGATGGATTCTCCTCAATGGATTTGTGCGGCAGAATATATATAATTTAGGAGAGAAAGGTTAAGGCATTAATTAATTAATTTGGGAAGGTTTTAAGACTCCAAATCCTCCAAGAAAAGGGTAACAAATCAAAATCCTAAGAAAGAAAAGGAAGGGAAGTTGCAGCATGGATAGAAAATAGGAAATAGGAAAGGGAAAAGTGGTTCCTTGCACGGCAAGGAAGGGAAAGGAAGGGGTAGGGTACGGCAAAGGCTAGAATGGTGCAAGGAACCTTTGGTTTGTGTCCTATAATGCATAGGAAACCTTCAATGTTGCTGGAACTTAGGGACATTTAGGATTAGGAAAGGTCAAACCAAAATAGGAAACCTTGGCTTAACTTTCTTACTTTGATTAGGAATCCTTCTTTGATTAGGAATCCTAACATCTTTAAGTTTTCAATTTCATCCATTCCTTTTGCTCCAAGCATAAACTATACATTCCAAGCCCAATTTTGCTCCAAAAGGCTCCAAAATGCACCTTATTGCTTCATAAGGCCTATGGACCTATAAACACACGAAAATAGCTTAAAACACTATAATAAATGAAAACTAACTATGTAAATGCAAGAAAACAAGCTGACTAAGTCGCATAAATATGTTCCTATCAAACGTTGTCTGTGATAGGAGCATATTCATGCGACTTAAATGGCTTGTTCTCGTGCATTTACGTTATGTTTCTCTCGTTATTTTAGTCCTTTATGCTTCTTTTGTGTGTTTTCAGGTTCTAAGGGCCTAGGGAGCAAGTAAGTGCATTTTGAGGCCATTTGGAGCATTTTTGGGCATGGATTGGATAGCTTATCCATGGAGCCAAGAGGATGGACGAATTTGAAGGCCTTGTATGCACTTGAAGACACAAAACAATGGCTCTAGCTCAATCAAACACATTATGCCATACAAACCAACCTATTTTAGGCCCATTCTATGTACTTAAACCCTAGCCCTTTAAACTAATTCATTTATCACTTATCAAACCATTCACTTATCACTCACCACATATCATTCACTTATCACTTAACATATCATTCATTTATTTCACTTCCATACTCCTCTTAATTCCACATGCATTCTCACACATGCACATCATTCACTCACATTTCCACCATTCATTCTTTATTCCTTTCCAAACATCTCACATGCATTTCCACCTTCCTACTTCATCATTTCACCACATTCTCCCTCTTTAACTCAATACGCACACAAATTAAACCCTCTTTTTGTCAAATTGTAGTATATGTATAAGTAGGGATCGTTCTGGACCGGGGATTAGGAGGGAATGCAAATCTCTTGGAAACTGACTCAAAAACGTAAAATAAAGTTTAAAACACTAAACTAGACTCAAAGAATGCAAAATTAAAGTTTAAAACACTAAGACAAACCAAAAACTCAAAATGCTTTAAAAAAAACACAAACTAAAATGATTTCTAACTAAATTGACATTAAAGTAAAGGGGGATTTAAGTTTATACGAAATTAAATTAAATGAACAAATTAAAACAGAATGTAAATATGGAATTGATGAAATGGAATGAATGGATGATAGAATAGCTAAGGGGTTCATCTCCATACATGTTACACTTGCATAATAAAAAGATTTCCAATTGCATTTCAACAAATCATAATTCACAACACAAAACAACTTCATTGCCGTGGGTTCCCATTTCCTTTCCAAACATCTCACATGCATTTCTTCATTATTTCCTAACCCTACATGCATTATTTATTGCATCAACACATGCACTTCCACCTTTCATCCACAATGATTCATGATTCATTCACTTTGCATCCTTTAAATCACATACTTTTCCATCATTAATTAGCCACTTGCATCTTAAACAAACAACCATATGTTCCCTCCACTACTCCTATAAATACCCTTGCATTCATTCATTCAAGATCATCTCATTTCATACACAACACACCACAAACACTTCCATTCCTTCTCTTTGCCGTGAGTCCCCTTAGAATCCAAAACCATCTTTCCATTTCCATCACTCCTCACTCCATTCCACATTTCCATAATCCCCCAAACCTCACCTTAGACCTTGTGCTACAACAACGAGGAAGAGAAGAGGACCTAAACGTTCATACAATTCAAGTTTGAGTTGTTGGAATGTTTAGGCGATTCTTTGATTTCAATGTTTCATTTTAATTCTCTTTGTTTTGTACGTATAAGGAATGGAAGAGAAGAGTGCCTAAACGTTCATACAATTCAAGTTTGAGTTGTTGGAATGTTTAGGTGTTTCTTTGATTTCAACGTAATGAGGAACTAAAACCCCCTTTAGCTAGGGGGTGATTCGAAATAAATGTTTATGCTTGCATTTTGATTTGATTACTTCTAATTGCGTTTCATAAGTTGTGGTTCAATTTGTTTAACCGTTTGATTGATAACTTATTTATGTATGTTTATTGAGAGTGTACACTTAATTTTCATGCATGAATATGACGCTAGAATATAAGTGAGTTTCACCTAATAGTTACGAACTTATATTCACAAGTAGTGGAGGTTGCTTATAAACAATCGCGTTAAATGAATTCTTGGCATAAGTTTCATGCGTATTCCATAGTAACGAATGCCTCGTCAACACTTAAAGTTTTCATGATGCTTAATGATTTTTGATTGTATCTTTATTGTGCTTTTCACGTAAAGGACTTTTGGAGAATGTTGTGAATTGCGTTGCGCTAACCCATCCAATTCATTAACTTAAGGAAAACTTGACGGTTAATTTAAGCGGACCTAATTGACCCGGGGCGTTGAGAATTAATGATTTGTTGAAATGCAATTGGAAATCTTTTTATTATGCAAGTGTAACATGTATGGAGATGAACCCCTTAGCTAGCCATACCATCCATTCATTTCCGTCAATTTCATATTTACAATTTGTTTTCTTTACAATCTATCCATTTTAGTTTAAATTCGTCCAAAATCAATCCCCCCATATTTCGTTTAAGTCTTAGTCTTAATTTTTTTTTATTTTTAGTTTTGAATTCTTCGAGTTTAGTATAGCATTTTAGTTTGTGTTTTTAAAAGCATTTTGAGTCTTTTGATTTGTTTTAGTGTTTTAAAGTTTAGTTTTACATTCTTTGAGTCTAGTTTAGTGTTTTATATTATGTTTTTACGTTTTTAAGTCAAATCCAAGTGATTAACAATCCCTCCTAATCCCCGGTCCAGAACGATCCCTCACTTATCCATTCTACTACAATTGTCAAACGAGGGTTTAATTTGAGTGTCAAGTAATTCTCACATCAAATTTTGGCGCCGTTGCCGGGGATTAGGAGGGATTGTTAATCACTTGGATTTGACTTAAAAACGTAAAAACATAATATAAAACACTAAACTAGACTCAAAGAATGTAAAACTAAACTTTAAAACACTAAAACAAATCAAAAGACTCAAAATGCTTTTAAAAACACAAACTAAAATGCTATACTAAACTCGAAGAATTCAAAACTAAAAATAAAAAAAAATTAAGACTAAGACTTAAACGAAATATGGGGGGATTGATTTTGGACGAATTTAAACTAAAATGGATAGATTGTAAACCCTCGTTTGACAATTGTAGTAGAATGGATAAGTGAGGGATCGTTCTGGACCGGGGATTAGGAGGGATTGTTAATCACTTGGATTTGACTTAAAAACGTAAAAACATAATATAAAACACTAAACTAGACTCAAAGAATGTAAAACTAAACTTTAAAACACTAAAACAAATCAAAAGACTCAAAATGCTTTTAAAAACACAAACTAAAATGCTATACTAAACTCGAAGAATTCAAAACTAAAAATAAAAAAAAATTAAGACTAAGACTTAAACGAAATATGGGGGGATTGATTTTGGACGAATTTAAACTAAAATGGATAGATTGTAAAGAAAACAAATTGTAAATATGAAATTGACGGAAATGAATGGATGGTATGGCTAATGTGTTTGATTGAGCTAGAGCCATTGTTTTGTGTCTTCAAGTGCATACAAGGCCTTCAAATTCGTCCATCCTCTTGGCTCCATGGATAAGCTATCCAATCCATGCCCAAAAATGCTCCAAATGGCCTCAAAATGCACTTACTTGCTCCCTAGGCCCTTAGAACCTGAAAACACACAAAAGAAGCATAAAGGACTAAAATAACGAGAGAAACATAACGTAAATGCACGAGAACAAGCCATTTAAGTCGCATGAATATGCTCCTATCAAATACCCCCACACTTAGCTTTTGCTAGTCCTCGAGCAAAACAGAATAAAAACAAATAAACAAAACGACACTAAACACGTAAAACACAACCTAAACCTTCCAACAACCGTCTTAGGGATTTCCAATGCACATGACAAGTTAAAAATCATCATTCTCACAGATTTTAGTCATCTTCACATTTAAGTACATTCTTAATCATAGTCACCATATACTAGTTCACAATTAAGCATTTAAAACCATGTTTTGAATGTAGTAACATGCCTTAGAGAATTTGCTCAATTCCTTTCAAGATATCCACTCAATTTTTACTCAGATTTTCTAACTACACACCCTAATCTAGTCATATGTGAGAAGATTGATGTAAACATGAAAACGAACACTCACATATATGTATCATAAAGAGAGCAATTTCTGGAGTTAATAAGCATGTTTAGGTATGATCTCATGAATGGAATGCTACTACTTAGAAGCGAGAACCAGTGACACCATAAGCTTATACCAATTTCAAACTCCACATTATTGAACACATAACGATCAAGATAGAAGTCAAAGGGGTGTAACGGGGCTAAAGGTGTTTGGCTAACAAAGAAGGTATATGGAAAACAAAGGTTCTTAAAGAAATAGCGAGCAAAGCATTTGAATTAACGTAGAATTCACTTTTGAATGAAAACTCAACTTTTGAACAACAAGGGGGAACAAGCTCTTTTTTTTTTTTTTTTTTTTTTCTTTCTTTCTTTTCTTTTTTTTCTTTTTCATATGTTTTTCACAAATTTTTTTTTTTTCTTCTTTTCTTTTGACTCTCAAAACATACAAACTTAAGAACAAACTTTTACTCCCCCACACTCATTTTCTTGCAAAATGTACTCAAAAGGAATTCATTTAAGTCATGCTCACTATCTTTTAAGAACAAGGGTATGGATGGTCCTAATCTAGGCTAGGTAAGGGGTGATATGGTTAGCAAAGAAAATAGGTTAAACGAGGCTCAACGGTGTTAAGACTTACAATATATACGAAATATGGGAAGTAAGGCTATTTGGCTATGGTGGCAACTACACAACTTCATCTTGATATATGTTATGCAACTCAATATCATGCTTTGAATGAAACGGATATAAGTTCTAGCATTTAGTTCTATCATGATACAATTGCATTCTAAGTAGCAACCAAGCAAGGAATAATGAGATCATGCAACAACTTTAGAAAACAAAGAATCACAGAATATAACTCTCCAAAGAAGGTAATGGCTCGAGTCTCACAGGGATGTAGCGTTATTATGAGTTCCTTCCTTCAAGCATGTTACAAAAACGAATTTTTCTTTTATGATTGCATGTGAAGTCATACATTATAACCATAACTAAACATATACCAAGAGTAAATCAAACTTTCATCCATGTTTATAACTCTTTTTAACAGTCATGCAATTACAAACCAAATCCTCATCATAACGTTGGAAGGTTCCCTAAGACACAAAAAAAACAACTCAAAACACTCTTTTTAGGCTTTTCAAAAAAATGTTTTTCAAATTTTTAAGTGATTTTCGGAGTTATAAAACAAAACACGCTAAAACAGTTTAAAAACACCTTAAAAACATTTAAAACAGCAAGGAACAACACTTGAAGTTATGGGTGATAAAATTCAACGAATTTGCATCAACATACTTAGTTACCCCCCCACACACTTAAATCAAACATTGTCCTCAATGTTTTAAGCATAGATTCACACAAAGCATAAGTAAATACACAAAAAGCACTTAAACATACTAAACATGGCAGAATGTAATTAACAAAGAGAAGAGTTTAGAGACGCAAATCTGGTTATAGAGTGTAAATTCCATCTTCTCCTTGGTAATTGCATTGAGGCTTTTGATCTTTGTGATTCCACAGGCTTACTCTTGAACTGGTTTCTGCCCATCGTTGATTTTCCTTTGTGCTACTTCTTGAACTGGGCAGCAGGATGGTTCTTTTGGTCTCCCCCGAAGGTCTGAGCTTACCCTTTTGGTCTGTTTCTTTGTTCAATCTTTCCAATTCGTATTGAAAAGGGTTGGAGGATAACTCAGCCTATGTTTGTCTCCACATGCTTCAATGTATCATTTTCACTTGCCTTACTCGCTCCCCTTTGCAGAAGTGGTCCCTTCTCTGGAAGTGTATCAACCGTTGAAGATGACTACTCGAGAGCAACGCTAGGTAAGCAATCAGGAATAGATTCCAGGCAGTTGGCTCCAGATCGGAAGATTGACTCCAAGTGCCGGCTGATTGCTTCTTTTACTTTGCCATGCGAGTAAGAACAAGGACAAAGAAAAAGACAGGGAAAGAGCATGATATGAGATACTTTTGCTTTTGACCTTGATGATATGAGATACCTTTGCTTTGAAGAAGCGGTGGATGAATCAGCACATGCTTCAAACCGCCGTTTCCTCCTGGGTCATATGTACTCCAGGCATCTGGTATCATCTTTGGGGAAGAAGAAAGAATTGAGTATTTTGAAAGGCCTTGCTGGGAGTGCGCCCTCAGAGGTGAGGGAGAGTTGGGCATTTTCTTCAGGTTTGCCCTGCCATAAAAGACGAAGGTCGACATATATAGAGATAATATCAAGTGGTGGTACTTTTTACCCTTGTCGACAAACGTTTTGATCCCGCAATTCCGGCTTTTTGAAATAGTGGCGCCTCTTCGATCTTTGAATTCGCCTCTTCGATTTCTGAGCAGGCGCCCCTTCGATTTCTGAACGACGCCCCTTCGCTTTCTGAACGACACGCGGTAGTGCAGATGCGGCTCCTTTTGACAAAGCTGCACGCGTTTTCTGAAAAGCAGAGAAAGCGTCGCCGGACTTTGCGCTTGTCGGCTAAAGATGTGTAGTTGCGATGATGGCCTCCACGTGTTTTCAGCTTTGTCAGAAATCTTTTGACAAAGTTGAACGCGTCTTCTGAAAAGCCGAGAACGCGTCGCCTAAATTACGCCGAAAAATCCGGCTCTTTGAATCGGTGGACGCGTCGCCTTGGCTTTTTATAGAGCTATCGATCACCGCCAACATACACACTCTGAAGATCTCCCATTCTTGAAAATTGTCTCCGGCCCTTCGAAATTTAACTCCATCCACTCCTTCTCTTTGAACACTTTTGAAAGAAAATGGCAAACTCATCGAACCTTAGCTTAGATTTGAGTCTCAGCAGCGATCCGGTTGCGCCCCGTCAAGGTAATGTATGGCGCCCTTCTTTTTTATCTTCTAACGGTCCTCTTTCAGGTGAAGACTCTGTGATGCAGGACGCCACAACAGCTACAATAGTAGCTAGGAACCTCCTCACTCCAAAAGATAGTAGGCTGCTGTCAGGACGGTCTGATGAGTTGGCCGTTCAAGAGTCCCTCGCACTTAGTGTTCAGTGTGCGAGCTCTGTGTCCAACATGGGCCTACGCCTGCTTGCTCGGTCCCGCCAAGTGGAATCGTTGATGGCAGAGGTGGAAAGTCTTAAGCAGGAAATCAAACAGCTTAAGTACGAGAATAGAAGTTTGCATGTGCTTGCAAATAACTATTCGGCGGGCATGAAGAGGAAGCTTGATGAGCTGCAAGAATCTGAGGGTCGAATTCACAATGACCGTCAAAGGCTTGCGTCTTATCTCCAGAGGCACCTTTTTCCTGGGTCATCCAGCGCTTGGCCAAGTATTGAGGCCTGGAATGCTCTAGCTCCGATGCCTCCCGCTCTGATGCCTCCCGCTCCGATGCCTCCTGCTTCTATGCCTCCCGCTTCTGCGCCTTCCGCTTCTGCGCCTCGTAGTGGGACTTCACGCAAACAACCTTTGTGAAGCTCCACCTTTCTCCATGTTTAGTATCTTTTTTTTTTTTTTTTTTTTTTTTTTTTTTTTTCAACATAAATAAAATCAAACGGCATGGAATTGGTCCTTGAATGGAAGGTGATACTTGAAGTGAACCGGCATTGGTTTGAATTCTAATGTAGGTGCCTGATTCATAAAAAACAACAAGTTAGTATAAAATGTAATGGAATTTGAAAAAAATGACTTACTTGTTTTGTCTGACAAGAACTCAATGACAAACACCACTCCTTTGAAAGTTTCAGGGATATTGGACTTGGCCAGATTGCAAGTGATGGCTATGACTTGTCCAATGTCATCAAATTTAACTTCTTTGGATTTTGTGGTTTCAAGAACGTCCTCTATGATGAATTCATGACATTCCCTACTTGTCACCTTTGGAAGGGCTTCCAAGATGTCTTTTTCACCTTCTTCTTCCTTGGAAGTCATGAATCTGCAAGGAATAGGGATACTTGTTAGAACGGGGTTAAAAATAATGAAATTTGGAACAACCATACTTGTATTAGATGGCATAGGAGCAATAGGTGCCTCCGGTAAAGGTGTTTCCACCCTTTCCGTGGGTTGGGTGTATTCCTCTTCCTTGTGATTTGATTTTGATGGTTGAGGGTCCGTTCCAACCTCCTTGTCACTTCTCAACATGATAGCATTGGTGGTTTCAAATTCTCCCTTCTGATTTGCAATGGTTGAACTAGGGAGTTCGCCTTGGTCGCAAAATTGTCCTTCGAACTCCGCTATCTGCCCAATTTGCTTTTCCAGAGTAGTAAGTAATTGAAAAATCGTATCATTATCATTTGAATTACCTACATTACTTTGGGCAGGTTGTGGTGGCTGCATAGGCGTTGAATAGAACTCCTCATACGGCTGCCAATATCCTTCTTGTTGAGCCTCATTGTCTTGATTTTGTAAGCCCTGCACCAAACAAATTAATTCGTCAAGCTTTTGGTTATAATTTATTGACGAACTTAAATTTGGTTGGGCATATTGAATATGAGGTTGTGGTGGCTGCCAATATCCTCCTTGTTGAGCATTTTGAGGTTCCCACCACATAGAGTTTGAATGATCACTCCAATCCGAATTGTAAGTATTGGAAAACACGTTATTCCTTGATTGAAGATTAAATATATCAACTCTTTGCATTTGGGACCTTTCCATGAGTTGTGACAAAAGAGAAGCATTATCAAGTGCCATCTTGTTCTTAACAAACAAAACACAAATAAAAAAAAAAAAAAAAAAACTAAATCTAAAAGACAATACAGAAACAAACAATCCAAGGGATTAGCAAATTTTCTAATCCCCGGCAACGGCGCCAAAATTTGATGTGAGAATTACTTGACACTCAAATTAAACCCTCGTTTGACAATTGTAGTAGAATGGATAAGTGAGGGATCGTTCCGGACCGGGGATTAGGAGGGATTGTTAATCACTTGGATTTGACTTAAAAACGTAAAAACATAATATAAAACACTAAACTAGACTCAAAGAATGTAAAACTAAACTTTAAAACACTAAAACAAATCAAAAGACTCAAAATGCTTTTAAAAACACAAACTAAAATGCTATACTAAACTCGAAGAATTCAAAACTAAAAATAAAAAAAAATTAAGACTAAGACTTAAACGAAATATGGGGGGATTGATTTTGGACGAATTTAAACTAAAATGGATAGATTGTAAAGAAAACAAATTGTAAATATGAAATTGACGGAAATGAATGGATGGTATGGCTAATGTGTTTGATTGAGCTAGAGCCATTGTTTTGTGTCTTCAAGTGCATACAAGGCCTTCAAATTCGTCCATCCTCTTGGCTCCATGGATAAGCTATCCAATCCATGCCCAAAAATGCTCCAAATGGCCTCAAAATGCACTTACTTGCTCCCTAGGCCCTTAGAACCTGAAAACACACAAAAGAAGCATAAAGGACTAAAATAACGAGAGAAACATAACGTAAATGCACGAGAACAAGCCATTTAAGTCGCATGAATATGCTCCTATCAGTCTGCCGTCAAGTTTTTTGCCATTCGGAGGCCTGCTAGTAGGGTCTTGTACTCTGTTTCGTTGTTAGGTACTTTGAAGCCTAGAGTGATCGCCTGTTCAGGTATCGAATCATCTAGGGTGACAAAGACTACACCTGCTCTCGAACCTTTGTAGTTAGATGAGCCATTGACATGCAAATGCCAGAAGTCTCCATCGGGTAAAGCAGGCGCGGCTAAGGCATGCTTGGCTATTTTTGGGGCGTTGTTGGGCCGCTTTATTGTGTTGTGAATGCATGGTAAAGAGTCGTGGAGCTGGGGCCATGTTACACATAGTATGAGACACTTAACTGCTGGTATTGGACCATTCTAGAGCTAAATTATGGAGCAAGGGTTGGCTAGGGCTATGTGACACACATCAAGAGGTAGTGCTCAATTGCTGGTACATGTTGCTCCTATGTAGAATCTTTTAAGGCAACGAGGACAAAACTTGCTTCCGAATATGTCCTTCCAGTGTTCGTCTGCTCTTGCCCTGTCTTTTGGGCCGAGTTGTTGCGTTCATCAAAAAACTTTACATCCGCCAGGGTCTACTCCTTTATCGTCGCGCGTCGGAATTGGGTGGAATAATGTGTCATGAGGATGACTACGTGAGTTTGAAGGTAAAACTTGAGCTTTCGGGTTGCAACAACTATCACCAAAATTAGCTTTTAAATTTCTGATAGCATCGAGGAGAGCTTTTAAACTGTGGAATACAGGTAGTCGGGCCCCCAGCTCTTCTCGTATGATGGTAGAGCTTATTGCTACTTCAGATACCGTCAAACATGTGAATAAGTCCTCCTCTACTTCCAGTTTGGATAGTAGGGAGATGATGCCGGGTATTTCTTCAAGTCCTTGAATGTGCATTAGCAAGCCTCATCCCAAAGTGCATGTTTCTCTGCCAAAGTGAATGAGTCTGCTAGAGTTAGATTTTCTTTCATGATTAATTTTCTGAATAGCGGGTGGTCTGTTGGAAGTCCTTTTTGGAAGGCTGCTTTAGTTATCGAGTCATTGCATCCGATTATCTTTGCCTTCTCTGTTTTGAACCTCTTCATATCGTCATAAAGCGACTCTTTTGGGTTCTTCTTGACGTTAAACAAATGGTCATACTTCTTTTTGATCTATGCGATAGAATGAATATTCTTTGGTGAAAACCAAAGAAAGTTCGTTGAAACTCTGTATAGATTGTGGCGGCAGGGTGTAGAACCAATCTTGCGACTCGCCTTGTAGAGTGGTGGTGAATATCTTACACATGAGATCGTCATTGTCACGGTAGAGGAACACTGTGCTTTAGTAGTGTTTTAAGTGTCTCTCCGGGTCTTCATCCCTTTTGTGAGATGTGAAATGTGGCATGCTGAACTCGCGTGAAGGCTCTGCCTGCTTGATCTTGTCCATGAAAGGTGACCTGTTTATGTTGGTCATGTTCCATCGTAATGCCTCGTCAGCGACCTCGTTGCGTTGAAAATTACGTAAGCACTTGGTCAAGAGTCTCTCTACTTCTTCCTGAATGTGACTTTGTTGGGGCTAGTGGAACTCTCGGCCGTGTGGTGTGTTCCTAGTAGGCGAGCGAGTTCTTCGTAGGCTGTCGGTTGAGCTTGAGCCGAATTGAGTGACTGCTTCTCTTCGTCCGTCGTGCTGCCTACTCCGATGTAAGGTGAAAGATGCTTATTGCGAGTTTAGCCACAAATAAAAACTTTGCTTGGAAGGTTTCTCATGTTGACTATCGGAGTGTGACCTCAACCGTGAATGTACGTTTGTCCATGGGCCTAGTCGAAAGTGCACGCTCATCCGCGCGCTAAGACGAGAGTATATGCTATCGCAGGGGCCCAATCGAGAGTGTACACTACTCGAACGCTTGGTTCATGGCTAGTCGAGTGACTGCTTGCAGGGACGTTGCTGGAGAGGTTCTTTGTCTGCCCTTGTCCTACTTCAGGTGACCTCGTCTGGGGCATGTTGCATTTCGGTGCGCTATAAGAGCTGGTTCACCAAGGTCGTATGTTGTGTGAGGGCGTTCATCAACTCTATGACTTGTTGAGACAAGTGTTGTTCTCCATTTGGGTTGGAATAGCTTGGAAGGAATGCATCTCCTTGAGCAGTGGAAGTGTGGTAGACTCTGGGAGCGAGATTTGAGTTAGGAAATTTCAAATTCACAAAAAAATGTGGTGAAAATGCTTAGGCCATGGTTTGGTGTCGTGGGCCTTAGATGGCACGACTTAGGCTTGCTTAAATGGCACGGCTCGGGCCGTGGTAGTGGTGCCATGGACCTCGCCGCGGATGGTGGCTGTGGTGGCCATCGCAAGTGGTGGCCATAGTGGCCACCGTGGTGGTTGCCATGGTAAAGCCCCGTAGCGGTGGTGCCGCTCCACCTATGATCACATTTAGCCTCATGGATCACCGCGGTCTCATTTCTTGAATATTGGAATTTTCACTTATGGAATTTTCTAAATTTCTAGCCATTGTATTTTTCTTTTACATTTTATCAAAGAATCTTTGCAAATAAAAAATTATTATAATAAGAACGTACGAAAAATATACAAATGGACAAGAAAAAATAAAGAAAAACCTTTTATGCAAGAGTCTTCTATGAGTGTGTGGACTTCAACTCTCAATGAAAGCTCCAATTTGTGGATGCAAATTTCCGCCTCCTTCTTCTTGGACAAAATTGCACCTACAAAATAATTAACACCTTAGGGTCAAGGCCAAGAGCCTCATGCACCCACGATGAATGGGGGAGGGGGGCTTTGGTAGAAGAACCTTCGATGCCAAAGTTAGAATTTAGAGTGAAAAGTGTTTAGAGAGTTTTTGGAGTTTTGCAAGAGTGTGGACTTAGGTTTTTAGAGGAAATGAGGTTGAATATATAGTGCATGAATGGTCCCCCTCTGAGAAAAGGTGGCCGGCCCTTTGGGGAATTTTTTTTTGTGAAATAGGTGATTTAATTGGTAATTAATGGATTAATTAGAAATAAATCCATTAATTAGCCAATTAACTCAATTTATATGGAATCTTTTGAAGGTTATGAAATAATTACCTTGTGGAAAATATAGGATGAGGATGGATGAAATAACTTTGAATTTGTTACCTATTTTGGGCATTTTTGACTTGATTGTGGGATGTTTGTACACTGCCCGCGCGTAGGAATTCCAGTGCTCCTCAAGGGTAATTTTGTCATTTTTGCCCAAAAATCCACATGTCGGCTCTTGATTATTTTTGGCTCCACAATTACGCCATCTATGTTCCCCTAACTTCTTCTTCTTCCTCCTCCTCATCTCCCTTGCCATCCCCATCAACTCGACTTCTACCTCTCCTTGAAGCAGTAAACGAGAGGTTGTCGTGAAGTTATTTAAAGGAGATGGAACCCCATGCAAAGCTGTTAAACTTATCCATATCATTCATGAGGTCGAGATAGTCTAGATTGAAAACAACGTTGGTATTTGCCCCTATCAATACAGCCTCGATAAAGTATACCAGGCCTAGCTTGAAGGCATCATCCCTATCCTTGCACTCCTTGAACGCCCTTTAAGCTCACCGTAAGTCACAGATATTTTTTTGCTGACTTTCTTGGGGACAGCCTTTGCTTTACCTTTCCTTTTTCTTTCCTCACCTTGCTACTTTCACCTACCGACCCTAATTTCCTGAGAGAATACTTCCTCAGCAGCCTAATCCTTTGTGACTCTACCTCTACGTCATAAGGTTCATCACATCGTAGCCAAGTAATAAGGCAAAAGTCCTACTTTGTGAACCAGGCCAATTCACAACCTATTAAATAAGCCAGCCCCTCTAGGTGTTTAACCCCTTAATTTGCCACTCTACGGAGCAACAACTCATGGACGACTTGCCCACTGAAGGCCAATTCATCCACACCCTAAAGGTGTCCAAAGCAGGTTGCCCTAAAGGCACCAAGTTGTGCCTCATTAAACTTTTCCCTAATCAATCCTAACCTATAGGAGGCATGAGATAGGTTGTTAACCCTTTCCCTATACGTTTCTTTTTCTCTCATTGCTAGTTGAACACCTTGGGTTGCCATATCTTATACACATAACAATACATACACACCAACAACCAATGAAACATAACCTAACGACAACCTGTCACCAAAGCTTCATAGCTTTACATATGCTGTTAACAGAGCATCATTACTTAAGCAATTTCAATTCCCACCATATAAGTAACAATAATTCAGATACAAAAATCAATCCCCACCACCTTAAAATTAACAATAATTCAAATACAAAATTCAATCCTTACTCAAAACTACAACTTTACCAAAACAACAAATCATGCTCCAGCATCTACACAACCCGTCAACATAACTTCATAAGTTCACAACGCACCCTAATTTGTATAAAAAATAAAATAAATAAATAAATAAATAAAAATTGACATATTTCGACAAATTCCACCTAATTACATCCACGAACATGCATAATTAACCTTACAACAAACTTAATTTATAATGCTTAACATAAATAACTAAATGAAATTCTAGTGTTCCATTTTCAAAACTCACCAAATTTGAAATTCACTGGGGGAATAAAATATGACCACGGTTATCGCGGAAGCAATTTGAACCCAGCTTGAATGAATCGAAAAGCACGTCCTTTCTTTGTAACCCACTGCACAGCCTCTCACCAAAGTCCCCTGATTTTCTTCACTGCTATCTGAAATTTATGTAAGGTCGGACAACACAAGCACAGACCAATTATAATTGGGTTTGGAACAAGCAAGTTTTCAAATGGCAAGGATGCTTTCGACGACAATGATGTTTAAGCAAACGCAAGGGAGGGAATGTCTTTGCAGCAGGACAAGACTTACTTAAGACAGAAAGTGTTGATGTCGGGGATTACAGTTTAAATCCCAAGAAATTTTGAATTCATGCTAATCACACACTTTCTGTCTTAAATAAGTCTTGTGCCCCTACAAAATTTAAATCCCCAAAAATTTTGAATTTATGTCGGGTACCATTTTAATTAAGTAACAAATCATTTATAACCCGATTTCATCCTAAGCTCATTCTAATGGGTTTGTTTTCAACCGTTCAATTTTCATTCAATAGACCACATTCCATCCGCACACACGATCTGCAAAATGTTGTCCGCACCTTAGAAATCGCGTTTGCGAAAATCACACTTTGAAAACCAAATTAATAAATTTTCTATTTCAAGGGCCATTTTGAGAAGCCCATATTTCTTCCTCCGAAGCTGTCTAACCCCGAAATTACAGAATCGCAGAGCAACAAACTAGGGTTTTAGGGTTTTAAGCGTCAGGTTGCGTTCGGCATATCAATTTGCAGGAAAGTGAAGCTGAATCAGAGAAAACAAAATGTTTCCCATGTTTATGCAGAAGCCTGACAAGGCAGAGGCTCTGAAGCAGCTGCGGAGCCATGTCGCCATGTTCGGAGCATGGGTCCTCGCGATCCGAGCCACACCATATGTTCTTCACCTCCTCTCTGGTGAAAAGGACGAGCTCAGACTTGAATTTTAATGCCCATCTCGTTCTGTGAGGTAATTTTCGAGTCCATATCACTCTTTTTATTTTCTGCGTTTGTTTGTTTGTTTTGTATGATTTTTTTTGTTTTGTTTTTTTATTTTTATTTTTTTTTGTGGGTTTTCAACGTATGCAATTTTAAGGGCATAGTAGGAGGAGGGTATTCTCTGTGTGTTGTTAATATTTAGAAATTTATGAATTGAATAATTGTTTGACTGATTGTATTGTTGTTGTTCTGGGATAAATTTGATCGTTGCTCGTTGGTGTTGTTTGAAATAGGGTAGAAGGTATTGCATACATTGATAATTTGATATCATATTTGAAACTAAGTACGAAGAAAATCGGGAGGGATGAGTGGTTATAATGATGTATTTGCTGTTTCTTTGAGATGATGGTTGAGCCCGACAAAGAGGAATATTTTTCTCGTATAATCTGCTCTTTTTGGTTGTTTTAACTTGACGCCACAGATCACTACTCTAAAATGCTATAAGTGTCATGTGAATTTGGGATTATCTAGTTATACAAAAACTGTATTGGGAGAGACTTATAGCATGGTAAGTTAGTGATCGAAAGAGTCAACAATGTGCCTTAGGTGAAAGCCGGATGTATGAACAATAAAAGTTACTTTGTATCGATTTTATGCCCGAATAGGGTTCTTTTTGAAGCAGTAAGATAATACATACACTGCATAACTTACAACTAGAAAATTTGTGATTTCGCAGCATCAATTTTGCCCAATAGGCAAATTGACACAAGCAATGTGTATTACTTATAGCGTTTGAAGTAGGAGTGTTTTTGCCCCTTGAATGTCTGATGGACATTACCACTTTAATTTATAGATTAGGTTGAAACAGTACGACAATTTTGGGATACAAGAACCCTATTGTGTATTTTGACTTTGAACTATAGGGACTTCGACGCTTGTCATATTGTGGATTGGTATGCCAATTTCTATATGATTTCCTGGTGTTATTTGGAGATTGTGGTCTGCATCACTATTTCACAAGATAATATAATAATCATATATTGTCATAAAGTAGGCAGTGTCATTTGCATTAGATTCATTTCAGTTAAAGAGTATTTTGAATCACCTGCGTTGTGTCTGGCTAAATTTTCTTGATGTTTGAAGTTGCAATTTACGGGCAAAGACTAACTGGCATTATGGTGACGGTGGCTATGCAAGTAGCACATGTTTATCTAAAAGACGATGCATGTCTAGACTAATTAATTAATTAATTTAAGGCAATGTTTAAGTGTTGTTGGTTGTGTCGATCTTTACTTAAAGGATACTATCTCAGGAAGATTAATCATGGTTGACTCCTCATCATCTCTTCTTTGATTGTGCAGAACGGATCTCGGGGATGAATGAGTCAATTTTAGATGAAGGTTATTCAGAGCCCTATATGGTTTAATTTTTAGTTTCTTAATATTTATTTCCTGAAAACTGTATCATCAGTTTGATACTGCATTCGAGTGTGGCAGTATGGTTTTTTATACGATTGCATAGGATAAATGTATTCACTATATCCTATGGTTGGTAGGCTAATGTCTCGTTAAATCCACTTTGAACTTGGTAATTGGTATGCATCCAAAGACCAAATTTATCCATAACTGTATTTTGGTTGTAATTATTTTATTGATAGGGAAAAAATAGCAGCAGCAGCCGCAGCCGCGCGCTTATCTAGTCACAAAAATACTCATGTAGGCGCCTTTGTGTATTGTTATATCAACCGGATACTGTCTCCCTGGGAGGGATGCTTAGAATCATGGCGGAATCAAATTAGTCAAGATGTCTACATGGCACAATCGGAAGAAAAGCATCCGTTCCCTTGACAGGGTAGTGTTCTACAAACCATTTAATTGATTCAATTCTTTGGACCAATTATAGTTCGATGCTTGACATAATTGATTCAATTCTTTGTACCAATTATGGTTAGATGCTTGACGTAATTGATTCAATTCTTTGTACCGGTTAATTTTTAAAAATAAATGATAAAAAAAATGGATGGTTATTGTTATAAACTTCTTATTTAAGTGTGATTGTGTAAATTTTATATTATATTTTATTCTAGTTATTCGTCCCTGTTAGGACGGTACTCCTTAGAGGATAATGATTTCTTCTCTCCCTTATTACTATAACTAAAGGCACTGTGTAGGGGGAATAACACATCCTCTACGAAACCTTACAAACACATCTCTCCCCATATTCTCTATGTGTCATCGGCCCTCTTTTTCCCTGTTAGTTAAATATAGGCCACAACACATTATAAGCACCCTCCTACCGTTGGGCTTAGGAATTTGATGTGGAAGTTTTCTGCATCAAACCAGTTCACCAATATCATCACGCAATCAGGTTATTTCAAAACAACAGTTTTTTATCACGATGTTTTTTGGCAACCCTAATAGCAATAACATTCACCATAATGCAGGACCCAACTTTACGTTTTTTGAATTTTAGATTCTACATAAATTGTGTATGCATTATATACATAATTGTTGAATTATGTGAATTGATATTGCCATGAATTGCATCAAATATATGTCCATGCATTGAATTATTTAATTGAATATGCATTGAATTAATCTGAAAATTGAAAAAATACAAAACAAATTTAGGGTTTGCCGAATCCAAAACCCGAGCTCATGCAAGCCTTCTTGAGCTGCGATGCACCGAAGCAAAACCCCCAATGCTCCATCTGAGATGACGACATCGTTTTGGCATCAAACCCACAAAATCAACTGCCGCCTGCAATTGGCCACGGCCTCACCACTGTCTCTCTGGGACATCACAACCTGCAGTAGTGTTTTTGGGACCTAACCATCGTTAGAGATGATTGGTTTCTCGAAAAATCTAATAACCATCAGTGAATTTTCGAAGGATTATTCGAATCCTCACAGTTTCTCAAACCCCCCCAACGTCGAAACTTAGGTTTTCGTCCAAAACTAGGGTCTTAATTGAACCGCCTTGCTTTGTCGTGCCGTGACCGACCGAGGGAAGTCACCTGAAGCAACGCTGGAGATTTTTTCCAGTTCGAATCCCACACCCAGCGCCACTAGGGTGTTCTAGATTTCTCGACCTGAACCCTAGTGAGCCTCGGGGCCTTAGGCATGCATAGCATAACACCTTTTTTTTTTGGCTGCTAGTTATCTTTGCTACCACAACCCAAATCCAAACAGCCCATTTGGCTGAACTGGACCCTCGACCCACGAACGACACTAGCCCAATTGGGCTTTGGTGTCCCCGTGCACAATGTCGCACACGATCCCAGCTCGCTGCTAGAGAATCGGTGCACTGCACTGCGTCACACCCAATCCATGCCTATCTGGGCCTTCAATATATTGGGCCTGCAGCCCATATCTATTTACCCTAGCCCAATTTTTGGGCCTGGCCCACACTGTTTAAACATTCTCAGCCCACCCATAGGCTTTGGCCCATGTTTTTGGGCCTCGAATTTATTTTTATTTTTTTTGGACAATTTGGGTTTTATAATTTTTCACCCACACATTAATGTTGGTCTGAAATCCAAATAACTATTTCAATTATAATAATAAATATTGAATATCTATTTCATATTTTCTTGTTGCATATTTCTGTATATATATATATATAAATATATATATTTGTGTTTGTCTACAGAAACATACGAACTAGAAGTTCATAATTTATTTCAAAACCTGAAGTTTGTAGAAACGTGCCTTGTTTGAAAACCTTAAGTTTTCCTTAAAAACATCACCCATGAAAACCCGAAGCTTTTTCATGTAAATTTAAACCAATACATGTCTATTAGAACTTGAATGTTCTGCTTCTATGTGAATGGATTGCTTTTTCTCCATTACACTAACCACATCTTGTCCATTTATTTTGTGATAGGAACATGTCGAATTTGAACAAATTGGACTTCACCACTTTAGAGGTCTCTAGAAGGAACTACCTCAAGCGGGTCTAAGATGTGAAGCTCCACCTCACCACAAAGAATTTGTGTCCCGCCATTGAAGATGAGGTGGACAACCTGGTTGGTGAAGCTGAGAAAGCCACTGCCATGATCTTCATCTGAAGACACATTCATGATGCACTGCAAACCGAGTACCTTGCTTAGGAGGATCCACAAGCACTCTGGGTGGCTTTGGCTGATTGTTTTGATCACCACAAGGATGGGTATCTATTCAATCATTCATTACTTAGAACCTTTGACAGGCGATCTGTTTACCGTTCGTTTCGTGGATTGTCACTTCTATGAGACAGTCTTCCCGTTGTTAGGGGGAGATAAGAACAACGTGAATTATCATGGATGACTCCCACTTTGTCTCATTTAGATCCCCGCACCGCTCAGTCTGAGACTAAAGTGCAGTGTATATTAGATCTTCAAAGCGTAGCTCAAAGCATGCTAGATGCTTTCATCGCTCTAGCGCGAGTGACAAGATCACATATTCCAACTGCAAATGTGCCTGCAAAGATGGATGTACCAAATGTACGATGGACTTCCCTCCTGGAGGCCCGGGACGCCACTTTGGTCAATCCACATACATTAGCAGCTAGCCAATCATCTGCCCTTACACATAAGTGTGGCAGACCACTTGGTTCAAAGTATTCACACCCCTAGAAGAGGAAACCCATAACACAAGCCCCGAAAGAGCCTATCGTGAATTCGACTATTGCCTACTTATTCTATCCAACTTTTAAGGAAATTCTAGATTATGGAAGCGTCCTTGAAGAGACGAATCCACCTCCCTTGAATCATGAAATTTCGGTCCATTATGCTAACTTGGATGATGTTTGGTGTAGAAATGAGATGATCGTCAACGATGCATTAGCATATGCAATAGCTACTGAGATCATGTTGAGCGATGACATTGAACCCCGTACTGTTAATGAATGTCGACGTAGAACTGATTGGTCAAATTGGAAACAAGAAATCCAAGTCAAACTTGATTCACTTGCGAAACTTAAGGTGTTTGGACTTGTAACTCCTACGCCTCCACATGTGAAGCGCATTGGCTACAAGTGGATTTCGTTTGGAATCATAATGAGAAGAAAAAAATTGTGCGTTACAAAACTCGTCTTGTTACACAAGGCTTCTTACAATGCCCTGGGATTGACTATGATGAAACTTATTCACCCGTTATGGATGTGATTACTTTTCTGTACCTTATCAGCTTGGTAACTTCCGAAAAACTGAGTATGCAGCTGATGAACGTAGTAACTGCGTATCTCTATGAGGATCTTGATACGAAAATTTATATGAAAGTTTCCAAAGGATTTACATTGACTGGATCAAATATTTACAAACCCTGGAACACGCTCTCAATTCGGCTGAGGCGTTCACTCTACGGTTTGAAGTAATCCGAAAGAATGTGGTATAACCGTCTAAGTGAGTATTGTAGACATGTAAATTTCATTGCATACAAAAGGTGCATCACAAAGCTTCACGTGGCATATGACTCATCACGAATGGACAAGTCATCAATGACATTTGGCACAAATCGAGCAAAGGAAGTACAAAACCTTCCCAAAAGTCGGCAAAAGGGAGAAAATGCCTCTTAAAATCGGCAAGGGGTCCAAGTTGCTCCCAAAACCGGAAAGAAAGCTAAAATATCTTCACAAAACAAGCAAGAATTAAAGATTGCTCCCAAAATAGGCAAGAAAGCCCTATAAATTTCGGCCAAGCAAGGGAAAGTGGTTGAAATTATGACACAAAACATGCCTAAATTCTCCCATGGACGAATCAAAACACAAATCAAAGCCAAATCCATCCAAAAGAAAGCTTTGAGAAGTCTATAAATACAAGGTCCCAAGACAAGCACAAAGGTCGACAAATTCTACATCAAAGGGTCGGCAATTCTACATCTAGAGGAACCTCTGCACCAAATCTTTGAAGACTAATACGCTACCAAAGCACTCTTTAAAGAAGCCACAACCAAAGCCGAAGCTTTCTTTCAATCAAAGCCGAAGCATTTCCTTGAAGAATCAACAAGCACTTGTGCCGATTCCTTCAAAACTTTGTTACAAGCTCAAAACTTGTAACAACATTCGATTCAAGATCAAGTTGCCAAGACCCTTGAATCAATGAAATCCTACATCAACACTACCTTTGCAGCAGCTTTGAGGTGAAGACTATCCATGCATTGTTTCAAGCTCAAAACTTAAAGCAATCGTTCAATCTTTCATCCGAGATCAAGTCATCACAACCCTTGGATCAACAACCTATACATCTACATCAAATTTGAAGACTAAATCAGAGGAAAAATTGTAAACAGAGATTGCAACCTACAAATTCAAATCAATACAAATCTACTTTGTACACGTGTTCTCGTTTCATTCGTTACAGAATTTTCGTGTTTAGAAGTATTTGACTAGTCAGGGATATGTGAATAACAAACAATGCCTTTGTGTGTTCATTAAGAAGTCACATTTCAGTTTTGCGATTGTTGCAGTTTATGTCGACGACATGAATCTTATCGGAACTCCTGAAGAGCTCCAGAGAACTACCACGCACCTGAAGTCAGAATTTGAGATGAAAGATCTAGGAAAGACTCGATACTGTCTCAATCTCAGGATAAAGCATCGTTCAGATCAAATCTTAGTACATCAATCGAACTACACCCAGAAGGTGTTGTGTTACTCTAATAAGGATAAAGCGAAGCCTTCGAGTACTCTTCTGGTCATTCGATCGCTAGATGCAAAACAAGATCCCTTCCGTCTGAAGGAGGATGATGAAGAGATTTTGGAGCCTGAAGTTCCTTATCTAAGTGCGATATGAGCTTTATTGTACTTAGCTCAATGCACTAGACCCGACATCTGCTTCATTGTTAATCTTTTGGCAAGATACAGTAATGCACCAACACGCAGACATTGAATTGGTGTTAAAGGCATCTTCCATTACCTTGAGGGTACTACAGATCTGGGCTTGTTCTATCCCTATGAATCCTCGAGTGATGTCGCACCCCCTTATCTCGAGTGGATTCTTGCCTTGTTGGTTATACAGATGTAGGATACTTATCTGATCCGCACAAGGTGCGTTCTCAAACAGGTTATCTCTTTAACGTTGGAGGCACCATAATCTCTTAGAGGTCAACTAAACAGACCATAGTTGCCACTTCATCTAACCATGCTAAAATTCTCGCCCTACACGAAGTAACTCGGGAGTGCTTCTAGCTAAGAGCAGTTGTGGGCCATATTCGAAGCTCCTGCGATCTTTACCCTGTCATTGACGTCCGGACGACGATCTATGAAGACAATGCAGCATGCATTAAACAGCTCAAGAAGGGTTACATCAAAGGAGATAACACCAAGCACATTGTGCCACAGTTCTTCTTGTTCAAGGAATAGGTATGCGTAAACTTTCTGAGTTGTAACATTGCTAGTTATCTTTGGAATTGTGTCAAACTCAGGGGGAGTATCCTGAAGTATACTTGCTTGATCTTAATGTATTGCTTTTTTCCTACGACTAGGAGCATTTTTGACGAGGCACCCACCTTGGGTTGATCAAATCCCTAATGATGTCCCGTAGATGTTTTATTTGATGTTGCATTACTCATGCATTTTTACCTAGACTATGGATTTTGTCCCTACTCGGGTTTTTACCATAGCCTTATGGTTATTTTGTAAGACTTA
Organism: Pyrus communis; assembly: GCF_963583255.1. NCBI lineage: Eukaryota > Viridiplantae > Streptophyta > Magnoliopsida > Rosales > Rosaceae > Pyrus > Pyrus communis. The sequence continues at coordinate 26,946,303 of NC_084804.1, forward strand.
CTTCCTTATTCAAGTTGTTACCTTATTTGAGAATGGTGTGTTACTAGAATTAGTGCTGACGAGTCAACTTCCTCAACTCTACATGATGCCAAATCTACTTGAGTATTTACACACTCAAGGGGGTGTTATAAACTTCTTATTTAAGTGTGATTGTGTAAATCCTAGATTAGATTTGATTCTAGTTCTTCTTCCTTATTAGAACTTGTATTCCTTGGAGAAGAAGGATTTCTTCTCTCCTTTATTACTATAAATAAAAGCACTGTGTGGGGAGAATAACACATCCTCTACACAACCCTACAAACACATTCCTCTCTATATTCTCTCTCTGTGTTGCCAGCCCTCTCTCTCCCTGTTAGTTAAATATAGGCCACAACAGTTATGTCTTTTTGTTTTTTTAAACCAAAAATGCATTCAAGAGAGCCATAATTGCAACCTGTCCCCCTACTATCAAATAAAAGAGCATCAAAAGCAAAGGAGGGAGTACAATTATCCCAAATTGGGAGCACAATTATCCCAAATATGACAATCAGATATAAGAATACCCTGATGGGCAAAGGCATCCGCAACAAAATGTGCCTCTCTGTAGATATGGCTCCATTTTATGTTTAAGAACTTAGCCGCCGTTCACCTGATATCATTAGTGATAGGGACCATATTCCATGGGGTTGCACCAATTCCTTGTATAGCCTGAATGATAAGTCTAGAATCGCCTTCCACCACAATGTTTGTAAAGCCCTTAGAGCATAGAGAAGGCCCTCCCTTAAACCCCTTACCTCCCCCTCATAAATAGTAGCACCATCAAAGTTTAAAGCTTCACCCCCAGTGAGATGCCCAGTGTCACTTCTGATGACAAAACCAGCCGCACCCTTGTCCCCAGCCACCAAACCATCCAAATTCAACTTAAAAATAATTATTATCTGAAGGATGCAATTTAATAATCGTGGAATTGTCACATGTGCTCTTCTTACGCTCTTTGGCATTTGACTTGAGATAATTATCACTCATAAGGATAGCCAATCCAGTGGACCTAGTCAGACTGGGATTGAAATTTCTTAAAGATTTGTTATTTATATTATTCCAAATTTGCCAACCTAAGAAGAAAACTTTACCCAAGTCACTAAGCTCCTCCATGTCATTATGATATAACGAAACAGAATCAAAGTTGTTACTAGTTAAAATGCAAGGACTTACCGAGTAACAATTCCAAATCAAATTTGAAACGCTACATTTGAAAAATAGGTGTATGTGATATTCCTCGCCATTATTGCACAACGAACATATTTGATCAGCATTAGTCACAAATCAACTAATCCTTCTTTTGTTTGAAGTTTGACACGAAGAAACAAAATAATGTTATGGGAATTTCATATATTATTTGATACTTCTTCAGAACTAAATACATATACAATCCGTAGCCTACAAGGAAACAAATAAAAATAGGATATATACAAAACCCTTCCTTCCTAATAAAGGACTCCTAGTATTTACCCTATTTACATTCCCTTTTTTTCCGTCTAAACTGTGACTCACGTCTACACTCCCCCTCAAGTTGGTGTATATATATCACACATGCCCAACTTGACAAGTGAGTCATCAAACTTGCGACTACATACAGCATGAGTAAGAACATCTGCAAGTTGTTCCTCCGAATTCACAAACGGTATAGACACAATCTTCTTCTCAAGCTTCTCTTTAATGAAATGCCGATCAACCTCCACATGTTTTGTCCTGTCATGCTGCACCGGATTATCAGTTATATCTCTTGCTGACTTGTTATCACAATATAGCTTCACGGTTTCCTTTGACTTAACCCCAAGACTCCAGAGAAGTTTTCGAAGCCAAAAGATTTCACAAATGCCGTGGGCCATGCCCCTATACTCGACTTCAGCTGAAGACCGTGATACCACCTTCTGTTTTTTACTCCGCCATGTAACCAAGTTCCCTCCTACAAAAGTGAAATATCCGGAAGTAGATCTTCTATCACTCACATTTCCTGCCCAATCAGCATCCGTGAACCCCTCAATTGTCAAATGCCCGTGCTTCCTGTACAACACTCTTTTTCCTGGTGCAGACTTCAAATATGCTAGGATACGCTTAACAGCAGTCATATGATCTACACTCGGTGAATGCATAAATTGACTCACCACACTTACAGCATATGCAATATCTGGACGTGTATGAGCCAAATAAATTAGTCTCCCTACAAGTCTCTGATATCTCCCTTTATCAACCGGCTTCTGATCTGGATCCAAATGTAGATGATGCTTTTCAACAATAGGAGTGTCTGCCGGCTTACACCCCAGCATACCAGTTTCCTTTAATAAATCCAATACATACTTACGTTGCGACAAGAAATACCTCTTGAAGAGCGAGCAACTTCAACCCCAAGGAAATACTTCAAGTCTCCTAAGTTTTTCATTTCAAACTCGGCTTCCAAGTTATTCTGCAACTTCGAAATCTCATCATGGTCATCTCCAGTAATAATCATGTCATCTACATAGATGATTAAGGCCGTCACTTTACCTTTTTTTCGTTTAACAAACAATGTATGATCAGAATGACTCTGATGATACCCGTTCTTCTTCATAACTTGGGTAAACCTGTCAAACCACACACGAGGCGATTGCTTAAGTCCATAGAGTGACTTACGCAGCCGACATACTCCGGTATTTCCATAAGCACTATACCCAGGAGGGAAATCCATATACACTTCTTCCTCCAAATTTCCATGGAGAAAAGCATTTTTCACATCAAACTGTTTTAATGGCCAGTCCATATTTGCAGCTAAAGAAATCAGAACACGTACCGTATTCATTTTGGCAACTGGAGAAAAGGTTTCTTGATAATCTACACCATATGTTTGAGTGTATCCTTTAGCCACCAACCTTGCTTTGTACCTGTCTATTGACCCATCAGCTTTGTATTTAATTGTAAACACCCACCGACATCCAACGGTTTTTTTTCCTTTAGGTAAACATGTCACCTCCCATGTATTGTTCTTTTGTAACGCCAACATCTCCTCATCCATTGCTTGAGCCCACTTTGGATCCTTTAGAGCTTCCTCCACTCGAGTTGGTACTTTAATTGAATCCATATTGTTCACCAAGGTTTGGCGTTCTGGTGCCAGACCACCACATGAGACATAGTTGGCTATTGGATACTTCACCTTTCCTTCCGGAGAGAATCTATCAGGTGGCACACCTCGATTTTTTCTTGGTGGCAACCTATACACATTCATATTATCACTTATGTTAATTACATAATCATCCACAATACTTACCTCAGGTGTATTCAGAGAAGATTCATTGGACGGCACTTCGGAGTTAGAGAGAGGGGAAAGCACATTAACAGATTTGGTATGTGTCTGCTGCAGCTGTCTACTGGGCTCGGCAAAACTCTCGGCAGTCTGCTGGACAGGTGCGGCAGACCCTTGTCTCGACTGCTCAGACACGTCAGTTTCATTTGCTTTATATACTTGCTCAGACACGGCAAAACCCTGAACCTCAACATTAGCACATCGGTCAGAAAGTACAACAGCACGTTCGGTGCTGCATGAAACTGTGTCTTCTCCTAGATCCAACCATTCCAGATCACCAATAGTGTTCTCCCCCTGGTGATCTGAAGATAAATGCACAGAAGAATAAAAAAACTCCAGTTCAGAAAAAGTCACATCCATGGTGACATACATATGCTTAGTCTCAGGGTGATAACACTTGTAGCCTTTTTGATGAGGTGAGAAACCCACAAACACACACCGAAGGGCACACGGATCCAACTTGGTGCGATGAATTTTCTGAATATGCACATAAGCGACACACCCAAATACTCGAGGAGGGAGAGTATGAGTCGACACTACTGAAGCATGTTGAGTGAGGACTTGAAGAGGTGTCTGAAAGTTCAGAACCCGAGAGGGCATACGGTTAATCACATAGACCGCATAAGTAACAGCTTCAGGCCAAAACATCTTAGGGACCGAGGCGCCAAGCAGAAGAGCACGTGTGGTTTCTAAGATGTGGCGATTTTTCCGTTCCGCAACCCCATTTTGTTGCGGGGTATAAGGACAAGTCGTTTCATGGAGAATGCCATGATCACGAAGAAACTCGGACAACTCACAAGCAATGTACTCACCACCATTGTCAGACCATAGTACTTTAATCACAGATGAATATTGAGTCTGGATCATCTGAGAGAAAGACCGAAAGACGAGACCAACATCACTCTTATTTTTCAACACATATAACCATGTCAAACGAGTGCAATCATCAACAAATGTAACAAACCATTTAATTCCCGAAGGAAGAACAACTGGAGATGGCCCCCAAACATCAGAGTGCACAAGTTCAAACGGCACAAACCTTTTATTCATACTAGAAGGAAACGAAGCACGATGGCTTTTAGCACGAATACATACTTCACAATGTAAGTCTGATTCATTTATTCTACTAAATAGAGTAGGCAACATAAGCCGTAAATATCCAAACGATGCATGCCCTAACCGACGATGCAATAACCATACTTCTTGCAAACTACTAGTATGTGACGCTCGAACCGCATTAGCCCTGCCTGAAACGACGTCATCAACATAGTACAACCCCTCTCTCTTAGTGCCACGCCCAATTATCTCCTTGGTCTGAATATCCTGAAGTAGACAAAAGGACGGATACATTAGAACAACACAATCCAATTGTTCAGTGACTTGTGGTATTGATAATAAGTGATGGGACAATGATGGAACAAATAAGCAACGATGTAAAGGGAGAGATGGGGAAAGTTGCACAGTGCCAGCGCCACACACGGGGACAAGAGTCCCATTAGCAGTCGCGATGCTTTTCCTGTGAGACATTGTCATATATTGAAACAAAGTTTTATCGTACGTCATATGATCGATTGCACCAGAATCAAGAATCCAACCTGTATGTTGATCACTTTCGGAGGCTAAGAGAACACGCCCCACAATACCTGTATTGGAGGATGAATCACCAGGAGTAGCACGAGTTAACAAAGTTTGACTAGGATCCCCAGAGCTAGCCCCGGCCTCTGGAGCAGTTGGTGTAGCCGCTGCAAGGGAGGCACGGCCTTCATTGGATCCGACTGTGCCACGGTCCTTTGCCCGCAATTTCTTCTTAAGTTCTGGAAACCAATCAGGTACACCATGCTTGGTAAAGCATGTATCTTCAGTATGGCGAGTTTGACCACAGAAAGTGCACTTCAAATCATCTTTGTTTTCTCGGGTAAAGGGACGAGAATTGAAAGAATGATTAGAAGAATTGTTAGGACGGGAAGTTGCAGGTGGCCGAGAGACCATGGCCATGGACGGTCCCCCTTGGTTGTTATTCCCACCCATCATGGTGGCATGTCGTTGTGCTTCACGCCTAACAACTGAAAAAACTTCCTCGACAGATGGTAACGGTTGAGTACGTAGAATATCGCTACGTACTTTATCAAAAATATCATCCAAGCCCGCCAAAAAAGCATACACACGATCAATCTGAATTTCTTCTCGAAGTGTCTTAAGATCAGCAGCACATGCCATCTTAATTGGTCTCCGTTGATCTAGCTCCTGCCAAACGGACTTGAGGTCAGCATAATACACACCAACCGGCCTGCCCTCTTGACGAAGCCTGAACGACTTAACCTTCAATTCATAAATTTGAGAAATATCTGAACCATCATAATAAGTCCGAGCCACCTCCTCCCAGACTTCTTTAGCAGTACGCAGGTGAATAAAAAATCCCATGATAGCAGGTTCCATGGAATTAATCAACCACCCTTTTACTATGGCATTCCCGGTCTCCCACGTCTCATACTCAGCACTGTCCTCAGCAGGTTCCTTGGTACTTCCTGTCACGAAGCCTTTTCGACCACGTCCAGCAATATGCATCTCCAATACCTTGGACCAAAGAGGGTAATTGGATCCATTCAACTTCACAGTGTTTGGCACCGCAGATGCATCGTTCTGAATAACAACGGGACTCAATACCTGATTGTTAAGTGGTTTACGGGAACCACCCTCCAACTTCAAGATTGAATCACCTTCAGCCATCTCGACTTACACACGGAAAGGGCACCAACAATTTGATGATATGACTCACGGCAGCAACCAACCAAACAGGTGCTGCAATTCTTCCAGTCACGACAGCAGAGATGCTGTGATACGTCCACTACGTCAGACAAACACAGCAGCGGTAGTTTCTAGGGTTACAAGGCTCCGATGCCAAAAAGAATGTTATGGGAATTTCATATATTATTTGATACTTCTTCAGAACTAAATACATATACAATCCGTAGCCTACAAGGAAACAAATAAAAACAGGATATATACAAAACCCTTCCTTCCTAATAAAGGACTCCTAGTATTTACCCTATTTACATTCCCTTTTTTTCCGTCTAAACTGTGACTCACGTCTACAGAAACAACCACGCAAACATCTTAACCTTGGGAGAAGGGGTAAACTTCCACATCTTATAATTACCTTGTGTCTTTTTGTTTAAGCTGCATTTCTATTTTGAATCCAAGTGGCTGACTTAATTGAGAAGTTACCATTAGTAGTAGGATCCTAAATAAGCTTAATCTTTGGTATTTTGAATAGGAATTGGAATATTACAAATTTTCTTAACCACTTCACTGCTAACAACACAAGAAAGCTTCTGCCCACCTCAACAATTATTATCGATAAAATCACTCACCTTCAGCTTCCAGTCAAGGTTTTGGCTATCAACATTTTGGATGGATATTTATTTCCTCCTCATGACTTCTATTCTTTTTGGATAAATTTATTAAAAAAAAAACAAATTGAGTGAAAGGCGAGCGAAAAACCAACCACAAATCCAACAGTGGAGATTTGACCTAGAAGCCTTGGAAGGAGGACATAGAGTTGATCACACCCTCAGAAGTCAGAACCATAGCTCTATGTCTTCTGGTAGAGTAATATTCTTATTTTTCTTTTTCTAAATATTAAAAGCATCCGAAGCAAAAGATAAATGCTTTTGCATCTGGAACATATGATCCTCACAAATCAAAATCCAATAATTCACTTCCAAAACCAAATGTGGTAGGAAATTTGCAAGTTTCACATTTTCACTACCTGAAATTCCCACTAACTAGGGACTGACTCACATTGTTGTTACTTTTTTTTCCCGACTAATAAATTAATTGAAGTACTAAAAAAATAATTAATTGTCTCACGTCTAATCCGTAAAAGAGTTTCGCATTGATAAAGCCGGCCCAACGGCCCCACCCTCATGTCACGTATGTTAGCTTCTCCACACGTGTTCACACGCATGCAAGAGGTCTTTTTTTTCTTTTCTTTTCTCTTTTTTTAATTATTGTCATGTGATCCTTTCTATCTAATCTAGGAAAATAAGGAGAATAAATATATAAAGGGTAGTGATATGCACACAACTCTTTGTACCTCTCAAACACCCCATGTTAACTTCTATTTTTTGATCTTCTTCAATTCATTTCATCCAACAATCGGAAAAAAGTGCGTGAAAAGTAAAAAAAATGCGTAAATAGCACTATATATGAAAGGTTGCACAAAGAGCTAAAAGTTGCTTGACAAGACAAAAATCATTTTTCTTCAATCCTACAATAAAATGAACAAACCAAAACATACAGCTTACCAAAGGAAAAAAGGGTACATATTTTACTCGTTAGCTTTCGCAAGTTTTGCAATATTTGATTGTCTCCAAGTACATTTTGGCTCTCCCATCGCTTCCTCCCTCCCATGTAGCCTGTAGCAATCTACCGGATATAGAAAAGGTTTGCGTTGTGGATATCCTGCTCCACGCAAACGGTCCATACTGCCCTCCAAAGTTTTGCAGCAGAATCAAAAGATCGGCTGCAATGGCTTTCATGTCATGGTTTCTGTCTTTGGCTTCATCTCTTTTCAATCTTTGGTTATTTCTGTCCTGGTGAATTCTCGTGATAAATCTTGTCATCGTCTTCTGTAGAAATTTGTGATCCATGAGGGCATTCAAAACTATTTGAAACCGTAGGTTTGTATTTGAGTAGTGTTCTAATCACACACAAGCAATTGTAAATCATGAATAAAAGTTTCATTCAACGTTTGAAAGCTCAACAACTTGATGATCAATCATTTTATTGCAAGAGCAACGCCTCATCCGTTTGTGGCAACTAAGAAACATAATTAGCATACATGTAATGATATATCTTGCTCGACAAAACATGCCATACAAATTGAAAACTTTACAACTCAACGGTGCTTTTCTTAATCAGTTATGCCCGGAACATATAATGTAATTCCTTATTGGTGTGAGGCTTGTATTGCTTCGAATAATAAATTACACATATACATAAATTTTACACATTACACACACCAAAAGTTTAACCCATCTTCTCTGCTCATGAGCAGTAGAGTTAGAGCTCTCGGAATTCAACCGAGTCAGAATATAAGATGGTATGCTGGCTGCATAAAGCGATTATGTTGTTCAGCTACCTTTGCAAGACCGGCCTGCCTTGGCTGTCCTTATTACTTTAAGCTCTCTAGTATATATGGAAACACTGTCTGCTATCTAGACTTAACTTCAAGAACTCTTTCTTTGTAATATCTTCGAGAGGATTTACCAGGACCTTGTTCTCGTTTTCAATGCTTCCGAATATCCCTCTATCAGGCTACAAAGCCATCTCAGAATAAGCACGTTTTGGAATAAATGCAGTCATCCATAGGTTCTTGACAATAGGCAGAGCCCTTCCGCAGCAAGCTCTTCAAGGGAGAGTATCAATGACAATTCAAGGCAAGACTCATAACCTCTCGTGCAATGTTGTTATTAACTTTATCCACAATCTGGTATTTTGATCATTGAAATCCTTTTCTATTGGTCCATCATCCACATGAAGATTCACTACAAGCCTGCATGTTGTCCAGCCTGCATCTAAAGGAAAAAACTTCAAGTTTGTTAAAAGGTGCAGCAAATCATCTACTCCCATTCCCATACATTTGAGTATCCAACATTTCTATCTTCAACCTTTCAGCTACTTCCTTGTTCCCCTGTTTCATATAAGGACTCATTATAGACCTCAGAATTCGGTTTACACCCTTTTTTCCCAACATCTCAGCCTGAAGCTTAAGCGTTTCTTCCAACTTCTCCTCTGCACGCAACCCTCTTATCAGATTCTCATAACTCTTCTCAGTCGGACAAAAACAATAATCCACTGTTGCACCTCTCATTGTTGGAAATATTGGCGTTCCGGACGGTACTTCTCCTATAACAAATCACATAAAATAAATCTTAGTATGATAATTTTCATTTCCACAATTAATTACATAAGATAAACAAAATAAGATAAAATACTTATCTTTGGTAGGTAAAGAACGCTCTTATTCGGTCTTTGATTAGATTAAGATTTTAGGTTGAGTCGTGTAAGTTTACTGTCTTTAAGGGTAGATTGTGCCCCTTAGAGACAATGTCTCGGTGTAGTAAGTTATGGCGTCCTACCCTCTAGGATACAACAACCTATGATCCTTGTAAGCGTACACTCGCAATACTTAGATCGAGTGAACAACTCTATTATTTCCTTTGGCATATAAGAGGTGTAAATTATAATAGCATTTGACAGAATACAAGAGATTAGGAGATAAGAGGATGGTAGGATTCTTTTCAATTAACTACGTGGGCTTTTTAGAAAAGAAAAAGATTACACCCAAGGTTGGAACAAAGGAAGCTATATAAAAGAGCTCAAATAAAACATTAGGGTATCAAAGAATATTGCATTAACAATTTTCATAATAATTGAATGTAAATGAGATAACGGCTATAAAATCGATTTTCAACTCTTTATTATGTAATAAAGAATTAGCTAATGGCTTACATTTGCATACTAAATATTACACATATAAATAGCTGATTGAATGTAGAAAACATTTTCTATTATAAAATAAAGAAACCACCACACAATGATTTCAAGAATATAATTCTATAGGGAGAAACAGCTTAAAATTTATATACAATAAAATAGACTTTTCAATGCAATAAAATAGACACTTATCACATAGTACAAATTTGAATTTTGAAATACTCAATCAAAAACTCCAACACTCATAACATTTAAAGCTTCTAAAACCCTACTCTCATCACAAAGCACCAGAATCAACACATCCATTGTTGACCCCTTGGGCTTGATATCTTTCCTAAGCATGTCCTTGTACAAGAGCATAGCAGAATCAAGATTTCCTATTTTACAGTACCCAGTAATATGATGCTCATAAGCAACACAAGTACTCTTTATTCCACTCAATCCCATTTCTTTAAAAAACTTTATAGCCATTTCAATCTCTCTGATTTTGCAAAACCCGCCAATCATAGTGTTATAAGCAACACCATCAGGCACCACAATTTTAGCTCTCATTTCTTCACACAACTCCTCTGCTACACCATCAGGCACCACACTTTTTACCCCCCCCTCAGGTTTGGGGTTGATTACAACTTCTTACAACATTTTAAAAATATTTTAATTTCATATATTTACTTATCATTTTATTTTAATTTCATATATCCGTTAGAAAATCTGTTAAGTAAACCATTAAGTGATAACGTAGTAAATATGAGATTCATATTTATGCTGACGTGACTACCAAATTTGTGCCACATGGCAATAAATAAATAAATAAAAAACCTAAAACCCATCTTCCTGACCCACCTTCTCTCTCTCCTCCATTCTCTTCACCTCCCTCCCATCCAAAAAACCCACCCCACCCCCGCAACCCCCTTACCTCCCCCGCAACCCCCCACCCCACCCAAACCCCAACAAACCCAGACTGTCATATTAACTTAAAATTAGGGAAAAGAAAGGCCTCCCAAAGTGGTAAAATAAGACAAAAAAATGGAGGTGAGCTTTGAAAGGAGGAAAAAGTTTCAGAGCTGAAAATGACGTATGGAGAGGAGATTGGTATGATGAGGAAGCCACCGTTAGCTCCGACGATGTCACTATGGCACAATCAGTTGCATAGCCATTTAACAGGGAAGCTCCTCAAGATCGGAGCGAACAGAGGGAAGGGGAAGGTTTACATCATGTGGAAGGGGTGGGAGCAGAGGGAAAAAGCAGATCGCGCGAGTTTCGATGGTGGGTGCAGAGGGAAGCAATGGGTTCAATCTTTAAGTTGCAGCGGCGGGTTCGACCACCAGGATGGTTTACAATGGTAAGGGTTGGATAGATCAGTTTTAATGCAGTGCGGCGGTTTGACAACAAATGGCGGTGTGGTCTAAAATGACTTCCTCATGACCCCAATCTAGTCCGAGATTATCCCGCCCACCTCCGACACCATCTTCGCCCTCCTCAACTGCTCCGTCGACTCCCCTGTCCTCACCCTTTGAATTTTGGGAAATAAAATTTTGATATCCATTAAATTTCTAGGGTTTTTTTTTTCTGATTGAGAGCGAAAACAGAGAGATTTTTTACGGAAATTTGGGGAAGAAGAGGAATTAGAAGAATTGGGAGAATGAGAGAATGAGGGTTTAGGGATTGGGAGGGGTGGTGTTCTGGTGGTTATGGAGATTGGAGGAGATGAAGGCCCTGTGGTCATGTGGAAGAAGAAGGGGTGGGGGTTATACGTGTCCAGGTTTTGGAGGCAGTGGGCTGACGTGTAATAGGGTCTACTACTGCCACGTCAACTCTTAACAGACCAATGAATGGAAAATGTAACAGAGGTATTATATTGAAATAAAATAGTACGTAATGTATGAAAGTGAAATTTTTTGAAGATGTTGTATGAGGTTGCAATAGACCTCAGACCTGATATGGTAAAGTGTAATTTACCTAAAATTCCAACACTCATAACATTCAAAGCTTCTAAAACCCTACTCTCATCACAAAGCCCCTGAATCAACATATCCATTGTTGACCCCTTGGTCTTGAAATCTTTCCTAAGCATGTCCTTGTACAAGAGCATAGCAGAATCAGTATTTCCTATTTTAGAGTACCTAGTAATATGATGCTCATAAACAACACAAGTACTCTCTATTCCACTCAATCCCGTTTCTTTGAAAAACTTTACAAACATTTCAATCTCTCTGATTTTGCAAAACCCGCCAATCATAGTGTTATAAGCAACACCATACTTTTAGCTCTTATTTCTTCGCACAACTTCTTTGCTACACTTATTCTATCTTCCTCACAATAAGTAGATCAAAATACTATAGCTATGACCATTAGGACAACAATTCAAACCTGTCATTGTATACCAAATCTCCTTCACCTTCTCCATCACACCATCTTGATAAAACCCTAACATCAAGGCATTGAAAGTTTGCACACTAGGACTAATACTAGCAACTCTTTTCACATTTTTCTCTAAAACATCACAATCCAATCCAAAAATTTATCTATTAACCTTGTAACCAGCATACACACCTCAACGCTGCGAAAGAACTTGAATCAAAGCATTGCAGGTGCTCAATCTGGGGCTAATCCCACAAGACAACAACATTCTCACAATCTGGATTTATAGGTTGATTTTTTTTTTACTCCAAGCAAGCTTTGATCAGCAAATCAAACATAAATGGCGCTAACCCACGGTGCTAGTACGTCCTAACGAGGTTCTCAAACACTTTCAACGGCTTAGATTCATTGGAGGCCCGATGACGGCTCAAATAAGGTCGTAAGCTTGGGACCGGAGTTGGGCTTAGGCGCAGATGTCGATAATGGTGGAGTGAAATAAGAGGTTGTGGTTGCAAAGAAACTTGCATTGGATCCAGAGGAAGAAGGCGAGGACAAGACCAAGATTGTTTTTTATATTAAGGGTAATTTGGGAAAAGTCATATGGGTTGAATCCGTTGAGGTAGAGAGAGTGGAGGTAGCTCCATTAGGATTTAGAGCCCTAGTGGGTTAGGCTAGAGACGACGTCAGAGATTAGGGTCTTGGTTTGTGATGGAGTTTGGTCATACGGTGGAGAAAATGAGGATAAATGGGAAAGGAAGAGGGGTTTGGGTTTTGTAGCTAGAGAAAGAGTGCATTTGAGGATTGGAAAAGCCATACAAATCAAGAGACATAGCAGAGGAGAAAAAAGGATAAGAAGGTGGAGGAATTTGGGCCAAACAAAGTCCCATGTAAGAAACTTAGGCCATCTCCAACCGAATGAGGGCTAGATGGCTTATTTTAGGCCTATAGCCCTCCAAGAAATTAATATTTTAATGAACAGTGCCAAGTCATATTCCTTACCTTCTCCAACCGAGGGGTCAAATGACCATAGGCTAAACACAACCCTATGACAAAAAACCATCTGTAACCGAGGGGGCCAAAGGGCAATAAGGACAAATATAATTTATTATTTTAATTGAATTAATATGGTTACTTAAATTAAGCTCCCTCAATAATTTTTCGAGATGGAATGTCAATAATTTTTCAAGTTGGAATCTCAATAATTTTACGTCTAGGATTTCAATTGCCATGTGTCGATCTGTGAGTAACTTGGTAGATTTCTTGTCGATAAGGAATCTCAATAATTTTACGTCTCGGATTTCGAGTGCCACGTGTTGATCTGTGAGTAACTTTCCAGATTTCTTTTCGATAAGGAATCTCAATAATTTTACATCTCGAGCTTCAAGTGTCACGTGTCGATTTGTGAATAACTCTACAAATTTCTTGTCGATATATAAACTCAATAATTTTTTGGATAGGATTTCGTGTGTCATGTGTGATGTGATATAAAATAGCACACAAACTTAAACCCTTTTTATGTAGTTGTAGTATGAATAAGTAGGGATCGTTATAAGCCGGGGTCACGTGTCGATTTGTGAATAACTCTGCAGATTTCTTATCGATATGTAATCTCAATAATTTTTTGGATAGGATTTCGAGTGTCACATGTGATGTGATATAAAATAGCACACAAAATTAAACCCTTTTTATGTAGTTGTAGTATGAATAAGTAGGGATCATTATAGGCTGGGGATTAGAAGGGATCCTAATCGAGTCAATTTTATTATCTAAAACACTAAACCAGACTCAAAAACAGAAAACTAGACTCTAATGACTCAAAACAGCACAAAACAAGCAAATTGACTCAAAACAGAAACTAAGAGTGCTTTTGGACGAATTTTGCTTTAACGTTGACTCAAAACACTAAAAGAAACAAATTCAATCAGGTTCTAACTAAGTAAACACTAAATATTAAAGGGGGGGTTGGTTTTGATGAATTTAAAACTTAAACAAACAAATTGCAAAAACAAAGTAACCTGACACGAATTTGGTTGAATTAATGGGTGATAGGCTAGCTAGAAGGTTCTTCTCCACACATGACACATATGCATACAAATCGATTTCCAATTATTATTCCAATAAACCATGAATGACAATGCCCCAAGTTAATCGTGAACTGCACAAATTAACCATCAGATTTCCCTAATTTCATTGAATTGGACTCAGCGACGCAATCAAATTATTCTTATCAAGTTCCCTATATGAACAACATGATAGATATACATATCAAAGATCATTAAGTTCTATGGAAATCATAAGCATTGACATGACATTCGTAACTATGAAAAGCATGATACTCTTGCCAGGAATTTACTTAACACAATCGTGACTAGCGACCTCCACTACTTGCAAATATAAGTTCATAATGATTAGGTGAAAATCCCTTATATTTTAGCATCAAATTCATGCATGCAAACTAAGTGTGCATCCTTAATCAACATACAAGAATAAGTTATCAATCAAGCAATTAAGCAAATCATATTCATGTTTTACGAAACAATAATTGGATGAAATCAATTCATATCACATATATATTCATGGCTTTGAATTCTCCTCTGGCCAAAATGAGTTTAGTTCCTCATGTTCACAATCAAACAAAGATAACTTAAATCAAACATTGAAAACAAAAGATAGAATACACCTAAGAACGTTCTAACTATCCAAACTTGAATGGCAGGCACGGCTCCTAGGGTCTCCTCTCCTTTCTCATTGCAAGGCTGCGGCACAAGGGTGTTTGTGTATGAAATTGGGTTATGGTGAGAGATGGATGAGTGTTGTGAATTATGGTGAATGGTCCCCCCTCCCTTTTGTGAGGCAAAAAACATAAAAATAAAGGGAAAGGTGATAGGAGCATATTCATGCGACTTAAATGGCTTGTTCTCGTGCATTTACGTTATGTTTCTCTAGTTATTTTAGTCCTTTATGCTTCTTTTGTGTGTTTTCAGGTTCTAAGGGCCTAGGGAGCAAGAAAGTGCATTTTGAGGCCATTTGGAGCATTTTTGGGCATGGATTGGATAGCTTATCCATGGAGCCAAAAGGATGGACGAATTTGAAGGCCTTGTATTCACTTTGGACATAAAACAAAGGGCCTAGCCCATTCTCTCTTATTCTCTCCCTTATAGCCATGCAAAGAACCATCCATTCCATAAAAAACAATCCATCAATTCACATGCAAAACCACCATTAACACACATGCACCCAAACAAAGCCAACCTAGCTAACCCTACATGCATTCTTTATTCACTCTTCATCATTGCATTCATTCTCCAAACACTTTCATTAATTAAAACACATTTGCACATCCATTCATTCTTTCCCCAAAGCCGTGCATTCCCAATCCCTTTCCAACATTTCACATGCATTTCCACCTTGGTCATGCTTTCCCATTTCATTAATCATTCACTTTGCATTCATTCAATCAACCCACATGCACTTTAATCATTCAAACATGTAGCCACATAATCATTCACCCTATCCATTCTTTGTCACAAAACAATGTCACATACACTCATCATCACACAACCTAGCTAACCCTACATGCATTATTTATTAACTCTTCATCATGCATCAACATTTTAAATCATCAAAAATCAACCCATTGCCGTGCATAATTCCTCAACCATTTCATCCACATTCTTCCACTTTGCCTTTCATCATTGCACCACAAATCAATCAACACATGCATTCCCTTCACATTCACCCACATGCACATTTAATCATTCATTTCCCAACTCAATACCGTGGCCTTCATTCCCATTTCTAGTTTTTCCCTTTACATTTCACATGCATTCCATACTTTTCCTAGCTATTTTCCATCATTATTTCAGCCATCATTCACTCTTTAATCCACATGCATTCACACACACTTCACATAAACAACATTCACATGCTTTCACAAGCTTTTCCCAACAAACAAATCAGCCAACACATGCACCAAAACCTTCAATGCCGTGGGTTCCCTTGGCTTTCCAGCATTCCCCTTGTGCAATTCCAGCTTTCCACCCACTTTCCTAGCTGTTTTTCACATGCATTGCAGCCACATTCTCACCCATTCTCTCCCTATATAAACCACACACACTTCATTCATTTGTCATTCATTCACTCCCCACTCCATCTCTCCATTTCTCACACCACAACTAACACAAACACTTCCCCTTAGAATCCAAAACCGTGAGTCCCCCTTCCACCATTCCTCATCCATTTCCATAATTCCCCAAACCTCACCTTAGACCTTGTGCTACAACAACGAGGAAGATAAGAGGGCCTAAACGTTCATACAATTCAAGTTTGAGTTGTTGGAATGTTTAGGTGTTTCTTTGATTTCAAAGTTTAAATTCAATTCTCTTTGTTTTGTACGTATGAGGAATGGAAGAGAAGAATGCCTAAACGTTCATACAATTCAAGTTTGAGTTATTGGAATGTTTAGGTGTTTCTTTAATTTCAAAGTTATGAGGAAATAAACCCCCCTTTAGCTAGGGGGTGATTCGAAACTATGTTTATATTTGCAATATGAATTGATTAACTTTCGTTGGAATTTCATAAGTTGTTGATTCAATTTGTTTAACCGTTTGATTGATAACTTATTTATGTATGTTTATTAAGAATGCGCGCTTAATTTTCATGCATGAATATGACGCTAGAATATAAGTGAGTTTCACCTAATCGTTATGAACTTATATTCACAAGTAGTGGAGGTTGCTTATAAACAATCGCGTTAAATGAATTCTTGGCACGAGTTTCATGCTCATCATAGTAATGAATGCCTTGTCAACACTTATAGTTTTCATGATGCTTAATGATCTTTGATTGTATCTTTATTGTGCTATTCACGTAACGGACTTTTGGAGAATGTTGTGAATTGCGTTGCGCTAACCCATCCAATTCATTAACTTAAGGAAAACTTGACGGTTAATTTAAGCGGACCTAATTAACCCGGAGTGTTGAGTTTCATAATTTATCGAAAGACCAACTGAGAATCAATCTTGTATGCAAGTGTAACATGTGTGGAGAAGAACCCCTTGGCTATTCCATCATCCATATTTTCATCATATTTATATTTACGTTTTGCCTTTAATTACAATTTGTGCAATTTAGTTAATTTCGTCAAATCAAACCCCCCCTTTACTTTCTTGTTCTTTAGTGCTTAGAATCTGTTTAGTTTATGTTTTAAAGTATTTTTGAATTCTTTGAGTCTAGTATAGTGTTTTAAACTTTATTTTACGTTTTTGAGTTAGTTTCCAAGAGATTTGCAATCCCTCCTAATCCCCGGTCCAGAACGATCCCTACTTATACTTATACTACAATTGATAAAAAGAGGGTTTAATTTGTGTGCGTATAAACCTCGCATCAAATTTTGGCGCCGTTGCCGGGGATTAGCAACTTTGCTAATCCCTTAGTTCTTTTCTTTTTTTTTGGTTTAGTTGTTTTCGTTTTAGTTTCTAACTTAGTGTTGTTTTCTTTGTTTGTTGTTACTTTTGATTTTTGATTTAGTTCTCTTTCTTTTTAGGTACTAGAGAAGTAAGATATGGATTTTGCTAGCATTCAAGCTCAATTGGCAAATCTTACTTCTAAATTACTAACCTCTTTGACGCAGGACGAACAAAATCAAGACAAGAAGTTGGGTAAATTGGACGAGCAATTTGGGCAGATTATGGAGTTCATGAAACAAATTCAAGAGCAAAGTGAACTTTCCAACTCAACTATTGAAAACTCGAAGCAAGATTTTGAAATCCATAATGCTATCACTTTGGGAAGTGCTATGGAGGTTGGAGCTGACCTAAAAATGTCCAAACATAGCCTAGAAGTGGATGAAGAGCTGCTAATTGAGGAGGAGGAAGAAGACATGCACACGGCAAGGGTAGAACAACCCTTGCCGCAGCCCCCTAAGCCCTCTAAACCACCCACCACCAGTAAGGACGTCCCAATTTCATGTTATTTTGATGTTATTCCACCCAATGTCCCTTTTCCTAGCAGGTTTTTGATTCCCAACCAAGAAGAGAGTAAAAAGGACATCGTGGAAGCCTTCCCAAAGGTGCAAAATGCTATTCAAATTCTTGGTGCAACACAGCAAGTTTTAGATGGTGTTGAATTCTTCAAAGGACTTTGTACACCAAGAAGAATGATTCAAGAGAAGGTAGTGGCTGGAGAAGATGTAGAAGGCATCAAAGAGGACAAATTTGAAACCACAATTCCCAAGGAAGTTGGATTTTATGACACGGGACAAGTCATAACTTTCGAAGGGGTGTTTATTCTGGAGTTCATTTTGGAGCACACAGGTAAGCCGCCTCCCCGAATTTCAATTTTCTTTTATACTAACATGTGGTTAATGATTCAGGCACCCAAAATGGAATTTAAACTATTACCGGATCATTTCAAGTATCACCGCCCATTCAAAGATAAATTCCATGCCGTTTGATTTTATTTATGTTAATAAAAAAAAAAAAAAAAAAAAAAAAAAAAATTTGAAAGAAAGATACTAAACATGGAGAAAGGTGGAGCTTCACAAAGGTTGTTTACGTGAAGCCCCACTACGAGGCGCAGAAGCGGAAGGCGCAGAAGCGGGAGGCATAGAAGCGGGAGGCATCGGAGCGGAAGCCATCGGAGCGGGAGGCATCGGAGCTAGAGCATTCCAGGCCTCAATACTTGGCCAAGCGCTGGATGACCCAGGAAAAAGGTGCCTCTGGAGATAAGACGCAAGCCTTTGACGGTCACTGTGAATTCGACCCTCAGATTCTTGCAGCTCATCAAGCTTCCTCTTCATCCCCGACGAATAGTTATTTGCAAGCACATGCAAACTTCTATTCTCGTACTTAAGCTGCTGGATCTCTTGCTTAAGTCTTTCCACCTCTGCCATCAACGATTCCACCTGACGGGAGCGGGCAAGCAGGCGTAGGCCCATGTTGGACACAGAGCTCGCACACTGAACACTAAGTGCGAGGGACTCTTGAACGGCCAACTCATCGGACCGTCCTGACAGCAGCCTACTATCTTTTGGAGTGAGGAGGTTTTTAGCTACTATTGTAGCTGTTGTGGCGTCCTGCATCACAGAGTCTTCACCTGAAAGAGGACCGTTAGAAGATAAAAAAGAAGGGCGCCATACATTACCTTGACGGGGCGCAACCGGATCGCTGCTGAGACTCAAATCTAAGCTAAGGTTCGATGAGTTTGCCATTTTTTTCAAAAGTGTTCAAAGAGAAGGGGTGGATGGAGTTAAAAATTTCACAAAGGGCCGAAGTCGAGTTTCAGGAATGGGAAATCTTCAGAGTGTGTATATTGGCGGTGATCGATAGCTCTATAAAATGCCAAGGCGACGCGTCCACCGATTCAAAGAGCCGGAATTTCCGGCGTAATTTAGGCGACGCGTTCTCGGCTTTTCAGAAGACGCGTTCAACTTTGGCAAAAGATTTCTGACAAAGCTGAAAACACGTGGAGGCCATCATCGCAACTACACATCTTTAGCCGACAAGCGCAAAGTTCGGCGACGCTTTCTCTGCTTTTCAGAAAACGCGTGCAGCTTTGTCAAAAGGAGCCGCATCTGCACTACCACGTGTCGTTCAGAAAGCGAAGGGGCGTTGTTCAGAAAGCGAAGGGGCGTCGTTCAGAAATCGAAGGGGCGCCTGCTCAGAAATCGAAGAGGCGAATTCAAAGATCGAAGAGGCGCCACTATTTCAAAAAGCCGGAGTTGCGGGATCAAAACGTTTGTCGACAAAGGTAAAAAGTACCACCACTTGATATTATCTCTATATATGTCGACCTTCGTCTTTTATGGCAGGGCAAACCTGAAGAAAATGCCCAACTCTCCCTCACCTCTGAGGGCGCACTCCCAGCAAAGCCTTTCGAAAGACTCAATTCTTTCTTCTTCCCCAAAGATGATACCAGATGCCTGGAGTACATATGACCCAGGAGGAAACAGCACAACAAATACATGTGCTGATTCATTCACCGCTTCTTCAAAAGCAAAGGTATCTCATATCATCAAGGTCAAAAGCAAAAGTATCTCATATCATGCTTTTTCCCTGTCTTTTTCTTTGTCCTTGTTCTTACTCGCATGGCAAAGTAAAAGAAGCAATCAGCCGGCACTTGGAGTCAGTCTTCCGATCTGGAGCCAACTTCCTGGAATCTATTCCTGATTGCTTACCTAGCGTTGCTCTCGAGTAGTCATCTTCAACGGTTGATACACTTCCAGAGAAGGGACCACTTCTGCAAAGGGGAGCGAGTAAGGCAAGTGAAAATGATACATTGAAGCATGTGGAGACAAGCTTAGGCTGAGTTATTCTCCAACCCTTTTCATTACGAATTGGAAAGATTGAACAAAGAAACAGACCAAAGGGGTAAGCTCAGACCTTCGGGGAAGACCAAAAGAATCCTCCAGCCCAGTAGCACAAAGGAAAATCAATGATGGGCGGAAACCAGTTCGAGAGTAAGCCTGTGGAATCATCAAGATCAAGCCTCAATGCAATCAACAAAGAGAAGATGGAATTTACACTCTATAACCAGATTTGCGTCTCTAAAACTCTTCTCTTTGTTAATTACATTATGCCATGTTTAGTATGTTTAAGTGCTTTTTGTGTATTTACTTATGCTTTGTGTGAATCTATGCTTAAAACATTGAGGACAATGTTTGATTTAAGTGTGGGGGGGGTAACTAAGTATATTTGATGCAAATTCGTTGGATTTTATCACCTATCACTTCACATGTTGTTTCTCACTGTTTTAAAACTGTTTTAGTGTGTTTTGTCTTAAAAATTCGAAAATCCCATAAAAATTTGAAAAATTGTTTTGAAAAACCCAAAAAGAGTTGTTTTAAAGTTGTTTTTGTGTGTGTGTTTGTGTCTTAGGATACCTTCCAACACAATGATAAGGATTTGGTTTGTAATTGCATGACTGTTAAAAAGAGTTATTAACATAGAGAAAAGTTTGATTTACTCTTGGTATATGCTTGGTTATGGTTATAATGTATAACTTCACATGCAATCATAAAAGAAAATTTAGTTTTTGTAACATGCCTGAAGGAAGGAACTCAAACAAATGCTACAACCCTGAGAGACTTGAGCCTATAACGTTCTTTGGAGAGTATAATCTGTGATTTCTTGTTTTCTAAAATCGTTGCATGATCTCATTATTCTTTGCTTGGTTACTACTTAGAAGGCGTTTCATCATATAGTTCCAAATGCTAGAACTCATGCCCATTTCATTCAAAGCATGTTATTGATTTGCATAACATATATCAAGATGAAGTTGTGTAGTTGCCACCATAGCCAAATAGCCTCGCTTCCCATATTTCGTATATGTTGTAAGTTTTACCCCCGTTGAGCCATGTTAACACATGTTCTTTGTTTACCCACTTTATCTTCACCTAACCTAGAATATGACCGTCCTTACCCTTGTTCTTAAAAGATAGTGAGCATGACTTAATTGAATTCCTTTTGAGTTACATTATGAAAGAAAATAAGTGTGGGGGAGAGAATGTTTAAGTGTTTTTGTTTTGAGATTCAAAAAAAAAAAAAAAAAAAAAAAAAAAAAAAAAAAGAGAAAAGAATAAGTGATTGAAGAAAGGTTCCAAAACACCAATTCTGGGCGTAAATTGTCTAAATTCTCCCTTTTTGTTCAAAAGTTGAGTTTTCATTCAAAAGTGAATTCTAAGTTGATTAAAATGCTTTGCTCACTATTTCTTTAAGAACCTTTGTTTTCCATATCCCTTCTTTATCCACATACCCCAAGCCCCGTTACAACCCTTGACTTCTATCTTGAGTGTTGTGTATTTCAATTTGTGGAGTTTGAACTTGGTATGAGCTTATGGTGTCACTGGTTCTCGCATCTAAGTAGTAGCATTCCATTCATGAGATCATATCTAAACATGCTTATTAACTCCAGAAATTGCGTTCTTTGTGATACATATATGTGAGTGTTCGTTTTCATGTTTACATCAATCTTCTCACATATGACTAGATTAGGGTGTGTAGTTAGAAAATCTGAGTGAAATTCGAGTGCATATCTTGTAAGGAATTGAGCAAATTCTCTAAGGCATGTTACTACATTCAAAACATGGTTTTAAATGCTTAATTGTGAACTAGTATATGGTGACTATGATTAAGAATGTACTTAAGTGTGAAGATGACTAAAATCTGTGGGAATGATGATTTTTAACGTGTCATGTGCATTGGAAATCCCTAAGACGGTTGTTGGAAGGTTTAGGTTGTGTTTTACTTGTTTTGTTTCGTTTGGTTTTGTTTTGTTTTTCTTTCTGTTTTGCTCGAGGACTAGCAAAAGATAAGTGGGGGGGTATTTGATAGGAGCATATTCATGCGACTTAAATGGCTTGTTCTCGTGCATTTACGTTATGTTTCTCTAGTTATTTTAGTCCTTTATGCTTCTTTTGTGTGTTTTCAGGTTCTAAGGGCCTAGGGAGCAAGAAAGTGCATTTTGAGGCCATTTGGAGCATTTTTGGGCATGGATTGGATAGCTTATCCATGGAGCCAAAAGGATGGACGAATTTGAAGGCCTTGTATTCACTTTGGACATAAAACAAAGGGCCTAGCCCATTCTCTCTTATTCTCTCCCTTATAGCCATGCAAAGAACCATCCATTCCATAAAAAACAATCCATCAATTCACATGCAAAACCACCATTAACACACATGCACCCAAACAAAGCCAACCTAGCTAACCCTACATGCATTCTTTATTCACTCTTCATCATTGCATTCATTCTCCAAACACTTTCATTAATTAAAACACATTTGCACATCCATTCATTCTTTCCCCAAAGCCGTGCATTCCCAATCCCTTTCCAACATTTCACATGCATTTCCACCTTGGTCATGCTTTCCCATTTCATTAATCATTCACTTTGCATTCATTCAATCAACCCACATGCACTTTAATCATTCAAACATGTAGCCACATAATCATTCACCCTATCCATTCTTTGTCACAAAACAATGTCACATACACTCATCATCACACAACCTAGCTAACCCTACATGCATTATTTATTAACTCTTCATCATGCATCAACATTTTAAATCATCAAAAATCAACCCATTGCCGTGCATAATTCCTCAACCATTTCATCCACATTCTTCCACTTTGCCTTTCATCATTGCACCACAAATCAATCAACACATGCATTCCCTTCACATTCACCCACATGCACATTTAATCATTCATTTCCCAACTCAATACCGTGGCCTTCATTCCCATTTCTAGTTTTTCCCTTTACATTTCACATGCATTCCATACTTTTCCTAGCTATTTTCCATCATTATTTCAGCCATCATTCACTCTTTAATCCACATGCATTCACACACACTTCACATAAACAACATTCACATGCTTTCACAAGCTTTTCCCAACAAACAAATCAGCCAACACATGCACCAAAACCTTCAATGCCGTGGGTTCCCTTGGCTTTCCAGCATTCCCCTTGTGCAATTCCAGCTTTCCACCCACTTTCCTAGCTGTTTTTCACATGCATTGCAGCCACATTCTCACCCATTCTCTCCCTATATAAACCACACACACTTCATTCATTTGTCATTCATTCACTCCCCACTCCATCTCTCCATTTCTCACACCACAACTAACACAAACACTTCCCCTTAGAATCCAAAACCGTGAGTCCCCCTTCCACCATTCCTCATCCATTTCCATAATTCCCCAAACCTCACCTTAGACCTTGTGCTACAACAACGAGGAAGATAAGAGGGCCTAAACGTTCATACAATTCAAGTTTGAGTTGTTGGAATGTTTAGGTGTTTCTTTGATTTCAAAGTTTAAATTCAATTCTCTTTGTTTTGTACGTATGAGGAATGGAAGAGAAGAATGCCTAAACGTTCATACAATTCAAGTTTGAGTTATTGGAATGTTTAGGTGTTTCTTTAATTTCAAAGTTATGAGGAAATAAACCCCCCTTTAGCTAGGGGGTGATTCGAAACTATGTTTATATTTGCAATATGAATTGATTAACTTTCGTTGGAATTTCATAAGTTGTTGATTCAATTTGTTTAACCGTTTGATTGATAACTTATTTATGTATGTTTATTAAGAATGCGCGCTTAATTTTCATGCATGAATATGACGCTAGAATATAAGTGAGTTTCACCTAATCGTTATGAACTTATATTCACAAGTAGTGGAGGTTGCTTATAAACAATCGCGTTAAATGAATTCTTGGCACGAGTTTCATGCTCATCATAGTAATGAATGCCTTGTCAACACTTATAGTTTTCATGATGCTTAATGATCTTTGATTGTATCTTTATTGTGCTATTCACGTAACGGACTTTTGGAGAATGTTGTGAATTGCGTTGCGCTAACCCATCCAATTCATTAACTTAAGGAAAACTTGACGGTTAATTTAAGCGGACCTAATTAACCCGGAGTGTTGAGTTTCATAATTTATCGAAAGACCAACTGAGAATCAATCTTGTATGCAAGTGTAACATGTGTGGAGAAGAACCCCTTGGCTATTCCATCATCCATATTTTCATCATATTTATATTTACGTTTTGCCTTTAATTACAATTTGTGCAATTTAGTTAATTTCGTCAAATCAAACCCCCCCTTTACTTTCTTGTTCTTTAGTGCTTAGAATCTGTTTAGTTTATGTTTTAAAGTATTTTTGAATTCTTTGAGTCTAGTATAGTGTTTTAAACTTTATTTTACGTTTTTGAGTTAGTTTCCAAGAGATTTGCAATCCCTCCTAATCCCCGGTCCAGAACGATCCCTACTTATACTTATACTACAATTGATAAAAAGAGGGTTTAATTTGTGTGCGTATAAACCTCGCATCAAAAGGGCAAGGCATTAATTAATTAATAAAGATTTGCACTCCAAATTTTCAAGGAAAAAGGGTAAATAAATGTTAGAATCCAAGAGGAAAAGGAAAAGAGATATGCGGCAGGACCTAGAGAGAAAGGGAAAGGGATTTGCGGCAAGAAAAGATCTTCTAGAAAGACAAGGTGCAGCATCCCTTTAGGAATAAGATTAAGGCTTCCAGAAGCATATATTTAGGTGTCCCAATATAATTAGGAATCCCCCTAGTAGTTGGAACTAAAGTAGTGAAGGATTAGGATTGGCTAAGACAAAATAAGGTAGTTTGGCTCATGTTTCCTTCTTTCTTTGTTGAGCTCCAAATCTTCTTTGCCTTGAATTAATTCTTCCATCTTATTAGCATATTCGTAGCCCTTCTTGAACTTCAATTTCGTCCATCCACCTTGCTCCATGCATTTGCTATCCATTCCAAGCCCCAAAACTGCTCTAAAATGCTCCAAATTGCCTTTTCTAGCCACTTTAGCCAATTGAACCTACAAAGACACGAAAATAGCTTAAATCACTATAATAAATAGAAACTAACTCACTAAATACAAGGAAATAGGCTAACAAAGTTGCATAAATATGCTCCTATCAATGTGTCGAGATGTAGGTTGTGGGAATTTTAAATAGGATTTTTATCTGCGTGGCACATCTTATCTTCAGCTTCCAATGTCCATAAATAAGGTGGATATTGGCCTATAATTCACACACCTTCAGCTCTGCCCTCTCCAATATCTCTTTTAATTCAAGTTTGCAATGAATTCCAACTTTGGATCCTTTTTGGCTTCCAATTGGGGGTCCTCATCCAATTCTGAATTAGAAGATAAATGGGCATAGATGAGACAAGAAGATGAGGAGTCTGATGAAGAAAATGAAGCATGGTGCAATGCATCATATATGTGATGCGATATATAATAACACTCAAATTAAACCCTCTTTTTGACAATTGTAGTATAGATATAAGTAGGGATCGTTCTAGGCCAGGGATTAGGAGGGATTGCTAATCTAATGAAAATCGACTCAAAGATGTAAAAATAAGATTTAAAACACTTAAACACACTTGAAAGACTCTAACTAAACTTGTATGACTCAAAACAATCTTTAAAGACTCAAAACAACTCAAAACAATAAAAAAGACTTAATTTAGACTCTAAGACTCAATTTGGACGAAAATACACTAGTTTTGACTCAAAAGACTTAGAAAGACACTTTTGGACAGATTTAGAACAAGTAAGAAAAGAGGGGTTTGAGTTTGGACGAATTTAAAAGAAAACAAGTAACTTAAAACTTGAAAACAGATTTTGGACGAATTTAAGAAAAACCAATGGATGATGAACTAGCCAAGGGATACTTCTCCACACATGATACATTCAAACATAAGTTGATTTCCAGTTGCTTTTCCGATAAACCATGAACCTTAATACCCCAGATTAACCGTGACATCACTAATTAACCCTTAGATTTCCCTTAAGTTATTGGATTGGATGACATCATACGACAACCCAAAGCATTCTTCAAAAGTCCCCTACATGACATCATAATAGAGATACAATCAAAGATCATTACGTTCAATGGAAATCATAAGTATTGCCAAAGCACTTGTAACTATGACATCATGATACTCATGCTAGGAATTTACTTAACATGATTGTGAAAACAACCGTAACTACTTGTGAATATAAGTTTGTAACGATTATGTGAAACACCCTTATATTCCAGCACCAAATTCAAGCATGCAAATTAAGTAGGCCTCCCTAATCAACATACAAGAATAAGTTATCCATCAAACGGTTAAGTAAATTGCATTCACAATTTATGAAATCACAACTGGAATTTATCAACTCATATTATAAATATAATCATGGCTTTAAAGCATCCCTAGGCTAAAACGAGTTTAGCCTCTCATGTTCATAACAAAACAAAGGAAAAGAGAATTAAACATTGAAAATAAAAGATAGATTACACCTAAAAATGTTCCAACACTCCAACTTGAATGCATAAACGTCCAAGGCTTCGTCTTCCTTCTCCTTCTCCTTGCTAAGTCACGGCACAAACTACTAGGGTGGTTTTGTGGATGATTTTCTGGGTTTTAGATGGGTTTATGGAGGTATGGTGGTGCGGCAAGGCTTAGTGGTGGTGTAGGGAGGTTTGGATGGAGGTTTTGAAGTAGAGGAATGGTGGGAAGTTGAATGGAATGCTGCGGCAAATGATGGGATTTTCTGTGAATGGAGCCAGGTTGTGTGGAAGAGATTAGCCTCTAAAGGTGCGGCATAAGGGTATTTATAAGGATGAAAAAAACCCTAAGGCTTTATTTCTTAGTTTAGGAAAGAAATTAACTCTAAATCTTTCAAGAATAGGAAACACAAAATCAGAAATTGAAGGGAATAGGAAGGTGACTTGCGGCAAAGGTTTGTAAGAAAGGGAATGTCATTTATTTTCTGAAATTAGGCAAGGACTTAGGGATATAAAAGGGTATGTGAGTTATGGCTGAGTTTGGTATGAAAAAGGAAGGTGTTTAAGTAGTGAGAATTGGGAACAAGGCCCTTCCTTGCACGACAAGGAAGGGAAACATAAAGGGGACACACGAGATGACTTAAGGTTGCAAGGGATATTGTTTTGTGACCTAGAATAGGTAGGAGCCTTTGATATTGCTGAAATATGAAGTCTTTAAGGATTAGGAAAGATTAAACCAAAATAGGAAACCTTGGCTTAACTTTCCTACTTCAAGTAGGAAACCTTCTTTGACTAGGATTCCTCATTTGATTAGGAATCCTCTTGTGATTAGGTCTTCAATTTCGTCCATTCCTTTTTCTCCAAACATAGGCTATCCATTCCAAGTCCAATTTTGCTCCAAAATGCTCCAAAATGCACCTTTTTGCTTCCTTAGCCATACGAACCTAAAAACACACGAAAATGGCTTAAACTACTAAAACAACTATGAATTAACAATATAAATGCACGAAAACAAGCTAAGTAAGTCGCCTAAATATGCTCCTATCAATATGGCAGCCATGGCTGGGGTCATGGCGTGTGAGGTAACTAAAGAACAACCTCAATGGGGCAGCTCTATTGTTAGTCGTGGTTACAAGCCACGAAATAGAGAGATGACGCATTAGAATCTGATGAACAACTACTTCCACCCTAACTTAGTGTACAATGAAGAGGATTTCAGACGTTGGTTCTAGATGAGGCGTTATATCTTCAAGCGTTTACTTCATGATGTCTAACATGTCAATCCATACTTTCGATAGAAACTGGACAGAGCAGGCCGCCTTGGTTTCTCACCTAATAAGAAGGTTACTATTACACTCCGAATGTTGGCCTATGCCTCCCCAGTTAATGCGATGGATGAAACATATGGTATGTTTGAATCTACATGCCTTGATAATCTTGCTAAATTCTATCACACAATTGTTCAGCTTTACAAAAAGGAGTACCTCCATCAACTAAATCAAGCGAATCTAGATCGTCTCATTCATAAAGCTGAAGACCATGACTTTCCGGGCAAGATAGGGTCATTAGATTGCATACATTGGCAGTGGAATAACCGTCCCACCGAATGACAATGAGGATTTAGCGGAAGATCGAGAGAGCCAATTATTGTGTTAAAGGCGATTGCGTCATTTGACATATGGATCGGGCATGCTTTCTTTGGAGTTCCACAATCCTAAAATGATATTACAGTTATTTGGCGTTCACCCCTCAGTAAGTAGCCATTGGGATTCAAATTGCTGGATCAGGCAAGGCTAGTTGGTTGGTTTGGGCCAGCCGGTTAACCCGATTCTCCAATTGTGGCTTGGTGGGGCCCACGAGCCCTTTGGCCTAATCTTCGGTTGGAAATGATTTTCGTGTCATTTAGGGCCATTTTCGGCCCTATGGCCCTCTGGCCGGATCGGTTGGAGATAGCCTTACATCCAATCCATTAATGGACTGGATGATTTTCGACGGACCTGATTAGAAGCTAGGTTTCTAATTTTCTATGAGATGATGTTCAATTTATCAAGGATGATGCTATCTGCACACTTTTTTTACTTCTATGTACATTTTAATTTTCAACTATAAGTTGAATGAATTGCAAAAGATCAAAAAACAAAAATTTAACAATGAGTGTAGGTATCACCCTGTGACGTGGTAGAAACTAACACATGCACATATGAAACACAAATTGATTTCCAGTTATTATCCCTTAAAACCATGAATGACAATGCCCCAAATTAATTGTGAGAAGCACAAATTAACTTTTAGATTTTCCTAGTTTCATTGAATTGGATGGAATACGCATCAACAACCAAATTATTCTTATCAAGTTCCCTACATGAACAGCATAATAGAGATATAATAAAAGATCATTAAGCTTTTTGAAAATCATAAGCATTGACAAGGCATTCGTAACTATGAACTGCATAATACTCTTGCCTAGAATTTACTTAACAGAATCATGACTAGTGACCTTTACTACTTGTGAATATAAGTTCATAACGATTAGGTGAAATTTCCTTATACCCTAGCATTAAATTCATGCATGCAAATTAAGTATGCATCCTTAATCAACACACAAGAACAAGTTCTCAATAAATTAGTTAAGTAAATTGCATTCACCATTCAAGAAACAAAAACTGGAGGAAATCAATTCATACAAAACATATGTCCATGGCTTTGAATTCACCTCTAACTAAGAAAAACTTAGTTACACATGTTCATAACAATTGAAAAGCAAATTAAAATAAAAATGGAAACGAAATGAGGGAAGAAAGAACTCTAAAAATCTTCAATGGATGCAGATTGCTTGCGGCACAAGGTCTTTCTTCTCCCTAAGGCTGCGACAAAGGTGTTTTTCTGAATATATGGTATGTGGTGTGGTGTGAATGAATGAATCAATGAATGGAAGGATGAATGGCTGTGTGTAGGGTCTAACGGGTGTGCGGAAAAGCTTCAATATATATATATATATATATATATATATATATATATATATATATATATATATATATATATATACAGTGCATGGAAAACCCTAAGGAATCAGAATTAGGTCTAGGGTTTGGTAGAAATCAGGTGGGAGAAGGACTAAGGTGCACCAAAATTTGAAAGGAAAAGGATTGCACAATCCTAGGAGAAAAGAATTGCAGATTTTAGGGCTTCTAGAAGAGGGAGAGGCGCCACCTTTGTAGGGGTTCTAGAAACATTGTGTTTTGTGGCAGAAATTAAGACTTCTATGAGGGATAAAGGGTGCGGCATGTATTTAGGGAGAGGTAGGGTCTTCTAGAAAGGGAATTACGGCAGATTTCTAGAAGAACAAGGGCTAAGGGGTGCGGCACCAATGTAGGAGAAGGATAAGGTAAGGTTGGTTGGATAATGTTCCATGTTTCTTGCTCTTTCCTTATCTTCTTTGTCTTAAACTTGTTTCTCCAGATTGGTTGCATGGTCCTAGCCTCTTTTGACTCCAAATTCGTCCATCCACCTTTCTCCATATGCAAGCTATCCATAATAAGCCCAAAACTGCTCTAAAAGGCTCAAAATTGCATTTTCTTGCCAACTTTGTCATTAGGACCTACAAACACATGAAAATAGCTTAAAACACTATAATAAGTAGTAATTAGCTAACTAAATGCAAGGAAACAACATAACTAAGTAGCATAAATATGCTCCTATCAACACACAAATTAAACCCTTTTTAGATAATTGTAGTATGAGAAAGTAGGGATCGTTCTAAGCAGGGGATTAGAAGGGATGCTAATCAACACAAACTGGACTTAAAAACTGTAAACTAGACGAAACTAACACAAACAAGAACTAAGGGGGTTTTTGGACGAATTTAAGAAACTAAAGTAAATTGCATCAAACAAATTACAGTATGAATAAAAATTGGGTGAAAGGCTAGCTATAGGATTCTTCTCCACACATGAACCATATGCAAATAAATTGATTTCCAGTTATTATTCCTATAAACCATGAATGACAATGCCCCAAATTAATCGTGAATAGCACTACTAATTAACTCTCAGATTTTCCTAATTTCATTGAATTGGACTCAGCGACGCAATCAAATTATTCTTATCAAATTCCCTTATATTCTAGAATCAAATCCCTACATGCATATTAAGTGTGCACCCTTAATCAACACACAAGAACAAGTTCTTAATAAAATAGATAAGTAAATCGCATGCATGCTTTACGAAACAATAACTAGATATAATCAATTCATATAAAACATATGTGCATGGCTTCAAATTCACCTCTAGCTAAAAAGAAATTTAGTTACACATGTTCGACATAACTAAATAAAAACAATCCAAATTAAACATTGAAATCAAGTAAGGAAAGAAAGAACTCTGTGACACTCCAGCAATGGTAGATTCAGCTCCTCCTCCAGATGGCAGAATTGGCTCCTCCTCTCCTTCCAAAGATGCGGCACACTTCTGTTTATTTCTCTATATTTTTCTCTCTAAAATTCTCTCATGAGTTCTACGGCAAGCGTGTGCATTTATAGGGCACGGCACAATTCTAGGAGAAAAGGAATTAAATTGTTTGCATGATTTCAGGACTTTTAGAACCAGATATGCATTGTTAAAACATGATAAGGACTCCTTTTGTAGCTAGAGATGAGTTTAGATAATGTTGGATTAAATAGGATAAGGTTTGGATAATATTGGATAAGATAAGATAAGACTGGATAAGATAGGATAAGGTTGGATAAGATCTCCTCTTTTTTTTCAACCGATTCCTTGTCTTCCAAGCCTTAATTTAATTCTTCCATATTTGTAGCACATTTTTAGCATCATTTGTCACCAAAAACGTCCATCCATTATGCTCCATACACATGCTATCCAATCCAAGTCCAAAACTGCTCCAAATTGCCCCTTTTAGCCATTTATTGTCATCTTCACCAATTGAACCTACAATAATACGAAAATAAACTAAATCACTATAATAAATAGAAACTAAGTAAGTAAATACAAAGAAATAAGCTAACAAAGTCGCATAAATATGCTCCTATCAAATTCCCCCACATTTAGCTTTTGCTAGTCCTCGAGCAAAACAAAGAAAAAAAAACACAACCTAAACCTTCCAACAATTGCCTCAGGGATTTCTAATGAAACATGACAATCAAGATAGAAGTCTAAGGGTTGT
This sequence comes from Pyrus communis, assembly GCF_963583255.1. Lineage (NCBI taxonomy): Eukaryota > Viridiplantae > Streptophyta > Magnoliopsida > Rosales > Rosaceae > Pyrus > Pyrus communis. The sequence continues at coordinate 26,978,466 of NC_084804.1, forward strand.
AACAGGGCTAAGGTATTGGCTAACAAAGAAAGGTTAAGGATAAACAAAGGTTCTTAAAGTGATAGTAAGCAACATAATGAAATCAACACTTAGAATTCAACTTTTGATTGCAGCAACCAACTTTAAACATAAAGGGAACATTTATACAACTTTTAGGGTCAGATTCACATTTTTGGACCCTTCTTCAACAACCAACACTTGTGAGCTCATTCTCACTTCTTTTCAACCTCTTTTTCCTTTTTCTGCACAAATTTTTCTTTTCTCTTTCTTTTTCCACGTTTTTTTTTCTTTCTTTTTTTTTTCTTCTTTCTTTTGAAACACAAAACGTACTCCTTCACCAATTCACAAAGACAAATTCTTCCCCCACACTTGTTTTTCTGCATATTGTAGATCAAAAGGAATTCCCAATAAGTCATGTTCCACTATTCTTTAAGAACAAGGGTATGGATAGTCCTATACTAGGCTAGGTAGGGATAATGCAAGCTCACAAAGAAAATAGGCTAAATCAGGCTCAACGGGGTTCAACCTACAATACATATGCAAGGGATAAGGCTTTTTGGCTCTGGTGGTAACTAAACAACTTCATCTTGTTATTTGTTATGTAATCAATTTTATGCTTTGAATGAAACGGGCATGAGTTCTAGTATTTGGAACTAAAATGATGAAAAAGCATTCTAAGTAGCAACCAAGCAAAGAAATAATGAGATCATGTAACGACTTTAGAAAACAATAATATCACAGATTAATAACTCTCCAAAGAAAGAGTAGGCTCATGTCTCATAGGGTTGTAGCATTAGTTTGAGTGTCTTCCTTCAAGCATGTTACAAAAACTGATTTTTTTTCTTTTTGTGATTACATGTGAATTCGTAATTGACAACTACAACTAAGTATTAATCAAAGAGCATATCAAACTTCCACCCATGTTTGTAACTTTCTTTAACAATCATGTAATTAAAAACCAAATCCTCATCATTGTGTTGGAAAGTACCCTAAGACACAAACAATCAACAAAAACGACTCTTTTTGGTATGTATTTTTCAAACTTTTTTCGAATTTTTTTTTTCTTTTTGTTTTATGACATGAAAACACTTTAAAAACAGTGAATAACAACATTAGTAATCATAGGTGGTGAATTTTGAAAATACGTCATGAAAAGCATCTATTTACCACCCCCTCCCCAACACTTAAGCAAACATTGTCCTCAATGTTTCAAAAGTAAACTTGAAACAAGAAAGCAAGAAAAGACAAATAGCAAACAAGACAATCAGGCCAAAGTAAAAACAATAAAGAGAAGGGTAAAAGAGTGCAGATCTGGTTGTAGGAGCCGATCCATCATCTTTCTATTGGAACACATGGGTTGCCTCCCAAGTAGCGCTTGCTTTAACATTTTCCAGCCAGACGATACCTTCAATTAAGCTTCACTAAGGCCAACGACATGGAAGGGTATGTCCTCCACGACATGCTCCTCAAAACACTCATGTATTGGATCTATGAACGGAAGGGGATAGTGATTTTTCCTAATTATGGCGTTGAGCTTCCTAAAGTCAATGTAAACTATCCCACCAGCTTGGATTCGATTAGGCAGCTGAACCAAAGAAGGTAACAACCTATTAGTTGAAATAGGTATTGGAATTAGAATAGGTAGCTCACCAATGTACTACGATGAAGACTCAAAAGTAGCAGCACTGTCAACAATTTCAAAGGTGGTTCTCTCGGCCTTGGGTGCTTTGAGGGCAGTGACTTGTCCCGTGTGATCCACTCCAATTCCCTTTTTAATTGTGGTGCTCAATACATCCTTTTTGATAGGTGGTGAACATTCATGCTCTATATTTTCAATCACATTAATGGCAAAACAAGAACAAACATCATTAGGATACTTAACAGATTCAGAAAAATTAAAATTAATCACATCATCAACAAACTCCATAGTTAACACTCCCTTGGACACATCAATCTTGGTTTGGGTTGTTTTCATGAAAGGTCTTCCAAGTAAGATTGGCAATGGTGTAGAATGAGTCGAATCTTCCATGTCAAGCACATAAAAATCTGCTAGAAATATCAAGTGGTTACCTGTACCAAAACATCTTCCAAAACTCTTTTCGGATATGCATTAGATCGATTAGCCAATTGAATAATAAAACCATCATTTTTAAGCTTTTTTAGATTCATGCATGCATAAATAGAATATGGCATGACATTAATGGAAGCACCTCAATCTAGCATAGCATGTTCATACCTTGTATTACCAATAACACAAGGGATAGTGAAACTACCTGGATCTTTGCATTTAAGTGGCAGCTTTCTTTGCAAAATTGCAGAGACTTTTTCACTTACATGTACCACCTCCTTCTCCAGAATCCGTTTTCTTGTTGTGCAAAGCTCTTTAAAAAATTTAGCATACTTAGGAACTTGCTTGATTGTATCAAGGAGTGGGATATTAACTTGCACCTTCCTGAATGTCTCTAGAATGTCCTTTTCATTGTCTTTTTTCTTAGATTGCATAAACCTGCGAAAGGCACATTTGGTGGAATAGGGTTAGATGGAATTTTATTCGAACCAACCTTACCTAAGTGGGATTGCATGGGATTCTTACAGGGTTGCGACAAAGGTTGTTCTTCCCTTACTGTGGCTCTATCCTCCTCATCTTCTTCTTGTAGCAGCTTTTTGTCTTCTATTTGGCTTCGTTTGGATGATTTTGGGTTGGTTCCAATCTCCTTACCACTTCTCAAGGTAATAGCCTTAGTAGTTTCAAAACCTCCCTTTGGATTTACAATGGTTGAACTATGAAGCTTGCCTTGTTCTCTAAATTGTCCCATGAATTCTGCCATTTGCCCCATTTGATTCTCCATTTCACCCACCTCTTTGGCTTGATTTTGTAAACCCTGAGTCAAAGAAGTTAGTGTTTGAAGAATTTTATCTTAATCCAATGATGAACCTGAATTTGGTTGGGATTGTTGTGGGGGAGGTTGTATAGGTCTTGAATAGAACTCCTCAGATGGTTGCCAATATCCTTTTTGTTGAACTAGTTGAGGTTCCCTCCACATAAAATTTGAGTTATCACTCCCGCCTGGATTGTAAGTGTTGGAAAACAAGTTGTTCCTTGATTGATTATGGCCAAGATAACCCCAAGCATTGTCACTATCCCAACCTCCATTCTCAATTAATTGAGGATGTTGATTAGTTTGATATCCTTGCTTGTAGGACGTTTCAAATGTAGCTACACTTTGCATTGTGGACCCTTCGATATACTGCGACATAAGATAAGTAAGATTCATCATTTAAGCTTGAAGATTAGCAATTGCCATGTCTTGCTTCTCTAGTACCTGAAATCAAAGAAATAAACTAAATCAAATATCAAAAGTAAAATAAAAAAATAAAAACAGAGCGATTAGCAATTTTACTAATCCCCGGCAACGACGCCAAAATTTGATGTAGTAGAAACTAACACACAAATTAAACCCTTTTTAGACAATTGTAGAATGAGTAAGTAGGGATCGTTCTAAGCCAGGGATTAGAAAGGATGCTAATCAACACAATCTGGACTTAAAAACTATAAACTAGACGAAACTAACACAAACAAGAACTAAGAGGGGTTTTTGGATGAATTTAAGAAACTAAAATAAATTGCATCAAACAAAGTAAAGTATGAATGAAAAATGGGTGAAAGGCTAGCTAGAGTATTCTTCTCCACACATGAACCATATGCATATAAATTGATTTCTAGTTATTATTCCTATAAACCATGAATGACAATGCCTCAAATTAATCGTGAACAGCACTAATTAACTCTTAGATTTTCCTAATTTCATTGAATTGGACTCAGCGACACAATCAAATTATTCTTATCAAGTTCCCTATATGAACAACATGATAAAGATACATATTAAAGATCATTAAGTTCTGTGAAAATCATAAGCATTGACAAGGCATTCGTAACTATGAACTATATGATACTCCTTCCAGGAATTTACTTAACACAATCATGACTAGTGACATTTACTACTTGTAAATATAAGTTCATAACGATTAGGTGAAATTCCCTTATATTCTAGCATCAAATCCATGCATGCATACTAAGTGTGCACCCTTAATCAACACACAAGAACAAGTTCTTAATAAAACAGATAAGTAAATTGCATTCATGCTTTATGAAACAATAACTGGATGTAATCAAATCATATAAAACATATGTTCATGGCTTCGAATTCACCTCCAGCTAAAAAGAAATTTAGTCGCACATGTTCGACATAACTAAGTAAAAACAAGCTGAATTAAACATTGAAATCAAGTAAGGAAAGAAAGAAATTTGCGACACTCCAGCAATGGCAAATTCGGCTCCTCTTCTGGATGGCAAAATCGGCTCCTTCTCTCCTTCCAAAGCTGCGGCACACTTCTGTTTATTTCTCTATATTTTTCTCTCTAAAATTCTCTCCTAAGTTCTGCGACAAGGGTGTGCATTTATAGGGCAGACACATGGCATTGTTTGTGGAGGAAAAGGATTAGGGCACAACACAATTCTTGGAGAAAAGGAATTAAATTGTTTGCATGATTTTAGGACTTCTAAAATCAGATATGCATTGTTAAAACATGATAAGGACTCCTTTTGCAGCTGGAGATGAGTTTAGATAATGTTGGATTAAATAGGATAATGTTTGGATAATATTGGATAAGATATGATAAGACTGGATAAGATAGGATAAGGTTGGATAAGATCTCTTTATTTTCAGCTGATTCCTTGTCTTCCAAGCCTCAATTTAATTCTTCCAGATTTGTAGCATATTTTTAGCATCATTTTTCACCAAAAACGTCCATCCATTATGCTTCATACACATGTTATCCAATCCAAGTCCAAAACTGCTCCAAATTGCCCCTTTTGGCTATTTGTTGTCATCTTCACCAATTAAACCTACAATAATACGAAAATAAACTAAATCACTATAATAAATAGAAACTAACTAAGTAAATACAAGGAAATAAGCTAACATTCGACTGCTCTAGTATTAAGCCATTGCCACGAATGAGTATCATCATTCAATCACTAGAGCGTCTACGTTGATTGTTTGCTTTCAAACCTGAACAGGAATATATCAACAACCATGCTGAATATGAGGCTCTTGTGATAGGTCTTAGGCTACTTCATGATCTTAAGTAACTCGAGTTGTTGTTTTTGGTGATTCAAAACTTGTAATTAATAAGATTAAAGGCATTCTCCGTTGCATGAGTTGCACGTTAGCTCCATAACACATGGTTGCTACCTAATTGGCTGATAAGTTCTCTTGCATCACATTCAAGCACAATTTATGGTTAAGAATGGTGATGCCAATGAACTTGCCCAAATTGCTTCCAGCAACAACTCTCAGGGGGTAAGATAAGCTAGGTTATAATGGTCGAAAAGGGTTATCCTAGCTCTGGTTATTCAACAAGCCCACCAGAAATACATCTAGATTAGAACTAGGATAATGTCTTTACCACCTTTAGCAGATCATGGGGTGCCAAAAAGACATCTGCATTGTTGAAGTGATACCACCAGACTGCGAAATGATCATTTATGTAATACCTTAACAATCCAGGGGAAAACATGATGGCAAAGTCAACCATCATGCCACAAATTATGCCATGTTCCAAAACAGGCCATACACAAAGGGATTTGGGTATTCATCACTACAAATTATGCCATGTTCCAAAACAAGCCCTACACGAAGGGATCTGGGTGTTCATCAGTCAAGATGGAAAATGAGATGCTTATCTAGCACCATGGTTATTTGTGGCCAACAGTTTTGATATATTATATTGAGTATGCATGTGGCTGCATTCAATGTCAATTACACGGCTTCATATAGTGGGTTCCCCCGAATGAGCTGCATTTGGTGTTGAAACCATGCCCATTTCAAGGATTGGCTATGGATGTCATTAGGAAAATTCTTCTAACCTCTGCTGTGGCCAAACACGCTTGAATCCTAAAAGTTACCAACAATTTCACAAAAGGGGTCGAGGCAAAGTCTTACGCCAAGCTCAGTGCAAAGGAAATCTATGACTTCGTCGAAGAACATATTGTGTCACAATTCGATATCCTTGAAACAATCATCATCGATAATGGTACAATTTTCACGGTTGAAAGGTTCAAACAGTACATATTTGGTCTTAAAATCAGATCAAAAAGTATGAACAAGCCGAAGTCAGTAACAAAGTTATTATCAGCATCTTGAAAAAAAATGATTAAAGACAAGCCTAGTCTGTGGCATTTGAACCGTAATAAGGCACTGTGGCCTTAACTAGCATCATAGTGTTCGACAACAAGGGTTTTTCCTTATGCTCTAACATATGGGCATGATGTTATTTTGCCAATGGAGATAAATGATAACCCTTTATGGGTCGTTGACTAAATCCGAGTGACAAGTGGGCACATACAAACAATGATGTCAGAGTTAGAAGATTTAGAATAAGCAGCGTTTGATGATTGCGATCTTCTCATGCCTCAAAAGGAGATTGTTGAGAAAGCATATAACAAAAGAGTAAAGCAACAAGGGGACTTAGTTTGGCAAACATTTTTGCCTATCGGTTTTGTAAACAGTTTTGGTGAGTACATGCAAGCAACGATGCAAGAGATAGACGATTTAGAATAAGCAAGGTTTGATGCTTGCAATCTACTCATGCCTAGAAAGAAGATTGTCGAGAAAGTGTATAACAAAAGAGTAAAGCAACAAGGGGACTTAGTTTGGCAAACAACTCGATCCAATCTTTGTGTTGCCCAACAAATTTCAAAAAGTGACTGTCTAATTTATGAGCTAGGCATATTAAACGAAAAGACCTTTCGGTGGTTGATTTGTCTAGAAAAACTTGGTGCATGAGCAGCAGAACTCGAAGAGCCTGTTGGAGTTGTGCCTTAGAAGCCAATTACGTAATATGAGATATTATGTAAGAACCTCATATTAATTAATAAATAAATTGCCAAGATTATTCATTCATGAATTTGGCTTTATATTAGAGAGATAATATACTACGAATGAGTCCATAGGATTTAAGGTATGAAAGTCTAATTCATGAACTAGACATATTAAAAGAAAAGACCTTTTGTTGTTTATTTGTCTAGAAAATATTGGCAAATGAGCATCGTAATTCGAAGAGTCTGTTGGAGTTATGCCTTAAAGCCAATAACGTAATATTAGATATTATATAAGAACTCCTTATTAATTAATAAATAAATGGGCAAGGTTATTCATTCGTGATTTGGCTTTATATTATAATGATAAAATACTATAAATGAGTCCAAAGGATTTAAGATATGAAGATCTAATTTATGAGCCAGACATATTAAAGAAAATACCTTTTGGTGGTTGGTTTGTCTAGAAAATCTTGGCGCAAGAGCAGTTGAATTTGAAGAGCCTGTTGGAGCTATGGCTTAAAAGTGATAGGAGCATATTTATGCGACTTTGTTAGCCTATTTCCTTGCATTTACTCAATTAGTTCCTATTTATTATAGTAATTTAAGCTATTTTTGTGTGTTTGTAGATCAAAATGGCAAAGTTGGCAATAAAAGGCAAATTAGAGCATTTTAGAGCAATTTTGAGCTTGGAATGGATAGCACATGCATGGAGCAAGGTGGATGGACGTTTTTGAAGATCAAAAGAGGCAGGGAATGTGCTTAACTTCTGGAAGAATTAATTCAAGACATTGAAGATAAGGAATCAGCTAAGAAGAAGGAAACTTTATCCAAACCTTATTCAAACCTTATCCAACCTTATCTTATCTTATCCTAACCTAATCTTTTCCTAGCTTAATTCCAGTTGCAAAAGGGAATCAATTTCACATTAAATCACCTGAATATCAGGTTCTAGAAACCCTATCCTCAGTCCTAAATCTCTGCCGCACCACCTTTTCTAGAAGCCTAGAAATCTGCTGTGTATCATATTCTCTTTCCTCCTAGGATTGTACTATCCTTCTCCTTTACAAATTATGTCGTGCAATCCCTTTCCCTTCAGAAATTGTTCTGCATCTAGCCCTATAAATACCATTTAGTGCCGCATAATTCTACCACCACACACCAGAGAGCCTTAGAGAGAAAAAGCAGAAAGACACACTTTGTGCCGCAACAAAGAAGGAGAGAAGAAGCTTGGAGCCGTGCCTACCATGCAAAGCCTTTGGGATTGCTGGAGCATTTCTAGGTGTATTCTATCTTTAGTTTTAGTCCAATGTTTGTTTTAATTTGTTTTTCAATTATGATGGACATGTGGAACTAATTTCTTTTTAGTTAAAGGTGAATTCAAATCCATGAACATATATGTGATATGAATTGATTACATCCAATTATTGTTTCGTAAAACATGAGTGCGATTTACTTATCTATTTGATTGATAACTTATTCTTGTATGTTGATTAAGGATGCATACTTAGTTTGTATGCATGAATTTGATGCTAAAATATAAGGGAGTTTCACCTAATCGTTATGAACTTATGTTTATAAGTAGTGGAAGTCACTAGTCATGATTGTGTTAAGTAAATCCATGGCAGGAGTATCATCCAGTTCATAGTTACGAATGCCTTGTCAATGCTTATGATTTTCATAGAACTTAATAATCTTTGATATGTATCTCTATCACGCAGTTTATATAGGGAACTTGATAAGAATAATTTGATTGCGTCGCTGAGTCCAATTCAATGAATTTAGAAAAATCTGATGGCTAATTTGTGCAGTTCACAGTTAACTTGGGGCATTGTCATTCATGGTTTATAGGAATAATAAATGGAAATCGATTTTTATGCATATTGATGTGAAAATTAACTTGACACACAAATTAAACCCTATTGTTGACAATTGTAGTATATATAGTTCTAGACTGGGGATTAACTAGGGATGCTAATTGATAGGAGCATATTCATGCGACTTAAATGGCTTGTTCTCGTGCATTTACGTTATGTTTCTTTAGTTATTTTAGTACTTTAAGCTATTTTCGTGTGTTTGTAGGTCCAAAGGGCTAAAGGAGCAAAAAGATGCATTTTGGAGACTTTTGGAGCACTTTTGGGCTAAGGATGGATAGCTTATGCTTGGAGCCAAAGTGTTGGACGAAATTGAAGACCTAATTGAAGACCAAAGTGTTGGAACCTTGTTCCCTTTAGTTCTAGGACATTTAAACCTTTTCTTTATACATTGCACATGCATCTCCATAAACCATCAACACATTTTCACCAACAATCTGCCCAAAAGCCGTGCATCACACATGCACTTCCACCTTTCCTCCACCATTCATACACTTTCCAGCCATCTTCCACACCCTTTAATCATTCAACCATGCAACATTCAAACATACACCCAAACACCACCAGAAATCATCATTGCCGTGAGTTCTCTTCATTTCCAGCATTCCATTTAATCATTGCAGACATTTCACATGCATTCCATCCTTTAATTTAATCATATGCACATTCAAACAAACACAATCATTCCAGCCATGCACATTCACCTTGCATTTGCAGAAAATCCACTTCATTGCACATGCATCTTCAATTAAATCTGCCACATGCATTCATATTTCTCCATCATTGTCGTGGCTCCTCCTCCAGATTTCCAGCATCCCATAATCATTCACACCCCTTTAATCCACATGCAATCTTCCACATCCCTCACCAAGAAATCATTCAACACATGCATCTTGGCAGATTTCACATGCACATTCACCCTAATCATTCACATAGCTTTAATTCACATGCATTTCAGATTGCATTCCCATTCTTTAATTCAACCAACACAACCATGCACTCCACATGCATTTCCACCCTTACAAGACCCTAATCATTCATCCACACAATCTGCCATCATTCACACAAACACCATCATTGCCGTGGCTTACATGCACTCCCATCCTTTACCATTTCAGCCACATGCATTCATACAAAGCTTTAATCCACATGCATTTCCACCTAGCTTTCCATCTCACAACCACCAGAAATCAACCAAAACCGTGCATTCCCTTTCATTTCTGTCAAAGCACATGCACTCCCACCCTTTAATCACATGCATAAATCAGCCACATGCATCTCCCATCTCATTTCCAGATTGTCCCCTTGCACATGCAGCCACTTATTCAAAGCACATGCATTTCCACCCTTTAATCACATGCATAAATCAGCCACATGCATCTCCCATCACCATTCCAGATTTCCACCACCCTCCTAGCTGTCATGTTCCCCCCATTTCACCTATAAATAACCCTTCATTGCAGCCACAAGAGGGGGGATCCATTCACCACAGAAATAAGGCCTTTGTGCCAGAAATTCACCCATTCCAAACACTCTTCCATAAACTCATCCATTGCAGAAATGTAGACCATCAAACCACCCCCTTTGTGCCGTGAGTCTCCCCTACAAATCCAAACACCATCCTTCCATTCCTCCACCACTACCCAAACCATTCACACCATCAAACTATCCTTAGACCTTGTGCTACAACGAAGAGGAAGAGAAGAGTGCCTAAACGTTCATACAATTCAAGTTTGAGCTGTTGGAATGTTTAGGTGTTTCTTTGATTTCAATGTTTAATTTCAATACTCTTTGTTTTGTACGTATGAGGAATGGAAGAGAAGAGTGCCTAAACGTTCATACAATTCAAGTTTGAGTTGTTGGAATGTTTAGGTGTTTCTTTGATTTCAAAGTTATGAGGAAATTCGAAATATATGTTTATGCTTACATTTTGATTTGATTACTTCTAATTGCGTTTCATAAGTTGTGATTCAATTTGTTTAACCGTTTGATTGATAACTTATTTATGTATGTTTATTGAGAGTGCACGCTTAATTTTCATGCATGAATATGACGCTAGAATATAAGTGAGTTTCACCTAATAGTTACGAACTTATATTCACAAGTAGTGGAGGTTGCTTATAAACAATCGCGTTAAACGAATTCTTGGCATAAGTTTCATGCAATCATTGTAACGAATGCCTCGTCAACACTTATAATTTTCATAGAGCGTAATGATTCTTGCTTGTACCTCTTCTATGCATTCATGTTGAGGACTTGTGGGGAATGTTTTGAATTGTCGCATGCATCATCCAATTCAATAACGTTAGGAAGATTTGAAGGTTAATTAGTGCATCACGGTTAACTTGGGGTGTTGAGAATTAATGGTTTATTGAAATGAAATTGGAAATCATTTTATTATGCAAGTGTAACATGTGTGGAGAAGAACCTTCTAGCTAGCATTCATCCATTCATTTTTATCGCATTCATATTTACATTATGTCTAGTTTATTAAACTTGTTTCGTTATTTCAATTTTCGTCAAATTAAAATCCCCCTTTACTTTATTGTCTAATTTAGTTAGAAAGTGTCTTAGTTTGTGTTTATAAGAGTTTTGAGTCATTTTGTTACACAAATTCGTCCAAATTTGTGTTTGTGCTCAAATCTGCCCAGAAAGTGGTTTTTAGGCAGATTTGAGTGTGTTTGTGTTGTTTTGAGTCTTTTGGTTTGTTTTAGTGTTTTAAAGTTTAGTTTTGCATTCTTTGAGTCTAGTATAGTGTTTTATATTGTTATTTTACGTTTGAATCAAGCCATAATCTTAAATTCGTCCAACATTAGGTTTAAGGTCAGAAACTGCCTAGTTAGTGTTTTTAGGCAGTTTTGAGTCTTTTGAACTTGTTTTGAGTCCTTTGAGTCTTTGTGAACGTTTTTAACTTTGTTTTTACGTTTTTGAGTCAAATCCAAGTGATTAACAATCCCTCCTAATCCCCGGTCCAGAACGATCCCTACTTATACATATACTACAATTTGACGAAAAGAGGGTTTAATTTGTGTGCGTGTAATTCTCGCATCACTAATCAACACAAATAAGACTCAAAAACACTAAACTAAACTCTATAAACTCAAAACTAACCTAAAACACTCAAAACAGCAACAAACAATCAAAAAGACTCAATTCTAGACCTAACAAGTGATTTGGACGAAAATTTAAATAAAAATGGACAGATTCTGACGTATTGAAACAAAACTAACACAAATAAGAACTAATGGGGTTTTTGGACGAATTTTGACCTTAACTTGACTCTAAACACTAATAGAACTAAACTTAAATAGATTCTAACTAAGTTAAAACACTAAATATTAAAGGGGATTGATTTTGACAAAATTAACGAACTAGGCAGATTGCAAAACTAAACAAATTAGACACTAAATTGGTTGAATTAAATGGGTAAGGCTAGTTAGAGGGTCCTTCTCCACACATGCACATATGAAACACAAATTGATTTCCAGTTATTATCCCTTAAAACCATGAATGACAATGCCCCAAATTAATTGTGAGAAGCACAAATTAACTTTTAGATTTTCCTAGTTTCATTGAAGTGGATGGAATACGCATCGACAACCAAATTATTCTTATCAAGTTCCCTACATGAACAACATAATAGAGATACAATCAAAGATCATTAAGCTTTGTGAAAATCATAAGCATTGACAAGGCATTCGTAACTATGAACTGCATGATACTCTTGCCTAGAATTTACTTAACACAATCATGACTAGTGACTTTTACTACTTGTGAATATAAGTTCATGACGATTAGGTGAAATTCCCTTATACTCTAGTATCAAATTCATGCATGACAACTAAGTATGCATCCTTAATCAACACACAAGAACAAGTTCTCAATAAATCAGTCAAGTAAATTGCATTCACAATTCAAGAAACAATAACTGGAGGAAACCAATTCATATAAAACATATGTCCATGGCTTTGAATTCACCTCTAACTAAGAAAAACCTAGCTACACATGTTCATAACAATTGAAAAGCAAATTAAAATCAACATGGAAACGAAATGAGGGAAGAAAGAACTTTGAAAGTCTCCAATGGAAGCCACGGCAAACTCCTTCTTCTCCCCAAAGTTGCGGCAAAGGTGGATTTTCTAAATATATGATGGGTGGTGTGGTGTGGTTGAATCAATGAATGGAAGGATGAATGGTTGTGTGTGTAGAGAGAGGTGTGGCACAACTTAAATATATATATATATATATATATATACATATATATATATATATATATATATATATATATAGTGCACGGCAAACCCTAGGAAATCAGAATTAGGTCTAGGGTTTGGTAGAAATCAGGTGGGAGAAGGACTAGGGTGTGGCACAAGGCTTGGGCCTTAAGAAAAGGGTCAAAACCTAATTAATTTCTGAAAAGGCTTTGCACAATCCAAATCCACAAGGAATAAGGTCAATTCAAATCAAAATCCAAGAGGGTAAAGGGCCATAAGGTGCGGCACAAAGCTGGGAATTAGGAATAGGCCTTCTAAAAGGGGTATTATGGCAAATTTCTAGAAGGAAAGGGGTGAAAGGGTGTAGCACCTTTGTAGGAACAGATAGGACCTTCTAGAACCATATATTTAGGTGTATAAATTAGAATTTAAGCCCTTTGATAGGAGCATATTCATGCGACTTAATTAGCTTGTTCTCGTGCATTTATGTTGTGTTTACTTAGTTATTTTAGTGTTTAAGGCTACTTTTGTGTATTTTCAGATTATAAGGCCAAAGTGTGCAAGAAGATGCAAATTGGAGTATTTTGGAGCGAAAGAGGAATGAATCAGTTGAAGATTTGAAGAAACGACGAATTCCTACTCCAACGATGAATTCTTACCAAAACGAGGAATCCTACTCAAACAAGGTTTCCTATTTGAAGTAGGAAAGTTAACCCTAAGTTCCCGTTTTGGTAACCTTTCCTAAACTTAAACGTCCGTATTTTCTAGCTACTTTGAAGGCCTTGTAAGCACTTTAGGACATAAAACCAAGGCCCTAGCCCAATTACACAACCTTGCCGTGCCTTAACCCTTCTTCCCTTTCCTTGCCGTTTTGAGATATTTTTGCATGAAATTCGTAGGGTTTTACCACCTAACATGTCTAAACTTGTTTCCCACTGTTTTTAAGTGTTTTTAAGCTATTTTAGAGTGTTTTAGAGTATGTTGACTTAAAAATCCGAAAATCCCATATAAATTTGAAAAATTTTGTTTTCAAAAACCCAAAAAGAGTTGTTTTGTGTGTTTGTTTGTGTCGTAGGTCACCTTCCAACGCAATGATGAGGATTTGGTTTTTAATTGCATGATGGTTAAAGAAAGTTACAAACATGGATGGACGTTTGATATACTCTTTGGTTTATGCTTGTTTGTAGTTATAGTTTACGAATTCACATGTAATCACAAAAGAAAAAAAAAAATTAGTTTTTGTAACATGCTTGAAGGAAGGAACTTAAACAAACGTTACATCCCGGTGAGACTTGAGCCTAAACGTTTATTTGGAGAGTAATAATCTATGCATCATTGTTTTCTAAAGTCGTTGCATGATCTCATTATTCATTGCTTGGTTACTAATTAGAAGGCGTTTCATCACTTAGTTCCAAATGCTAGAACTCATGCCCATTTCATTCAAAGCATGTCATTGATTTGCATTACACATATTCAAGATGAAGTTGTGTAGTGACCACCATCAAAGCCAAATAGCCGTGTGCCTTCACTCATGTTGTGTTTAAGTTTAACCCCGTTGAGCCGTTTTAGCCATGTTCTTTGTTAACCCGTATCATCCTCACCTAGCTTAGATTAGGACCATCCGTACCCGTGTTCTTGAAGCATAGTAAGCATGAATGAATTCATTTTGATTAATGTGTTGCAGAAAATAAGTGTGGGGGAAGGATTATTGATATGAGTTATGTGCCATAGGCACGGCTAGAAAAAAAAAAAAAAAAAAAAAAAAAGAAAGAAAAAAAAGTTGAAAATAGTTGAAAAGTATTGGTTGTTGAAGTAAGGGCCCAAAACAATGAATTAGGCCCTAAGAGTTGTTTGAATCTCCCCTATTTGTCTAAAAGTTGATTTCTGCATCCTAAGGGAATTCTAAGTCTCAAATTCATTACTTTGCTTGCTATTGCTTAAAGAACTTTTGTTTATCCCTATCTTTCCTTGTTAGCCAACACCCCAAGCCCCGTTACAACCCTCGACTTCTATCTGATAGGAGCATATTTAGGCGACTTACTTAGCTTGTTTTCGTGCATTCATATTGTTAATTCATAGTTGTTTTAGTAGTTTAAGCCATTTTCGTGTGTTTTTAGGTTCATATGGCTAAGGAAGCAAAAAGATGCATTTTGGAGCATTTTGGAGCAAAATTGGACTTGGAATGGATAACTTATGTTTAGAGCAAAAGGAATGGACGAAATTGAAGGATTCCTAATCCATTGCAGCCACATGCACCCATAATCATTCACACCTTGCAGCCACATGCATTCACTCTTCATAAATCAGCCACATGCACATTCAATCATTCACACCAAAACCTTGCACATGCAATCCCTTTAATTAATTCAACCTAGCTGTCATTGCACATGCATTCACTCTTTAACCCACATGCATTTCCACCCACATGCACTCTCATTCTTTAATCCATTCAGCCACAAGACATTATCATTGCACCACATTCAGCCATTCCATCTCCCATTTCAGATTGCATTCCAATCATTCCAACCAAATCACATGCACTCCCACCTTTTAAATCACATGCATTCCCTTCATAAATCAGCCACATGCACTCATAATCATTCAACCAACCTAGCTGTCATGTTTCCCCTTTCATCATTCCCTCACATTCTTTAATTCAGCCAACACATGCTTACACATGCATTTCCAACCCACATGCATCCTTTAATCATTCAAACATGCAGCCACATTCCCTCCTAGCTGTCATGTTCCCCCCATTTCACCTATAAATAAGCATGCATTACACCTCAATTAATTCAATTCGTCCATATTCAGAAAATCATCCAAAACACCACCAGAAATCATCCCCTTGTGCCGTGAGTATCCCTACTAATCCAAACACCACTCCAACCACTCCCCATCCCTCCAAAACACTTCACACTATCCCAAAACTCACCTTAGACCTTGTGATACAACAACGAGGAAGAGAAGAGTGCTTAAACGTTCATACAATTCAAGTTTGAGTTGTTGGAATGTTTAGGTGTTTCTTTGATTTCAAAGTTATGAGGAACTAAACCCCCCCCTTGGCTAGGGGGGGGGGATTCGAAATATATGTTTATGCTTGCATTTTGATTTGATTACTTCTAATTGCGTTTCATAAGTTGTGGATTCAATTTGTTTAACCGTTTGATTGATAACTTATTTATGTATGTTTATTGAGAATGCGCGCTTAATTTTCATGCATGAATATGACGCTAGAATATAAGTGAGTTTCACCTAATCGTTATGAACTTATATTCACAAGTAGTGGAGGTTGCTTATAAACAATCGCGTTAAACGAATTCTTGGCATAAGTTTCATGCGTATTCCATAGTAACGAATGCCTCGTCAACACTTATAATTTTCATAGAGCGTAATGATTCTTGCTTGTATCTCTATTATGCAATCATGTAGAGGACTTGTGGGGAATGTTTTGGGTTGTCGTATGCAATCATCCAATCCAATAACGTTAGGAAGATTTGAAAGTTAATTTAAGCGGACCTAATTAACTTGGAGCGTTGAGAATTCATGGTTTATTGAAATGCAATTGGAAATCGTTTTATTATGCAAGTGTAACATGTATGGAGATGAACCCCTTAGCTATTCTATCATCCATTCATTCCATTTCATCAATTTCATATTTACATTCTGTTTTAATTTACAATCTGTACATTTAATTTAATTTCGTATAAACCTAAATCCCCCTTTACTTTAATGTCAAATTAGTTAGAAATCAATTTAGTTTGTGTTTTTAAGAGTCTTGAGTCAAGTTACAACTTAATTTCGTCCAAATTTGTGTTTATACTCAAAACTGCCCAGAAAGTGGTTTTTAGGCAGATTTGAGTGTGTTTGTGCTGTTTTGAGTCTTTTAGTTTGTTTGAGTGTTTTAAAGTTTAGTTTTGCATTCTTTGAGTCTAGTTTAGTGTTTTATATTGTGTTTTTACGTTTTTGAGTCAAATCCAAGTGATTAACAATCCCTCCTAATCCCCGGTCCAGAACGATCCCTACTTACATACTTACTACAATTTGACAAAAGAGGGTTTAATTTGTGTGCGTATAATTCTCGCATCAAATTTTGGCGCCGTTGCCGGGGATTAGCAAATTTGCTAATCTCTTGGATTGTTTGTTTCTGTTATGTATTTTAGTTTTAGTTTTTGATTTGTGTTTTGTTTGTTGAATTCAAATACTAGAGAAGAACAACATGGCACTTGATAATGCTTCTCTTTTGTCACAGCTCATGGAAAGGTCTCAAATGCAAAGTGTTGATATATTTGATCTTCAATCAAGGAGTAACGTGTTTTCCAATACTTACAGTTCAGATTGGAGTGATCATTCAAACTCTATGTGGTGGGAACCTCAACATGTTCAAGAAGAAGGATATTGGCAGCCATATGAGGAGTTCTATTCAAGACCTATACACCCACCACAACCTCATATTCAATATGCCCAACCAAATTTAAGTTCATCAATAGATTATAATCAAAAGCTTAACGAATTAATTTGTTTGGTGCAGGGCTCACAAAATCAAGACAATGAGGCTCGACAAGAAGACAAAAGGTTGGACCACTTGGAAAAGCAAATTGGGCAGATAGCGGAGTTCGTAGGACAATTTTGCGACCAAGGCAAACTCCCTAGTTCAACCATTGTAAATCCGAAGGGAGGATTTGAAGCACCTTTGCCGGAAGCACTTATTGCTCCTACGCCATCTAAATCAAGTAAGGTTGTTCCAATTAGTTCTAAGCCCATCCCACCTAATATCCCTATTCCTTGCAGGTTCATGAATTCCAAGGAAGAAGAAAGTGAAAAAGACATCTTGGAAGCCCTTCCAAAGGTGCAAAGTAGGGAATTTCATGAATTCATCAAAGAGGATATACTTGAGACAACAATTCCCAAAGAAGTTGGATTTTATGACACGGGACAAGTCATAACTTTCGAAGGGGTGTTTATTCTTAAGTTCATGTCGGAGCACAAAGGTAAGCCGCCTCCCCGAATTTCAATTTTCTTTTATACTAATATGTTGTTAATGATTCAGGCATCCACTCTAGAAATTAAACTATTACCGGATCATTTCAAGTATCACCGCCCATTCAAAGATCAATTCCATGCCGTTATGTATGTT
The DNA here is from genome assembly GCF_963583255.1 of Pyrus communis. Lineage (NCBI taxonomy): Eukaryota > Viridiplantae > Streptophyta > Magnoliopsida > Rosales > Rosaceae > Pyrus > Pyrus communis. Next base: position 26,996,571 of record NC_084804.1, read on the forward strand.
TAAAAAAAAAAAAAAAAAAAAAAAAAAATTTATTTATTAAATAAAATACTAAACATGGAGAAAGGTGGAGCTTCACAAAGGTTGTTTACGTGAAGCCCCACTACGAGGCGTCGAAGCGGAAGGCATAGAAGCTGGAGGCATAGGAGCGGAAGGCGTCGGAGCGCAAGGCATCGGAGCGGAAGGCATCGGAGCTAGAGCATTCCAGGCCTCAATACTTGGCCAAACGCTGGATGACCCAGGAAAAAGGTGCCTCTGGAGATAAGCCGCAAGCCTTTGACGGTCACTGTGAATTCGACCCTCAGATTCTTGCAGCTCATCAAGCTTCCTCTTCATGCCCGACGAATAGTTATTTGCAAGCACATGCAAACTTTTATTCTCGTACTTAAGCTGCTGGATCTCTTGCTTAAGACTTTCCACCTCTGCCATCAATGATTCCACCTGACGGGAGCGGGCAAGCAGGCGTTGGCCCATGTTGGACACAGAGCTCGCACACTGAACACTAAGTGCGAGGGACTCTTGAACGGCCAACTCATCGGACCGTCCTGACAGCAGCCTACTATCTTTTGGAGTGAGCAGGTTCCTAGCTACTATTGTAGCTGTTGTGGCGTCCTGCATCACGGAGTCTTCACCTGTAAGAAGACCGTTAGAAGATAAAAAAGAAGGGCGCCATACATTACCTTGACGGGGCGCAACCGGATCGCTGTTGAGACTCAAATCTAAGCTAAGGTTCGATGAGTTTGTCATTTTTTCAAAAGTGTTCAAAGAGAATGGGTGAATGGAGTAAATTTTCAAAGGGCCGGAGACGATTTTCAAGAATGGGAGATCTTCAGAGTGTGTATGTTGGCGGTGATCGATAGCTCTATAAAAAGCCAAGGCGACGCGTCCACCGATTCAAAGAGCCGGATTTTCCGGCGTAAGTTAGGCGACGTTCCCTCGGCTTTTCAGAAAACGCGTTCAACTTTGTCAAAAGATTTCTGACAAAGCTGAAAACACGTGGAGGCCATCATCGCAACTACACATCTTTAGCCGACAAGCGCAAAGTTCGGCGACGCTTTCTCAGCTTTTCAGAAGACGTGTGCAGCTTTGTCAAAAGGAGCCGCATCCGCACTACTACGTGTCGTTCAGAAAGCGAAGGGGCGCCTGCTCAGAAATCGAAGAGGCGTCTTCAAAGATCGAAGAGGCGCCACTATTTCAAAAAGCCGGATTTGCGGGATCAAAACGTTTGTCGACAAGGGTAAAAGAACAGTACCACCACTTGATATTATCTCTATATATGTCGACCTTCGTCTTTTATGGCAAGGCAAACCTGAAGAAAAATGCCCAACTCTCTCTCACCTCTGAGGGCGCACTCCCAGCAAAGCCTTTCGAAATACTCAATTCTTTCTTCTTCCCCAAAGATGATACCAGATGCCTGGAGTACAGATGACCTAGGAGGAAACGGCGGATTGAAGTGTGCTGATTCATTCACCGCTTCTTCAAAAGCAAAGGTATCTCATATCATCAAGGTCAAAAGCAAAAGTATCTCATATCATGCTCTTTCCCTGTCTTTTTCTTTGTCCTTGTTCTTACACGCATGGCAAAGTGAAAGAAGCAATCAGCCGGCACTTGGAGTCAATCTTTCGATCTGGAGCCGACTGCCTGGAATCTATTCCTGGTTGCTTACCTAGCGTTGCTCTCGAGTAGTCATCTTCAACGGAGCAAGTAAGGCAAGTGAAAATGATACATTGAAGCATGTGGAGACAAGGAACAACTGCATATGCTGAGCTATCCTCTAACCCTCTTCAATATGAATTGGAAAGATTGAACAATGAAACAGATAAAAGGAGGAAGCTCAGACCTTCGGGGGAAGACCAAAAGAATCCTGCTGCCCAGTTCAAGAGTAGCACAAAGGAAAATCAACGATGGGCGGAAACCAGTTCAAGAGAAAGCCTGTGGAATCACCATGATCAAAGCCTCAATGCAATCACCAAGGAGAAGAGGGAATTTACACTCCATAACCAGATTTGCGTCCCTAAACTCTTCTCTTTGTTAGTTACATTCTGCCATGTTTAGTATGTTTAGTATGTTTAAGTGCTTTTTGTGTGTTTACTTATGTTTTGTGTGAATCTATGCTTAAAACATTGAGGACAATGTTTGATTTAAGTGTGGGGGGGGTAACTAAGTATATTTGATGCAAATTCGTGGGATTTTATCACCCATAACTTCAAATGTTGTTCCTTGCTGTTTTAAGGTGTTTTTAAGTTGTTTTAGAGTGTTTTAGTATGTTTTGTTTTTATAACTCCGAAAATCACATAAAAATTTGAAAAACATGTTTTAAAAAGCCTAAAAAAGAGTGTTTTGAGTCGTTTTTGTGTGTTTGTGTCTTAGGGTACCTTCCAACACAATGATAAGGATTTGGTTTGTAATTGCATGACGGTTAAAAAGAGTTATAAACATAGAGAAAAGTTTGATTTACTCTTGGTATATGCTTGGTTATGGTTATAATGTATGACTTCACATGCAATCATAAAAGAAAAATTCGTTTTTGTAACATGCTTGAAGGAAGGAACTCAAACAAACACTACAACCCTGTGAAACTCGAGCCATTACCTTCTTTGGAGAGTTATTTTCTGTGATTCTTTGTTTTCTAAAGTTGTTGCATGATCTCATTATTCCTTGCTTGGTTGCTACTTAGAATGCAATTGTATCATGATAGAACTAAATGCTAGAACTTATATCCATTTCATTCAAAGCATGACATTGAATTGCATAACATATATCAAGATGAAGTTGTGTAGTTGCCACCATAACCAAATAGCCTTACTTCCCATATTTCGTATTTGTTGTAAGTTTTAACCCCGTTGAGCCTCGTTTAGCCTATTTTCTTTGCTAACCACATCACCCCTTACCGAGCCTAGAGTAGGACTTTCTTATACCCTTGTTCTTAAAGTATAGTGAGCATGACTTAAATGAATTCCTTTTGAGTTACATTATGCAAGAAAATGAGTGTGGGGGAGTAAAAGTTTGTTCTTACGTTTATATGTATGTTTTGAGATTCAAAAGAAAAAAAAAAAAGGAGTGAAAATAAGTAAGAATGAACTCACGAGCGTTGATGGTTGAAGAAAGGGTCCAAAAAGTTGAATATGGCCCTAAGTTTTGTGTGACTTTCCCTTGGGTGTTCAAAGTTGACTTATGCGTTCTTAAGGGAATTCTAAGTGCCTAATTCAATACTTTGCTCACTATTGCTTTAAGAATGTTTGTTTATCCCTTCTTTGTTAGCCAAACACCTTTAGCCCCGTTTCAACCCTTATGCTTCTATCTTGATCGTTATGTGTTCAATAATGTGGAGTTTGGAATTGATATGAGCTTATGGAATCACTGGTTCTCATTCTAAGTAGTAGCATTCCATTCATGAGATCATATTCATGTCATTATCGTAAATCCAGAAAATGCTTTCCTTGTTATAACATATGTGAGTGTTCGTCTACATGTTTACATCAATCTCTCACATATAACTAATGTAGGGTGTGTAGTCAGAAAATCTGTGTGAAAATAGAGTGCATTCTAATAAGGAATTGAGGAAATTCTCTAAGGCATGTTACAACATTCAAATCATGGTTTTAAAATGCTTAATTGTGAACTAGTATGTGGTGACTATGAGTAAGAATGTACTTAAGTGTAAAGATGGCTAAAATCTGTGGGAATAATGATTTTTAACTTGTCATGTGCATTGGAAATCCCGGAGACGATTGTTGGAAGGTTTAGGTTGTGTTTTACTTGTTTAGTGTCGTTTTGTTTGTTTTGTTTTTCTGTTTTGCTCGAGGACGAGCAAAAGATAAGTGTGGGGGAATTTGATAGGAGCATATTTAGGCGACTTACTTAGCTTGTTTTCGTGCATTCATATTGTTAATTCATAGTTGTTTTAGTAATTTAAGCCATTTTCGTGTGTTTTTAGGTTCATATGGCTAAGGAAGCAAAAAGATGCATTTTGGAGCATTTTGGAGCAAAATTGGACTTGGAATGGATAGCTTATGTTTGGAGCAAAATGAATGGACGAAATTGAAGGATTCCTAATCCATTGCAGCCACATGCACCCATAATCATTCACACCTTGCAGCCACATGCATTCACTCTTCATAAATCAGCCACATGCATATTCAATCATTCACACCAAAACCTTGCACATGCAATCCCTTTAATTAATTCAACCTAGCTGTCATTGCACATGCATTCACTCTTTAACCCACATGCATTTCCACCCACATGCACTCTCATTCTTTAATCCATTCAGCCACAAGACATTATCATTGCACCACATTCAGCCATTCCATCTCCCATTTCAGATTGCATTCCAATCATTCCAACCAAATCACATGCACTCCCACCCTTTAAATCACATGCATTCCCTTCATAAATCAGCCACATGCACTCATAATCATTCAACCAACCTAGCTGTCATGTTTCCCCTTTCATCATTCCCTCACATTCTTTAATTCAGCCAACACATGCTTACACATGCATTTCCAACCCACATGCATCCTTTAATCATTCAAACATGCAGCCACATTCCCTCCTAGCTGTCATGTTCCCCCCATTTCACCTATAAATAAGCATGCATTACACCTCAATTAATTCAATTCGTCCATATTCAGAAAATCATCCAAAACACCACCAGAAATCATCCCCTTGTGCCGTGAGTATCCCTACTAATCCAAACACCACTCCAACCACTCCCCATCCCTCCAAAACACTTCACACTATCCCAAAACTCACCTTAGACCTTGTGATACAACAACGAGGAAGAGAAGAGTGCTTAAACGTTCATACAATTCAAGTTTGAGTTGTTGGAATGTTTAGGTGTTTCTTTGATTTCAAAGTTATGAGGAACTAAACCCCCCCTTGGCTAGGGGGGGGGATTCGAAATATATGTTTATGCTTGCATTTTGATTTGATTACTTCTAATTGCGTTTCATAAGTTGTGGATTCAATTTGTTTAACCGTTTGATTAATAACTTCTTTATGTATGTTTATTGAGAATGCGCGCTTAATTTTCATGCATGAATATGACGCTAGAATATAAGTGAGTTTCACCTAATCGTTATGAACTTATATTCACAAGTAGTGGAGGTTGCTTATAAACAATCGTGTTAAACGAATTCTTGGCATAAGTTTCATGCGTATTCCATAGTAACGAATGCCTCGTCAACACTTATAATTTTCATAGAGCGTAATGATTCTTGCTTGTATCTCTATTATGCAATCATGTAGAGGACTTGTGGGGAATGTTTTGGGTTGTCGTATGCAATCATCCAATCCAATAACGTTAGGAAGATTTGAAAGTTAATTTAAGCGGACCTAATTAACTTGGAGCGTTGAGAATTCATGGTTTATTGAAATGCAATTGGAAATCGTTTTATTATGCAAGTGTAACATGTATGGAGATGAACCCCTTAGCTATTCTATCATCCATTCATTCCATTTCATCAATTTCATATTTACATTCTGTTTTAATTTACAATCTGTACATTTAATTTAATTTCGTATAAACCTAAATCCCCCTTTACTTTAATGTCAAATTAGTTAGAAATCAATTTAGTTTGTGTTTTTAAGAGTCTTGAGTCAAGTTACAACTTAATTTCGTCCAAATTTGTGTTTATACTCAAAACTGCCCAGAAAGTGGTTTTTAGGCAGATTTGAGTGTGTTTGTGCTGTTTTGAGTCTTTTAGTTTGTTTGAGTGTTTTAAAGTTTAGTTTTGCATTCTTTGAGTCTAGTTTAGTGTTTTATATTATGTTTTTACGTTTTTGAGTCAAATCCAAGTGATTAACAATCCTTCCTAATCCCCGGTCCAGAATGATCCCTACTTACATACTTACTACAATTTGACAAAAGAGGGTTTAATTTGTGTGCGTATAATTCTCGCATCACTATCTTGAGTGTTGTGCATTTCAATTGTGGAGTTTGAATTTGGTATGAGCATATGGTGTCACTGGTTCTCGCATCTAAGTAGTAGCATTCCATTCATGAGATCATATCTACACATGTTTAATTACTCCAGAAATTGCGTTCTTTGTTATAACATATGTGAGTACTAGTCTTTCATGTTTACATCAATCTTCTCACATATAACTAGTGTAGGGTGTGTAGTCAGAAAATCTGAGTGAAAATTGAGTGCATAACTAGTGAGGAATTGAGGGAATTCTCTAAGGCATGTTACTACATTCAAAAATGTGTTTTCATTGATTAAATGCGAACTAGTGAATGGTGACTATGATTAAGTATGTGCTTGAGGGGAAGGAAGACTAAAAGCTATGTGAGTAATGATCTTTGACATGTCATGTTTCATTGGAAATCCCTGAGGCAAACGTTGGAAGGTTTAGGTTATGTTTTGTTTGTTTTGTTTCGTTTTGTTTAGTTTAGTTGTTTTGTTTTGCTCGAGGACTAGCAAAAGTTAAGTGTGGGGGAATTTGATAGGAGCATATTCATGCGACTTAATTAGCTTGTTCTCGTGTATTTATGTTGTGTTTACTTAGCTATTTTAGTGTTTAAGGCTACTTTTGTGTATTTTCAGATTATAAGGCCAAAGTGTGCAAGAAGATGCAAATTGGAGTATTTTGGAGCGAAAGAGGAATGAATGAGTTGAAGATTTGAAGAAACGACGAATTCCTACTCCAACGATGAATTCTTACCAAAACGAGGAATCCTACTCAAACAAGGTTTCCTATTTGAAGTAGGAAAGTTAACCCTAAGTTCCCGTTTTGGTAACCTTTCCTAAACTTAAACGTCCGTATTTTCTAGCTACTTTGAAGGCCTTGTAAGCACTTTAGGACATAAAACCAAGGCCCTAGCCCAATTACACAACCTTGCCGTGCCTTAACCCTTCTTCCCTTTCCTTGCCGTGCAAGGGGGGCATTTTTGTCTAATGTTATGTAATTAAACCCTATTTCCCTCTCCTAACCTAACCCTAGCCGCACCCTTTAATCTTTCCCTCTTTAATTTCTGATTTTATTTCCTAAATTCTAGAAGCCTTTGAATTTACTTTCGTTAATAAAAATAAGCTAGGAACCAAACATATTTAAAACTCTAGGTTTTACATACTTAGCCGCACCTTTCCATATCCTCCCCTTTAATCCGTAGCTTTCCATTTTATTTTCATTTTTATAATTAAACAAAACAGCCACAAAAATCCCATTAGCCTTACAAGGCCGTGGCCCCCCCCATTTATCAAAGTTAACCCTAATTTCTACCACCTAAGCCGTCACTCCCCAAAAGCCACCATCCCATTCTTCTAAGCCGTGGCACCCTACCCCCCCCCCCCCCCCCACAAAATCAATTTTGCACCTAAGCCGTCACTCCCCAAAAGCCACCATCCCATTCTTCTAAGCCGTGGCAGCCCCCCCCACCCCCCCCCCCCCCCCCCACAAAATCAATTTTGCACCCTAATTATCCACCAAACAGCCGCAGCATCACTTCCTAATTCATTCCAGCGGCATGCATTTATAATTATTCATTCAGCCGCAATTATTGACCGATTCACCCTAATTATCAAAAAACCTAATTGAATCCGCAGCCACCCTAACACACCATTCTTCCATCCCGCAGCCACCATCACAGATTCTCTCCCATTTTCCTCCCAAAACCGTGCAGCCACTATCCCATTTTTCCTTAACCTTGCCGCAGCTTTCCCATTCATTCCAGCTTTCCCCAATCTTGCCGCAGCCTTCCTCCACCTTCCTACACCACCCCATAACCTTGCCGCACCACCCAACCTCCTTAAATCCATCCCCAACCCAAAATAACATCCAAATCATCCATTTAACCTCACTGCCGCATCGAGGAGAAGAGGAAAGAGGACTTAGACGCGCAGAAATTCAAGTGGATTCGTTGGGCGTTCTAGGTGTAATCCATCCTTTGTTCTTTATGTTTAAATTCAATTTTATTTTTCTTGTTGTGAACATGAGAGGCTAAACCCCTATTTAGCTAGGGGTGATTCGAAACCATGTTTATGCTTGCAATATGATTTGATTACTTTTGGTTGGAATTTCATGAATGGTGAAGTCAATTGGTTTAACTGCTTGATCGATAACTTATTTATATATGTTTATTGAGAGTGCACGCTTAATTTTCATGCATGAATATGAGGCTAGAATATAAGTGAGTTTCACCTAATAGTTATGAATTTATATTCACAAGTAGTGGAGGTTGCTTATAAACAATCGCGTTAAATGAATTCTTGGCACTAGTTTCATGCTCATCATAGTAACGAATGCCTCGTCAACACTTATAGTTTTCATGATGCTTAATGATCTTTGATTGTATCTTTATTGTGCTTTTCACGTAAAGGACTTTTGGAGAATGTTTTGAATTGCGTTGCGCTAACCCATCCAATTCATTAACTTAAGGAAAACTTGACGGTTAATTTAAGCGGACCTAATTAACCCGGGGTGTTGAGTTTCATAATTTATCGAAAGACCAACTGACAATCAAATTGTATGCAAGTGTGACATGTGTGAAGAAGAACCTTCTAGCTAGCATTCATCCATATTTTCATCACATTCATATTTATATTCTGCCTTTAAATTACAATCTGTGTATTTAGTTTAATCTCGTCCAAAACCAATCCCCCTTTACCTTAGTGTCTAATTTAGTTAGAAAGTGTCTTAGTTTGTGTTTATAAGTGTTTTGTATTCTTTGAGTCTTTCGATTTGTTTTAGTATTTTATTGTTTAGTTTTACATTCTTTGAGTCTAGTTTAGTGTTTTTAACGTTTGTTTTACGTTTTTGAGTCAGTTTCCAAGTGATTTAGTAATCCCTCCTAATCCCCGGTCTAGAACGATCCCTACTTGCATCTTTACTACAATTGTTACAAGAGGGTTTTAATTTGTGTGCTTACTTAGTTAGCATCACCCTTTTTGTAGCTGAAATTAAGGTGGAATAAGATTGGGTTAGGATAAGGTTTGGATAAGATAAGGTTGTTTGGATAATGTTCCATGTTTCTTGCTTTTTCCTTATCTTCTTTGTCTTAAACTTGTTTTTCCAGATTTGTAGAATGTTTCTAGCCTCTTTTGACTCCAAATTCATCCATCCACCTTGGTCCATATGCGAGCTATCCAACTAATGCCCAAAACTGCTCCAAATAACTCCAAAATGCACTTTCTTGCTTCTTTTGCCATATAAACCTAGAAACACATGAAAATAGCTTAAAACACTATAGTAAGTAGTAACTAGCTAACTAAATGCAAGGAAACAGCATAGCTAAGTAGCATGAATATGCTCCTATCAAATTCCCCCACACTTAGTTTTTGCTAGTCCTCGAGCAAAACAAAATAAGCAAAACAAACAAAACAAACCTAAACCTTTCAACATTTGCCTCAGGGATTTCCAATGTAACACGACATATTAAAAATCACTACTCACATAGATTTTAGTCATCCTTACCCTCGAGCACATACTTAATCATAGTCACCACTCACTCGCTCCCATTTAATCAATTAAAACATGATTTTGAATGTAGTAACATGCCTTAGAGAATTCCCTCAATTCCTCACCGGATACACTCTATTTTCACATAGATTTTCTGACTACACTCCCTACACTAGGTATATGTGAGAAGATTGATGTAAACATATAGACTAATACTCACATATGTATAATCAAAGAAGGCACTTTCTGGAATTATTAACATGTATATGATCTCATAAACGAAGTGCCACTACTTAGACGTGAGAACCAGGGATACCATATGCTCGTACCAATTTTAAACTCCACATATTGAAACACATAACAATCAAGATCGAAGTCTAAGGGTTGTAACGAGGCTAAGGTATTGGCTAACAAAGAAAGGTAAGGGTAAACAAAAGTTCTTAAAGCAATAGTAAGCAAAGTAATGAAATAAGCACTTAGAATTCCCTTTTGAATGCAAAAATCAACTCTAAACACAAAGGGAAACTTCACACAACACTTAGGGCCAGATTCAAACTTTTGGACCCTTTCTTCAACAACCAATACTTGTGAGTTCATTCTCACTTATTTTCAACTCTTTTTCTTTCTTTTCTTCAACTTTTTCTTCTTTTTTTCTTCCTTTTTCACGTTTTTTTTTTTCGTCCCCTTTTCTTTCTTTGGCACACTACATGTACAACCTCATAGAATTCCAACAAAAAACCTTCCCCCACACTTGTTTTTCTGCAAATTGTGGATAAAAAGGAATTCCCTCTAAGTCATGCTTCAATATCCTTTAAGAACAAGAGTATGGATAGTCCTATTCTAGGCTATGTAAGGATAATGTGTTTAACAAAGAAATTAGGCTAACTAAGGCTCAAAAGGGTTAAACCTACAATACATATGTAAAGGGTAAGGCTTTTTGGCTCTGGTTTAAACTAAACAACTTCATCTTGTTGTATGTTATGCAATCATTCATGCTTTGAATGAAATGGGCATGAGTTCTAGTATTTGGAACTATAGTGATAAAACGCATTCTAAGTAGCAACCAAGCAAAGAAATAATGAGATCATGCAACAACTTCAGAAAACAAAAACATCAAGATTAATAACTCTCCAAACAAAGTGTAGGCTCAAGTCTCTCAAGGTTGTAGCGTTAGTTTGAGTTTCTTCCTTCAAGCATGTTACAAAAACTGATTTTTTTCTTTGTGATTAAATGTGAATTCATTAATGACAACTATAACTAAGCATAAACCAAAGAGCATATCAAACTTCCATCCATGTTTGTAATTTTCTTTAACAGTCATGCAATTAAAAACCAAATCCTCATCATTGTGTTGGAAGGTATCCTAAGACACAAACAAACACAAAAACAAAAATGACTCTAAACACAACTCTTTTTGGATTTTTCAAACTCTCTTTTCGATTTTTTTTTCAAATTTTCGGATTTTCTGTTTAAGACACATAAAAACACTTCAAAACACACTAAAAACACTTCAAAACAGTGAATAACAACTTTAGAAGTGATAAGTGATAAAATCCCACGAAAATCATGCAAAAATAGCTTGTTTACCCCCCCCCCCCGATAGGAGCATATTTAGGCGACTTAACTAGCTTATTCTTGTGCATTTGTGCTATTATTTCTTAGTTAATGTCGTATTACAACTCAATTTCGTGTGTTTGTAGGTCCTATGGGTTAAAGTACCAAGGAAGTGCATTTTGGTGCATTTTGGAGCAATTTTGGACACTATGTGGATAGCTTGCATATGGGCCAACATGGATGGACGAATTTGGACTTCAAGAGGCTAGAAATGTGATAAGAAGAGGAAGGAACTAAGCTAAGGACAAAGTGGATAAGGAAGTAGCTCAAAAGAGGAAACCCTATCCAAAACCTTATCTTATTTGAGTTAGGTTAGCTTGTTTTGAGTTGTTTAAGTTTAGTTTTCTGTTTTTTAGTCTAATTTAGTGTTTTTAAGTCTAATTTGTGTAGATTAGCAGCCCTGCTAATCCCCGACCTGGAACGATCTCTACTTTCACTTACTACAACTATCAAAAAGAGGGTTTAATTTGTGTGTTAGTTTATATCACATCAAAAAACCAATTACAGAATATTAGATATTTATGTAACAACTTCATATTAATTAATAGGGCTAATCTCAGTTTACTACCATAAAATTTCTTGATTTCTAACATTTGATACATCAACTTTTTTCATCCTAGAGTCATACCTGAAGTCATAATTTTCGGACACTTTCATACATCCATTAAGGTTACTGTTAAATAAGAAGTTAACTGGTAACGTGGTGCCCATGTAAACAATGACTGGCACCACGTGTCAATATTGGCCCACATGGATATTAAAAATTAAAAAATTAAAAAAAAATGGGCTTTATATCCTACATTTTTTATTCTTTTTCTCCCTGATTCAGAAATTAAACCATGAAAATAAAATGAAAATAAAATCAATTAATTATCTTTCTGCTTCACATTCTTCCCTAATTCTCAAAAAGTAGGGTTTTTGGTGGCATCAAAACGACGCGCGAGGCACCCACACAGCAATAAATCAATCACAGTTGTCCTGATAAATGTTGTCGCCGGCGCCGTCTTCGTTATCCTGCGTCGGCCTTCTTCGTCATTTGCCTCCTACACCTTCGGACACGGGATTGAGACTGCTTAGAAGCTACTGGGGTCCACCCCCCACAACTAGCTCCTGATTCGGACCTCCGACTCCTTCTCTGGCCTCCTCCTCTTTGTGATCGGCTTCCTGCTTCTCATGGTCTCCTTCGTGAACGATCGCGATTTCCAGAGCTTCTTCGCCAAGGGATGCACGGTGCTCCACGTTTTCATAGCGCTATGGCGGTGCTACTTTGAGCGACGGCTAAAGGACCTCGCTTGGGACTGGGTTGGGTGGGCGCAGTGGAGAAATGGCAGGGAGGGTTAGGTGAGCGCAGAGGAGAGAATGGGGGGTGGGTTAGATGGGAACGTGGGGTGAGGTTGGAGGATGGCCAATAGTTTTAATTTTTAATTTTTTTTAATATACATGTAGGCCCATATTGACACAATGAGCTCAGTTATTGTCCATGTGGATACCACATCACCAGTTAACGGCTGATTTAACAGCAACGTTAACGAATGTATGAAAGTGTCCCAAAATTATGAATTCATGTATGATTTTTGGATGAAAAAAACTTAATGTACCAAATATTGAAAACTAAGAAATTTCAGGGTAGTAAACTGAGATTAATCTTAATTGATAAACAAATGAGCAAGATTATTCATTCATTGATGAGTTTGGCTTTATATTATCGAGATAATATACTGTAAATGAGTCCATAAGATTTAAGGTCTGAAACCCAACAGAGCCATGGTGGAAATTTGGCATGGGGCAGGAGTAAACAGAAGTTTGCAAGTCGAGACAAAATTGGCATGTAAACTAGGATAGAGGCATTTAATGCAAGATAGTGGGCAATTTGGAGAATATTTGTTTATTTAAAACCTTATGGCCAAGGGTTTTATAAGCAAGGTGGCAATGTTTGGGCTTGAAATAACGGTTTGGGTTGAGAATGGGCTAACCCGAGTGGAAAATGCCATAGTTCTCGAGCAGCAAAGATCTTTTGGCTAGTGGGCTTCCGACCCAAGAAAGGGTTGATTCAACCAAGTCCTCATGAATGTAGGACCGTGAGAGGATTAAGTACAGGTGTGGCTCGGTTGAGTCCTAGGCAAACTTAAATTCGCCAAGGATAAGAATAAGCCTTGATTAAATGTAGATTATCCAAAGGATCTGAATTCATTATTAATCAATTAAGAATGAATTAATCGTATAATGGGATCAAGTTTAGAATCCTAGTTAGAGTCAAAGAGATCAAGACCTGGTTTGGTACTGAGGTGATTCTGAAAAAAGCTGCTATCAAAAAAAGCTGGGAGCTATTTTTGTGTTTGGTAAACACTCAGCTTCAGCTTTTTTTCACAGTTTTGGATGAAAAAAAGCCAAAAACAAGAAGCTGCAAAACGTAGCTTTGAAAAACCGGCTTTTTTCACATTTGTTTTACATAAAAGTGTACCAAACACTCTAAGACCTGGTTTGGTACTGAGGTGATTCTGAAAAAAGCTGGGAGCTGTTTTTGTATTTGGTAAACACTCAGCTTCAGCTTTTTTTCACAGTTTTGGATGAAAAAAAGCCAAAAACAAGAAGCTGCAAAACCTAGCTTTGAAAAACCGGCTTTTTTTCACATCTGTTTTACATAAAAGTTTACCAAACACTCTAATACTGCTTTTTTTTTTTTTTTTTTCAAAAGTACTTTTACAAAAAAGTTTACCAAACACTCTGCTGCTTTATTTCACAGCTGCTTATTCTCACAGCACAGCAGAAGCAGCTTTTTTTCAAAGCACAGTAATACAAAACCAGCCCTAATACTGCTTTTTTTTTTCAAAAGCACTTTTATAAAAAAGTTTACCAAACACTCTACTGCTTTATTTCACAGCTGCTTATTCTCACAGCACAGCAAAAGCAGCTTTTTTTCAAAGCACAGCAATACCAAACCAGCCCCAAGACTGAATGAAGATGAAGTCTTGGCTGAGAAGGGAATTAAAGAGATAAAGGAATTATTCAAGTAAATGACAAGCAAACATAGTCACATCAGGACTCTTCCTCGGCATGCTTATATATCATGAAAGCCATACTTATAAATATAAGAGGCTTTGCAACATTGAAGGCCCCCTGCAACTTAACAAAACTCAAACACTCTATGCAAGAACCCTCGTTCCATGTGAAGCTATTCTCACAGCCTGAGAAAAACAATAATTATCCTAACCCTCCTGTCAACACATCTTCAATTTGGATACGTAAGCAGCACTGAAGCCGTAGAACTAGACGATTCAGCATCACCTTTAGTTTGGATAAGTAAACAACACTGCTTCTGGTCGGTTGGTTATCTATCCAAGTCTCGGCAGGCGAAGGGTTTTTAATTCTTTCACCTAAGAAGGTCATCTTATTAGATTCTCGGCGAAGTGAGGTGTTACCAAAATACCTTGTGTTTGGCACTTTGTAAGTTGAAAGGGTTAATGAACTTCGCAGTGATGTAGTAATATTTAGAATCCAAGGCCAAGATGTGGTCCTTCCTCGATTGTAATTGCTCAAGTGCAGAAGTCAACAACGCATTCGACATCACCACCACAACAACTATTCTACTCGCCCGATCGAGTTCGGTTGCGAGTTGGCACGCCTGTATTTACAAGAAGGATATAATTAGCTCATGGTTACTCAGTCTGCGTGCCATATAAGCGTTGTAATTTTTGGAATCAACAGGTTGATATATATAAAATTCTAAGACCACAAAAAATGAAGAAAGAATCACATTCATATTCATTGTTCCCCTTGCAAGTACAAATTCAAAGCAGTGGATATGGATAGTTACGACATGCTGCAGACGCAATTTTATATTGGAATATTCCAGATGTTTCTTCTTACCGAAAGAAACAAGACCAAGGGAAGCAAAAACAAAGTGCAAGAAAAAAAAAAAGGGAAAGAAAAAGAAACTAACTATCTAGTACCTACCTCGAAATTATTGGTTAACAAGAATTATTTGGTTCTTGATCTTGTTCGTCAATATTCAGTACTAATAGCAGATGGGTACATTAAACACATCACCCAATTGCGTTTTGACACCTTAAAATTTATGGGGCACTTTCGTCATTAAAAGTTGGTGTACACATATTTCTCGTTAAGCCACTTAGTATTATTGTCTCATATTCACATCTAAGTGAGAGATCTAATATGTATGTATTCAAAAGTAAGAGAGGCTGGGCGAGTTTGAAGCTAATTTATTTTTCCAACTTTTTAAGTAAATATGATATATATATATATATATATATAGATATATATAGATATATGTTTGTGTGATCATTTTATTGCTTTAGCGATGTAATTGTCAATAATTGTATGAATATTGATTGATTGGGAATAAGTTCTTTTTGATATTGATGACAATAATGGCCACTTAACTAGTTGAAGATACAAATGGATAGCATGCATTGCATGCCACGCAATTCTCATATTAATACAAGCAATTGTGACTTGCGAGGTTAAAAATAAAGTGTCCTAAGAGAGGGAATTGGTTCCCCCACGTTATGCAATCTTTCTTGGAAGAAAAGGGAGAGAAAAATATATTAAATTACTAAGTAGTCATCATTTTTATATTCTGTTACGAAATTCTGAAGTTTATAATAAATGACCTTGATAGATATGATAATCCTGCTTTCTAGATGCTAAATTCTTATGTTCTATTACGAAATTCTAAAGTTTATTATAAGTGCATGATTTCTCTAGGAATTAATCCCTCCTAAATCCTTTCTTACATACCTAGGCTAAAATATTCTTAACATATCCAAGCTTAAAATAGTAATTAATTCCAAGAAAAATTAGTATCCAGTCCTTAGTTATTAATGTTCTTTGATTGAAACCTTATTAATTTTCAAATTTTGATCAAGGTTCCTAGCATTAATGCAATAATGAATTTACATGTTAGTTACATAATTATTAAAATAAAAATTAATAATTGATTTAGGATTTTAATACTCACACCTTTATTAAACTCCTAAATAATTTTCAATTCAAAATATTTCCAAAGTAAATAAATAAATTAGAATAAGTTTGTACCCCTTAATTTTTTTATAAAAAAGGTTTCCAATTTTTTAATCTTACATGTACCCAAGTTTTCAATTTTTTAATCTTAAAATGTTCCCATTCTTAAATATATCAATTTGTTGTAGTAAAATGTACCCTTTTTTTTATATAAAATCTATTCAATTTTTTTCTAATCCATTTTTAAATTTATATGGGTACATTCTTTTTCTTGATTTGAGAATGTATCCATGTCAAGTTTAATCAAAGAAATTTACTAATGTTATTAAGCCTAATATCTCTTATTTTTTTGTGTGGTTTTGATGAATGTACCCATATTTTGGTACAATAATTTTTTTGTTAATTTTGATGAATGTACCCATGTTTATATACATACATACATACTTATATATATGTATATATATACACACGCACACAATATATTGGAGAGTATAATTTATATTTTAATAATTTTAATCCACAAATTATGGATTTAAAATCTCATTAATACAAACAACTATAAATTTCAATTTTTAATTTAAAAAATATAGTAACCTACATAGAAATACATTATCACATTAATTTCAGGGACTTCAATCAAAAATTGAAAACCAACAAGGTTTCAATCAAAGAATATTGATAGTTAGGGACCGCATCCAAAGTCTCCCTTAATTCCATAACCGTCAAAAATTAAACTCCCCCACTATTCAACTTTGGTTAGCTAGAAAATAAAAATTTGGCCACTTAATATTATGGTTTAAGATATTTTTCTAAATAATGAGTTCGATACCAATTCATTCCATCACCCCTTAATGTAATATATTGTCAAATTTTTATTTTAGAAAAAGAAAGTGATACTGGGTGTATGACATCCCACATTGCCCAAGGGAGTGATCTTTATATGTATATTCTCATCCTTACCTAGCACGAGGCCTTTTGGGAGCTCACTAACTTCGGGTTCCGTAGGAACTCCGAAGTTAAGCGAGAAGGGGGCTAGAGCAATCCCATGATGGGTGACCCATTGGGAAGTTGCTCGTGAGTTCCCAAAAACAAAACCGTGAGGGAATGGTAAGCCCAAAGCGGACAATATCGTGCTACGGTGGTGGAGTGGGCCCGGGAAGTGATTCGCCCCGGGTCGGGATGTGACATTTGGTATCAGAGCCTAATCCTGGTCGTGTGGTGTGCTGACGAGGACGTCGGGCCCTTAAAGGGGGTCGATTGTGACATCCCACATCGCCCATGGGAGTGATCCTTATATGTATATTCCCATCCCTACCTAGCACGAGGCCTTTTGGGAGCTCGCTGGTTTCGGGTTCCGTAGGAACTCCGAAGTTAAGCGAGAAGGGGGCTAGAGCAATCCCATGATGGGTGACCCACTGGGAAGTTGCTCGTGAGTTCCCAAAAACAAAATCGTGAGGGAATGGTAAGCCCAAAGCGGACAATATCGTGCTACGATGGTGGAGTGGGCCCGAGAAGTGATCCGACCCGGGCCGGGATGTGACAGGGTGAGGAGGGTTCGAGTAATGAACCTACAATACAAAAGTGAACACTCAGTCAAACCACTTGAGCTACATTCCCATTACATAAATTTGAGAACTTAAAACTCGTAGATGAGTTAATAAAAAGTAGGAATTCATATTCCCATTCTTGCAAGCAGTATCCAAATTTTAATTATCAATTCTTGCATATGGAATTATTTATCCAAAAATTTTGTAATGTGTTTTTCCTTTAATTTTCCACTTTTCTCTTTTAGGCACATCCATTATTTTCATTTTGGCGTACGCGCGTAATTGACAAGAGGGTGACAAAAAGATATAATATAAAGTGAAAATTCGTATATATTCTCATTTGACAAGAGCTATTTACTTGTTCTCTATTTCTGCCGTTTCTCCTCTTGACTCGGTGATTCTCGTAAAACCACCATCATCCCACCATCCCAAAGCATATAATTCTCTCCAATAGCTTCAACCACAAGCTAACACGAGTCTTAATTTACACATAATTAATCACTTAAATACCCTCCCTTTATATATTGCCCCGAAGTGTTATTTTTTTACTACTAGAAGCCACAAAATTAAGCTTAGCTCGATCGTAATCCAAAGCCATGAAATACAATGAGATATCTCACTTCAGCCACCCCCAACACAAGCTCAAGTTTGAGTACTCAGAAATCCCGTTCAAGTGTGATGGTTGCAAGGAGGTCGGCATAGGCTCGCGCTACAAGTGCGCGACGTGTGACTTCGACCTCCATATGCACTGTGCCATACCTACCCCTTCCATCTTCCACCCTTTCTATACCAAGTGCTCCTTCCAGTTCCTCTCGAGGTCACCCGGGGACAACCCTCGCTTTTGCAATGCGTGTGAGAAGGATATAACTGGGTTCGTGTACCATTGCAAGTCATGTGGGTTCGACCTTCACCCATGTTGCGCAAAGCTCCCCATGGTGCTGGACGACGGGGAGGTCAAGCTCTATCTGTATAGAAAAGTGAGTAGCTCTTGCCATAGGTGCGGGCGTAAAGGACGGAGTTGGAGCTATAGGTCAAAATGTAAGAAATATAATTTGCATGTGGCGTGTGTGAAGGAAATGCTTGTGGAAACTTGGCATGAGTTTTTGGGGTCGCATGGGAATAAAGGTACTAGCAGTAGAAAATTGGAGATGACTAGAATTCCTAGCCTTAAGAATACACTTCAGAATCATCACCGTAGGAGCAAAGGTAAGGTGAAGAAGTGTTGTGAGATGGCTGGATTGGCTGTGCAATTTGTGATATCAGCAGTATTAGGCGATCCAACGACTCTGATTGCTGGGGTTATTGGGAATTTCATGTCACGAGCTTGATGTGTGGTTGATGATGGGGTATTTGGCTTCTGGTGTTATATGAAGGTTGAAACTGTTGTAGTGTCAATAAATTAATTACCTAACAGCCAAGGGCGAAATCTGTAAATAGCCCTACTTTGTATTTTATTTTAATAAAACTTGTAATTTACAGATGATGAGGTGCTTGATCTAAAGGTATTCTTTCATTGATAAAAAGTGATAACATTACAATTGTATTTGTACAAAGCTTCTAACATACACTTGTGCTGGCCCATATTCTAACACTAAGTAACAAACTACTACAAATTATCTCAACACAAAATGTAACTAAGTTTTATCTTTTACAACTGAATGTGCCTTATTATCCTCCTTCAAACTAAAATGAGGGATTCGAAGAGAAAGTTTGTCTCTTAATAGAAAAAATCTTGGCTTAGGAAGAAACTTGGTACAGATGTCAGCAAGCTGATCTTGTGAACACACAAATTGCACTAAAATAGCATTGGCAAGAATCTTTTCTCTTGTATAATGGTAGTCAGTTTCCACGTGTTTGGTGCAAGCATGAAAATGGGGTTCTTGGCTAATGATATTATTGATATATTGTCACACCAAAGGATTGGTGAACAAGGTGAACAAGGCAGAACCAAACCTACATCAGTCAAAAGCCTGCAAATCCAAGTCATTTTTACAGCTATTGTTGCAAGAGATATGTGTTCTTCTTATGTTGATGAACGTGCCATTATTGGTTACTTCTTAGCACTACAACTAATAATGGAGTTGCCCAGAAAAATGCAAAATCCACTTGTGATCTTCTATCCAATGAGCAACCTGTCCAATCTACATCTGAGAATGTTGTAATACTGAGAGGTTTGGATAATTTAGAGAACCAGAGATCAAGATCCAAGGAGCCCATGAGATATCTTAGATCTTTTGACTGCTTGGAGATGTGATTGTCTAGGACTATGCATAAATTGGCACACAAGATTGACTGCAAATGAAAAATCTGGTCGAGTGCAAGTTAGATATTGAAGTCCACCAACACTACAAAATGAAGTGCATTAGCGAGGGTCAAATGCTGCTAGAAAGGGCATTTTGTCACAAATACTTATTTTCGACGGGAAAAAGCCCTCGCTGGGCTCCGTAAATTGTCCCATTGGAAATACTTTTGTTCCAACTAGCTGTTAGAATTAATTCATTTTCGATGCACATGACGCATCGTTAATAGTTACATTTATGTCAGAAATGAATTTACAAAATGGCAAACTTATTTTATTTTCGACATGGAAATGTGGTTGCAAATACTTATATAGTTGTCGAAATTACTTTCCAAATGACGACGTATGTTTTTTGCATGATTTTTTTCCAACCAAACAATTGTGTTAGAAAATTTATTTTCAACAGAATAATTTTTATTTATAAGAGTGCAGAATTATCACAATTACAGTTACCGACAATACGAGATTGTCAAAAATACATAACCGGCTTCACAGAAATAGGCACAAAAACATATTTGCAACAATCGATCGTTGTCGAAAATATGTACTTATGATGGTGATGCTTTATTGGTAATACATATTTGCAATGGCAAGCTTCGTCGGAAATACATATATTTTCAACAATGAAGCTTCGTCGAAAATATATATTTGCAACGGTGAAGTTTCATCGATAATATATATTTGCGATGCTTAAGTTCTATTAATATATATTTCTAAAGATGAAGTTTCATTGGAAATATATATTATTGACCATGTTTAGTTGTGAATTTTGTCATAACCAATATTTGGTTGAAAATAGGTATTTCCGATAGGAACGTCTTAGTTAGAGATGGTTTACAATAAAAAAAGTTATCTTATATTTATAATTAAGTTATATATTGGAATTAAAAACATGATAAAAATAGGTATATAATCATTACTAATAAATTAACCAAACCATTGTAATTATACATATACTAAAACCCAATAGATTGGTACTGTTCATTACAGTGTCCTTCCTGTTTTGCCCTTTGTTTTCTTCATGTTTTGGGTTTTTTGTTTTCGTTGTACAGTGGTTTACCGCATTTGCCCCCTTCTTGGTTTTGTTCTTGCATGTTGGTGATGCTTATCTATAAGAGCAACTTCAGCGTGTGAAACCTCCCCCCAGGCAATACACTATGCTATCCACCTGGTGAACAGTAACTGCCCCTTAATGAACAGTACTCTCCTTTTGCATCTCTACCGTTGCACTTTAATAGCCCTAGCAATAGGCAATAAAATATTAGTATTTTTTTTTATTTATAAAATAATACAAAATAATTTTAATTGTAATTTTGGATAAGATTTTTAATTGTTCTCGTTGCGCCACTTGTCATAAAATCCGAAAAGACAATTATTGGGGATGGATTTCCGATATGATTTTTAATCGTACTCGTTGCGCCACGTGTCATTATCCGAAAATACAATTATTCATGATGGATTTCTGATAAGATTATTAACCAATCACGTCGTGTCACGTGTCATAATCTGTTTACAATCTTTGAGGATAGATTTCCATCAGATTTTTAACGAATGATGGCATGCCACGTGTCATTATCCGAAAATACAATTATTGGTGATGGATTTCTGATAAGATTATTAACCAATCACGTCGCGCCATGTGTCATAATCTGCTTACAATCTTTGAGGATAGATTTCCATCAGATTTTTAACTAATAACGACATGCCACGTGGCATTATCTACAACCTAATCCTTTCTGAATCCTCCATATAATCCACCATCCATCCTCACAAATCTCACACCAATTTTCTCAAGATCTTTATAGTTTATGCTTCCTTCTTCACAAAAATCTCTATTATTATTCATAGTTTCTACTTCTTTCTTACAATGTCTTCTTCTTCCTCAAGGATGATGTGGGAACTTGATCAGGAAGAGGAAGAATTGGTTAACCAATCAAAAGGAATGTTCAATCTCCAAGTGACAAAAAATGAGAGGGAAGAGGATGAGGAGCATAGAAGGAGAGATGACGAAGCAAGAGTGGGCAGAGCCTTACATTCCCGTCAAGTCATCCAAGTTGTGGCTCAGATCTGCAAGCCTAGCCGTTCAGGAAACCTTGATAGAAGCAGGCAACAACGAGGTACGGAACTCTTGGACGATTATTTTGTCCGTAATAGTGCATTCCCTGATACGTACTTTAGACGTCGTTTTAGAATGGAACGACATTTGTTCAACAAAATCATGATTGCTATTTGCAACCATGATTCTTACTTTGTGCAAAAGAATGATGCTTTTGGTGCTATGGGTTTCCTTCCTCAGCAAAAAATTACTGCTACCTTGCGGATGCTTGCATATGGAGCATCTGCAGACCAAGTGGTTGAGATAACGAGGATGGGGAAATCAACCATTCTTAAGTCCCTGATGAGGTTTTGCGGAGCAATCGAATCCATCTACACAACAGAGTACCTCCAGAAACCTACAAACATGGACTTGCAAAGGCTTCTGAAGAAGGCCGAGATGCGTGGTTTTCTTGGGATGATTGGAAGCATTGGTTGTATGCACTGGACGTGGAAAAACTGTCCAAGTGCTTGGCAAGGCTTATGGGGACAGAAAAATGAGCAAAAAGGTATCATTTTGGAGGCGGTGGCATCTTTTGATACATGGATTTAGCATGCCTTTTTCGGGGTTCCGGGAGCTCAAAATGACCTCAACGTCCTTGCCCAATCTCCAGTGTTCAACGATGTCCTGCAAGGAAAGGCACCAAAAGTCATGTATAAGGTCAACGGACGTATGTACGACAGGCCATACTACCTAGCTAACGACATTTACCCAAGGTGGTCAACATTTGTCAAAACAGTGCCATGTCCGCGAAGTGCAAAGGAAAAACACTTTGCAAGCTGTCAAGAGGGGTGCAGGAAGGATGTGGAGCGTTGTTTCGGTATTCTCCAAGCTCGCTGGGCGATCGTCAGGGGTGCTGCTAGATTGTTTGATGTAGAGTCGCTTCGATCCATCATGATGACGTGCATCATTCTTCACAACATGATTGTGGAAGATAAGTACGATTATGAAGTCGTTGATGAATATGAGCCAGACACGATGAACAATTCAAGAACACGTATATATTGTGCTCATGACGCCACCGATGAGCCCGTGCAACATGAGCCATTACAAAGGGATGGACATTACAATGAAAGGGTCATTCAACGATATACTGCATTTCAAATGCTAGACATGCACAACGCTCGGCAAAATGACTTGATAGAGCACCAGCGGGCATTGAAACAAGTTGAAGATAATTAAGTTCATTTAGTGGGTTTTTTATTATTTGGTATGTTTATGTAATTTTATTTGGTGTGTTTTATTATTTGGTATGTTTATGTAATTTTTTTAGTTTAGCTTTAGTGAGTTTTTTATTATTCGGTATGCTTATGTAATTTTATTTGGTGTGTTTTTGTCATTTGAATAAATATTCTCTTAGTATAAATAACTTACCAAATTCATTTTAATAAATATTCAATAAACTGGAAACAACATAAAGTACTATATTCAATAAATAATAAATTACAACCCAAAGTGATTGGAAAATTATGGGCTCCGATTACAAAAACTACTCTATTCATCATCACTTAACCAATTTGTGGTGCTAGGATGATCTTCTCTTGTGGTGCTAGCATCATCTTGTCTTGCTCTCGCTTCTCTTGCACGCCTCTTTCGCACCACGTCTGCTTTCTTTGACTTCCAAAAAAATTTAGAATTTGGAGACTTCCCTTCTAAAGGCGTGTTCATAATCTCATGATCTCATTGAGCCCGTCTTTCTTCTCTAACATGTCCCTTTCTTGCCTAAGTAGCTCTCTTTCTCTCATTAGCCTGAAATTCTCTCTCAATAGTTGCAGCTTTTGCGTCCTCTCTAGCCTTATCAGCCTCATATTTTGCCATTTCCCTCGCCAAAGTCAATTCACCTTGGCGAGCAAGTTCTTCCATGAACTTTGCATAATCATTCTTGGAAGCACTCCCTTTTCTCTTGGAAGCCTTCTAACCTTGAGGCCTAATTGGATAACGGGTCAAACCCGACGCTTGTTCATGGAGGGGCATTTCGGGCACTTCTTCTACATCATCTTCATGAACATGCGAGCCATGATTGGGTGTAGAGTGTAGAGGGGTGGCACAACTCTAAATTTAGGACAATCTTTGACAATATTCCAACATTCCCACCGGTTGAATGATTTATTTTTGCCTTTGGTTTTGGCACCGTACCAAGCTTGTGCTTGAAGTTCCTACACAATGCGGGAGAAGAAATAATTATAATGAAAATAGGTAACAAATAAATAGTACAAACAAATAATTATAATGTAAGTAGGTAACAAATAAATAATACAAACAAATAATTATAATGTAAATTTGGGTATAGTACAAATAAATAAATAATATATTGTTATCTGATCCAAGTAAATTTTCTCACTTCGAATATTAGTGCTAGCTTGTGCCAAGACGTCTCTCCACGTACTAAACGATTGACTAAGTAATTTCCAACGACTGGACATCAATTCTTTGGTTCATTTCCCACCAATTTTCTCAAGATAATTGGTATGAATAAGACTCCACATTTCTCGCAACTGCATCTCATTTGTGCCTATCTAGACTCTAGGGTTTAGGTTTCAACTGATATGGAATAAAAAAAAATAAAAAATGTGACAAAGATGTTGTGGCAAGATAAAAAAAAAAAATATTAAAAAATGTGAATGGCATAATAAACAATAACAATTTATACCGGCCACATGGTTTGTGGCATGACAAACAATAAAAATTTAAAAATTTATAAAAGGCAAAAACAAAATATTAAAAAATGTGATAAAAATGCCGGTGGCAAGAGAAAAAAGTATTTAACAATGTGAGAATTGGCACAACAAACAATAAAATTCATGTATCATTGCTCTTCTTTCCCGACTTTTCATTATTGACTATTTGCAAATAGTTTTTCTCAATAAATAATGAAAAAATGTGTCTCTGCTTTTTGTGAAAAAGGGAAATGGTGTGTTGTGAGTGATTGAATAATATTTACATTGCAATTTATAAAGTTAGCATGAATTGTAGTCAAGTTAATTGTAAATAATTCAAAATGACAATATGATTGGTAACGCTTTGGCTATGGCAACCAACAATCTTTGATGTTGTGAAGATAACAATTTTAGTGTTTTTGGATTGAAAACCTTGATTAAGAATGCCAAACCAACAAATTTATTGAAAAATTACAAAATCTAAAAAATATGCAGATTCGAAAATGTGTAAAATTGTGATTAAATAATGTTGCCTACTCTGTGTGAATACTTATTTTAGTAACACTTACAATGTTATCTTTTGTGGTAAAAGTTTTGGTTTGTTTCCTTTTTTTATTTTGTAAATCCTTTGTCTACAGTGTCAAACGGTTCAATTTTGTAGTTAAGTATCTGAGTAAATTGTTATGATGGTTGGATTTGGTGTAATATACCTTAATGTTTTCAAATAAAAGGATGGCTGATTATCCGTGACTTCTTGACATAGATCAATAGTTTAATTTAAGCTATAATGTTTTCAAATAAAAGGATGGCTGATTATCCGTGACTTCTTGAGATAGATCAATAGTTTAATTTAAGCTATAACTAAGTATGTGACTATATCATTCAAGTGGTTAAATTGGCTGCAATAGAAGTTAATTTCTTTTGATAAAACTAGAAACAACTATTCATGTTTGACATCTTCGTATGAACTAATGTTTTGATTTGTCCTATAACTCATAAGTCAATGTTTGTTCATTGCTTCCCTCTAATTTTTTTTTCCAGTTCAATGATCAATCATTTGCTTCTGACATGAAAATTATGTTTTATGTTTGATTAAATTGTGAATGTATACGTTTATTCATGTTATATGCTTCTGATGATCCAAATTGTTTTATTTGCAGTGACTGCTTCAAGGAAAATGTGCTCTTATGGGATATTCTATGTTCAAGTAATTATACAAATGAAGCACTGGGATGACTGTCAATGGGGAATAGTAGACTAGCCATTTTTGTAAATCAATGATAAGACATTTGACAATGTCTTTTTCTATAAGTTACATAAACTTAGACAGCTTTGTAAAAATATTTGCTCCATTTTCTACTTAATGTTTATCTTAGTCCTTGCTTATTTATATGTTAAAAATATAATCTATAGTTATATTTTCGCTCCCACAACAATGTGCGGCTAAAATTTACTAGTAAATTTCTAAACATCCAAACGAAGTTACACATAAAATTATTAAAAAAAGGCTTCAATGTCAAAGTGGTTCCCATGTTATATCCATACGGCCAATTTAGTCCTTGTGTTTTCAATTTGGCTAATTTAGTCCTTGTGTTTGTCTATGTTAGTCAATTAAGGACATTTCATTTAATTCCTTTTAAAAAAAAATCATAAGAAAAATTGTATGAGATATAATTACATTTTCTCTTTACAAAAAAATGAAAATCAATGAGAAATAACACATATAAGAGATAAAATTTCCAATATGAAAAATGATTAAGGTTGTTGACACACCCCGACCGAGATTGGAGCGTGCTGGCCGTCACACGAAGGTGACGAAGCCATGTGCACGTGCGGAAGCTAATAAAGTAGTAATATAAAAGTACGATTAATTAAAAACTAGCGTACAAAGTACTAAAACAAGTGCTAGCGTAAGTGAGATACAAATTCAGAGCAAGACTACAGCAGTCCAAAAGAAAAAGTGCAACATAAGTACACCCGAAGGTGACCCTACAATGGTGAGTGTCTGTCAGAAACGCCGGAAAAGCCCTCTGGGAAACCACCGAAACTGCTAAGCAACTAGAACCTGGAGGGGCGCAAAACAAAAGCGTGAGTGGGCAAAAACAAATCTTTTCTAAAACCATTTAGTAAAATACTTTCTAACCCCTCGCCGTAAAACCTGTATACTTCCCAGAAAATAAACATATATACGTATGTATAAATATGCCAAACATGCTCAAGGGTATGCCAATCATGCTCAAGAATGTGCCATGTCAAGCCTCATAATGAAATGCAAGTGCTCAGGTATAAATCACATCAATAGCATAACATCTGGCAGCCGGAGTCACCTAACGTGACCTGTACGGCTGCATATAGAGCTCAAATCTCAAAACTCAATAACTGAACCTGCCCACGAGTCGGAACCACCTAAAGTGGTCTGTATGACAGGCCTGGGTGTAACATATATGTACGCTCTAGTGCTACGATCACGTGAAGGCTGTGCGAATAATCGCGGGTCACCTACGAGTCGGAACCACCTAAAGTGGTCTGTACGACAGGACTGTGCACCTAACTTGGATCCAAGCTGAGCGTGTGGTGCGGGAGGTGAACATCACGTGAAGGACTGTGCCCTACTCTGGGCGGGAGCACTAACACCGGGGGTGCAGGTTATGAGCTCTCTAAGCATCCCAGACTACTACTGAATATAAACATGCATACCACTTACCTGGCACTTACCTGTGCGTCCACAGCACCCAATATGCATATATAAATGTATGCCACTACTAATGCATGTGATGATGCATAAACAATAATAATATGGTGCATGGCATAACATAAATAACCCTTTTTAATCAATTTCTGGGAATATAAATGTATACAGGTATATACGGAAAACAAAAGCCCACTCACTGATAAGTGGAAGGGTCGTAGCCCCCCTGCCTCGAGTGCGAATGCTTGTCCTCGGGGTACGTGTCACCTATATGCGAAATAACTATAAAAACGTCAATTTAAAAGCACATAATCAACTTCTCGTAATAACTTCTCATACATTGCTCAAAATGCACAAATGAATATACCAATGTGCTCTACACAACCTCAGGATCACAACCATATTTTTAGAAAAAATTTCCTCCGCCGCACGCGCCCCCACGCGCCGGCCAAGGCACGGCCACACGCAGGCACGTGCGGCGCACACGGACAGCGTCAACTGACGCCGTGAGGAATATTCCGTTATTTCTAACGGATTCCGTCAACGGCGTCAGGAATATTCCGTCAACTCTGACGGAATATTCCGTCACCTTCTCCGTTCAGTCTCCGGTGCCGTCGCCGGCGTCGGGAAACTGGGAAACCTGCAACTCGAGTTTTCTCACTCGTTTCTCAACCGTTTTTCGTGATTTTTGAACCAAAATGAAGCCCTAGACTAGTAGAACACGTCCATACAAGTTTTAAGGGCTAAAAATCACGGGATCATACCTGTCCACACAAATCAAAACCGGCCAACTTCGAACCAGGCCTTCCCGACGTCCAATCCGTCCAACTAAGTACTCTGAGACTCCTTGTCACACCACCAAGCTACCTACGACCTTAAAAATCCCAAAAACAAGCTAGATTAAGTTTGCATGAATAGTGCTCGAAACTGCCATCGTCGAATTAACGTGAAAACGATGTATTTCTCACCTGAAAATGGTATGGCTGCACTCGCACGAGCTTCACGAGTTCGAAGGTGTCCTTAGTTTCCTCGATCTGTGATGGTTTGAGGGGTTTTGGGTTTGTCCGTACAAGTTTGAAGGAAGAGGAAGAAGAAATGGGAGTACGGGAGAGAGAGAGAGACAGGGAGAAGACAGAGGGTGAGGGAGAGTGAGACAGTGTGTGTGTGTGTGGCCCAGTACCTGCCAACACCACACCAAGTAACCAAAAACATAACGAAACGAACTAGGGGTAAAATTGTAATTTCACACGTGCGTTTCGATATTTCCGGGACGGGATGTCACAGTTGTGACATAGAAAAGAGAGGGAGTAATGTTAGGGAGGAGGTTAGGGAGTTGGGAGGAAAATTTTTCTTTTAATTTTTAATTTTATTTCATTTTTAAATGTTTTAAATCAAATAAGTAATTTTATAAATAAATTTATAAAAAAAAATGTGACATCCCACATCGCCCAGGGGAGTGATCCTTAAATTTATATTCCCATCCCTACCTAGCACGAGGCCTTTTGGGAGCTCACTGGCTTCGGGTTCCGTAGGAACTCCGAAGTTAAGCGAGAAGAGGGCTAGAGCAATCCCATGATGGGTGACCCACTGGGAAGTTGCTCGTGAGTTCCCAAAAACAAAACCGTGAGGGAATGGTAAGCCCAAAGCGGACAATATCGTGCTACGGTGGTGGAGCGGGCCCGGGAAGTGATACACCCCGGATCGGGATGTGACAAAAAATATAGAAATTAGACGAATATGACCTTAATTGGCTAATGAAGATAAACACAAGGACCAAATTGGCCAAATTGAAAACCCATGAAATAAATTGACTCAATGACTAAAACACAAGGACCATTTTAACATTTAAGCCATTAAAAAGGAACAAAGACAACACTTAAACTGAAAAAAAAAAAAAAAAAAATAACACCTGTGAATAAAACTAAACAAGTTCAGAGATTTTGTAATATCAAAATAAAAGTGATGATAAACTAATCATCTTCTTGTTGAGCATCTGACCAACTTTCAAAATTCTTGACAATAAACAATAAAGAGAGCACTTAAGTAAACAAATAATATATTATTCTACAATAAGACAAATAATAAAAAATGAAATCAAACAATTAACCATAGAAGCAAATGGTCCTGAGCGTGCATAATTATTTGAGTTGTTTGGCATCAATCATTCAACTAATTCTTGCAAAGAATTTAGTTTATCTGTTAAAGTGTTAACTTTGTCCTTCAATTGCTCATGGCTTTCTTCACATTCTAAGCACATACGCTTATTACAACTTTGGCTATTTGAGGGATATGCATCTTTGATGTTAAAGCCAACAACTACACCAAGAAGACGACCGTGACTTGACTGATGAATCACCTCCTTGTATATGACCCCATTATGCAAAGGCAAGAAACTTATTTGGAGAAATAGGCAAAATAAAATGAAAGAACGTAACATGAAAGCCGAAAGGCAATGAAAACACAGAAAATTGGAAGAACGTAAGTCAAAATAAAGCCCATTAGACCATCTCCAAAAGAGATATAAAAAATGTCACAAAGATATAAAATAGTAACAAATGATATACCATTTTCTTCAACTGAGATGTCAAAGCTGACATGGAAAATAAAGCTAAGCTGACATGGACAAAAAGATGTCAAATTTGAAGCTGCCTTTCACAAAGATATAAAATAGTAACAAATGATATACCATTTTCTTCAACTGAGATGTCAAAGCTGACATGGAAAATAAAGCTAAGCTGACATGGACAAAAAGATGTCAAATTTGAAGCTGCCTTTAAATATGATTTTTGCTATTTCCAAAGGCATTCCACTTACCTTAAATGCCAGCATATTTAAGTATTATTTTATTATTTTTAAACCAATAGCAACACAACTTTTATTATTTTTGTTTAAAAAAATATATAAATGAAGCAATAAATTTTGGCATATCTGGTGGGCATGTCAAATTGCCAAGTCAACCATCAAATTAAAATTTGATTTTTTGAATTTGACATCTCATTTAGAGATGCTCCTAGATGCAGTGCTTTAGTGGCAGAAAGCCAAACCCCTTATTGGCAAATCCTAGCAGCCATGAAAAACTGAAATTCAATATAGATGATAATACTAATCCTTTTAAATTGAATATAGATGCTAGTATTGATCCTTTCACGACAATTACATACTAATACAAATCCTATTCTTTAAATTTCATACCTCCAAAATAAAAGAAAACACTGAGAATTTTTTTGCGAATTCCCAACGCAAAATTGGCACAAGAAGGGGAGTCCATAGTCACAAAATTTATAATACTTAAAAAGAAATCGTAGGAAACTATACGAAATACACTAAGAAGATGATGTGAGGTTACCTGTATGCTTTCGTCTGAACTCCGAATATTAAATATATAGTTTTTTTTTGTTGCCTGCTTTGAAGGTTGCAAGCGTTAATACAAAGATTGGAGTAGATATAGCCCTAATCTAATCCAGAGCGCCATATCTTATTTAGTTTTCTCCCTTTTCTAGCTATGAGCGCGATTTGTTGTTTTTAGTTTTTGAACAAACGAAATTATCTATATTAAAGAAAAAAAAGGTGAACTTAACTCACAATGAGTTAGCAATAATATGGTAATATAAGGATAGCAAAACCCAATTTATTTTGGGAAACAACCAAACCCCTTAAATTCCACAAAAATTGCGGTTTGGCAATTATGGGAAAAAGGGAGGGAAGCAAAACCCTTATTTATTTGGGAAAAAAGAAAAGCCAAACTCCTTAAATTCCACGAAACCCTTTTTTTTGGTTGGAAATATACAAAGAAAAATAATGTTCCATACAATTCATTTGGAGAAAAGAGTCAAAACACTAAACCATAACTATTAGAAGAAATTATCATTCAAACTCCACAAAATTAATTTCTATAATTCAACCATCAAATTTATTTATATATGCTCTCAGATTGTATATGGCAAAAATCATGAAAAAAAAGTTTGGAAATTAAGTAACATGACGAAATCCTTTGACAGTTACAAACGAAAAATCAAGACTTAACGGTTGTTTTAGCTTCGATTTTGATAATTTTTTACAACTATACTCCTAGACCCTAGAATAATAAATGAGCGAATCCGATCATCAATTTAATATATTTACATTAATGGATACCACAAAATCTTACGATCTACTTAATGAAAGTATAAAATAAACTTTAAGTATTTGTTGAATTTATTGACGGGATACACATTCTATGAAACTAGTTTCAACGATCCAATCGTTAAACTAGTTTGTATATACTTGAGATCGTATATGCCAAAAATCACAAAAAACAAACATTTGAAGATTAAGTAACGTGACGAAATCCTTTGACGGTACAAACGAAAAATCACGATTTAACGGCTCTTTTAGCTCCAATTTTGATGATTTTTTACAACTACACTCCTCGACCCTAGAAAATACAATGAGAGGACTCGATCATGAATTTAAAATATGTACACTATAAAATAAACTATAAGTGTTTGTTGAATATATTTTTTCATATGAAACTAGGACCCAACTGTGAAACTAGTTTGTATATACTCTGAGATCGTATACACTTAAAATCACAAAAAACAAACGTGCCGAATAGATGAAACCCCTGAGATAGAAGCATGTCGAGGCAAAGTCTTGATGGGACTCTACTTGTTTGGCATCTCCTTGATTATCCTCTTATCCTTTAATGGTCAAAACTTCATCTCCAACCAATCTCGACCTTTTTTTACTCCAACTAGGATTCTGAATTTGATCTCGTTATAAGACTCATTCATCTTTATCTAATTAAGCAGGCGTTATGATCCTTGGACAATTCATATTTATCCAAGGCTTGATCTCTCGGCAATTTCTCGTGTAGGACTTGACCGAGCCCCAACTAATAGCTTCCAAAGTCTCTTCTTCATAAGGGCTTGATTACAACGGCCCTATTTATGGGCTGAAGGCCATTGGCCTGAAGATGTTCATTGGGGCAAGGTTCGCGATTCTCAAGTCAGCCCTCCTCGACCCATACTGTCATTATAGGCCCAAACACGTCCAGATCGGTGTTTTGAAGCCGTTGTCTTTCATGTTTCAGTACATTGGTAAGATGGGGAATTAGGGAAAGACTAACATGCAGTGACACTGTTGCTCGAGGATGCCCTCATGGCTCGAGGATATTTCGAGGATGAGGAGCATAATGTGAACCCTAAACATTCGCCTAAACATATAATAGGAAGTATACC
Organism: Pyrus communis; assembly: GCF_963583255.1. Lineage (NCBI taxonomy): Eukaryota > Viridiplantae > Streptophyta > Magnoliopsida > Rosales > Rosaceae > Pyrus > Pyrus communis. The sequence goes on from NC_084804.1 coordinate 27,029,070, forward strand.
GTAGTTCCATTGGTTGTTTAAGAAAGTTAGAACAAAGAAGGAAATAGGAGTAAATAGGTAGATCACCAAGTAGCGTAGACAGGCCGAAGAGTTTAATCCCGAAAACTACGTGAATCAAACTTTTAAAATCAAATTTCAAACACATGAATACTCAAACTTATAAGAATATTCAACAATTCACAACTTGTGCCTTGTTGAATTTTTGGCCCAACACTCCATGAGTTAAGACTAATTGTACTACACTTCAAGATGTAAATAGTTATAGGTAAAATATGTTGATTTGCCATCCGACAATTATACAAGCCCGAAAGTGCAAATAGAACGACTACACACCTCGTTTTATTTTGAATAACAAACCGCCAAGGGTTAAGCAAGAACAGATGAAGAATCGGAGGATGATTAACTTCACTGCTGCGCCTCAGCTTGAGGCTTGGATGCTTCTTTAATCTCATCTGTCCCGTCATCCTATAACACATGCAACCAAATGACTCATAAATAATCAGCATTGAAAGAAATAAATTGAAGTACAGAAGCATGCATCTGTAGCTGTAGACAGATTGATAAACAGGGACCAACCTGCATATCCGAAGTCCACAATGTGAGATTATCACGAAGAAGTTGCATTATCAAAGTGCTATCCTTGTATGAATCCTCTCCCAGTGTATCCAGCTCTGCAATGGCTTCATCAAAAGCCTGGTTGAATCACAGAAACAAAAACAAGAAAATAATTAGAAACCATGATGACAAATAAAGTAAATATATAGGACAGAATATATAACCAATAGTTCAACAAGAAAAACATATATAATCGAAAGAAGCAAAATCTTGAACATGAAAAGTCAATAAAGATGCACAATAACTCTGATGCAACAAATTAGTATGCAATAAAGAAGAATAATCAAATAAAAAATGGAATAAAAATCAAGCACTCCAAAATCCTTATTATCTACACATGAGGCTTCAAGCATTCCTTACAGACAACATACGATAAACATCAGCCCAACTAATTATAAGCATGCTTGTATGGATTGAAGAAGCTACGTCTACCTAAAGGATCTTAAATTTGAGAAATTTGTAACTAAATTACAAACTACAATCAAATAGAACGCATGCTATCAATCTTTAAAGTTCAACCTAATATTGTTTTTCAGTCAGCATCACAAGTTTATCTGCAACTATAAAAGATGAGAGGTAAAAAAAATTGAATTCTGAGTTGGTTGGTTGCATGCAAGAATATAGAGCTGCAAACTTATGAGCTATGAGAAGGAAAGATTGAGCCTTATCCTTTTTGCGAAACATTTACTTTTCTGAAAGAACAAGCCAAGTTTCGTTCTGTCCCAAATATCTAATACAACCTTAATTGATTGGGAAAATATAAATATACTGAGAGGGTCAAACAGATCAGAAAGAAGTAGGCTTATGGGCATTTCTGAGTAAATTTCCTCACCTGCTTGGCAAGACTGCAAGCCCGGTCAGGAGAATTTAGAATCTCGTAGTAAAACACAGAGAAGTTCAAAGCCAATCCTAAACGGATGGGATGAGTCGGGGCCAGCTCAGAGGTTGCAATATCCTGAGAACAGAGGAAATATCATATCAACAAATGAACAGAATTAATTAAAAATGTAGGAACCTCAAAGCATGACTATCACATAAACATATATCTCAAATCGCGAATTAACTGGAAGAGATAGACTTCTACAGTTAGCCATTATTAAAACCATTTTGAAATATCACTAAAATTTCCATAAATCCCAAAATATTATACCCATAGTCTTATACGAACATATGCCCATAATCATATAACATGTAATGGTGAAAAGAACCATGATCAGATTTACAACAGAAAACCGTTACCAAATCTGATCTTAATTTTGTAGGAATAATTTGCCAATCAAACAATTAATGCCAAAGAATCATGGACATTCAAAAATTCCATCAACGATCTTCCTCAACCATAACAAAAATAAAGCCTCAAGAACCTATTTTCTTTGCCAAAGTCCAACTAAGCAAAAAAAAATGATGAACATTTAAACCAATACATTCACAAGTACCAATCAAAAAGCGAAATACAGGAGCACAAAAAGTTCAAACAAGCAATGAAACATTGCAGATCATTTCTAAATTCAAAAAGAACCGCAATGAAGAACGTTCCAATTAAAGAAAAAAAAAACCCTCAACCGGAAATTGGATGAAATAAAATAAAAAATAAAAAATAAAAAATAAAAACCAAACCTGAGCTGACTTATAGGAATTGAGGGTGTTCTCAGCCGCCTCCTTGCGCTCATCTCCAGTTTTGAACTCGGCCAAATACCTATGGTAATCTCCCTTCATCTTCAAATAAAACACCTTGGACTCTCCAACGTTGGCCGCAGGAACAAGCTTGGATTCGAGAACCTTGAGAATCCCACCGCAGATGTTGGAGAGCTCGTTCTCGATCCGAGCCCTGTACTCCTTGATAGTGGCGACGTGGTCGCTGTTGCCGCGGCTCTCCTCCTTCTGCTCGATGGAGGAGACGATGCGCCACGAGGCACGGCGGGCACCGATCACGTTCTTGTAGGCGACGGAGAGGAGGTTGCGCTCTTCGACGGTGGGCTCTTCGCCTTCGGGGAGGGAGGAGACGACCTTCTCCATGAACTCAACCATCTCCTCGTATCGCTCGGCTTGCTCGGCGAGCTTGGCGACGTACACGTTCTCTTCGCGTGGGGATGAAGCTGCCATTGGGATCAATTGTAAATCGGATTCAGAGAAATTGGGAATTGATTGGAATTTGGGATTTGGGGATTTCAAATGAAAGGGGAAGAGAGAGGGAATGTCAGGGCAAGGTACACGAGACTCGATTATATAGACGGTGATTTGTGGATTTAGTCCTTAACTTATTATCTACACCTAAACTATTTTTGACTATTTTTTCAAAAAAATGACTCCTAAAACTAATAAAATCTATCAATTACACAACTCAATACTACGATCTGGTGATATTCATTTTTACTTGTAAGTGAGGCGTCTTAGGTTCGATTCTTGTAGATAATAAATTCGATACTAAATTAGGTTACCTATTATGTGGCATAATCGAACTCCTCATTCCCCTTAGTGTAAAATATAAAATAATAACTTATCAATTACATATCTAATATTAAATTCGTAATTATTCAATTCAATTTAAATAAACTTAAGTCACGTAACTTGATGCAATATACTTTATATATATTAGTATATGCCCGCACACAAAATGTTGGTGAATTTATTTATTTATTTTATATATTTTTTTTAAATAGAGGAATAGAGGAAGAGAGAACGTGGGAGTGGAAGAAAACGAGTCGGTTGATTTCAGACAGTTCGCTAGTGGCTGCCAAGATTGGACATTTCCTCCATAATAAACGCAGGGGGAAAGATGGTTTTTTAGCTTTGAAGCTTGATCTCAATAAAGCTTATGACCAAGTGGAGTGGGCATTTTTGGAGGCTATGATGGTTAAATTGGGGTTTGCTAGGGAATGGGTTAAGGTGATTATGACCTGTGTGACTTCAGTCTCTTATTCGTTTTTGATAAATGGTAAGCCGAGAGGATATGCTATTCCGTCGAGAGGTCTATGGCAAGGGGACCCTATATCTCCATATTTTTTTCTCCTATGTGTGGAGGGTCTCTCGGCACTTATTACAAAATAGGAACGGAATGGCAAGTTGAGTGGTATTCAGATTTGTGATGGGGCACCGAACATTCACTACTTGCTCTTTGCAGACGATAGATTTCTGTTTGGCAAGGCTAATATTGAGGAGTGTTCCGTGTTCAACGAATCTTGGATATTTATTCCCAAGCTTTGGGGCATGGCTTTTAGCGTCAATGTGGAGTTCTATGAACAACGAGCAGCATGGCTTTTAGCGTCAATGTGGGGTTGTATGAACAACGAATGCTAGACGTTGGTGGAGAGGCATGAAAGGTATTTGGGTCTCCCTATGTTTGTTGGCAAAAATAAGAAGCAAACCTTTTCTTTTATTAAGGAGAGGGTGATTAGACGGCTCAACGGTTGGAAAGGGAAGATCCTAAGAGCATTCCCACCGTTGGGTTTGGCTCGGGGGACAGGCACGAAAACAAGGGCCCGAGGCCCGGTGGGAGGGCTCCAGCGTGGGCTAGCCCGATGGAAGGTGGAGGCCCGAGCTCCGGGCCTGTGGGGGATTGCCAGCCCGAGAGCCCGAGGTGGGCGTGACGTCAGGCTGATGCCAGGGTGGCGTCAGCGCAATATTTAATTTTTTTTGTGTCAGGTGCGTGCACCCCACCCGCGCATGGGGGCGCGTCGCCGACACAAAAATCAGAAGAAAAAAAAAAAAAGCTGTCAGTTACAGTTGGGAAACCACGTGGCATCCCACGGTGCGTTAGATCTCAACGGTCACTTAATTTGGACCGTTCGATCTCAACGGTAAAAAAAAAAAATTAAGTCAGATTTAATATCCACCGTTCGATCTGAGATCAACGGTGGATATTAAAATGCTTTATAAATAAAAAAATAAATGAAAAAATAGTTTTAAAAATCTGAAAAGTTACCGTTGTGACACGTGGCACAATCTGGAGTGTTGGAATTCAAATTTTTTTATATTCAACAGCAGAGATTAATTAATTGAATAAAAATTTAAAAAAAAATTGTAAAAAATTCAAAAAAATTCAAAAAAATATCTGAAAAATTTGAAAAAAATTGTAAAAAAAATTGTTTTTACTTTTCTATAAATACCTTCTCATTATCATCTACCTTACACAACAATTTCATATTTTCGCAACTACTTTCAATCACATTCCTTTCTTTGTCTCAAAGTTTGAATCCATTTTTTTCAACAAAATGACCACTGGTGCAGGTACGAATTGGTCGCTTATTGAAGATGTTGCGTTGTGTACTAGCTGGGTTGAAGTTACTCATAGTTCGCTTACGAGTAATGAGATGCAGTTGCGAGAGATGTGGAGTCTTATTCATACCAATTTTCTTGAGAATATTGGTGGGAAAAGAACCAAAGAATCGATGTCCAGTCGTTGGAAATTACTTAGCCAATCGTTTAGTACGTGGAGAGACACCTTGGCACAAGCTGGTAGTAATATTCGAAGTGGGGAAAATTACTCGGATCAGGTAACAATATATTATTTATTTGATACCCAAATTTACATTATAATTATTTGTTTGTATTATTTATTTGTTAACTACATAATTTATTATTTATTGTTTGTATTATTTATTTGTTATTTATTATTTATTATTTGTATTATTTATTTGTTACCTACATAATTTATTATTTATGGTTTGTATTATTTATTTGTTACCGACTTACATTATAATTATGTTGTTTGTATTATTTATTTGTTACTTATTTTCATTATAATTATTTATTTGTTACTTATTTTTATTGTGTAGGAACTTCAAGCACAAGCTTGGTACGCTGCCAAAACCAAAAGCAAAAATAAATCATTCAACCGGTGGGAATATTGGAATATTGTCAAAGATTGTCCTAAATTTAGAGTTGTGCCAGTCGGTCCAGAAGTGCACATGAACCTCAGCCCTCTACACTCTACACCTGATCATGTTCATGAAGATGATGCAGAAGAAGTGCCCGAAACGTCCTTCCCTGAACAAGCGTCGGGTTCGACCCGTTTTCCAATTAGGCCTCAAGGTAAGAAGGCTTCAAAGAGGAAATGGGGTGCTTCCAAGAATGATTATGCAAAGTTCATGGAAGAACTTACTCGCCAAGGTGAATTGACTTTGGCGAGGAAAATGGCGAAAGATGAGGCTGACAAGGCTAGAGAGGCAGCAAAAGCAGCAGCTGTTGAGAGAGAATTTTATGCTAATGAAAGAGAAAGAGAGCTACTTAGGCAAGAAAGGGAACATGTTAGAGAAGAAAGACGGGCTCAACAAGATCGTGAGATTATGAACATGTCTTTAGAAAGGCGTGCCAAATCCATGTATCAAAAGATGCCACTGCTCCAGAATGATACTTTTTGCTCATTTTCTGTCCCCGTAAGCACCTTGCCATGCACTTGGACAGTTTTTCCACGTCCAGTGCATACAATCAATGCTTCCAATCATCCCAGGAAAGCCACACATCTCCGCCTTCTTCAACAGCTGCTCCAAGTCCATGTGTGTAGGTTTGCAGAGGTACTCAGCGGTGTAGATAGATTCGATTGCTCCGCAAAACCTCATCAGGGACTCAAGAATGGTTGATTTCCCCATCCTCGTTATCTCATCCACTTGGTCTGCAGATGCTCCATATGCAAGCATCCGTAAGGCAGCAGTAATTTTTTGCTCAAGCAGTAGACCCATAGCACCAAAAGCATCTTTTTTTTGCACAAAATAAGAATCATGGTTGCAAACAGCAATCATGATTTTGTTGAACAAATGTCGTTCCATTCTAAAACGATGTCTAAAGTACGTATCAGGGAATGCACTATTAGGAACAAAATAATCATCCAAAAGTTCCATACCTCGTCGTTGCCTGCTTCTATCAAGGTTTCCGGAACGGCTGGGCCTGCATATATGAGCTGCAGCTTGGATGACTCGATGGGAATGTGAGGCTCTGCCCTTTCTTACTTTGTCATCTCTCATTTGACGCTCCTCATCCTCTTCCCTCTCATTTCTTACCCCCTGGTGATTGAACATTGCTTCTGATTCGTTAAACAATTCTTCCTCTTCCTGATTGAATTCCCACATCATCCTTGAGGAAGAAGAAGAAGACATTGAAAGAAAGAAACAGAAACTATGAATAATGATACATATTATTGTGAATAAGGAAGCAGAAACTATGAATAATGATAGAGATCTTGAGAATTTTGGTGTGAGATTTGTGAGGATGGATGGTGGATTATATAGAGGATTCAGAAAGGATTAGATTGTGCATAATGCCACGTGGCATGCCGTCATTCGTTACAAATCTGATGGAAATCTATCCTCAAAGATTGTGAACAGATTATGACACGTGGCATGCCGTCATTTGTTAAAAATCTGATGGAAATCTATCCTCAAAGATTGTGAACAGATTATGACACGTGGCGCGACGTGATTGGTTAATAATCTTATCAGAAATCCATCACCAATAATTGTATTATTTTGTATTATTTAATAATACTTCGGATAATGACACGTGGCGCAACGAGAACGATTAAAAATCTTATCCGATATTACAATTAAAATTATTTTGTATTATTTTATAAATAAAAAAAATACTAATATTTTATTGCCTATGCCAGGGCTATTGAAGTGTAATGGTGGAGATGCAAATTCTATTGCCAGGGCTATTTACTGTTCATTAAGGGCAGTTATTGTTCATTAGGTGGATTGAATAGTGCATTGCCAGGGGGAGGGCTCCAACGCTGGAGTTGCTCTAAGTAGTCGGATAGAGAACTCCTCATTAAGGTAGTTGCTCAAACTCTTTTAGCTTATGCAATGAATTGTTTCTTACTTCCGAAAACTTTTTGTGATGATCTACATCATTGATGGCTCAATTTTGGTGGGGGAGTGATTTGGCATTTGCACAACCGGGGTTTCTACACGGCTAAAAGTGGTTATAACGTTGCTCGGAAGCTTATGCAATCTCCCTCTCTTAGTGCTTCTACCTCAAAGTCTGATGGAAATTCATATACAAAGCTTTGGAAATCTGTTTGGAAGGAAAAAATACCTCCGAAGGTGAAAGTCTTTGTTTGGAAGGTTGGTCAAAGTATTCTCCCTACTAAAGTCAATCTTGCTAAAACAGGTGGGAGGTGGGGTGTGTGTTGTGTAATGGAGTTCCCGAAACGGAGGGTCAGGTGGTGGTTTGGTTTACATCTCCTTTTGGGCTGCGTTTGGTGAGCGTGCGGGACAATTCAATAAAGGAATGGTTGGTCTTGTTGATAGGAACATATTTATGTGACTTTGTTAGCTTATTTCCTTTCATTTAGTAAGTTAGTTTCTATTTATTATAGTGATTTAAGCTATTTTCGTGTGTTTGTAGGTTCAATTGGCTAAAGTGCCAAGAAAAAACTATTTGGAGCATTTTAGAGCAGTTTTAGGCTTGGAATGGATAGCACATGCATAGAGCAAGATGGATGGACGAATTTGAAGTTCAAAAAGGGCTAAGAATATGCTAAAGAGATGGATGAATTAATTCAAGACAAAGAAGATTTGGAGCTCAACAAAGAAAGAAGGAACATGAGCCAAAATACCTTATTTTGTCTTAGCCAATCCTAATCCTACACTACTTTAGTTCTAGCTACTAAGGGGATCCCTAATTATATTAGGACACCTAAAAATATGACTCTAGAAGGCCTAATCCTAATTCTACAAGGGTGCCTCACCTATTCCTTCTAGAATACCCATGCCTTGCCGTGCACTCCCTTTCCCTTTCCCTCTACCATGCCTTGCCATGCACTTCCTTTCCCTTTCCTTCTAGGATCTTGCCTCACCTTTCTTTCCCTTTTCCTCTTGGATTCTAATTTTAATTAGCCTTTTTCCTTATGGATTTGGATTGCAAATCCTTCTCAAAAATTAATTAGGGTTTCTCCCTTTAAATATATGTATTCTGCCGCAGAAAAAGGGACCAATCATCCATCTCTCACCACAATTCGCACCACCCATCCATCAGACACAATAACCCAATTTCAGAGACAAACATCTTTGTGCCGCAACTTTGCAAGGAAGGAGAGGATAGCTTGGAGTCGTACCTGCCATTCAAGACATTTTGGATTGTTGAAGCGTTTCTAGGTGTATTCAATCTTTTGTTTTCGATGTTTAAATTTAATTGTACTTGTTAAATTGCGAACATGAGGAGCTAAACTTATTTTAGATAGAGGATAATTCAAAGCCATGAACATATATGTGAGATGAATTGATTACATCCAGTTATTGTTTCATAAATCGTGAATGCAATTTGCTTAACTGCTTGATTGATAACTTATTCTTGTATGTTGATTGAGGGTGCACACTTAGTTTGCATGCATGAATTTGATGCTAAAATATAAGGGATTTTCACCTAATCGTTATGAACTTATATTTGCAAGTAGTGGAAGTCGCTAGTCACGATCGTGTTAAGTAAATTCTTGGCAGGAGTATCATGGTTTTCATAGTTTCGAATATCATGTCAATACTTATGATTTTCATAGAACCTAATAATCTTTGATATGTATCTATTATGTTGTTCATATAGACAACTTGATAAGAATAATTTGATTGCGTCGCTGAGTCCAATTCAATGAAATTAGGGAAATCTGAGAGTTAATTCATGCAGTTCACAATTAATTTGGGGCATTGTCATTCATGGTTTATTGGAATAATAATTGGAAATTGATTTGTATGTATATGTTTCATGTGTGGAGAAGAACCCTCTAGCTAGCCTATCACCCATCAATTCAACCCAAACTTGTATCAATTTACTTTGTTTCTGTAATTTGTTTGTTGAAGTTTTAAATTCGTCAACACCAATCCCCCCTTTAATATTTCGTGTTTACTTAGTTAGGACATGTTTAAATCTGTTTCTATTAGTGTTTTTGAGTTAAGTTAAGTTAGAATTTGTCCAAAGTCACCCTTTAGTTTCTGTTTTGAGTCAATTTGCTTGTTTTGTACTGTTTTGAGTCATTCTAGTTTGTTTTGAGTCAGTAGACTCTAGTTTTTTGTTTTTGAGTCTAGTTTAGTGTTTTAGAGTTTAAAATTGAGAGATTAGCATCCCTTCTAATCCTCGGCCTATAACGATCCTTACTTATTCATACTACAACTACATAAAAAGGGTTTAAGTTTGTGTGCTATTTTATATCACATCACTTGTTGGTGGACCAACACGAAGTTCACTTTGACACTTTCTGTATGCTTCTCTGGGCGGTGTGGCAGGAAAGAAATGCTAAGGTTTGGGAAGGAAAGCAAGGGTAGCCAATGGAGGTGGTTCAACGTGTTCTTAGTTGGCACTAGGCCTTCTAGATGGCAAACTCCAAGCCAAGGCTCCCTAAAAACCCGCTACAAACTAAATAGTTGTTGCCTTGGAAGGGATAGGTGAAGATTAAAGTGGATGGTGCTACACGGTTGGCGAATAATGTGGGTGGTGTGGGCGTGGTAATTGGGGACTGGAATGGGCAGTTTGTTGCAGCAGGGGCCTAGAAGAGAAAGGGGATTGGATCATTGCTACATATTGAGTTATTGGCAGTGATTGAGGGACATCGACTTGCACAACGCTTGGCGGTACATCAGGTTGTAGTAGAGAGTGACTCTACTCAGGCTCTGGCTACGATCAATATGTACTCTAGTGATGTTTCGGCGTTGAGGATGCTTACGGAGGATGTTGGGCAGGTTGCTGCTGTACTCTATCCCACTCAATTTGTGCATGTCCCTCGAACCTATAATGGGATAGCCTATAGATTAGCTCAGTTTGCTATTTCAATTGGCAATGAGGAAGTTTGGTTTGAGGATCTTCCTAACCTTATTCAGGACCTCCTTATCCAAGATTTGATGTAACATCTATTGGAATATTAATATATCGTCTTTTCTTCTTCTTCCATTTTTTTTTTCCTAAGAAAAACTAATAAAAGGATTCAAAACTTAAAGTTTTAATAAAAAAAACAATTTAATATCTATCATTTAATATTACAATCTAGTGGTATTCCTCTTCACTTGTAAGTGGGAGGTCTTAGATTCAATTCTCGCTAAAGGCGAATTTGAACCACATTATTATTAGCCCATTGTGAAGCTTAAACCACTCCCCCACCCCTTTAGTGTAATCAAAACCGTTTGTTAAAAAAAAAAAATTAATAACTTTATTTAATGCTAAGAGCAAGAAAGAAAAAAAAACAATCTCCTTGTATCCCTCGGTGAGCTTGGTGACGTACACGTTCTCTTCTCATGGGGATAAGGCTGCCATTAGGATCGATAGAAAATCAAATTCAGGGAAATTGGGGATGGATTGGAATTTGGGATTTCAAATGAAAGAGGAAGAGAGAGGGAAGGCAGGACATGGTATATGAGACTTGATTATATATGATAGGAGCATATTCATGCGACTTAAATGGCTTGTTCTCGTGCATTTACGTTATGTTTCTTTAGTTATTTTAGTCCTTTATGCTTCTTTTGTGTGTTTTCAGGTTCTAAGGGCTTAAGGAGCAAAGAAGTGCATTTTGGAGCCTTTTGGAGCACTTTTGGGCTAAGGATGGATAGCTTATGTTTGGAGCCAAGGTGTTGGACGAAATTGAGGCACTTTAGGACACAAAACAATGGCCCTAGCCCAATTACATAACCTTGCCGTGGCTTATCCCTTCTCCCCTTCCCTTGCCATGCAAACCACCCTATTTTAGGCCCATTCTATGTACTTAAACCCTAGCCCTTTAACCTTGCAGCCCTATTCTGATTTATTCACTTCCATATTCCTCTTTAATTCACATGCATTCATCATCATTCACACATATCAACCCTACATGCATTCACTCTTCATAATTCAACCACTATGTCGTGCACTCCCTTGCAATTCCAGCTTTCCCCCTTCATTATTGCAGCCACATATTCACCCACATGCACTCATCATCATCCAACCTAATTCACATGCTTTCCCAACAAATAATTCAGCCAACACATACACCCATCACCTAACACAAATCCTTGCCGTGCACACTCCCTTGCATTTCCAGGTTGTCCACAACTTTTCCTAGCTGTTTTGCACATGCATTCCCTTCATAAATCAGCCACATGCATTCCCCTTTGCATTTCCAGCTTTCCACCAACCTCCTAGCTGTCATATTCCCTCTTGTTCACCTATAAATAAACATCCATTGCAGCCACAAGGAGGGGGATTCATTCATTCAGCCATTCACACACCAACAACACAATTTGGAGCCGTGCAAACCATCCAATTCCCATTCACCACAGAAATTCATCCATTCACTCCATTCCACACATCCTTGCCGTGCCTTCATTCCAAATTCCAGCATATATACAAACCTTCCTTCACCATTCCACTAAACCTATCATTCTACATCATCCATAATCCCCAAAACTCACCTTAGACCTTATGCTGCAACAAAGAGGAAGAGAAGAGGGCCTAAACGTTCATACAATTCAAGTTTGAGTTGTTGGAATGTTTAGGTGTTTCTTTTCCTTTGATTTTAATGTTTAATTTAAATTCTCTTTGTTTTGTACGTATGAGGAACTAAACCCCCCTTGGCTAGGGGGGATTCGAAATATATGTTTATGCTTGCGATATAATTTGATTACTTCTAATTACGTTTCATAAGTTGTGAATTCAATTTACTTATCTATGTGATTTACACTTATTTATGTATGTTTATTGAGAGTGCACGCTTGATTTTCATGCATGAATATGACGCTAGAATATAAGTGAGTTTCACCTAATAGTTATGAAATTATATTCACAAGTAGTAAAGGTTGATGATCTCAATTGCGTTAAGTAAATTCTTGGCATAAGTTTCATGCAGTTCATAGTAACGAGTGCTTCGTCAATGCTTATGGTTTTCAAAGAACTTAATGATTCTTGCTTGTATCTCTATTATGCAATTCATATAGGGAACTTGTGGGGAATGTTTTGGGTTGTTGTATGCAATCATCCAATTCAATAACGTTAGGAAAATCTGAGGGTTAATTAGTGCAATTCACGATTAATCTGGGGCGTTGAGAATTCATGGTTTATTGAAAAGCAATTGGAAATCGTTTTATATGCAAGTATAACATGTGTGGAGATGAACCCCTTAGCTAGCTTCCCATCAATTCAATTCCATCAAATTCATATTTACATTCTGTTTTAAATTGCAATATGTGCATTTAGTTTAATTTCGTCAAAACCTAAATCCCCCTTTACTTTAATGCCCAATTTAGTTAGAAAGTGTCTTAGTTTGTGTTTATAAGTGTTTTGATTCAATTTATTACACAAATTCGTCCAAATTCACCAAAGTGCTCAAAACTGCCCAGAAAGTGTTTTTAAGGCAGTTTTGAGTGTTTTGGGTGATGTTTGAGTCTTTTGGTTTGTTTTAGTGTTTTAAGCGTTTAGTTTCGCATTCTTTGAGTCTAGTTTAGTGTTTTAAACTTTATTTTACGTTTTTGAGTCAGTTTCCAAGTGATTTGCAATCCCTCCTAATCCCCGGTTAAGAACGATCCCTACTTACATACTTACTACAATTTGACAAAAAGAGGGTTTAATTTGTGTGCGTATAATTCTCGCATCAATATACACGGTGATTTAGTCCCTAAACTATTTCTTTTTAAGAAAAATAAGTCCCCAAACTAATAAAATCTGCCAATTACTGTTGGAAATGTGCCCTAAAACCAATCATATGATGATACTTTACGGACATTTCACAAAGTTAAACTAATGTAGTTGAAATGTAAAGGGCAAAGATTATTGTTTGAGCCGTCTCATATAAATGTTATATGTGATAGGAGCATATTCATGCGACTTAAATGGCTTGTTCTCGTACATTTACGTTATGTTTCTTTAGTTATTTGAGTCCTTTATGCTTCTTTTGTGTGTTTTCAGGATCATAAGACGTGTTTGACGAAAGGATGCATTGCGGAGTGTTTTGGGGCCTTTTGGAGCACTATTGGGCTAAGGATGGATAGCTTATGCTTGGAGCCCAAGTGTTGGATGAAATTGAAGGCCTTGTATGCACTTGAGGACACAAAACAATGGCCCTAACCCAATTACATAACACCTTGCCATGGGCTAAACACAACCACCATTCCTTGCCATGAAAGGGGGAGCAATTTGGGTCCATTTTATGCACTTAAACCCTAGCCCAATTACACACCATTGCAGCCAAATCCATTCTTTGCCATGCACATTCACCACCAATTCAACCACATGCACTTATTCCTCCATCATTACACAACATTGCAGCCACATGCACCAAAATCCATCCATGCCGTGCACTTCCCTTGCCATTTTCAGCCATCACACTTCATCATTACAGCCACCATTCACCCTAGTTGTCAATCACATACTTTCCCATTGTATAATTCATCCACATGCATCTTTAACCAACAAACAAATCAGCCACAACACACAAAAACAACCCATGCCGTGGCCACCCTTCAATTCCAGCATTCCACCAAGTTTTCCTAGCTGTTTTTCACATGCATTCATTCATAATCATTCACTCACCTTGCAGCCACATTTCCACCCACCTCCTAGCTGTCACGTTCCCTCTTATTTACCTATAAATAAGCATCCATTGCAGCCACAATTCATTCAATTCCATTCACAACACAAAACTGCCCATTCTATGCCGTGCATCCTCTTCCATTTTCTGCAGTTTTTCTCCTCCATTGCTTCCATCTCCAACCACTCCCCACTCCATTCCACATACACCTAAAGCCCTAAACATCTCCTTAGACCTTGTGCTACAACAACGAGGAAGAGAAGAGTGCCTAAACGTTCATACAATTCAAGTTTGAGTTGTTGGAATGTTTAGGTGTTTCTTTGATTTCAATGTTTTAAATTCAATTCTCTTTGTTTTGTACGTATAAGGAATGGAAGAGAAGAGTGCCTAAACATTCATACAATTCAAGTTTGAGTTGTTGGAATGTTTAGGTGTTTCTTTGATTTCAAAGTTATGAGGAACTAAACCCCCTTTAGCTAGGGGGTGATTCGAAATACATGTTTATGCTTGCAATATGAATTGATTATCTTTGGTTGGAATTTCATAAGTTGTGGATTCAATTTGTTTAACCGTTTGATTGATAACTTATTTATGTATGTTTATTGAGAATGCGCGCTTAATTTTCATGCATGAATATGACGCTAGAATATAAGTGAGTTTCACCTAATCGTTATGAACTTATATTCACAAATAGTGGAGGTTGCTTATAAACAATCGCGTTAAATGAATTCTTGGCACTAGTTTCATGCTCATCATAGTAACGAATGCCTCGTCAACACTTATAGTTTTCATAATGCTTAATGATCTTTGATTGTATCTTTATTGTGCTTTTCACGTAAAGGACTTTTGGAGAATGTGGTGAATTGTGTTGCGCTAACCCATCCAATTCATTAACTTAAGGAGAACTTGACGGTTAATTTAAGCGGACCTAATTAACCCGGGGTGTTGAGTTTCATAACTTATCGAAAGACCAACTGAAAATCAATCTTGTATGCAAGTGTAACATGTGTGGAGAAGAACCCCTTGGCTATTCCATCATCCATATTTTCATCACATTCATATTTACATTTTGCCCTTAATTATATTCTGTCCATTTAATTTAATATCGTCCAAACACATTTCCCCCATATTTCGTTGAGTCTTAATCATTCGTATTTGTTTTATTTTTGTGTCTTTAAGCATTTGGAGTCATAAACACTTTCAAATTCGTCTAAATCAAGTTCTAGTTTCTGTTTGAGTCAATTTGATTGTTTTAGGCAGTTTGAGTATTTCAAAGCTATTCTGAGTCATAGTAGTCTTGTTAAGAGTCTTTACATTTAGTTTTTGTGTTTTCAAGTCAATTCAAAATAGATTAGCACCCCTAGTTAATCCCCGGTTAGAACGATCCCTACTTACATCATTACTACAATTGTCACAAATAGGGTTTAATTTGTGTGCGTATAAATCTCGCATTAAATTTTGGCGCCGTTGCCGGGGATTGGCAAAGTTGCTAATCCCTTGTCTTGAGTCTTGTTTAAATTGTTTAGTTTCTGTTTTGTTTTAATTTTTGCACCGTGTGTATGTGTTTTGTTTTTGTGCCGTGTGTGGCAACTTGTTTTCTTACTTGTGCCAAGTCTATTAAGTTGGTTACTTATCTTGTTTACTTTTGTGTGTAGGTACTAGTTTATGACCCGTAGCTCACAACCTGTTCGTAAGCATATCTCCGACTTTGACGGTGATTTCGAGAGGACTTTGAGAAGGAACAAGAAATTGCAAGAGTCTAATCCTCCTAGTCCCGAACCTGAAGTAGAAGAGGAAGCCACAGATTGGGTTAAAGAGGAAGTACCAACCATGGCCGTGGACAATCGAACCATCAAAGAGCTTTCTGCCTCGGGTTTGGCCAATGCAGCCCCTCTTTGCATTCAATACCCCGCGGCTGCCCAAGGCAAGACCGATGAATTCGAGTTGAAGTCAAGCTTGTTGCACCACATTCCGAAATACCATAGGCTTTCCATGGAAGATCCGAACAAGCATCTCAAGGAGTTCGAGGTTGTTTGTTCGAGCATGACACCCATAAATGTCGATGGCAACATTCTGATGATAAAAGCTTTTCCATTCTCTCTTGTGGAAAAGGCTAAGGATTGGCTTTATGAATTGGCACCCGGGACCGTTACTTCTTGGGAAAGCATGAAGAGAGCGTTCTTGGAAAAGTTCTTCCCTACTTCAAAAATCATTCTCTTGAGGAAGAAAATTAGCGGAATCCAACAAAGTCAAGGAGAATCTTTTCCGGCATACTACGATCGTTTTAAAGCCCTTGTTGCATCATGTCCTCAACATCAAATGAAGGAGGAGCTTCTCCTTCAATACTTTTACGAAGGTCTTCTACCACTTGAACGGCAAATGTTGGATGCATCCGCGGGAGGAGCTCTAGTGGACAAGACACCTAGGGATGCCAAAACTCTCATTTCTAATCGAGCACTCAATGAACAACAATATGAAGGTGTTGGGCAGAGAGACACCCCACGGCCACATCATGTAAATGAGGTAAGTTCTATTTTTGAGTTACAATCCCAAATGGCTAACCTTACATCTATGTTGTCGCAGTTTGTGGAGGGCCCCAAAGCGCAAGGAGCTACAATTTGTGGTGTATGCTCCATTCAAGGACACCAATCTGATCAATGCCCTCAATTAATTGAGAACGGAGGATGGGAATCTGCCAATGCCATGGGCTATGGGAATCAAAACCAACCGAGGAACGATCCATATTCTAACACTTATAATCCAGGTTGGAGAGACCACCCAAATTTCAGATGGAGAGATGCACAACAACCTGCCCAACAAAGTGGATTCCGACAACCCCCAGGTTTCTTTCCAAGGCCAATGGCACCACAACCACCTCCTCAAGCACAATCATCCCAAACCAACTCAGGTACGTCTATGAATGACGATAAAACATATCAGTTACTAACCACAATGGTGCAGGGAATGCAGAACCAAGCAAAGGAGGTTAATGAGCTAAAGAAGTAAATGGGCGAAATGGCCGAATTTTTGGGACAATTCCGTGAAAATGGTAAGTTACCAAGCACTACGGTAGTCAATCCAAAGGGTGGTTTCGAAACCGCCAATGCAATCACCTTAAGAAGTGGCAAGGAAGTTGGAACCACCTCACAACCACCAAAATCCAGCCAAGAAGAGGATGAAAGGTTGCTGAAAGAGGAAGAGAGCAAGGGCAAAGCCACGGCAAAGGTAGGTCCAAACTCAATTGTTTCTAATGTGATTCCACCAAACGTGCCTTTTCCTGGCAGGTTTATGCAAACAAAGAAGGAGGAGCAGGAGAAAGACATTCTGGAAACCTTTAGGAAAGTTCAAGTCAACATTCCGCTCCTTGATGCAATCAAGAGTTCAACAAAACTCTCGAATTCCGATGAGGGATATGGAATTTGCCAAAAATAGTGGGTGGTGCTATTTGATTTAAAGACCCGAATCAAATGGCTTAAAATCAATCAATTTATATTCGTTATGTATTTGTTTACCAATATAATTGCAAACGCTATCCAAAACTTGACAAAGAAAAGCCGAATGCTTTAGTTTCCGGACTTAGTTCTACAATCCCATAGATTGTCTTTAATGGCTTGTAGATGTAACTAAGTAGTCTCATCCTCACAATCTTCCTATTGATAATGTATCATTGGAAGAATATGTTAGATAAGTCTAACATGAGAAGGACAACACTTTTAATGTCATAATTCTTCAAATACAAATTGTTGTATGAAGAAATAAGAGTTGCTTTGAACAACCCTTAATCAACACAAACTTTAGTGCTTGTTTCTTTGTTACATAAACAAGGAACTTTTGAAGTAAGCACAAGGGCATGGACGCTTTATGTGCCATGATTCTTCACTTACAAATTGTTGTATGAAGAAATGAGAGTTGCCTTGAACAACTCTTGAAAGTTTGTAATTATGTTTAGAACATAATGGTTGGTTGACAAAAATAGTCCATCAACATGGACTTATGATGATTTTGAATCATTGAGTGTTGAAGTGTTAAACCACTTAACGAGACGGAAATTAGGCAAGGACTTCACCTTTGTGTCCCTATCCTAATGGTTCACTAAGTTTATTGTAAACTATATAGTGAACAATAACGACACACTCTCCAAATTGTTTGATGTGTATAACACAATTGAAATAAGTTTCAAGAGAGATAGTGGGAGTTTAGGGACCATGACTATTGTAGTCAAAGGAGAAGTCAAATGAAGAAGGCAAAATAACTCCAAGGGAACAAACTTTCTTTATGAAAGGATGGACATTGGAAAGGGTATTTGCAAGAAATGTCTTGCAAGTGTCAAGAACACACCTTTCGAAGGTGTTGTAATATGTTTTTGAAATAGTTCAAAACAGTTGGTTCTTCTACTTGAATGCTTGATTCCGTATTAGTAACTATGTTTTACAATTGTTGTAAAAGTGTGCTAATAAAAAGTAGAAGATTAATGAGAGAAGAGAAAGTACTTCACATTCGGAAAGTGAATAAAATATAGATCTCTGCGAAAGCGGATTGTACTTACTTCCTCATATGAACTACCAAAGAAATTGGAAAATACTAAAGATTGTCTTTACATTCCAATTTTAAGGAACTTAAATCCGTCACTATAGTAGAGATGGATAAATGTTTTGTTTGACAAAACATTGTTCTTTATTAATCAATAATTAGATTATTGTAATTTAATTGGTTGTCTCTATAGTGGAGATGATGTGGTAGTTTAACTGTTTAGAATACGATGATGCTTAAAACCCAAAAGGTTGCAAGGTAGTGACTAATCCCAACTGAGTTGTGATACCTCTAAAACATAAGTTACGAGTTGGTCATAGATGGATGCTTTGGATCGTTAGATCCGGATCCAATACCTTCTTGTTAAAATTGTATAGAGGCGAAATGTTCGAATCTTTATTCTTTTGGAAAGAAGAAAGAATCACAAAGTTGTTGAGGTTAATTCACTTAGATGTTAGTGGCACTTGTCCACAACATAACCAAGCCATTTATGAAATGAATTACAGAAGAGGTATCATCACTGATAACTAAGCTGATTGGCTCTAGTGCAAGTGGGAGATTGTTGGAAATGTGCCCTAAAACCAATCATATGATGATACTTTACGGACATTTCACAAAGTTAAACTAATGTAGTTTAAATGTAAAGGGCAAAGATTATTGTTTGAGCCGTCTCATATAAATGTTATATGCTTAAACGATAAGTCCAAGGAATATGTGATTGGAAGAATGCGATCTAAAGAAGTTAGATTCATGAGACCATTCTTTCGTTGACACATCCTAAACGTTCCTGATCATAGGATTGTCAATTGGGCATTGACAATCCGTTAAGATCAGTACGTGCTATGTCTTCTCTCAGGGAGAGTGACTAGTCTCGAGTCATTGGTGTGTGTGACATCAAGACAAGTACGTAGGTGCTCAATAGAGAATGAGTTCACTGAACACGATCAACGAAGAGTTCTCATATTCATGTAACATGAGAACTCATGGTTGGGATAATGCAAATTAGTCTTTTGACCTGAGGCATCACAGTTGTCTTGTGGTTAGGTCCTTAATCTTTGATTATGTCAAAGTCACTCCATCAGGAGGGTGTCCACGGCATCGTTGGGGTTAAGCCACTTAGCCATGGAGGCAAGTGAATGCGCAACAAGGGATCTCTAACCTTCAAACTGTTTGAGGGAGAATACTCTATGATATGATTAAGAATCTTTGGCCAAAGTATGAATGAGATTTAGGAATGTGTTCCAAATCACATTCAAGGTAATCATATAAGCACAAGACTCACATTGGATAGTAGACATGAATAAACTATCAAACCAAACAATGTGGTCAAGAGTATTGTATTAGAGAAAGACCGTATTGCATTTGTAATCCTAAAACTGAATAGGTTCTCCACCTCTTCTGATTAGATTGGGTAACCATGACATGCTGCTAGGCGTCAACCATGGTTTGTGGAAGCCCTAAAAGTGTATTATCACTAACGGGAGAATTGAAAGTAAGTTTCAATTCACAATCGATTAGAAAGAGTTTTAATCGCCCACTACCTCGCTAAAAGGAACCTAATGGATCGTTCACCGAGTAAGGTAGAGTTTGAAGAAACAACGGAGATGAGTAAGAATAATTAAATGGTTTAATTATTTATCTAAGGCTAGGATTAATTAATATGTTAATTAATCAAACGAATAAGTTCGTTAAAAACCTTGGGTTAGTTTTGGGCCGCAAGGCCCAATGGGATTTGAATGTCAAGCCCATTAACTCAAGTTGTATGACAACTTGAATAAACAAAGGGCTTGAAAGCCCAATAAACCCTATAGGCCGCCCATGTTAGAAGAATAGGGCTTTTGGTCCATTAGGTCACTTATTTGAAGGGACTATATAAAGGACTTTATAGCCTAAAATTCATTAAGGGTTGTTTTTGGGGAAAGGATGAGAACACAAGCTCTCCTTTCTCTCTAAAATTTCGGCCACCTTGGAGGGATCATCTAGCAATCAAACTCCTCCAAGGTCACTCATTTCTTCTTCATTATGCCTTGGTGATGAATCATTAGAGGTTCTCAATTTTGGGAACTTTGGAGAAACCTTTTTCATCCATCCAAATCCATAGATCTAAGATGCAAGGAATGAAGGCCCTCTCTTTGGGTGATTAGCCTTTGTTTAAATACAAAGAGGAATCTACAAAGGTATATATTTCAACTCACTTTGTTTTGAGTTGATTATTGGTTCACCATTTTACTAGGCTTTGAACATTCATGGGTAATGTTTTGTTTTTAAGTGCATGCTAGCATGATTCCGCCTTTAATTTGTTAATTGCATGCTAATGATGTTGCTTAAATGAACATGTCATCTTCCAAAATAATCCTTCAATTACATCCTTAATATTAGATTCGATGTTATTCAATTCAATTTTTCATCAATTTAAGTCACGTGACTTGATGTGATACACTTTAGAGAGTAGATTGATAGTTTTTCATAATTTATGGACTTATTTTCTTTCTAGAAATAGTGTATGGAGTTAACTTTGAAGGGTAAATTAGACGTTAGATTCACAACATAATTCAACAATAAGGGTTTGTAGGCAAGAAAATAGGGGCAATATCCTCTAAAATGGAGGGTCATGTTACTTAAGTTGATGAAAAATTGGATAAAATAGCTTTGAGTATAATTTTAGGGTTGATATTAATAGTTGTAATGAGTTTAGGGATTTATTTTTCCGAAAAATAATTCAGAGACCTCATTTTCACTTGTAACAATTCACTTATTGTTGCAATTCTATTAGATTAAGAATGTGATTGTGTAAATCCTAGTGTATCTAGGGATATCCTAGAATATTCCCTAGGGGTAGATATTATCCTATTAGAGTTGTAATCCTATTAGGGTAAGGATTTAACTTTCCCTACTACTACAAATAAAGGCACAATGGGATGGAATAGAATACACCTCACAATTACACATATCTCTCTTTCTCTCTACTATTGTCGCACCCTCTCTCTCTCTGTCCTTTATATGATTAAATAAATTATGCCTACAATACGTTATCAGCGCGCTCTTGACGCTGTGTTAAAGAGAGTTTGATCTTCAATCAGGGGAGTATTATATTTTAATCGTTCTTTTTTACGATTAATTTATTATTTTATTGAATTGATTTACTTGCTATTGATTCAATTTATTTTTTCTTTGTTAACTGTGATACAATGCATTGGAGATGCAATTCCAGCTTTCAGAGAAGGATCTTCTACAAATTCAAAGGCTCAGTTGTTTTCTGCCAATCAAGTTCTTTTAAAATAAATTAAGATATTTGAAAAAATCTTGACGCATGAAAACATTCCCTATGATACATGAACCCCCTAAATTTATATTTTCCTTCCAATTATACATATATATATTGTATGTGTTCATATATTTTGTCAATATATATACTTGTTCATGCAATACGCAATTATGCTATGTGGAATTTGTGAGTCAAAGTATCGAAATTAATTTAGAAGCAATTAGGGTTTTAACCCCTAGAATTTGAAGAAAAAAAAAAATTTATGGGATTTTTTTGCTGTCGAGCTGCGGCTCTATGCTGCGGCGCCACTGGCACCGAGCTGAGTTGGCTGGCCTGCAGCCACACCACCGCCTTGGGATGACATCGTTTGACATCATGGACCTCTATAGCCCTTTGGGCTTTACTGCACGCACTGGACAGCCTAGTTTGGGTTTATAAAACAGGTCTGCAGCCCTAGCCCACTCTAGCACAACCCAAAGGTCTGCTGAGCTTATCCCTAAGCCCTAGGCCCATCACTAGTATGCCTGAAGCCTGTTGGTCTCATCCTCTTGCCCCGACCCGCCTGCAACAGCTTCCATGGCTGCTGGACTCACCATGTCATGGCCCAACCACAAAGCCAGCTTTGACTGGGCTTTGTAGCGCCTCAACCTAAGCCTGTGAATACTGGGCTTGCCTAGAAATGGCCTGTGGACTGCAGCCATGATTGGGCTATTCCGCAGCCAACCTGAGGCTTACTAAGCCCTTTTAGGGCCTTGCCCTGCACGTGGCAACTGTAGCCCATCAAGATTGGGCTATAATTTTTTGAACCCAATGTTATTTTTTGGCATTCCCGCTAATATTATTATTATTTTTTGCTTCTACGATCAAACCTGAATGGTTACGATCTATATAATTAATTAAAGTGACCACCAATCCATTAATCTGACAATTAATCCAAAATTATTGGCCTGAAATCCACTTGTTGGCAATTAACAATTCAATAAATTATTTCTTTTCTTTGAACCGTTGACTCCCTTTCGTATTCCCGAAGCACTCACACTTGAGTTCCTGAAGCAACCCAAATCCACTACGCTTAGTTGTATATTGTATTTTGTGTTCTTACAGGTATCTCCCTTTAAGAATCAGAAATTCATAACTAAACTAGAACTTGTAGTTTCGAATTTAGTGCCTTTGAAACCTGAAGTTTTCATAAAACAATACACTCATGAAAATCCAACGTTTTTCATGTAAATCATGCCTTAAAACCTGAATGTTCTTACTTTGATGCTTATGGATATCTTATTTCCATAGCACCAATCACAATCTTGTTCCCTCCACAATGGATTGTCCAACCATAACAAGTTCGATTTCCCTTATTTGGACATTTCTAATAGAAACCACTTTATGTGGGTACAAAATGTGAATCTCCACTTGACTATTAAGAAGCTGAGTTATCATGGAAGAGCTGAATAAGCCTTTGCCATGATCTTCACTCAAAGACATATCCCCAAAGCATTACAAATGGAAATACCTCCCAAACGAGGATTCCATGGCTCTTTGGCTCGCTTCTATGACCTGTTTAATCATGAACAATATTGCCTGAAGCATACCATGATTACATCCATGAATGAGTATGATTTTGAAGTTTATAAATCTGATCAAATTTTGACTGGAGAATACTATTCTCGTCATTTCTTTTTTCTAACTCGTTCTCGAAGCAACAGTGTAGAGAACAGAAGTTTACCAAAGTCTCAGATCTAATTACTACCGTAAATGTGAGACAAAGGTATAGACCTGGCTTCGGCTAGAGTCTACCTAACGGTATAGAGCCAGCTCATCTCCTCATTTCTGTCGATTTAACTGCGTTTCCTCGGATCTCATTTTATAAGCTCCGCTGGAGTCTACCAAATGGCTCTACCCAGTTTGGTCAAAGCCTACAAAATGGTGGTGCCTTGCTTCGGCAGGGATGAACCAAAGGGCATACTTTGCTTTGGCAGAGGCCTACCAAACAGACCCCTCCAGCTTTGGCTAGAGCCTACCGCACCTAAGTCTTGGTCTATCTCTCTCACAATCCAATTTCGAGTTTGTTTTTACAACATATGGTAGAATTAGGGCCTGCCAAGGTGTGGCATTATGCCCAAAGCGTGATCCTTGGCACCTAAGACTTAAAACTTCAAGAATAAGGGATAATATTTCCAAACTTTAACCCTGCAGATCTACTTCTATTTCGATGGAATATGTCATTGGTTATGCATCTGTTCGTGCCCCTTTCAATGTTGATAAGGAGTACCATTATCGTAGTTAATATGTGAGACTAATTTTGCTGCACCAAACATCGTTGGAAGAGCAGGATTTTGACATAGATGGCCTTGTTGGCCGAATCTCCTAAGTAAACCATTTGCTTTGTGAACATTTTTTTATGTTCTTGGATTCACATTTGGTGTTCGTTTTAGTTATGAATAATTGATGTGATATGAATTAACACACAAACTTAAACCCTTTTTATGTAGTTGTAGTATGAATAAGTAGGGATTGTTATAGGCCGGGGATTAGAAGTGATGCTAATCTCTCAATTTTAAACTCTAAAACACTAAACTAGATTCTAATGACTCAAAACAAACTAGAATGACTCAAAACAGCACAAAACAAGCAAATTGACTCAAAACAGAAAATAAAGGTGATTTTGGATGAATTTTGATTTAACTTGACTCAAAATACCAAAAGAAACAAATTAAAATAGATTCTAAACTAAGTAAACACGAAATATTAAAGGGGGGATTGGTTTTGATGAATTTAAAGTAAAAGCAAACTAATTTAAAGAACAACTTTGGGCGAAATTTTGGTGTTTTAATGGGTGAATGGCTAGCTAGAGGGTCCTTCTCCACACATGACACAAATGCATACAAATCGATTTCCAATTATTATTCCAACAAACCATGAATGACAATGCCCTAAGTTAATTGTGAACTACACAAATTAACCATCAGATTTCCTTAATTTCATTGAATTGGACTCGGTGACGCAATCAAATTAGTCTTATCAAGTTCCCTATATGAACAACATGATAGAGATACGTATCAAAGATCATTAAGTTCTATGGAAATCATAAGCATTGACATGGTATTCGTAACTATTTACTTAACTCGATCGTGACTAGCGACCTCCACTACTTGCAAATATAAGTTCATAACGATTAGGTGAAAATCCCTTATATTTTAGCATCAAATTCATGCATGCAAACTAAGTATGCATCCTTAATCAGCATACAAGAATAAGTTATCAATCAAGCAGTTAAGCAAATCACATTCATGTTTTATGAAACAATAATTGGATGAAATCAATTCATATCACATATATGTTCATGGCTTTGAATCCTCCTCTAGCCAAAACGAGTTTAACTCTTCATGTTCACAATTAAACAAGTACAATTAAATTTAAACATTGAAAACAAAAGATTGAATACACCTAAGAACGTTCCAACTATCCAAACTTGAATGGCAGGCACGGCTCCAAGGGTCTCCTCTCCTTTCTCCTTGTAAGGCTGCAGCACAAGAGTGCTTCTGTGTATGAAATTGGGTTATGGTGTTTGGTGGATGGGGTGGTGCGAAATTATGGTGAGATAGGGATGAATGGTTCTCCTTTTTGTGCGGCAAAAAGCATGAAAATAAAGGGAAAAGGCAATGCATTAATTAATTAATTTTGGGAAAGATTTGCTCACCAAATCCTCAAGGAAAAAGGGTAAATAAATGTCAGAATCCAAGAGGAAAAGGGAAAGAGATATGCGGCAGGACCTAGAGGGAAAGGGAAATGCCTTGCACGGCAAGGGAAGGGGTTTTCTAGAAGAAATAGGTGCGGCTCCCTTTAGGAATGGGATTAGGCCTTCTAGAATCATTTATTTAAATGATCTAATATAATTAGGGATCCTCCTTGTAGCTGGAACCTAGGTAGTGAAAGATTAGGATTGGCTAAGACAAAATAAGGTAGTTTGGCTCATGTTTCCTTCTTTCTTTGTTGAGCTCCAAATCTTCTTTGCCTTGAATTAATTCTTCCATCTTATTAGCATATTCTTAGCCCTTCTTGAACTTCAAATTCGTCCATCCACCTTGCTCCATGCATGTGTTATCCATTCCAAGCCCAAAACTGCTCTAAAATGCTCCAAATTGCCTTTTCTTGCCACTTTAGCCAATTGAACCTACAAACACACGAAAATAGCCTAAATCACTATAATAAATAGAAACTAACTCACTACATGCAAAGAAATAAGCTAACAAAGTCGCATAAATATGATCCTGTCAATAATCTTATTGACATTGTCCTCGAATATGAGTTAATTGAATCATGTTTCTTGTATGCATGTGACTGAATTCAATTAAAACACATGATTAGGTATGAATGTGGGAAAGTTAGTTGTCTAGATGAATGCGATACTATGCACACTAACTTTATACCTAAATCACATCTTTACCAACGACTTCAGGTCTATCAAACTTGATTAAGAGCATTGGCACACTCCTTGTTGTACGAATGATACTACGTTACCATTTAAGATACCTTAAATTCTCTCCATTCCAGAAGAACGTCGTTGAGTCTTAAGGATATTCGAGATGACAATAATCATGAATGAAGCCACTAATGGAAAATAGAGTGGAATATCTTTGCACCACCTCCATTGGGAAATTTGATTACAAGCACACTTTGCCAAGCCTACTCATTTGGGAAATTTGATTTCTATATCATCCCTAGCAAAGATACGAAACAACCCTTTTTCATAATGGATTCAAGGGAATATATGTGGACTAATCTTACCAAAATTCGGACCATATAAATACTTATGGCTTTAGTTGATGAATCAACAAACTGGTTACATGTTCGTGCATACACATTGCTGCTAAACCTCCTAGCCGATTTTAAGGGTTCACCACCCTACTTATCCTATAAAATCTAGAAGACTGGATAATGCCAGAGAGTTAATATCGATGGTTTTCGATAAGTATTGCATGTCTTTTGGGTTTATAATTGGACATCGAATTCCTATCTTCACCCCAAATAGCCTCGCATAGTGATCATAAAGTGTAATTTAAATGATTGCCCGGATCTTAGTGAACATACCAAGCTTTCAGTTTCTGCCTAGGGCTATGCAATCTTGTATGCAGCTATGTTGGTCCACCTTGAGGCCCATTGCTGATAGGAGCATATTTATGCGACTTAGTTTGCTTGTTTCCATGCATTTATGTTATTAATTCTTAGTTATTTTAGTTCTTTAAGCTTCTTTTGTGTGTTTTTAGGTTCATGAGACGTATTTGGTGAAAGGATGCATTTTGGAGTTTTTTGGAGCACTTTTGGGCACAAATTGGATAGCTTATGCTTGGAGCAAAAGGAATGGACGAAATTGAAGAGTTGATGTCGCAAGGATTCCTACTACGACGAGGATTCCAATTATGAGAAGGTTTCCAAATTGAAGGAGGTTTCCCACTCACATGAGGATTCCTAGTTGGACGAGGATTCCTAATCACACAAGGATTCCTACTTGAAGTAAGAAAGTTAAGCCAAAGTTTCCTATTTTGGTTGACCTTTCCTAAATCAAGAACGCTCTAAGTTTTAGCACTTAAGATGGCTCTCGAGCACCCTTGGACAACAAACAAAGGTTCTTTGCAACTTTCCCTTCCTTGCCGTGCAAGGAAGGTTGTTTCCCTTTCTTTGTGTAAACTTCCCTATTTTTCATATGTGCTAGGACCTTTCCCTTATTCTAATACCTCTTGCTTTGTGCCTTACCTTTCCCTAAGCTTTGTGCCGCACCCTTCCCTTGTGTTTCCTGATTTCAATTTCTTATTTCCTAGTTTAATTCACTTTCCAAGTTCTAAAATTTTCCCTAAAGTCCTAATTTCTGATTTCTTGAAAGGAATTGACTTTTCCTTCCTTCTTTTGCACCAATTTCGTTTCTTACCTTAAATTCCCTTTCCTTGCTGTGCAAGAGGTTTAATTTCTGATTCCTTGCAAGGCAAGGACATTCCTTACTTGTTTTAAATTCGTGCATCCCCCTTTTCTGATTTTATTTGGACTTTATTCACTTACCTTTTCTATTTAGACTAGGAAATCTGAATCATAACTCAATTAGGTATGTTATTAACTTCCCAAAACACATATAATCAGCCCTTGGCCGAACCCAATAGGGGATTGACCACCAAAACTCATCCATTCACTCCTACACACATCCATTCATCCCAAAACATCATCAAAACAACCCAGAAACACAGCCAGCCGCTCCACCTTCTTCCACCACCTTCCAACCATCAAACACTCATCCACACTCAACCTACATCCCTTGCCGTGCCTCTAAACACCCCAAAATCCATTCTACATCATCAAAACAACCCAGAAACCATCACAACCCAATTTGCCGCAAGCAAGGGAAAGGAGATAGATTCACTCAATTGTTTGGCTCTTCATTCTGAGTTGTTGAACAATTTTAAGTGTATTCTATCTTATATTTCAATGTCTAATTCATGTAATCTTTGTTTTGCTTTGAGAATGATTGGCTAAATTCGTTTTGGCTAAGGGTGTATTCGAAACCATGATTATATATGTGAAATAAGTTGATTACTTCCAGTTATCGTTGCATAAGTCATGAATACAATTTGCTTAACCGTTTAATTTAGAACTTATTCTTGTATGTTGATTGAGAATGCATGCTTAATTTGCATGCTTGAATCTGGTGCTAGGGTATAAGTTTGTTTCACCTAATCGTTAGGAATTTATATTCGCAAGTAGTGAAGGTCGCTAGTCACGATCGTGTTGAGTAGATTCCTGGCTGGAGTATCATGCTTTTCATAGTTACAAATGCCTTGTCGATGCTTATGATTTCCAAAGAACGTAATGATTCTAACTTGTGTCTTTATCATGCTGTTCATATAGAGAACTTGTTAGGAATAATTTGGTTGCGATGGATATTCATCCAATTCAATGATTCTAGGGAAATCTGAAGGTTAATTTAAGCGGACCTAATTAACTAGGAGTGTCGAGGTTCATAACTTATTGAATTGATAACTGGAAATTTACGTTGCATATATTTCATGTATGGAGAAGAACCCCTTAGCTATTCCATCATCCATTGGTTCATCACAATTTGTCTTACAATCTGTTTTCTCAATCTGTCCATTTAATTTAATTTCATCTTTTGTTAAGTCTTAGTCTTTATAATTTGTCTTATTTGGTGTTTTTAAGTATTTTGAGTCATAAGCACTTTCAAATTCGTCCAAATCAAGTTTTAGTGGCTGTTTGAGTCAACTTGGTTGTTTTAGGCAGTTTTGAGTGTATCAAATCTGTTTTGAGTCATAGTAGTCTAATTAGAGTCTTTAAGTTTAGTTTTTGTGTTTTTAAGTCAATTTATGTTAGATTAGCACCCCTAGTTAATCCCTGATTAGAACGATCCCTACTTACATCATTACTACAATTGTCACAAATAGGGTTTAATTTGTGTGTCACATTCGTAATGCATCAAATTTTGGCGCCGTTGCCGGGGATTAGCAAAGGCTCTAATCCCTTGTCTTGAGTCTTGTTTAAATTGTTTAGTTTATGTTTTGTTTTAAATTTTGCACCGCGTGTGTGTGTTTTGTTTTTGTGCCATGCATAGGCACCTTATTTTCTTACTTGTGCCGAGTCTATTAAGTTGGTTACTTATCTTGTTTGCTCTTGTGTGCAGGTACTAGTTTATGACCCGTAGCTCACAACCTGTTTGAAAGCATATCTTCGACTTTGACGGCGATTTCGAGAGGACTTTGAGAAGAAAAAGGAAATTGCAAGAGTCTAATCCTCCTAGTCCCGAACCTGAATTAGAAGAGCAAGAAGTTGAGGTTGAAGAGGAGCCCACGGCAAGGTTTGAAGAGGAAGTACCAACCATGGCAGCGGACAATCGAACCATCAAGGAGCTTTCTGCCTTGGGTTTGGACAATGCAGCCCCTCTTTGCATCCAATACCCTAGGGCAGCCCCTAAGAAGACCGATGAATTTGAGTTGAAGTCCAGTTTGCTACATCATATACCCAAGTTCCATGGGTTATCAATGGAGGACCCCAATAAGCATTTAAAGGAGTTCGAAGTAGTATGCTCAAGTATGACACCGGTGAACGTGGACAACAACATATTGAAGATGAAGGCTTTGCCTTTTTCTTTGTTGGAGAAGGCCAAAGATTGGTTGTATGAGTTGGCTCCCAGAACTGTCACATTATGGGAGAGTATGAAGCGAGCCTTCTTAAAGAAGTTCTTTCCGACATCACGAGTCATTCTTCTTCGCAAGAAGATTAGTGGAATTCAGCAAAGCCAAGGTGAATCTTTTCCAACTTATTATGAACGTTTTAAAACTTTTGTTGCTTCATGTCCACAGCACCAAATGAAGGAGGAGCTTCTTCTTCAATATTTCTACGAGGTCTCTTACCAATTGAACGTCAAATGTTGGATGCATCCGCGGGAGGAGCTCTAGTGGACAAGACACCCATGGATGCCAAAACTCTCATTGCTAATCGAGCACTCAATGCACAACAATATAAAGGTGTTGGGCAGAGAGACACCCCACGGCCACATCATGTAAATGAGGTAAGTTCTATTTCTGAGTTACAATCCCAAATGGCTAACCTTACGTCTATGTTATCATAGTTTGTTGAAGGCCCCAAAACGCAAGGAACTACAATCTGTGGTGTATGCTCCATTCAAGGACACTAATCTGATCAATGCCCTCAATTAATTGAGAATGGAGGGTGGGGATCTGCCAATGCCGTGGGTTATGGGAGTCAAAACCAACCAAGGGGTGATCCTTTCTCTAATACATACAATCAGGGATGACGTGACCACCCCAATTTCAAATGGAGAGATGCACCACAACCTGCCTAACAAAGTGGATTCCAACAACCCCCGGGTTTCTTTCCAAGGCCAATGGTACCACAACCACCTCCTCAAGCACAATCATCCCAAACCAACTTAGGTATGTCTATGAATGACGATAAAACATATCAGTTATTAACCACAATGGCACAGGGAATGCAGAACCAAGCAAGGGAGGTTAATGAGCTAAAGAAGCAAATGGGCCAAATGGCAGAATTTTTGGGACAATTTCGTGAAAATGGTAAGTTTCCAAGCACTACGGTGGTCAATCCCAAGGGTGGTTTCGAATATGCAAAAGCTATCACACTAAGGAGTGGAAAAGAAGTGGGAAGCAAAGCACATGATGCTGCCCACAACAAGGAAGATGAGAAGATACAAATTGAAGAAGAGGAGCAATCCTACCCCACGGCAAGGGTAGCACAACCCATGTCGCAGCCATCTAAGCACTCCCATCCGTCCACCTCAGGTAAGGTTGTCCCAAATGTTGTGATTTCGAACACTAATCTGCCCAATGTTCCTTTCCCTCGCAGATTTGCACAATCGAAGAAGGAAGAAAGCGAAAAGGACATTTTGGATACCTTTCGAAAAGTTGATAGGAGCATATTTAGGCGACTTACTTAGCTTGTTTTCGTGCATCTATGTTGTTAATTCATAGTTGTTTTAGTAGTTTAAGCCATTTTCGTGTGTTTTTAGGTTCATATGGCTAAGGAAGCAAAAAGATGCATTTTGGAGCATTTTGGAGCAAAATTGGGCTTGGAATGGATAGCATATGCTTGGAGCCAAAGTGTTGGACGAATTTGAAAGCCTTGTATGCACTTTGGACATAAAACAAAGGGCCTAGCCCAATCAAACAATCCTTTGAGCCATGCAAAACCTCTAGCCCAATCAACAACCCTTAGCCACATACATTTCCACCTTCCTACTTCATCATTTCATCATTGCACCACCATTCACACACACATGCACTTACTCTTTCATCATTGCATCACAAATTCAACACATGCATTCACACACCAACAACCTAGCTCTTTTTCCATCATTATTTCATCCACATGCACTCTCAATCATAACAACCACATTCACTCTTAAACAATCACCCACATATTCTCCCATTCCCCCTATAAAAACCCATGCATTCATACACAAAAATCACATCTCATTTTCATACACAAGACACCACAAACACATCCAATCTTCCCCTTTGCCGCAAGCTCCCATTCCATTTCTACACAATCTCTTCTCGGCTTCATTCCATTCCATACACTCTCCCATTTGCAGAAACCATTCAACCTTAGCCGCTCCACCTTCATTTACAACACACTTGGAGCACCAACACCGAAGGCAACTCTTAAGGGATTTCAACATCAGTTTTGCTTCAAGGGTTCTTTCTTCTTAATCCTATGTTCACTCATGTTATATATTTTTATGTCAAACCTTTTGTAAACATGAAGTGTAACTAATCTCTCTCTAGGGATTCGATGTAGCCTTGCAAGATTGCCATGTAGTTAATTCAGAATTCTCATTTAATTTATCTATTTCTTGTTTCATTCTCCGATTTAATTGTGACTTAGTGTGTTGATTTTAATGCTTGATCATCATTTGAATTAACCACAGGTTGTTTAGCCAAGATTAAAGCACACATCATGCATAATCTTGGTGGATATGTGAATGAATGAAGGGAATGTTTTGCAAACATCCTGCTGAGTGTTCCCTTTGGTTTTGTGAAAGTTTCTTGTGCACTACATATTCTTGATTAGGAACCAAAGTTGCACATCACAATTAGGCTCATGATTAGAGACATTTGATCAAATCCACACATCATATGGTTGATCATATCTAAGTGAAACAAACTCAAGAAATAGGTAGATGACTGAGTATAAACTGATTTAACAAACATGGCCTTGGGTTAGCAATGGTAAAATCGAATCCCTAGCTTCATCTCCATTGGTACTATCTCATTTTATTAGTTGTTGATTCATTTATTTGTGTTTACTTCATTTCCTTATGCTTTCAAGTTACAACAACAAATCTGCCTACATTGATTAGTTTTATTTCTCTAGTAAAAAGTTCTTGCAAAACAAGTGATTATATAGGTCCAATTAGTCCCTGTGGATTCGACACCCTTACTTGTGCCATTATACTAAACATATTCTAGCACGAAGAAGGAAAACCTCAATTAAAATGGCGCCGTTGCCGGGGACTGATTTCAGTCCCTTATAATTGCTTGTTTTGATATTAAACCTTGTTCTTTTCATTTTAAGTAGATTTCTGATTTTTATTAAACTTGTTTTATCTTGTTTCAGGTAGTATATGTCAAATAGACTTGCTGAATTAGGCCAAAGAATTGAACGGTTAAAGGGCAACACTTTGGAAAGCTTTGTGCCAACAAGTTCCTCCATTGTCCGTGAAGAAGAGGAAGGGAAACCGTCTAGTCCAACAAGTGAAGGATCGGAGCACTTTAATTGGGAAAGAGAAGAAGAGATGGCGGGCGACCAAGATGATCTTCGAGCTTTGGAGGATTTTGC
This sequence comes from Pyrus communis, assembly GCF_963583255.1. NCBI lineage: Eukaryota > Viridiplantae > Streptophyta > Magnoliopsida > Rosales > Rosaceae > Pyrus > Pyrus communis. The sequence goes on from NC_084804.1 coordinate 27,062,327, forward strand.
TCAACCAATCATACCAAATTCACCTTCATGCATCTTGCTGCCCACAGAAGCTAGAAACTATGATCTTAAATCTTCACATTTCCATATGTTTCCTTCTTTTTATGGCTTACCTAATGAAGATCCTTTAGCTCATATTAAAGAATTTTACAATGTTGTGAGTGGTTTACCTTTACAGGGAGTAAGTGAAGCAAATCTGAGGATGAGAGTGTTCCCTTACACCTTGAAAGATAGGGCCAAGGGTTGGTTAATGACTCTAGTACCTGGTTCACTCACCACATGGGATGCCGTGGCTAAGAAGTTTTTGGAAAAGTTCTTTTCCACTCAAAAGACAGCCACATTAAGGGGACAAATCTTCAACTTCAAACAAGATGATGGAGAACCTTTCAATGAGTGTTGGGAGCGCTTTAAAGGCCTTTTGTTGCAATGTCCACACCATGGGTTACCTCTTCACTTACAAATGCAAATTTTCTACGATGGACTAACCCAAACATGTCAATCAACTGTTGATAATGCAGCAGGTGGAGCTTTGAAGAAAAAGAATGCTCAAGAGTCATATAACATTTATGAGATGTTGGGATCTAATACTCAACACAAAGATGTAAGGGGTAAGAGAGTTGGAGTATATGAAACAAGCTCTAATCATGATCTTTCTTTGCAGGTAGCTAACCTAGAAAAGAAGCTTGAATCCGTGCTCAACATGGTGCCAAAAGCAAGTGAAGTGTGTGCCATTTGCAACATACCAAGCCACCTTACTCATCAATGTCCATCTAGGGAGGCTTACCCCGAGTATGTCCAAGAGCAAGTGAACCTCATGAATTCTTACAATCAAAGGCCAAGGAATGATGTGTATTCCAATACATATAGCCCAAGTTGGAGAGATCATCCCAATCTTTCGTGGAAGAACAACAATCAATTCCAAAACTTCCAACCAAAACCTACTCTTGAGGATACGGTTAAATTGTTAGCCCAAAATACCTTGCAATTCCAACAAACCACCAATAGCACTCTCCAACAACATTCGGCGGCTCTAACCAAAATGGAGACACAATTGGGGTAGATTGCAGATGCCTTGAGCCAAAGAGAGGTTGGAAAGTTTCCAAGCCAACCTGTGATACTCCAAAGGAACCAAGAGCAAGCCAAAGCAATCACTACACTTAAAAGTGGTAAGGTTATCAATAATAGAGTTGGCAATGAAGTTACTAATGAATCTGATCATGTGAATGCAGGGGTTACTCAAGGAGAAAATGAGAAACCAAATGAGGAACCAAGCCATGCTACTCCCTCGTTTGAAGCACCAAATCTTCACAAGGCCGAGAAACCTTACACTCCACCAATACCATTCCCTGGAAGACTTGCCAAGAGCAAGCAGGATAAGTCATTTAAAGAGATTTTTGATATTCTAAGTAAGGTGAATGTTAACTTACCTTTGCTTGATGTCATTAGGAACATGCCAGCTTATGGGAAGTTCTTCAAAGAGTTAAACAACTACAAAAGGAAGTATGGACCACATGAGAAGGTAGTGGTGTTCGAGAATGTAAGTGCCGTGTTGCAAAGAAAACTTCCACCAAAGCTCAAGGATCCAGGAAGTTTTTCTATCAACATCACCATAGGAGACAAGAAGGTAGAGAAGGCGATGCTTGACTTAGGTGCTAGCATCAACTTAATGCCTTATTCCGTATACCTTTAACTAGGTTTGGGGGAATTGAAAGCCACCACCATCTCATTACAACTTGCGGACAGATCCGTGAAATATCCAAGAGGTATAGTAGAGGATATTCTAGTTCAAATTGATAAACTAATCTTGCCTGCGGATTTTGTAGTGTTGGACATGGAAGAAGCTCCTATACATGACCGAGAATTGCCTATTTTGCTTGGGAGACCGTTTATGGCCACGGCCAAGACCATCATTGATGTGCAAAATGGACTCCTCACTATGACAGTGCTAGGAGAGACCGTTCAATTCAAAGTGTTTGAGTCTCTTTCACATCCTTCTTCATCTCTTGATTGTTATGCCATTGATGTGCTTGATTCGCTTGTTTTCTCTAAGTTCTTGCAGGCACAATCTAATGAACCATTACAAACTGTTTTGAGTCAATCTCAAGATGAGTTTGATGAAGAAGATGCACTCATGGAAGAGGTAGCTGCCTTGGAAGCATTGGCACCGTATCCTTTGAATATTTTACCTCTTTTAGAGCCTTTAGAACCATCGAGGTCACATTTAACCCCTTCCACTGTTAAGGCACCAAAACTTGAACTTAAACCACTTCCACCACATCTAAAGTATGCATATCTAGCTGAATTTGAAACTCTTCCAGTTATCATAACTTCTGACCTCACCCCAAATGAAGAAGATAAACTAATTAGGGTGTTAAAAGAGTTCAAATCAGTTATTGGTTGGTCTATTGCAGATATCAAGGGAATAAGCCCTACCATGTGCATGCATAGGATTCTTTTGGAAGAAGGAGCAAAGTCAACCCGTGAACCACAAAGGAGGCTCAATCCACACATGAAGGAAGTTGTGAGGAATGAAGTGTTGAAGTTGTTAGATGTGGGGATCATATATCCCATTTCTGATAGCAAATGGGTGAGTGCTATTCAGGTGGTACCTAAGAAGGTGGGAATCACGGTGATGAAGAATGAAAACAAAGAGCTTGTGCCCACAAAACCGACGGCTAGTTGGCGTGTTTGCACCGATTACAGGAAGTTGAATTCTAGCACTAGAAAAGATTACTTTCCTATGCCTTTCATAGATCAAATGCTTGAGAGATTGGCAGGTTACTCACACTATTGTTTTCTTGATGGTTACTCAGGTTACAATCAAATTGCAATTGCTCCGGAGGATCAAGAGAAAACTACCTTTACTTGCCCGTTTGGCACATTTGCATATAGAAGAATGCCTTTTGGACTTTGCAATGCTCCAGCAACATTCCAAAGATGCATGTTGGCAATCTTTTCTGACATGGTAGAAAGATTCATTGAGGTATTTATGGATGACTTTTCAGTGTTTGGTTCCTCTTTTGATGAATGTCTTAACCATCTCTCGTTAGTACTTCAAAGATGTCAGGAAACAAATTTGGTTCTCAATTGGGAAAAGTGCCAATTTATGGTGAAACAAGGAATTGTGTTGGGGCATGTAATCTCTAGCCAAGGAATGGAGGTGGACAAAGCCAAAATTGACATCATCACCAATATGGCAGCTCCCACAACTGTGAAGGGAGTAAGAAGTTTTTTGGGACATGCGGGTTTTTATCGTCGTTTCATTAAGAACTTTTCAATGATCACTCGTCCATTATGCAATCTGTTAGCTAAAGATGTTGTATTTCATTTTGATAAAGCTTGTATGGATGCATTCAATACTTTGAAACATGAATTAACCTCGGCCCCTATTATTATGGCACCAGATTGGTCTTTACCTTTTGAACTAATGTGTGATGCCTCTGACTATGCTATTGGTGCAGTTTTAGGGTAAAGGGTGAACAAGCTCCCACACGTGATCTACTATGCAAGCCGGACTCTAAATGATGCTCAACTTAACTATTCCACAACTGAAAAGGAGTTGCTTGCTATTGTTTTTGCCTTAGAGAAGTTTCGGTCATATCTTGTTGGATCTAAAGTTATTGTGTTTTCTGATCATGCAGCCCTTAGGTACTTGATGACAAAAAAGGATGCTAAGCCACGCTTAATTAGATGGATACTCTTACTACAAGAGTTTGACTTGGAAATTCGAGATAAGAAGGGAAGTGATAATGTTGTGGCTGACCATTTGTCACGGCTCAATGAAAACCATGGAGTTGGACAACCTTTGCCTCTAAATGAATCATTTCCAGATGAACAACTCCTTGTTATTCAAGAAAAAGAACCATGGTATGCTGATTTTGTTAATTATCTTGTTTGTGGTATAATTAGAAATGACCTTTCTTTTTAGGAAAGAAAGAAGTTCCTTGCCATGGTAAAGCACTACGTTTGGGACGAACCATATTTGTTTAAATATTGCCCTGACCAAATCATTAGGAGGTGTGTCCCAGAGAGTGAGCAACAAAGCATTCTAATGTTCAGCCATACATTGGCATGTGGAGGACATTTTGGTGCCAAAAAGACATCTCTAAAGGTTTTACAATCTGGTTTCTTTTGGCCTACTTTATTCAAAGATGCTTTTGATTTTTGTTCTAAGTGTGATAGGTGCCAGAAAATGGGGAACATTAGCTGAAGAAATGAGATGCCATTGAACAACATTTTGGTGGTGGAGCTCTTTGATGTTTGGGGAATCGATTTCATGGGACCATTTCCATCCTCTTTTGGTTACTTATACATATTAGTGGCAGTAGATTATGTATCCAAATGGGTTGAAGCCATTGCTACAATAACTAATGATCATAAGGTTGTTTTGAATTTTCTTAAAGATGTGATTTTTTGTAGGTTTGGAACCCCAAGAGCTATTATTAGTGATGGTGGCAGCCATTTCTGCAACAAACCCTTTGAATCCTTGATGAAGAAGTACAACATCAACCACAAAGTGGCAACCCCGTACCATCCTCAAACCTCAGGACAAGTGGAGATTAGCAATAGGGAGATCAATAACATTTTGATGAAGACCGTAAGCCCTACAAGGAAGGATTGGTCACTGAGGTTGAATGATGCACTATGGGCATATAGAACAGCATATAAAACCACCATTGGCATGAGTCCTTATCGCCTTGTGTTTGGGAAAGCTTGTCATTTGCCAATGGAGCTTGAACACCGTGCATATTGGGCCATCAAGAAGTTCAACTTTGATTACAAGGATGCTGGAATAGCAAGGAAGCTCCAACTTAATGAGTTGGAAGAACTCAGAAATGAAGCATATGAGAATGCCAAAATCTACAAGGAACGGACTAAGCTCTATCATGACAAGGCCATCCTACGGAAGGAGTTTCACCAAGGTATGAAAGTACTGTTGTATGACTCACGTTTGAGACTTTTTCCAGGTAAATTGAAGTCTAGGTGGGTGGGACCATTTAAGGTGCTGCAAACATTTCCCCACGGAGCTGTGGAGATAGAGAACATGAAGAATGGCACCTCTTTTAAAGTCAATGGGCAGCGATTGAAACCATATTTGGAGAAAGTGGAGGAAGAGCAAGTTTATCAAGTTGTAGATTTTCTTGAGTTTACAACACCGTGAACAAGCTACCATGTCTTGCCTAGACATTAAATAAAGCGCTTACTAGGAGGCAACCTAGTGTGGTTTGTGTTCTTTCCTCATTTTGTGTTTATGTTGTCACCATTCCATATTCTTTGCCTACTTGCCTTGTGTTAGTTGTGGTTAAGTGTGTTTTTGCTTACACGAATGTATATGAGGGCTATGTTTGTAGACAAACTATTGGGTTGCTTTGAAAAAGGGTTTTATGACACGGGACATGTCATAACTTTCGAGGGGGTGTTTATTTGTAAGTTCATGTCGGAGCACAAAGGTAAGCCGCCTCCCCGAATTTCAATTTTCTTTTATACTAATATGTTGTTAATGATTCAGGCATCCACTCTAGAATTTAAACCATTACCGGATCATTTCAAGTATCACCCTCCATTCAAAGATCAATTCCATGCCGTTTGATTTGATTAAAAAAAAAACAAAAAAAAAAAAAGAATAAAAATAAACATGGAGAAAGATGGAGCTTCACAAAGGTTGTTTACGTGAAGCCCCACTATGAGGCGTCGGAGCGGAAGGCATAGAAGCGGGAGGCATAGAAGCGGGAGGCATCGGAGCGGAAGCCATCGGAGCTAGAGCATTCCAGGCCTCAATACTTGGCCAAGCGCTGGATGACCCAGGAAAAAGGTGCCTCTGGAGATAAGCCGCAAGCCTTTGACAGTCATTGTGAATTCGACCCTCAGATTCTTGCAGCTCATCAAGCTTCCTCTTCATGCCCGACGAATAGTTATTTGCAAGCACATGCAAACTTCTATTCTCGTACTTAAGCTGCTGGATCTCTTGTTTAAGACTTTCCACCTCTGCCATCAATGATTCCACCTGACAGGAGCGGGCAAGCAGGCGTTGGCCCATGTTGGACACGGAACTCGCACACTGAACACTAAGTGCGAGGGACTCTTGAACGGCCAACTCATCGGACCGTCCTGACAGCAGCCTACTATCTTTTGGAGTGAGGAGGTTCCTAGCTACTATTGTAGCTGTTGTGGCGTCCTGCATCACGGAGTCTTCACCTGTAAGAAGACCGTTAGAAGATAAGAAAGAAGGGCGCCATACGTTACCTTGACGCGGCGCGCCCGTATCACTGCTAAGGCTCAATTCCAAGCTAAGGTTCGATGGGTTTGCCATTTTTCAAAAGTGTTCAAAGAGAAGGGATGGAGTTAAATTTCAAAGGGCCGGAGTCAATTTTCAAGAATGGGAAATCTTCAGTGTGTGTTTGTTGGCGGTGATCGATACCTTTATAAAAAGCCAAGGCGACGCGTCCACCGATTCAAAAAGCCGGAATTTCCGGCGTAATTTTGGCGACGTTTTCTCGGCTTTTCAGAAGACGTGTTCAACTTTGTCAAAAGATTTCTTCTTTTCAGAAAACACGTGGAGGCCATCATCACAACTACACATCTTTAGCCGACAGGCGCAAAGTCCGGCGACGCTTTCTCTGCTTTTCAGAAGACGCGTGCAGCTTTGTCAAAAGGAGCCGCATCTGCACTACCACGTGTCATTCAGAAAGCGAAGGGGCGTCGTTCAGAAATCGAAGGGGCGCCTGCTCAAAAATCGAAGAGGCGCCAATATTTCAAAAAGCCGGATTTGCGGGATCAAAACGTCTATCGACAAGGGTAAAAGAATGGTACCACCACTTGTTATTATCTCTATATATGTCGACCTTCATCTTTTATGGCAAGGAAAACCTGAAGAAAATGCCCAACTCTCCCTCACCTCTGAGGGCGCACTCCCAGCAAAGTCTTTCGAAATACTCAATTCTTTCTTCTTCCCCAAAGATGATACCGGATGCCTGGAGTACAGATGACCCAGGAGGAAACGGCGGATTGAAGTGTGCTGATTCATTCACCGCTTCTTCAAAAGCAAAGGTATCTCATATCATCAAGGTCAAAAGCAAAAGTATCTCATATCATGCTCTTTCCCTGTCTTTTTCTTTGTCCTTGTTCTTACTCGCATGGCAAAGTGAAAGAAGCAATCAGCCAGCACTTAGAGTCAGTCTTCTGTTATGGAGCCAACTGCCTGGAATCTATTCCTGATTGCTTACCTAGCATTGCTCTCGAGTAGTCATCTTCAACGGTTGATACACTTCCAGAGAAGGGACCACTCCTGCAAAGATTGAACAAAGAAACAGATAAAAGGGGTAAGCTCAGACCTTCCGGGAAGACCAAAAGAATCCTGCTGCCCAGTTCAAGATTATGTAGCACAAAGGAAAATCAACGATGGGCGGAAACCAGTTCAAGAGAAAGCCTGTGGAATCACCAAGATCAATGCCTCAATGCAATCACCAAGGAGAAGAGGGAATTTACACTCCATAACCAGATTTGCGTCCCTAAACTCTTCTCTTTGTTAATTACATTTTGCCATGTTTAGTATGTTTAAGTGCTTTTTGTGTGTTTACTTATGTTTTGTGTGAATCTATGCTTAAAACATTGAGGACAATGTTTGATTTAAGTGTGGGGGGGGTAACTAATGTTGTTAATGCAAATTCGTGGGATTTTATCACCCATAACTTCAAATGTTGTTCCTTGCTGTTTTAAGGTGTTTTTAAATTGTTTTAGAGTGTTTTAGTGTGTTTTGTTTTATAACTCCGAAAATCACATAAAAATTTGAAAAAAATGTTTTGAAAAGCCTAAAAAGAGTGTTTTGAGTCATTTTTGTGTGTTTGTGTCTTAGGGTACCTTCCAACACAATGATAAGGATTTGGTTTGTAATTGCATGACGGTTAAAAAGAGTTATAAACATGGATGAAAGTTTGATTTACTCTTGGTATATGCTTGGTTATGGTTATAATGTATGACTTCACATGCAATCATAAAAGAAAAATTCGTTTTTGTAACATGCTTGAAGGAAGGAACTCAAACAAACGCTACAACCTTGTGAGACTTGAGCCTAAACATTCTTTGGAGAGTTATTTTCTGTGATTCTTTGTTTTCTAAAGTTGCTGCATGATCTCATTATTCCTTGCTTGGTTGCTACTTAGAATGCAATTGTATCATGCTAGAACTAAATGCTAGAACTTATATCCATTTCATTCAAAGCATTGAATTGCATAACATATATCAAGATAAAGTTGTGTAGTTGCCACCATAGCCAAATAGCCTTACTTCCCATATTTCGTATTTGTTGTAAGTTTTAACCCCTTTGAGCCTTGTTTAGCCTATGTTCTATGTTAACCCATGTTATCCTTACCTAGCCTAGAATAGGACCATCCATGCCTTTGTTCTTAAAGCATAGTAAGCATGACGGAAAATGAGTTCCTTTTTGATTAATATGTTGCAGAAAATAAGTGTGGGGAAAGGATTATTGATGAGAGTTGTTGTGCCATAGGCACGGCTAAAAAAAAAAAAAAAAAAAAAAAAATTGAAAAAAAAAATGAAAAAGAAAAGAAAAATAAGAGTTGTTTGAATTTCCCCTATTAGTCTAAAAGTTGTTTTCCGCGCTCTAAAGGGAATTCTAAGTGCCTAATTCAATACTTTGCTCACTATTGCTTTAAGAATGTTTGTTTATCCTTCACCTTTCATTGTTAACCAATACCCTAGCCCCGTTACACCCCTTTGACTTCTATCTTGATCGTTATGTGTTCAATAATGTGGAGTTTGGATTTGATATGAGCTTATGGAATCACTGGTTCTCATTCTAAGTAGTAGCATTCCATTCATGAGATCATATTCATGTCATTATTGTAAATCCAGAAAATGCTTTCTTTGTTATAACATATGTGAGATACTAGTCTTTCATGTTTACATCAATCTCTCACATATAACTAGTGTAGGGTGTGTAGTCAGAAAATCTGTGTGAAAATAGAGTGCATTCTAGTAAGGAATTAAGTAAATTCTCTAAAGCATGTTACTACATTTGAAATGTGTTTTAATTGCTTAAATGTGAACTAGTATGTGGTGACTATGATTAAGAATGTACTTAAGTGTAAAGATGGCTAAAATCTGTGAGAATAATGATTTTTAACTTGTCATGTGCATTGGAAATCCCTAAGACGGTTGTTGGAAGGTTTAGGTTGTGTTTTACTTGTTTAGTGTCGTTTTGTTTATTTGTTATTATTTTGTTTTGCTCGAGGACTAGCAAAAGCTAAGTATGGGGGAATTTGATAGGAGCATATTTAGGCGACTTACTTAGCTTGTTTTCGTGCATCTATGTTGTTAATTCATAGTTGTTTTAGTAGTTTAAGCCATTTTCGTGTGTTTTTAGGTTCATATGGCTAAGGAAGCAAAAAGATGCATTTTGGAGCAAAATTGGGCTTGGAATGGATAGCATATGCTTGGAGCCAAAGTGTTGGACGAATTTGAAAGCCTTGTATGCACTTTGGACATAAAACAAAGGGCCTAGCCCAATCAAACAATCATTTGAGCCATGCAAAACCTCTAGCCCAATCAACAACCCTTAGCCACATGCATTTCCACCTTCCTACTTCATCATTTCATCATTGCACCACCATTCACACACACATGCACTTACTCTTTCATCATTGCACCACCATTCACACACACATGCACTTACTCTTTCATCATTGCATCACAAATTCAACACATGCATTCACACACCAACAACCTAGCTCTTTTTACATCATTATTTCATCCACATGCACTCTCAATCATAACAACCACATTCACTCTTAAACAATCACCCACATATTCTCCCATTCCCCCTATAAAAACCCATGCATTCATACACAAAAATCACATCTCATTTTCATACACAAGACACCACAAACACATCCAATCTTCCCCTTTGCCACAAGCTCCCATTCCATTTCTACACAATCTCTTCTCGGCTTCATTCCATTCCATACACTCTCCCATTTGCAGAAACCATTCAACCTTAGCCGCTCCACCTTCATTTACAACACACTTGGAGCACCAACACCGAAGGCAACTCTTAAGGGATTTCAACATCAGTTTTGCTTCAAGGGTTCTTTCTTCTTAATCCTATGTTCACTCATGTTATATATTTTTATGTCAAACCTTTTGTAAACATGAAGTGTAACTAATCTCTCTCTAGGGATTCGATGTAGCCTTGCAAGATTGCCATGTAGTTAATTCAGAATTCTCATTTAATTTATCTATTTCTTGTTTCATTCTCCGATTTAATTGTGACTTAGTGTGTTGATTTTAATGCTTGATCATCATTTGAATTAACCACAGGTTGTTTAGCCAAGACTAAAGCACACATCATGCATAATCTTGGTGGATATGTGAATGAATGAAGGGAATGTTTTGCAGACATCCTGCTGAGTGTTCCCTTTGGTTTTGTGAAAGTTTCTTGTGCACTACATATTCTTGATTAGGAACCAAAGTTGCACATCACAATTAGGCTCATGATTAGAGACATTTGATCAAATCCACACATCATATGGTTGATCATATCTAAGTGAAACAAACTCAAGAAATAGGTAGATGACTGAGTATAAACTGATTTAACAAACATGGCCTTGGGTTAGCAATGGTAAAATCGAATCCCTAGCTTCATCTCCATTGGTACTATCTCATTTTATTAGTTGTTGATTCATTTATTTGTGTTTACTTCATTTCCTTATGCTTTCAAGTTACAACAACAAATCTGCCTACATTGATTAGTTTTATTTCTCTAGTAAAAAGTTCTTGCAAAACAAGTGATTATATAGGTCCAATTAGTCCCTGTGGATTCGACACCCTTACTTGTGCCATTATACTAAACATATTCTAGCACGAAGAAGGAAAACCTCAATTAAAAGTCTAAGTAAACATTCCTTTACTTGATGCTATTAAGCAAGTGCCCAGGTATGCAAAGTTTTTAAAAGAGTTATGCACAACCAGGAAAAGAATTTCAAACAAAGAAGTTGTGAAAGTAAGTGAAAATGTATCCGCAGTTTTGCAACGAAAGTTACCTCCAAATTGTAAGGATCCAGGGAGCTTTACTATCCCATGCATAATTGGAAACACTAGATTTGAACAATGCATGTTAGATTTAGGTGCTTCTATTAATGTCATGCCATATTCCATTTATGCATCTATGAACCTTGGTGAGTTAAAACAAGATGGCGTTATAATTCAATTGGCCGATCGTTCTAATGCTTATCCCAAGGGAGTCCTTGAGGATGTTTTAGTGCAGGTCAATCATCTTATCTTTCCTGCAGATTTTTATGTATTAGAAATGGAGGATTCGAGCCATGCTCCATCATTGCCAATCTTGCTAGGCTGTCTATTCATGAAAACAGCAAGAACAAAGATAGGCGTGTTTACGGGAACATTAACCATGGAGTTTGATGGGGACATTATTAATTTTAATCTTTCTGAAACCATTAAATATCCAATAGAGGACCATTCTTGTTTTGCTATTGACATTGTTGATTCTTTGGCACAGGTAAATTTGGATCAAATGAACGAAGATGCACTGGAGGTAGCCTTAGTGCACGACATAGGAGCAAGAATTGAGGGTGGGGGAATTCTTGCAACCCACGGCATGCAATCTGACCATATTGCCGTGCCCCCTTGTGGTGAAGTGATTGAAATGGTCGCTGCCCTCGAGTCATTACCCTCACAATCAGGTAAGTCTCCACTCTCAATTTTAGATTCGGTTTTGACTAACAAGTTACTTCCATCAATTGTGCAGCCACCTACACTTGAGTTAAAGCCATTACCTAGTCACTTGAAGTATGTTTTCTTGGGAGAAGATCAGACACTACCTGTCATCATATCTAACTTACTCACGGCCCAAGAAGAAAACAAGTTGATAAGGCTGTTAAAGGAGCACAAATCTGCCATTGGATGGACATTGGCAGATATCAAAGGCATTAGTCCCACCACGTGCATGCATCGCATCCTTTTGGAGGAGGGAGCCAAGCCATCTCGTGAAGCTCAACGTCGCCTTAATCCACCCATGTTGGAAGTAGTGAAAAAGGAGGTTATAAAATTGCTTGATGGTGGTGTTATATATCCTATTTCTGATAGTCGTTGGGTGTCACCCGTGCAGGTTGGTCCAAAGAAGTCTGGAGTCACGATGGTGAAGAATGAAAAACAAGAGCTTGTACCCACTCGTGTTGTGACCGGTTGGTGTGTTTGTATTGATTACAGGAAGTTAAATGCCATGACAAGGAAGGATCACTTTCCATTGCCATTCCTCGACCAAATGTTAGAAAGGTTAGCCGGTTATAAATTTTATTGCTTTCTTGATGGATATTCCGGATATAACCAAATTATGATAGCTCCGGAGGACCAAGAGAAGACAACCTTCACGTGCCTCTTTGGCACCTTTGCATATAGGCGCATGCCATTTGGTTTGTGCAATGCCCCTGCGACATTTCAACGATGCATGGTGAGTATATTTTCTGATTATGTGGAGAAGATTATTGAGATATTCATGGATGACTTTAGCGTGTTTGGTAATTCATTCGATCATTGCTTGAATAATCTGACCTTAATTTTGAAACGTTGTGTTGAAACGAATCTTGTGCTTAATTGGGAAAAATGTCACTTTATGGTTAAGCAAGGTATTGTTCTAGGACATATTATTTCTGAAAAAGGCATTGAAGTGGATAAATCTAAGGTATACCTTGTTCATCACTTACCCTCTCCAACTTCGGTTAGAGAGGTTCGTTCGTTTCTTGGTCACGCAGGTTTTTATAGGCGTTTCATAAAGGACTTCTCCAAGATTGCACAGCCACTATGCCGATTGCTTCAAAAAAAAGGTGGCTTTTGAGTTTGATGATGCATGCTCCACGGCATTCAAACATTTAAAGGAGGCTCTCACTTCGGCTCCCATTATTACACCTCCAGATTGGAGCCTTCCATTCGAGTTGATGTGCGATGCTTCGGACTATGCGATTGGTGCTGTTTTGGGGCAGCAAAAGAACAAACAACCTCATGTTATTTATTATGCATCTAGGACACTAAATGATGCTCAATTAAATTACTCAACCACTGAAAAAGAATTACTTGCTGTGGTATTTGCATTAGATAAGTTCCGATCATACTTACTTGGTACTAAAGTTATTATTTTTACTGATCATGCAGCTCTCAAGTATTTGCTAACGCAAAAGGAGGCCAAACCTAGACTAATTCGATGGATGTTGCTTCTACAAGAGTTTGACATTGAGATTCGGGATAAGAAGGGCGTGGAGAATGTGGTGGCTGAACACCTAAGTCGAATGGTGCATGAGGAAGCATTGCCAATTTCTGAAACCTTCCCCGATGAACAATTAATGTCTATCCAGGTAAGTGAGCCTTGGTATGCAGATTTGGTGAACTTTTTGGTGTCTAAACATACCCCTAGCACACTTAATAAGAATCAACGTGATAAGCTTAAAAAGGATGCTAGGTTTTATGTTTGGGATGACCCATACCTCTGGAAATTTTGTCCCGATCAGATTGTACGACGTTGTGTGAATGAATATGAGTTTCAATCTATTTTAACATTTTGTCATTCATATGCATGTGGGGGACATTTTGGCACCCAACGCACTGCCCTTAAAGTCTTAGAATGTGGGTTTTATTGGCCAACCATTTTTAGGGATGCTAGGACATTTTGCCTTACATGTGATCGTTGTCAACGAATGGGTAATATAAGTGTTAAGGATCAAATGCCACAAAACCCTATACTTTCTGTTGAAATATTTGATGTGTGGGGAATTGATTTTATGGGTCCTTTTCCTTCATCACATGGTTTTCTCTATATCTTGTTGGCGGTGGATTATGTTTCCAAATGGGTGGAAGCAAAAGCCACCCGTACTAACGATTCCAAAGTGGTTGTAGATTTTGTGAAGTCTAACATTTTTGCTAGGTTCGGAATGCCTCGAGTCCTTATAAGTGACGGAGGTTCACATTTTTGTAATCGCACAATCGAGGCACTGCTCAAGTAGTACAACATTACACATAAGGTTTCGACACCCTATCATCCTCAAACAAACGGGCAAGCCGAGGTGTCGAATCGGGAGATAAAACAAATTCTTGAGAAGACGGTTGGGCCAACAAGAAAAGATTGGAGCTTGAGGTTAGAGGATGCATTGTGGGATTATAGGACCGTCCACAAAACACCCGTAGGAATGTCCCCCTTTTGGCTTGTTTATGGCAAACCATGTCACTTACCTGTGGAGTTGGAGCACAAGGCTCATTGGGCCGTGAGGAAGTTCAACATGGATGTAGATAAGGTGGGAATTCATCGTAAGCTTCAATTGAATGAACTTGAAGAGATACGGAATGAAGCTTCCGAGAATGCCCGTATTTACAAGGAAAAGACAAAGGCCTTTCATGACAAGATGATTCGCACCAAGTCCTTCTCTGTTGGACAGAAAGTGTTGTTGTTTAATTCTCGTCTTCGTCTATTTCCAGGTAAGTTACACTCACGTTGGATTGGACCCTTTGTTATTACTAATGTTTTTCCTCATGGTGCAGTCTAAGTTCGTAGTTTCAAAACAGGTCAAGAGTTCAAGGTGAATGGGCATCGATTGAAGCCTTACTACGAGAGCTTTGTAGAACATGATGTGGAGAAGACCACCCACTATGACGTGGGTTCCCATGAAGGTTGATCAATGTGGCATCGTCCGGCTGCAAGACGTAAAAGAAAGCGCTACTTGGGAGGCAACCCATGCAATCAACAAAGGAAGAACTTAGGAATCGCTCCAAACTCAGATTTGCATCCCTAAAACTTTTCCTTTGTTGCTTACTTTATGTTATGTGAGATGTGTTTATTTATGTGTTCCTTTGCTGTTAGTTTAGTCTAAAACATTGAGGACAATGTTTAGTTTAAGTGTGGGGGGGGGGGGGGGGAGAGGGGGGTAACATTCTGTTTTGAGCTATTTTTGCATGAAATTCGTATGGTATTACCACCTAACATGTCTAAACTTGTTTCCCACTGTTTTAAGTGTTTTTAACATGTTTTGAAGTCTTTTTATGTGTTACTTTGAAAAAATCCGAAAAACAGTTTGAAACAACTAAAAAGAGTCAGTTTTGTGTTTGTTTTTGTGTGTTTGTGTCTTAGGATACCTTCCAACACAATGATGAGGATTTGATTTTTATGTGCATGGCTGTGAAAGAGAGTTATAAACATGGATGGAAGTTTGATATATTCTTGGTTTATACTTGGTTATAGTTGTTGTTTATGAATTCATGTTTAATCCCAAAGAAAAAATAATAATAAGTTTTTGTAATATGCTTGAAGGAAGGAACTTAGAATAACATTACAACCCTGAGAGACTTGAGCTTTAAACATTCTTTGGAGAGTATTAATCTGTGATTCTTGTTTTCAAACTCGTTGCATGATCTCATTATTCTTGCTTGGTTGCTAATTAGAAGGCATTTCATCACTTAGTTCCAAATGCTAGAACTTGCATCCATTCCATTCAAAGCATGTTATTGATTGCATAATATATATCAAGATGAAGTGTGTAGTGAAGCCATCAACCAAACAGCCAACCCATGCACTATATATTATAGGTCATGACCCCCATTGAGCCATTGTTAGCCTTTGTTCTTTGTTTACCCATATCATCCCTACCTAGCCTAGATTAGGACCACCCATACCCTTGTTCTTGAAGCATAGTAAGCATGACTTAGAGGGAATCCTTTCGATTATGCAAAACAACAAGTGTGGGGGAATTTGTGTGTGTCTGTTGATATGCCACGAAAAGAAATAAGGCATGAGTGAAAATAAAAAGAAAAAAAAAATTCGTGGAAAAAGAAAAAGAAAAGAAAAAGTTGTGAAAAGAAAGAAAAAGAGTATGAAATAAGTGAAAATAAGCTCACATGTTTGTGGTAGTTGAAGAAAGGGTCCAAAATGTTGAATATGGCCCTAAGAGTTGTGTGAATTCTCCCCTTGTGTGTCTAAGTGAGTTTCTGCAATCATAAGTGATTCTAAGTGTCAAATTTCATTACTTTGCTTGCTATTGCTTAAAGAACGTTTGTTATCCGTACCTTTCATTGTTAGCCAATCACCCTTAACCCGTTACAACCCTTACGCTTCAATCTTGATCATTATGTTTTCAATAATGTGGAGTTTGGAATTGATGTAAGCATATGGTGTCCCTGGTTCTTGCATCTAATTAGTAGCATTCCTTTCGTGAGATCATATTCATATACATTCCAGAAAAGTGCTTTCCTTGTTATAAACATAAGTGAGTGTTTAGTTTCATATTTACATCAATCTTCTCACATATACTTAGTGTAGGGTGTGTAATCAGAAATTCTGTGTGAAAATAAGAGAGTATCTTGTAAGGAATTAAGTGAATTCTCTAAGGCATGTTACTACATTCAAATGTTGTTTTAAATTGATTAAATGAGAACTAGTAAGTAGTGATTAGGATTACGTATGTGCCTAAGCATAAGGATGACTAAAATCTATGTAAGTAATGATCTTGAACATGTCGTGTGCATTAAGAATCCCTGAGACCATTGTTGGAAGGTTTAGGTTTTGTTTTTTTTTTTCCGTTTTGCTCGAGGACTAGCAAAAGCTAAGTGTGGGGGAATTTGATAGGAGCATATTTATGCGACTTAGTTTGCTTGTTTCGTGCATTTATGTTATTAATTCTTAGTTATTTTAGTTCTTTAAGCTTCTTTTGTGTGTTTTCAGGTTCATGAGACGTATTTGGCGAAATGATGCATTTTGGAGCCTTTTGGAGCACTTTTGGGCACAAATTGGATAGCTTATGCTTGGAGCAAAAGGAATGGACGAAATTGAAGAGTTGATGTCGCAAGGATTCCTACTACGATGAGGATTCCAATTACGAGAAGATTTCCAAATTGAAGGAGGTTTCCCACTCCCATGAGGATTCCTAGTTGGACGAGGATTCCTAATCACACAAGGATTCTTACTTGAAGTAGGAAAGTTAAGCCAAAGTTTCCTATTTTGGTTGACCTTTCCTAAATCAAGAACGCTCTAAGTTTTAGCACTTAAGATGGCTCCTGAGCACCCTTGGACAACAAACAAAGGTTCTTTGCAACTTTCCCTTCCTTGCCGTGCAAGGAAGGTTGTTTCCCTTTCTTTGTGTAAACTTCCCTATTTTTCATATGTGTTAGGACCTTTCCCTTATTCTAATACCTCTTGCTTTGTGCCTTACCTTTCCCTAAGCTTTGTGCCGCATCCTTCCCTTGTGTTTCCTGATTTCAATTTCTTATTTCCTAGTTTAATTCACTTTCCTAGTTCTAAAACTTTCCCTAAAGTCCTAATTTCTGATTTCTTGCAAGGAATTGACTTTTCCTTCCTTCTTTTGTACCAATTTCGTTTCTTACCTTAAATTCCCTTTCCTTGCTGTGCAAGAGGTCTAATTTCTGATTCCTTGCAAGGCAAGGACATTCCTTACTTGTTTTAAATTCGTGCATCCCCATTTTCTGATTTTATTTGGACTTTATTCACTTACCTTTTCTATTTAGACTAGCAAATTTGAATCATAACTCAATTAGGTATGTTATTAACTTCCCAAAACACATATAATCAGCCCTTGGCCGAACCCTAGAGGGGATTGACCACCAAAACTCGTCCATTTACTCCCACACACATCCATTCATCCCAAAACATCATCAAAACAACCTAGAAACACAACCAGCCGCTCCACCTTCTTCCACCATCATTGCCGAGTCCTCCACCACCTTCCAACCATCAAATACTCATCCATACTCAACCTACATCCCTTGCCGTGCCTCTAAACACCCCAAAATCCATTCTACATCATCAAAACAACCTAGAAACCATCACAACCCAATCTGCCGCAAGCAAGGGAAATGAGACAGATTCACTCAATTGTTTGGCTCTTCATTCTGAGTTGTTGAACAATTTTAGGTGTATTCTATCTTATATTTCAATGTCTAATTCATGTAATCTTTGTTTTGCTTTGAGAATGATTGGCTAAATTTGTTTTGGCTAAGGGTGTATTCGAAACCATGATTATATATGTGAAATAAGTTCATTACTTCCAGTTATCGTTGCATAAGTCGTGAATACAATTTGCTTAACCGTTTAATTTAGAACTTATTCTTGTATGTTGATTGAGAGTGCACGCTTAATTTGCATGCTTGAATTTGGTGCTAGGGTATAAGTTTGTTTCACCTAATCGTTATGAATTTATATTCGCAAGTAGTGAAGGTCACTAGTCATGATCGTGTTGAGTAGATTCCTGGCAGGAGTAGCATGCTTTTCATAGTTACAAATGCCTTGTCGATGCTTATGATTTCCAAAGAACGTAATGATTCTAACTTGTGTCTTTATCATGTTGTTCATATAGAGAACTTGTTAGGAATAATTTGGTTGCGATGCATATTCATCCAATTCAATGATTCTAGGGAAATCTGAAGGTTAATTTAAGCGGACCTAATCAACTTGTAGTGTCGAGGTTCATAACTTATTGAATTGATAACTGGAAATTGATTTACGTTGCATATATGTCATGTGTGGAGAAGAACCCCTTAGCTATTCCATCATCCATTGGTTCATCACAATTTGTCTTACAATCTGTTTTCTTTACAATCTGTCCATTTAATTTAATTTCGTCCAAACACAATCCCCCCATATTTTGTTAAGTCTTAGTCTTTATAATCTGTCTTATTTGGTGTTTTTAAGTATTTTGAGTCATAAGCACTTTCAAATTCGTCCAAATCAAGTTTTAGTGGCTGTTTGAGTCAACTTGGTTGTTTTAGGCAGTTTTGAGTGTTTCAAATCTGTTTTGAGTCATAGTAGTCTAATTAGAGTCTTTAAGTTTAATTTTTTGTGTTTTCAGTCAATTTATATTAGATTAGCACCCCTAGTTAATCCCTGGTTAGAACGATCCCTACTTACATCATTACTACAATTGTCACAAATAGGGTTTAATTTGTGTGTCACATTCGTAACACATCAATTGCCACCCAACCATTTTAACGTTAAAGTTGGTTACTGGGTATGAACCTGACGTTTCATACTTATACATTTGAGTGTGCATGTAATGTGCCAAGTTGCGTCGCCGCAACTTACCAATATGGGTTATCACAGAAGGTTGTGAATTTTTGTCGATTATGATTCTCCTTCACACTAGCTCTTTAGAGCCTTTGCATGCGATCTCTTTAACACTCATTTATGGATTATTACTTCAATGAGACAGTCTTCTTGCCATTAAGGGGAGATAAGAATGTCAACGTTCCTATAGAACGGTGCAAATTTGCATGGATGTTGCCCACTATGTCTCATCTCGATCCCTGTACCGCATAAGTGTGATCAGCAAGTGTGATGAATTCTAGCTTTCAAAATGTTGCTCTAGACATATTCCTCTGATCTTGCTAAAGTGACGAGATCATATACCAACTACAAACAAACTTGCAAGGATAAAAGTACTTAACAGATGTCGAGTCAACATCCCTAAAGGGTGTGCCGTTGATGTTGAACAGTCTGGTACATCGGCTGATAGCCAATCAATATGTCTTGGCCAGAAGCATGACGGATCACTCGGTTCATACGATTCACTTCCCTAGAAAAAGATGGTCACGGTGCAACAATGAATCCATACTCGATCCTTGCCTTAAATCATTTTCATCTCATGAGATTAATCTGGATTACTCCCAAGACTTGAAGTTCTTGGTCCCATATACTAGTTTGGATGAGTTAATGGAATTGGAATGAGATTGTTATCAATCATGTTTGCACTTATATGGTAGCTACCGACATAAATGAAAAGCGATGATATCGAACCGTGTTTCATTGATTAGTGAGAACACTGCCTGAGGTAACCCTGTTGTATTACAAGTGGGAAAGGAAACATAATGAGATGAATGAAACAGTGCGATATGATGTATGCCTTACGGCGCAAGGTTTCTCTCAAACGCCATGTGATTGATTGCAGCATTACGAATTGGTTAGTATTTCTTTATGGAATATTGATACCGAGATTTAAATGTAAGTTCTCGAAGAATTACATGGACTGGTTTAAATAGTTCTAAACCACGAAATGCCCTCTTAACTTGTTAAAGGTGTTCACTTACGGATTAAAGTAATCCGGCAAATGTGTTATACCCGTCTAAGTGATTATTTGATCAATTAGGGATATGAAGTAAGCCCTTGTGTGTTAAGCTATGAAGCCATATTCTGAATTGCTAGAGTTACAGTTCATGTCATTGACATGAATCTCACTAAGACTCTAGAAGAGCTTAATAAAACTGCCTCGCACCTAATGATGAAATTTGCGATAAAAGATCTTGGGAAAAATCGTTTATACCTTAACCTAAAGTTAAAGCATTGTTCTAACTAAACTTTGGTTTTCCAGTTGAATTACAACCTGAAGGTGTTACATTTGAGTATACCTATGATCTTCCATACTCTATATGCAAAGCAGACCCTTGAAGAGGTTATGGAACTCAAAATTCGATATCTAAGTTCAACTTTGTGCTTTGTTGTACTTAGCTTATTGTGTTAGATAGGACATCTCCTTCGTTGTTGATCTACTAGTAAAGATGCAGCACCGATCTTACATGCAACCACTGAATTAGTATTCAAGACGTTTTTCCACTACCCTAAAAGGTACTACGAATTTGGGCTAATCCCAATGCATCCCGAGCAAATCTAACA
Organism: Pyrus communis; assembly: GCF_963583255.1. Taxonomy (NCBI): domain Eukaryota; kingdom Viridiplantae; phylum Streptophyta; class Magnoliopsida; order Rosales; family Rosaceae; genus Pyrus; species Pyrus communis. The sequence continues at coordinate 27,083,013 of NC_084804.1, forward strand.
CCCTTGATCCTCAGAATGATACTTGCCTTATTGTTATGCTGATGCTGGTCACTTATCAAACCCGCACAAGGCAAATCCCAGAATGGTTATGTCTTTACCATTATGGATATCGCAATATCTTGGAGGTCCACGATATGACCTTAGTTGCAAAATCTTCGAAATGTTCCATGACACACATCACTTCACTACCCCACATGTGAGACATGGTTAGGAGTTCTTGTTGAGTATATTCGAAGTACTTGCTGTTTTCATCCATTGTTGAGTCCTAAAGACGATCTATGAAGATTATGCCACATGTATCAACTCGACCAAGACATGATACATCAACAAAGTCCACTCTAAGACATATTAAGTCTACATCTACATCAGCAAAGCATCAGAAGATTGAAGTCATGCAAGCCAATCCCAGACAACCTTGCCGACCTTTACACGACATCACTGTCGAGGTCAACCTTCTAGAAGCTTGTTCGAGGAATTGGTATGCCTAGCTATTCATATGAAATGCTTGTAGTTCTCATTTGGAAGTTCTGTCGAACTTAGGGGAGTATCTAGAAGTATACTCACTTGATCTTAATGTACTCTTTTTCCCTATGATAAGGAGCAATTTTCCCACTGGGTTTTTGCTACCTAACTAGGTTTTGATGAGGCACTGATAGGAGCATATTTATGCTACTTAGCTATGTTGTTTCCTTGCATTTAGTGAGCTAATTACTACTTATTATAGTGTTTTAAGCTATTTTCGTGTGTTTGTAGGTCATAATGGTAAAGTTGGCAAAAAAGTGCATTTTGGAGCAGATTTGGGCATGGAATGGATATCTTGCATATGGAGCAAGGTAGATGGACGAAATTGAAGTCAAGAGAGGCTAGGAACATGCTACAAATCTGGAGAAACAAGTTCAAAGACAAAGAAGATAAGGAAAGAGCAAGAAATAAGGAACATTATCCAATCTTATCTTATCCAACCTTATCTTATCCTATCCTAATCTTTTGCTACCTTAATTCCAGCTACAAAGGGGACTTAATTTCACATTAGAACACCTAAATATATGGTTCTATAACACTCTATCTGTTCCTACAAAGGTGCCGCACCTATTCCCTTCTAGAAACCCCAATCCCTGCCGTGTATTCCTTATTCCTTTCCCCCTTGGTTTCTGAAAGCATTAACCCTTTCCTCCTAGGATTGTGCAATCCTTTTCCCTTCAAAAATTGTACATTCCCTAGCCCTATAAATATAAGTGCTTGCCGCACCATTCAAATCATCCATTCACTCATTCATTCATTTATACATTCAACCATCAAACACCATAGTTCACACCACATCACCCTAGTGCCGCAGCAAGGAAGGAAGGAGAAGAAGACTTGTGCAATCTACCATCCAAGGGAGTGCCGTGCATGCCATTGGAGTGTGGAGTGTTTCTGGGTTCTTTCTATCCATAGTTTTAGTTCAATGTTTATGTTTTGGTTTCAATTATGATGAACATGTGGAAATAATTTCTTTATAGTTGGAGGTGAATTCAAAGCCATGGTTATATGTTTTATATGAATTGATTACATCCAGTTATTGTTTCTTGAGTCTTGAATGTGATTTGCTTATCTAAGTAATCAAAACTTGGTTATGTATGTGGTTGAGGGTTGACACTTAATTTGCATGCATGAATTTGATGCTAGAGTATAAGGGAGTTTCATGTAATAGTTATTCACTTATATTTAAAAGTAGTGGAGGTTGCTAGTCACAATCGTGTTAAGTGAATCCTTGGCATGAGTAACATGCGTTTCATAGTGATGAATGCCTTGTCAATGCTTATGATTTTCAAAGAACTTAATGACTTTTGATATGTATCTTTATTATGCATTTCATATAGAGAACTTGAGAAAGATAATTTGGTTGTAATGCATATTCATTCAATTCAATGAAATAAGGAAAATCTAATGGTTGGTTGTGCGATGCAATTAACTTGGGGCGTTCTCATTTATAGTCTAAAGGAATAATAACTGGAAATTGGTTTATATGTATATATCATGTGTGGAGAAGGACCCTCTAATTAGCCTTTCACCCATTTAAATTCACCAAATTCGTTTTTACAAAGTATTTTATGCAAAGTTTCTGTTTTAAGTTTCAAATTCATCAAAAACAATCCCCCTTTCATTTAGTCTTGTTATTTGAGTCAAAATCTGTTTTCTTTTAAGTCTTTTGAGTCAAGTTAATTTTTATTTTCGTCAAAATCACTTGTTAGGTCTAGAATTGAGTCTTTTTTTATTGTTTGTTGCTGTTTTGAGTGTTTTAAGTTAGTTTTGAATCTATAAAGTCTAGTTTAGTGTTTTTGAGTCTTATTTGTGTTGATTAGCATCCCTAGTTAATCCCCAGTCTAGAACGATCCCTACTTGCATATATACTACAATTGTCAACAATAGGGTTTAATTTGTGTGTCAAGTTAATTTTCATATCAGGCACCCATCCTAGCTGGTTATACCTTGGTGAGCTCTTCTACTTGTGTCCAGAAGACGTATAATTTTGAATTAATGCAACTTCTCACTTTTCTCCTTAGTCTATGGGTTTTTCTCCTACCTTGGGCTTTACCATAGCGTAGTTTTGTGAGTTTTACCTTTTATGCATTCTTCAGTTGTTTTGAGACTCGCATTCTCTCATCGTGCCGAGGACTTTATCAACTGTACTTACTTCATCTCTAAAGACCTGATACGCCATTTGCTTCAGTATTTACACACTCAAGGGGAAGTGTTGTAGTCCTATTAGATTAGGAATTTGATTGTGTAAATCCTAGTGTATCTAAGGATATCTTGGAATATTCCCTAGGGTTAGATATTATCCTATTGGAGTTGTAATCCTATTAGGGTTAGGATTTAACCTTCCTTACTACTATAAATAAAGACACAATGGGGTGGAATAGAACACAGCGCACAATTACACATCTCTTTCTTTCTCTCTACTATTGCCGCACCCCCTTTCTCTATGTCCTTTATATGATTCAATAAATTAGGCCCACAACACTTACACACACACACACCATTTTTAAGGTGGTTTCATTTATTTACTTAGGGTTTTTATGACAAGTAGTCCCTAAAATTGACTTGTACCATCAAAATGATCCCTAAAAATGAAAATTAATCAATGCAGTCCCTAAGTATGGGTGTCGTAAATCAATGTGATAATTCTGTTGCAATTCTATCAAAATTTCTGTTAGTATGTTCGATGTACACATAGGTCGACCCACTAGTCTTTAAACAATTCAACATGAATAAATTAAAAAAATTAAAATCTGTTCAACAAAAAATATTAAAAGTTGCATTTCATGATGGAGGAAGACAATTCGTGCCAAGGACAGGCTAGGGGGAGATCATCTGCAATCTTCATCTTCTTCTTCAAACACCGCAACCACGATTACCCTTTTCTGCACATACCACCATCAGGACCTGGGTTTCTTAATTTGCCAATTATTTTGCCATCTCTCCCACCCCAAGCCACATTTTCCCCCACCCATACCCCACCCCTGACATCATTGTTGTCAATCCTTCCTCCTCACCGTCAAATCATGGACCCCTCCCCTCCTCACCCTAACCGCACCAACCCACCTTAACCAGCTTCCCTTCAACCTAACCGCCAACTTATCCCAACCTCTGACCGACACCGAGCCAGGCACACCACCAGTCCCCCATCGCAACCCTCGATTCCAATTTTGAGACAGCGAGATAACCAAAGAACGAAGAAGTTTTGAGACAAGCAAGCTTGGGTGATGTCCTTGGCTCGGTCATTGCAGATGATCTCCTTCTACCTTTAGCATGCCCTTGGCTTTCTCTCCTTGGCATGAATTGAGTCTTCCTCATCGTGAATGTAGATGCAGCCTTTTTTTTCTTGTTGAACAACTTTTAATTTTTTTTTTCATTTAATCACTTTGAGTTTAGTTTTAAATGATTTTAAATTAAATTTTTACACAGTTGTTAATAATTTATCCATATGGCAATACTTGTGGATTCAAATATGTGCCACATCAGCACACTAACTGAAATTTTGACAAAATTCAAACGAAATGACCATATTGATTTGCAACACCAATAGTCAGAGGCTATAATACTTTATTTTTATTTTCAGGAACCATCTTGATGGTAGGGGTCAATTCAGAGACTAGTTGTGATAAAAACTTTTAAAAAGTTGATGTTATTAGAAAGGTTTTTATCATTAATGGTCTTTGAAATTGATCCACCCTATCAAAATAGTCCCTGAAATTAAAATTTGATCAACGTCATCCCCGAATATGAGTGCCACAAATTAGTGGTCCTTCTAGTAGAATTTCGTCAAATAATTTGTTTGTGTGTTGATGTGGCACATGTTTGGACCACTTTACCTGATTAAATTCCGACCCTTGGATTATATAAAGTTATTATTTTTCAAAAAGATTCAAAAATCTGAAAACTATAAATTGAGTAAATAGAAAGAAATAAATAAATCTTTTGTCGTTTTGGCCCTTGGGATCTCTCGACTCTTTGGTTCTTTCCACTACTTTTGATCGCTTGGATCGTAATCGAACCGATTTTCCCTCGTACTTGGTCTCATCTTCTCCCGGTTTTGACCATTGTCAATGCAATTGAACAAGGGGGTCATGCCAGCTTGTGGTTAAAATTTTACTCTCATTTTGTTATGAATCCTGTTGACTTATGAATCTTATTGATTTTGGGCTTTCTGACTTATCAGACTACATTATGCATAGATAATGAAGATTACAGAAATTATGGTATTTATATAGCTATGGAATTATTGGGGATGTCTAAACAACAACAACAACAACCAAAAAAAAAAAAAAAATCTTGAAAAATCAAAACTGGAAATTGCTAGTGAGGCGTCGTGGAAGAAGGTGGGGCGCTGGGTTAGGGAAGATGGTTGGGCGCAGAGGGGAGATTTGATCAGGGAGTCGTGAAAGAGGGAGAGAGAAGTCGTCCGTTGTGGTGGACTTTGGCAGCTTTGAGTGGGTTGGGGTGGCTGGGGAGGGATGGGAACGGTGGCCTAAAGGGTGGCTGTGGCTTGCCGTTTAGTATTATAGTCTAGTGGTATTTTTCTTTACTTGTAAGTGAGAAGTCATAGGTTCGATTCTCGGCAAAGGTGAATTTTGAACCAAATTATTACTAGCCTATTATGAAGTTAAATCAATCCCCTATTTTTTATTGTGGATAATATCGTCTGTTAAAAAAAAAAAAAAAAAACTCATTTCTATCTCACAAATAAAACATAATCCACATAGCGCTTTTTAATTGGATTTATAAGTTCATACAGTGCGCTAGTAGATTATTTGACAGAACTCTAATGAAAAAACCACATTGAGTTGCAGCACTTATATTCAGGGACAGCATTGATCAACTTTCAATTTTAGAGACAATCTTAATATAATGGGTCGATTTTAAGAACTATTTGTAATAAAAACCAAATTTAGAACCATATTAATACATTGAGGGTTTTTTAGATGCTCAACAAAAGAAAGGATCAAAAAATTAAACAAAAAGAGGCAGACAGTATTTCCTTCTTATTAAGTTACAAATTGAAAAAAAAGAACTTGTAAAGAGAGTTGTGGCTAATTAAAGGGAGGCTTCATTTCTGATTTTATAGCAGCAACCAACTGATCCTAAGCTTCTCCCCATGCATTCTTCATCTCCGGTGACCACATTTCCGGTATGGCCTCCTTTATGGTTTCCAACAATGCGAACTTGGTCACCTGTATATAAAATAAATAATTGTTCGATAAGGCACATATTTGGAAAAGAAGAATTCGAACCCAAAACTTTGCGTACAAGGACAAACGCTATTCTTATTTACTTAGATAAAATCCCTTGAAGCCTGATAATTTATACCTCATAATGCTCATCTACAACTCCAGACTTGAAGTGGACAGCACCTAATCTTTTCAAGGTTGACTCTCTCACTGTAACCTTGCCTGCTTTCCTGAGTTGAACTGTCACAAGTCTGGAACACAAATCAAGGATTAACGATCGAACCCAAGTTAATTATAATTTACTTATATGTGATAGTATTACACTAGCAGCTTAATTATATTTACCATAACAAATACAGACATGGCGTGAGACTTGAGCTTTGGGTTCTTCTCAAGAGGAATGTCAGAGTCCCTCAAGAAAGAGAACAGCTTCTTATTGGAAGAAGTTCTAGGGTTAGTCTAAGTTAAATCCCAAACCCTAGTCGGTAGGCATAGGTGTATGTATGGTGCATTGCAGTCTAACAACTAAGTATGGCTGTCATGGTTGTGTATGGCTGTCATAGTTGTCATTCTCACTAATTCAAGGGATTTTCTACCTTGCTTTAGTTGTTAGCAGATTGCCCTTACCTTTAGTTGTTGGTAAAGCATAAATCAAGGAAGTGTTGTCCCTTGATTTCTGCTTCTGTTTTCTCCTTTTCTTCCGCTCATATATATGAGTTTTCATTGTAACTTGTTTAATGTAATGAAATATAGACATTCAAACTTCAATATGGTATCAGAGCAGTGATCTCCATCGATCTGCTTCTGAGTACCGTCTTCCTGTTTCTCTTTCTTCTCTATCATGGCTGAAGGGAGCTCCGTGTAAGGCGAAGAAGTAAATTCGCATGCTGCGTCTTCTTCATCTCATCTAGACGTTGATATTAATCCAAATCAACGTCTCAGTTCGGTCCTACTAAATGAGTTCAACTATCTCCCGTGGGAGAGGGCTGTCACACTTGCGTTAGGAGGACGATCAAAGCTTGGTTATGTTAATGGCGCGATTCCAGCGCCTAATGTGTCCTCATCAGGTTACAACGATTGGCTGTGCAAGGACCAGCTGGACATGTCATGGCTGCTCAATTCTATGGATCGAAAAATTGCAGAAATCTTCAGCTATGCAGAATCTTCGTACGTTATCTGGAAAAACCTCAAAGAGATGTATGGGAATCAGAACAACGCAGCTCGAGTGTTCCAACTAAAGAAGGATATTGCTAGTCTACAATAGGAAGGGAACTCATTTGTGCATCATCTTGGCAAGTTGACCACCATGTGGAACGAGTTGAATGTTTATCGGCCACACACCATTGATGCTGTCGTGTTGATCAAGAGAGCTGAGGAAGATAAAATCTTTCAGCTTCTAGCAAGTTTGAGCTCTGAATACGAAGATCTCAGGAGTCATGTTCTCATGAATCCTGAACTTCCCTCCTTCTCAAGTGTGTGCGCCACTATTCAAAGGGAAGAAACTCGCAGAAAAATCATGACTGTGGAATTAAAGTCAAATATACCAGAATCTAGGGTATATTTCTCAAACCATAGGGCTAGTGAATAGAGAAGATATAAAGGAAAGAAACCTACTGTGAAGTGTAGCTATTGTGATACTGGTGGACATACACGAGACCATTGCTGGATCCTTCATCCTGAACTAAGGCCCAAGCACTCGAGAGACAGTAACAAGAGCTTTACTAGAGGAGCACACAACCCATCACCCAAGGCAAACAATACCATGACTTCTCATTCCGAGGAAGCACAGATGTTCACATCTAATCCGGCCATGCTGATAAATGAATTTGCTGCCTTTCTTCACAAGAAACAAGGTGGTGGGGAGAATGAAGGATCAACCAGTCAGGTTGACAACAAACCAGCTGCTCTACTTGGACAGCTTGCTAGTTTTTTGGCTGGGAAAGAAGGCATGACACAACAAGATATTCCAGGTATCTTGCGATCCTTCTCAACTGCTCTTAAAATAGGTAATATACATGATTATTGGATTATAGATTCAGGAGCCACTGATCATATGACCAACAAGTCCACAAATCTGTATGATTTTAAAAAACTTTCATGTCCATCCCAAGTGTCAGTTGCTAATGGCAAGGGTGCCATGGTTGTAGGGAAAGGAAAAATACATTTGATCTCTAGTAATGTCGAGTCAGAGGCCCTCTATGTCCCTTCATTCCCCTTTCAGCTTTTATCTGTTGGAAAAATCACAAACTCACTAAATTGTACTGCCATTTTTTCTCCCAAAATTGTGATTTTTCAGGACATCACCACCAAGAAGACGATTGGTGAAGGTTTTTTTCTAAACGGCCTTTACTACCTTTCCAAGCATGTTCAAACTCCCAAGGCTTTTCAAGTCACCTCAAGCCTGATTCAAGAACAACAACTTTGGCATCGACGCCTTGAAATTTAAAAGTGAAGTGCTGGAAGTTTTTTAAGACTTTCATAGACTTGTAAACACTCAATTTGATTCAAATATCCATGTCTTACGATCAGATAATGGCTCCGAATATATGTCCCATAATATGTCTCATTATCTAAGCACACATGGCATATTACATCAAACCAGTTGTGTTGGAACGCCCCAACAAAATGGGGTAGCAGAAAGGAAGAATAGAGACCTGCTTGAAAAAACTAGGGCACTGATGTTTCACTCGAACATGCCGAAAAATTTTTGGTCTCAAGGTGTCCTTACTGCTGCATATCTTATCAATAGATTGCCCAGTAAGGTCTTGAATTTTAAATCACCTTATGAGATTCTGAAAGGCAGACAGATAGATTTGTCACACTTACGGGTATTCGGATGTACATGCTTTGTTCACATTCAAGCACAGAAACGTGACAAGCTAGAACCACGGGCTGCAAAATGTGTTTTCTTAGGCTACTCTTCTACTCAAAAGGGTTACAAATGTTACAATCTCACAACTAGGAAGATGGTTGTCTCAAGAGATGTAAGATTTGAGGAACCAATGCCTTACTTCACTCAATCTCTGGACTACTCTCAAGAGGGGGAGAAAATGCTTGACTTGTTTCCAATGCCATATCCATGTGAAGAAGATGCAACGAATGTCTTAAGGGACCAAACACTGGATGAGGTCCATTCTCAGCCAGTGGCCCCTGATGAACTTATCTCATCTGAACCCTCAAGAAGTCCTTTCAACCAAGAGACTGCTCAACTACCAGTGGCTCAACCTTCCACAGTTCGTCGAAATCCTTCCCGTGAGAGGAGACTCCCACCCAAGTTAAATGATTATGTAACTTATAATGTCAGGCACCCCTTGACTTCTGTTATTAATTACAGCAAAGTGTCACCTTCATTTGCTGCTTTCCTTAATACAGTTACCAAGACCTATGAACCTCAAAGCTTTCAAGAAGCTAGATTACATAGCGAATGGAGGGATGCTATGGCAGAAGAGCTTCAAGCTCTTCACAAGAACAACACCTGGACCATCATGAAGCTTCCTAAGGGAAAGAAGGCTGTAGGAAGTTGTTGGGTGTACAAGATCAAGTTCCATTCAGATGGCATGATTGAAAGACACAAGGCTCGATTGGTTGCTCGTGGATTTACTCAGACTTATGGAGTGGATTACAAAGAGACCTTTGCACCTGTGGCAAAGATGAATACAGTGAGGGTGCTCTTATCTGTTGCCATTAACAATGCATGGCCTCTCTTCCAAATGGACGTTAAAAATGCTTTTTTACATGGGGAACTAGAAGAAGGAGTTTTCATGAAAATCCCTTCGGGTCATCCTCAATCAAACAATCCAGACTTGGTGTGCAGACTTCATAAATCCATTTATGGACTCAAGCAAAGTTCCCGAGCATGGTATGCCAAGCTCAGTCACGTCCTAGAGGGAGTTGGTTTCTCTCGGAGCAATGCAGATTCCTCTCTATTTGTGCGATCGGGCACATCTGGTAAACTTGTTGTACTTATTTATGTCGATGACCTAATTGTTACAGGTGATAATGTTTCTGAGATTAGTGCTCTTAAGCAATATCTCAGTCACAAATTTGCTATCAAAGATCTTGGAACTCTTAAGTATTTCTTAGGCATCGAGGTGGCACATTCCCACAAGGGCTGTTTTCTAAATCAGCGCAAGTACATCATTGATCTTCTTCATGAGGCAAACATGACAGATTGTAAACCTGCTCGGACACCCTTGAATAGCAACTTGAAGCTGCAGTTTCATGGTGATCTCATTCCTAATATAGAGTATTATCAGCGACTGGTTGGCAAGCTCATTTACCTAACTATCACTCGTCCTGATATAGCATATGCTGTGAGCCTTGTTTGTCAGTTCATGCATGCTCCAAACACAGATCACATGAAGATTGTTCACCGTGTGCTTCGCTATCTAAAGGGTTCTATTGGTAGAGGGATCCTTATGCGCAATAATGGTCATACTCAGATCTCAGGATATACAGATGCAGGTTGGGCAGGGAACTCTCTCGATCGCAGGTCTATCACGGGTTTTTGCACATTCGTAGGGGGTAACCTTGTCACCTGGAAGAGCAAAAAACAAAGTGTGGTTGCACGCTCAAGTGCAGAAGCGGAATATCGTGCTATGGCATCAACGACATGTGAACTTACTTGGCTCAAAACTCTACTCTTGGACCTAGGGTTTCCTCATCCGCAACCTATGTCTCTTCATTGTGACAATCAAGCAGCAATGCACATCGCATCAAATCCTATCTTCCATGAGCGAACTAAACACATTGAAGTTGACTGTCACTATGTTCGGAATCAAGTGCAGTCCAAGGTAATTGCTACACACTTCGTTCGCAGTCATGATCAGCTTGCAGATATCTTCACCAAAGGACTGTCATTTACCACTTTTCATCACCTCCTATCCAAGCTCGGATCAATTGATCCCCTTGATCCAGCTTGAGGGGGAGTATTGGAAGAAGTTTTAGGGTTAGTCTAAGTTAAATCCCAAACCCTAGTCGGCAGGCATAGGTGTATGTATGGTGCATTGCAGTCTAACAACTAAGTATGGCTGTCATGGTTGTGTATGGCTATCATAGTTGTCATTCTCACTAATTCAAGGGATTTTCTACCTTGCTTTAGTTGTTAGCAGATTGCCCTTACCTTTAGTTGTTGGTAAAGCATAAATCAAGGAAGTGTTGTCCCTTGATTTCTGCTTCTGTTTTCTCCTTTTCTTCCGCTCATATATATGAGTTTTCATTGTATCTTGTTTAATGTAATGAAATATAGACATTCAAACTTCAATACTTCTGAGCTGATGGTGCAATTTCAAAGATCCTGCAAATTGAAGTCCCAGTTGGTTCAAAACCTTTCTTCTGACATCATATATAAACTATGAAGTGCACATGAAAAAAAAAAAAGAACGAATCGGTAAAATTGGGTGCTATGTTATAGTTTTCTATCGGCTAAATTCGCAAGTTTATGTTAAACGGAATTACTTTAAGAAGAATTTAAGGCCCAATTCAGCAGCATTCTTCTTCATCGCACCCCATGACTTCACCACCAGTGTTTCCTGTTTTTCTCTGAAAACTTTGCCTTTCATGCTATAACAATTTAATTGTCCCAAAAAGTGGAGCTCTAAGAATTTGAACTTAAATGATTGAAAATTGTATCGAGGATATGTCCAATGAGATCAATATTCTTTGGCAGAGAATATATATAGTAAAACCCAGTGCAGAGAATATATATTCTTTTTGTGATTACTCTTCAGGACACTGGAGAGCCATTCTCCCTATGGATTTCAATTTTTAGCATCCAACTTTTGATTATGTAGCACATGTCCTAAAACCAGGGGCTGTCTGAGGCAATATTTGGAGAACATGGTTTTAGGTGGATGAGAATCCTCTCTGGATACTCATTGTGAGGACCCTCTTCGGATCTTCTTTGCGAGGATCCTAAGGATCCTCATATTCTATTCGTTTATAGTAAATTGTGCGATTATTTTTCGTTAAATACTATTTGTGTTTAATTTTAAAAAAAAATCTTAAGATTTCTGACCGTACGATATACGATAGACGGAAAAGACGTGAGAATCCAAATCAAAGTTTTTGTCTCAACTTTATTGCCCAATATCTTTGAGGCTATTAACATGTTGCATTGTACGAGGTCCTTTGCTTGGCATGGCAGACACATTGGCCTTTGTCTTGGCATATAAAAGTGGGAAATGGTTTGAAGAGTTATCTTTGCACTAAAAGACAGGAATGTAGTATTGTCAAAACCCTTCAGAGTTGGAGAGATCCAAAACCTAAGCTTTGTATTTCAATGTTGGTAGGCAACGACCAATGCTCCAATGAAAATGTGCAAATTGTCAAAACCCATCATGACTACTATGTAAGAAATTTCTAACAACCTCAAGCTTGCAGTTGTAGAACCGTAAGTGCGGCACACATATTTTTAACACATCCCCACCTTCCTCCAATATTTCACTGGCAATCCCTCGTGAGTGCGGCACACACATTTTTGTTCCTTTCGGAGCCATTTTGGATGGGTGTACTAAATCACTACATACCACACCACCCGGCGGCTCGTCTGAATGCCAAGTCTTTCTCCGCTGCCAACTCCACATTGTCGTCACCCGCTAGATAAGGCAAAAACTTGACTTTACTAAACAAGTGAGAAAACTATTGGCTCCCCTTCTTACTGACAACACTGCTACGTGCTGGCACTCAATTAATAGGGCGGGCATGTCACTTGGTTCCTCGGCTAACTTCAGTTCCAAAGACTTTTTCCTTAGGTGCATGTCTTAGCAACACAAAATGAGGGTTTCGCTCATTATAGGACTTGACCAAACATCTCATCATTACATATCTGAGAAACCCTCCTTCACATACAATTATGGTTCTGTTACTATCCCGATCACATTTACTTGAACTCTAACTTGTAATTCTGACATGATATTTTTCAATATCTTATAAAATATTTAAAATTCTGGCTCTTTTTGCCTCTAGCCTGCCCATGGCTCTCTCTCCTTGGCACAAATTGTGTCTTCCTCATTGTGAAAGTAGATGCAACCTTTTTTTTTGGTTGAACAGCTTTAAGTTTTTTTATTTAATCACTTTGAGTTTAGTTTTAAATGATTTTAATTAAAATTTGTAAAGCTTCTAATAATTTATCCATGTGGCAATACATATGGGTTCAAATATATACCATCAGCACACTAACTGAAAATTTGACAGAATTCTATTGGAATGACCATATTGATTTGCAACATCAATATACAAGGACTACATTTATTGATTTTTATTTTTAGGAACCATCTTAATGCTAAAAGTCAATTTGAGGGACTACTTGTGATAAAAATCCTAAAAAAATTGATGCTAATTTAGAACGACACTAAAATATTGAGGGTGTTTTAGATATTAACAAAAGATAGGAACAAACAACCAAACAAATAGAGGCAGATAGTATTTCCGTCTTATTAAGTTACAAATTAAGAAAAGAACTTGTAAAGAGTTGTGGCTAATTAAGGGGAGGCTTCATTTCTGATTTTATAGCAGTAAGCAACTGATCATACGCTTCTCCCCTTGCATTCTTCATCTCCGGTGACCACATTTCCGGTACGGCCTAACAAACAACCAAACAAATAGAGGCAGATAGTATTTCCGTCTTATTAAGTTACAAATTAAGAAAAGAACTTGTAAAGAGTTGTGGCTAATTAAGGGGAGGCTTCATTTCTGATTTTATAGCAGTAACCAACTGATCATAAGCTTCTCCCCATGCATTCTTCATCTCCGGTGACCACATTTCCGGTACGGCCTCCTTTATGGTTTCCAACAATGCGAACTTGGTCACCTATATATAAAATAAATTGTTCGCTAAGGCACATATTTAGAAAAGAAGAATTCGAACGCAAAACTTCGCGTGCAAGGACAAACATTATTCTTATGTACTTAGTTATGGTGAAGCATATACCTCATAATGTTCATCTACCACTCCAGACTTGAAGTGGACACCACCTAATCTTTTCAAGGTTGACTCTCTCACTGTAACCTTGCCTGCTTTCCTGAGTTGAACTGCTGATTCACAAGTCTGGAACACAAATCAAGGATTAGTGATCGAACCCAAGTTAATTAAATTAACTCGTATGTAATAGTATCACACTAGCGGCTTAATTATATTTACCATAACAAATACAGACATGGCATGAGGCTTGAGCTTTGGGTTCTTCTCAAGCGGAATATTAGAGTCCCTCAAGAAAGAGAACAGCTTCTGAGCTGATGGTGCAATTTCAAAGATCCTGCAAATGGAAGTCCCAGTTGGTTCAAAACCTTTCTTTTGACATCATATATAAACTATGAAGTGCAGATGAAAAAAGAACGAAACGGAAGAATTGGGTGCTATATTATAGCTTTGTATTGGCTAAATTTGCGAGTTATGTAAAACAGACTTACTTCAAGAAGAACTTAAGGCTCAAATCAGCAGCATTCTGCTTCATCACACCCCATGACTTCACCACCAGTGTTTCCTGTTCTTCTGTGAAAACTTTGCCTTCCATGCTATAACAATTAACTTGTCACAAAAAGTGGAGCTCTAAGAATTTTAACTTAACTGATTGAAAATTGTATTGACGATATGAACAATGAGATCAATATTCTTTGGCAGAGAATATATATGGTAAAAGCCAGTGAAGATTAGATTTAGAGGCAACTCTTCAGGGCACTGGAGAGCCATTCTCCTTATAGATTTCAATTTTTAGCAAACAACTTTGATTATGTAGCACATGTTCCAAAACTAGGGGCTGTCTGAGGCAATATTTGGAGAACATGGTTTTAGGTGGATGAGGATCCTCTCCGGATTCTCTTTGTGAGAATCCTATCTTATATTTTCATCGTACATCGTGTGGTCAATTTTCGTTAGGTACGGTTTGTGTTTAATTTTAAATAAAAAAAATTATAATGATTTCTGACTACAAGATGCACGATGAACGGATAGAATGTGAGGATCCAAAATCACAAAGAGAATTTAGATGAGATCAAAATCCGTTTTAGGTTTTTCCATATCAGGTCTTGGCAACTAAAGTGACGCAAGCCATAACATCGGATTTGCATACAGGAAGGCAAAGTTTTTGTCTCAACTTTATTGCCCAATATCTTTGAGGCTAATAACATATTTGTCAACAATGACTAATTAATCATATCTTTCTTAGGCTGCGCAAGCATTGTACGAGGTCCTTTGCTTGGCATGGCAGACACATTGGCCTTTGTCTTGGCATATAAAAGTCGGAAATGGTTTGAAGAGTTATCTTTGCACTAAAAGACAGGAATATAGTATTGTCAAAACCCTTCAGAGTTGGAGAGAACCAAAAACGAAGCTTTGTATTTCAATGTTGGTAGGCAACGAGCAATGCTCCAATGAAAATGTGCAAATTGTCAAAACCCATCCTGACTACTATGTAAGAAATTTCTAACAGCCTCAAGCTTATAGTTGTAGAACCGTAAGAGATGAGGGAGAAGATCTGAATTGTCCTCATGAAGAAGTTGAGTCTAACAACATCCTATCTTATATTTTCTAACAGTTTGTTTGTTTTGTCTTTGTGGTTTAGTGAAATGATGAGTATATATGGTGATAACTCATATATTTCATAAATTTATACCATCCATTCCTAGTCTCTTTGTGATCTTTTTGAGTTAAATTAATTGTGTTTTACCCTCTTTTGTGTTAATGTGCAGTTAATTGTATTTTAGAGTCCATTTGGTGGCAAATAAGGCAAAATGGTGTTGAAAGTAGAGAATTCAATAAGGCCAGATTCTGATGTACTGAGAGATTGTGTACAATTGAATATGGTGATGAATATGGTCATTTAAGAGACCAATAACAGAAATAAATAAAAAACGTGTGAAATAAATGCTCAATTACTGCAATGTCTTGGCATCTTGTAGTAGCCTCTTTTAGCACTTAAATACTAGGTTTTACATCACTTTTACACAAACCCCCTCTTGGAGATGCCCATAGCTCTCTCTCTTCTCTTTCTTTGGCCTTTCTTCTTGAAACAAAATCCTTTTTCCATTCACCACTAGCTGCCACCTCTACTACAATATTAGCTTTAGGTGGCGGATGATGGTGGCGGATATTATAAAAATTATGTCAGATAAATTATATCCGACACATCATTTAATTAGTGGCGGATATTAGAAAAATTCTGTTGGTTATATCTGACATAAAGTCCTGGCGGATATTTAGTGACGGATTCTGGCGGTTTTTAAGTTAATGGTGGCGGTTATAACCGACAGAAATTGACTATTTTATTATTTTACTTTCTGGTGGTTATTATTCTAGTATTCTGGCGGTTATAACTGACATAAATGAAAATTTTATTATTTTAAAATGTTATATTGATTAAAAATAAATAAATAAACACATTTTAAATATTTTTTTTTTCACTCATGACCCTAAAGTCTAATGAACCCAATTTGACACACCCCGACCGAGATCAGGGCATGCTGGCCTTCACGTGGAAGTGACGTAGCCATGTGCACAGTGCGTAAGCTACAAGTAATAAAAATAAAAGTACGAATAAATGAAAACCCAGCTATACACAAGATAATAACATACATGTGCAAGCGTAAGTGTGAAAAACAAAGTTCAGAGCATGGAAGAGTGAAAAACAAAGTTCAGAGCACGGAAGACTTAATGCAGTCCGGGAGGAACAACACTATATAACACACCCAAAGGTGGTCCTACACTGGTGATAATGTATCAGATATGCCGGGAAAATCCTCTGGGGAGCCACCAAAAGTGCTAGCCAACTAGAACGTGGAGGGGCGCAAAACAGAAAGCGTGAGTGGGCAAAAACAAAGCTTTTCAAAAATCATTTTATAAACAAAGTTCTAACCTCTCGCCGTAAAACCTGTATACTTCCCAGAAAATAGAATATACATATGTATAAGTCATGCTCGGCAATATGCCATGTTAAATTCCTCTAAATAGAATGCAAGTGCTCAGGAAATGTCAAATCAATGCCATGTAATATGTCAGCCAGAGTCACCTAACGTGACCTGTACGGCTGAATGATAGGAGCATATTCATGCGACTTAAATGGCTTGTTCTCGTGCATTTACGTTATGTTTCTTTAGTTATTTTAGTCCTTTAAGCTATTTTCGTGTGTTTGTAGGTCCAAAGGGCTAAAGGAGCAAAAAGATGCATTTTGGAGACTTTTGGAGCACTTTTGGGCTAAGGATGGATAGCTTATGCTTGGAGCCAAAGTGTTGGACGAAATTGAAGACCTAATTGAAGACCAAAGTGTTGGAACCTTGTTCCCTTTAGTTTTAGGACATTTAAACCTTTCCTATATCCTTAGCCGTGCATAACATTCCAACATTCCACTTCTTCATTTCAACCACACTCCCACATATCATTACATATCATTCACCACTTATCATATAACCACATATCATATCACTTATCACTTATCACTTATCACTTATCATCATCACTTATCATATCACTTATCATAATCACTTATCACTTAACATGCACCCATCACCTAACACAAAATCTTGCAGCCACATGCATTCCCCTTTTGCACATGCTTTCCCATTTCATTATTCATTCACCTTAATCATTCCCTCACATGTTTTCCCAACCCATTGCAGCACATGCACATTCACCCTTCATTATTTCCAGCCACATGCATTTATCATCATTCACCCTAGCTTTAAGTCACATGCAAACACATTCATTTCAGCACATGCACCACCATTTCAACACATGCATCTCCCATCTCATTTCCAGATTGTCCCCTTGCACATGCAGCCACTTATTCAAAGCACATGCATTTCCACCCTTTAATCACATGCATAAATCAGCCACATGCATCTCCCATCACCATTCCAGATTTCCACCACCCTCCTAGCTGTCATGTTCCCCCCATTTCACCTATAAATAACCCTTCATTGCAGCCACAAAGGGGGGGATCCATTCACCACAGAAATAAGGCCTTTGTGCCAGAAATTCACCCATTCGACACAACTCTTCCATTTCAGAATGTAGCCATCACAAACTGCCCTTGGTGCCGTGGCCTTGAGGCACCACTCCCTTACAATCCAAACACCATCCTTCCATTTTCACCACTCCCCAAACCATTCACACCATCAAATTATCCTTAGACCTTGTGCTACAACGAAGAGGAAGAGAAGAGTGCCTAAACGTTCATACAATTCAAGTTTGAGTTGTTGGAATGTTTAGGTGTTTCTTTGATTTCAATGTTTAATTTCAATACTCTTTGTTTTGTACGTATGAGGAATGGAAGAAAAGAGTGCCTAAACGTTCATACAATTCAAGTTTGAGTTGTTGGAATGTTTAGGTGTTTCTTTGATTTCAAAGTTATGAGGAAATTCGAAATATATGTTTATGCTTGCATTTTGATTTGATTACTTCTAATTGCGTTTCATAAGTTGTGATTCAATTTGTTTAACCGTTTGATTGATAACTTATTTATGTATGTTTATTGAGAGTGCACGCTTAATTTTCATGCATGAATATGACGCTAGAATATAAGTGAGTTTCACCTAATAGTTACGAACTTATATTCACAAGTAGTGGAGGTTGCTTATAAACAATCGCGTTAAACAAATTCTTGGCATAAGTTTCATGCGTATTCCATAGTAACGAATGCCTCGTCAACACTTATAATTTTCATAGAGCGTAATGATTCTTGCTTGTATCTCTATTATGCAATCATGTAGGGGACTTGTGGGGAATGTTTTGAATTGTTGTATGCGCTAACCCATCCAATTCAATAACGTTAGGAAGATTTGAAGGTTAATTAGTGCATCACGGTTAACTTGGGGTGTTGAGAATTCATGGTTTATTGAAATGCAATTGGAAATCATTTTATTATGCAAGTGTAACATGTGTGGAGAAGAACCTTCTAGCTAGCATTCATCCATTCATTTTCATCGCATTCATATTTACATTCTGTCTAGTTTATTAAACTTGTTTCGTTATTTCAATTTTCGTCAAATTAAAATCCCCCTTTACTTTATTGTCTAATTTAGTTAGAAAGTGTCTTAGTTTGTGTTTATAAGAGTTTTGAGTCATTTTGTTACACAAATTCGTCCAAATTTGTGTTTGTGCTCAAATCTGCCCAGAAAGTGGTTTTTAGGCAGATTTGAGTGTGTTTGTGTTGTTTTGAGTCTTTTGGTTTGTTTTAGTGTTTTAAAGTTTAGTTTTTCATTCTTTGAGTCTAGTATAGTGTTTTATATTGTTATTTTACGTTTGAATCAAGCCATAATCTTAAATTCGTCCAACATTGGGTTTAAGGTCAGAAACTGCCTAGTTAGTGTTTTTAGGCAGTTTTGAGTCTTTTGAACTTGTTTTGAGTCCTTTGAGTCTTTGTGAACGTTTTTAACTTTGTTTTTATGTTTTTGAGTCAAATCCAAGTGATTAACAATCCCTCCTAATCCTCGGTCCAGAACGATCCCTACTTACATACTTACTACAATTGATAAAAAGAGGGTTTAATTTGTGTGCGTATAATTCACGCATCACTGAATCTAGAGCTCAAATCTCCATCTCACTAACTATACCTGCACACGAGTCAGAACCACCTAAAGTGGTTTGTACGACAGGACTGGGTGTAATATAAGTACGCTCAAGTGCTACGATCACGTGAAGGCTGGGCGAATAATCGCGGGTCACCTACGAGTCGGAACCACCTAAAGTGGTTTGTACGACAGGACTGTGCACCTAACTTGGATCCAAGATGAGCGTGCGGTGCGGGAGGTGAACATCACGTGAAGGACTGTGCCCAACTCTGGGCGGGAGCACTAACACCGGGGGTGCAGGTTATGAGCTCTTTATGCATCTCAAATCACTACTGAACATAAAAATAAACCATAACTCACCTGGCACTTACCTGTGCGTCCGCAGCACCAACACACATATAGATATGCAACTAATAATGCATAAATAAATTGGAAAACATAATGCATGGCATATAAACGTATAAACGTTTCATTTCACTTTCTGGGAAAAACATAAGTATATAGGTATATACGGAAAACCAAAAGCCCACTCACTGGTATGTAGAAGGGTCGTAACCCCCTTACCTCGAGTGACCGCACTCGTCCTCGCGATAGGTCTCACCTATATGCGAAACAACTATAAAAACGTTAATTTTAAAGCACATAACCAACCATACGAAATAACTTCTCATACAAGGCTCAAATGGGGTGGATGAATACACCAACGTGATCTACTCAACCTCAGGAACATCCCCATATTTTTAAAATAATTTTTTGACACCGCACGCGACCCCACGCGCCGGCCAAGGCACGGCCACACGCACCGCCCACGCGCAGGCACGTGCCTGGCACACTAACGGCATCAGTTAACGTCGTCAGGAATATTCCATTAAATCTAACTGATGTCGTTAACGCCGTTAGGAATATTTTGTCCAAACTGACGGAATATTCCGTCATCTTCTACGGCCAAACTCCGGCGCCGTCGCCGGCACCCGAAAACCGGGAAATTTTTAAAACCTTGTAACTTCTTCGTTTTTCAACCAAATTTCACAAAATTGGTACCAAAATGAAGCTTACAACAAGAGGAACAATTCCATACCACTTTCAAGCACTAAAACCCACGGAATCTCACCGGGAAAACACCACCAACTCCGGCCAAACCTGCAACTCACGATCCCGACGTCCAAAACCTTCAAACGAACCACCCCGAGCCTCCTAAGGACCTCACCAAGCTTCCTACAAGCTTGAAATTCCCAAAAACACAAGAATTAATGTGTGCATGAACAGTGACCAAATCGGGGGATCCCGAGTTTGACGTGAAAACGAAGGTATCCTTACCTGAAATGGGTATGGTTGAACTCCTAAGGACCTCATGAGCACGAATATGTAATTTGTTTCCTTGATCTGTGAAGGTTTCAAGAGTTTTGGGTGTGTCCGTACGAAAAGGATAGGAAAGGGAGAGAGAGAGGGACTCAGGACAGGGCAGAGAGAAAGGGTGAGTGTGATATGTGTGTGGTCCAAACTCCACCAACCAAAGCCCAAAAATAACCACACAACGAAGCAACCATACTAGGGGCAAAACCATCATTTCACCCCTACGGTGCTAAAAGTCCGGGACGGGCTGTCACACAATTCCCACGAGCCATAAATTTTTTGAGAGAATAATAACAACTGACTACAATCTGAAGCTCTATCATTTTTGTAATAAGGATTATGCTCCCTCACAGGCAAGCAAAAAGATACAAAGAAATTCAAAAAAAAAATTTCTATGCCCATAAAGCACATTGTCTAGCACATAAACACACATAAACATCTGGTGAAGTCTATCATGTCTGATTTTATTATTTTAAAATGTTATATTGATTAAAAATAAATAAATAAACACATATTTAAATTTTTTTTCACTCATGGCCCAGTTAGATATAACCGACACGAACAAAGCAAAATTTTGGATGACCGCCAGAATAATCTCTTATTGAAACTAGTTTCGTAGAATGCATATCCTATCAAATTGATAGATTTAACAAACACTTAGGACTTAATGTTATACTTCCATTAAGTATAAAATAAGATTTATCCACTAGTGTAAATATTTTAAATTGATGATCAAATTCGTTCATTGCATTCTTATAGGATCGAGGAGTGTAGCTGCAAAAAATCATCAAAATTGGAGCTAAAATAACCGTTAAATTGTGATTTTTCGTTTATAACCATAAAAAACTTTTGTTCCATTACCTAATCTCTGAATGTTTGTTTTTTGCGATTTTTTACGTATGTGATCTTGGAGTGTGTACAAACAAGTTTGACAGTTGGATCGTTGAAAAACATTTCGTAGAATGTGCATCGCATCAAAACGGTAGATTAAACCAACACTTAGAGTTAATGTTGTACTTCCCCATCAAGTATAAAATAAGATTTTGTGGTATCCACTAGTGTAAATATTTTAAATTGAAGGTCAAATTCGTTCAATGCATTCTTATAGGGTTGAGGAGTGTAGCTGTAAAAAATCATCAAAATCAGAGCTAAAATAACCGTTAAATTGTGATTTTTCCTTTATAACCGTAGAAAACTTTTGTTTTGTTACCTAATCTCTGAATGTTTGTTTTTTGTGATTTTTTACGTATGTGATCTCGGAGTGTGTACAAACAAGTTTGATGGTTAGATCATTGAAAAAAAATTTGTATAATATCTATCACATCAAAACGGTAGATTAAATAAATACTTAAGAGTTAATGTTATACTTACATTAAATATAAAATAAGATTTGTGGTATCCACTAGTGTAAATATTTTAAATTAAAGATCAAATTTATTCATTGCATTCTTATAGGGTCGAGGAATGTAGCTGTGAAAAATCATTAAAATCGGAGCTAAAATAACAGTTAAATTGTGATTTTTCGTTTATAACCGTCGAAAACTTTTGTTCCATTACGTAATCTTTGAATGTTTATTTTTTACGATTTTTTACGTATACAATCTCGGAGTATGTACAAATAAGTTTGACGGTTGGATCGTTGAAAAAAGTTTCATAGAATGCATATCGCACCAAAACGGTAGATTGAACAAACACTTAAAGTTAATATTATACTTCCATTAAGTATAAAATAGGATTTTGTGGTATCCACTAGTGTAAATATTTTAAATTGAAGATCGAATTTGTTCATTGCATTCTTATAGGATTGAGGAGTGTAGTTGTAAAAAAACCATCAAAACCGAAGTTAAAATAACCGTTAAATTGTGATTTTTTGTTTATAACCGTCGAAAACTTTTGTTCCGTTACCTAATCTCTGAATGTTTTTTTTTTTTTTTTTTTTTTTTTTTGTAATTTTTTATGTATGCGATCTTGTAGTATCTACAAACAAGTTTGATGGTTAGATCATTGAAACTAGCTTCGTAGAATGCATATTTCCGTTAAATTTGCCTAAATTTTGAAGTATGAAAAGTAATTTGTGTTAAATTTTTATTTATGTTTTTCAAGTATTGATTAGACAATATTTAGTTTGTGTGATGACATTTTCATTGTACAATTATCTTTTTGTTTCTTTATTGCATATTTTACATGGGTTATTATCTATTTAACCAAACAATTATTTATTTAATTTTTAAAATCGTATTCTATTTAAATACATATTATTTATTAAACCAAACAATTATTATTTTATTTTTTTTAATCTTAACAAAATTTTGGGAGGGAATTTTGCCGCCATTTTTTTTCTGTTGGTTATAATCGACAGGAATGAAAATTTTTTGTCGGTTTATATTCAAAAAAAATGTTTTTGCCGATTTTAACCGACAGTAATGAAAATTTTCCAACATAATACCTCTCCATCTCTTCCTTGCGCCGGTGCCTTCTCCCTTCCCCCTTCCTTCTCCTCTCCACATTTCCTTCTCTTCTTTTCTCTCCTCATTTCCTTCTCCCTTCCCCCTTCCTTCCCCCTTTTCTCCCCTCCCTTCCTTCTGTCGAGTTCAACACTTGCAACTGAGAGCCTTTGGGAAAGGACAAGGTGAAATAATTCAGACATGAGTTCAAGCATAGTTGTCACATTGTTAGATTCAATTGAGAGGCTGAAGCTCTTGTGCTTCCAGACTGCATGATAGGATTAAAAGCACACCACAAAGTAGCACACAAATGTCCTATTAATTTTCCTTATTAACAATAAGATTTGTCAATTGTAGCATATGAAAATAAGGGTCTTTCCCGCAGAAGATTGTTTTATCTAACTACTTAAAATGTCACAAAAATTGGGCTGCTGTCCCTACTGACCAGCCACCAAAAAATAATAATTAGACCGACTTACACTTATCTAAAGTCTACGAAATTTTATATGCAAGCACTAGACAGACAGAGCTACACTCACACAAATTTTTGGGATTTTTGGAGTTGATTTGCTATTTAAATTAAATCAAACAAAAATAGAACAGAAACAGATTTTAAGTAGTTCATAAATTAAGAAAAACGAGTTAGGGGAATTGCTATCCACCACCAAATAATCATGCAAACATGTTATGTTTTATTCAAATTCCTTTCATTTCCGGATGAAGATGCTCAAGTTGGCTTAATGGTAGAACTCAACCTATTACTCTTTCTTATGTAGTATGTTAAGAGAATGGCGTTTTCAACTTATTGTAGTCCCTAACATGCAATCTAGAATGGAGTGTTCATAGATTTAACAAGTAGAAATCATTAAGAAGAAAAAGAGTTTGAGTCATCATAAGGCATCGTAAGTACTGGCGTTGTCTTACTTATCCTAGAAATTGGTTCACATGTTAATCGCAATTAACAAGTACTACTCTAGAACATATGTAGGTCCTCATTCAACAAGGGCAGGCACACACATATTCATAGCATTAGAATCCTAGATATGCTTACTAAGTATGCATCCGTAGAAAACACATAAAGAATTCATCAATGAGACAAGTAGTAAATCAATTTTCATCCGTTCATAAAAGTAATTCAAACGAAATGTCATAACAAACTTGTAATCATATTTGGGGCTTCAAACAGCCCCTAACTACTAAAAATTTAGTTACACAATCCTTAAGTTAAAACAAAAGATAGACATGAGTTTGAGAAAATAAAACCGAAAGAAATCGACTGAGGCCTCCCTCTTTCCTTCCTTCCCCAATGCTACTTTTAAACCAATTCTTGCTGCATCATTTTCTTCTCCTTAACTCACCCACTAATAGCCATTTAGTGATGACAATAAGTGATTGGAAATGTAAAACAATTGTAACTCCTTGGGTAGCCTTTATGCCAATTACTCCCTCTTAATCCTTATCTTTAATTCCATTTCCTCTAATATTTGAATAGGTGTCAGCTGGTTTGTTCTTGATTGCATCAGTTTTGGCTACTAGATTTATTGGATTTATTGCTTTCAATGCTTTCTTGTCAGTTACAAACTGCTCAGCCTCTTGAGAACCTTTCAGTGTTAAAATGGCCATAACTTCTTCTAGAAAAATGATATTAACAATCCGCAAAATTCTCCAGAAAGTAGACATCCGTAGCTTTCCAAGAATATAAGGCACATTCTCTAATTCATTCTGAGCTGTCTGCACCTTGCTTCCAAAGTCAGCTGACCTGCACAGGCAGTTTTGACGAATTTGTTACTTAAAATTCCACTTGTGTTATTTTTCTTTTCTTTACTTGACAAATCCTACAAAACACAAAAACAAAGTAAATAACTCAAAAACATAAGGAATTAACTAAGAAAAGACAAGTGAATTTGATATAAAATATATATAAATATAAGCTTATCACTGCACAGCTGAAGCTAAAGGGCTAATCTGCCACACTTACGAGAGTCTCAAGGAGGTGCACCCGGCATCTAGGTACAATCTTATAGAGATGATTGATTCTTGTAATCACCTTTGTGTCTGTATCTGCATGTTTTTTTGTTTTTCAAATTTTCCTATATGTTTTGTGTAGTCCTATTAGGATCAGGGTTTATGAAGTAGTATGAATAAGATTTATTTGGTAGTTCCTAGTAGAATACGGATTTCCTAATAAACAAGGATTAGGAATTCTAGGCTTCTCTACTCTAGTAGAAATAGGATATGAAGAGAATTTTGTATTCAGTTTTTTCAAAATATTTCCAGAAATCGAAGTTTTCTCCTGGGTTTCTTTCCATAGAACTCAATTATCGTTGTTCGAATCAATTGCTCTTATCTATCACTTTTCTATTTTTTATCATTTGGATTCTGTTTCTACTGCAATTTGGCCCTATTTGATCTGCTGGACAGAAGCTTAGTTTACCCTATTGTTGCAGGAACATGGCGAAGCATCATCCTGACCTGATAATGTGCCGGAAGCAACTTGGAATAGCTATTGGAAGGTCGTGTGAGACCAAGAAGCAGAAGAAGAGCTCGAAGGAGAGCGCGGCAACACACTGGCAATGGCAGAGCATGGTGCAGAACTTGCAGCTGGCACACCAGGAGCTCTCCATTATCATAGATCTCATCAACACTATAAGCATTTCAATTTTCATTCAATTTTGGGGAGAGATTCAATTGAATGAGGAATGCTTGATGTGATTGAGTGATTATAATGGAATGTGAATATGGAAAATGCAGTGAATATGGAAAATGCAGAAAGTGGTTGTTTATATTTTTTTTATTATTCATATATTTTCTGTCGGTTTTATCCGACAAGAATGCTTTTATGTATTCTTATTAACAAATTATCTGTTGGTTAAATCCGACAGAAATCCTATTGGTTTTAGTATTTTCTGTCAGTTTTATCCGACATAAATGCTCTTATTTATTCATTTATTAATATATTCTCTGTCGGTTATATCCAATACAATTTATGTCGGTTTTAGAGTATTTTTTGTCGGAAAATTCATTTCCTGACACTAGCAATTCTGTTGCTTATTATATCCGCCACTGCATCCATTTTCTATTGGATTTTGCTTAAAATCCAACAGTAATATACATTTCTTGTCGGTTTTCATAGCGACACTAATAAATGGTTTCGTAGTAGTGCACCAAAGAAACCTTGCAGCCGCGCTGTTCTTAAGGGAGTTCCACATCAAAATTGTATCAAGGGGTTTTTTATATGGATTTGATTTCACTAATGTTCTTCATATCTATATGTGATCATGTTGTGTAATGGAGCCTTGCGAAACTATTCTATGTTATTAAGTTAAAGCATTCAATTTGTCAATCTGTTTTCTTGTTTCATTTACTAATTTTATAGTTTAATTTGTTAGTTTATCTTAATGTTTGATGACCATTAGGGTTTTCTACAGATTATATAATCAAGGTTATAGTATACATCATACTTAATCTTGGTGGAAATGTGAATGAATGGAGAAGCTGCTATGCAAACATCATGCCATATGACTTCTTGGTTCTTTGAAGTTTTCTTGTTCTTAATGAATTCTTAATTGGTAATCTAAGTTGAACATCTGTTGACTCTAAAAATTACAAAACCTACGTGGCGCGCAGGCCGAGTAACTAATAAGCTAACTACGTCCTTCGGTTGAATGCGGGGCGTGCCAACTCATCGGCCGAGCTCGGCCGAGGAGTAAAATTTGTTGATGTCGCGTTGAGCGCGTCGTTGACTTCTCTATCTTATGATTGCGACCGAGGAAGGAACACTCTCGGTCTCTGGGTTCTACAGCCTGAAGACAAGGCTACTAATTCTGCGGAGTTCACAAATCGTCGGAGCCCGATTCGGTCACTGTGATTATATTCGTAAGAGTATAAGCACGTCGAATCGAGACCAAACTATATGGGCACAGGTACTCAAACGTGATGTATGTCTTGATGGTAAACGTAGTTCGGCAGTCGGAATGCCGAACCCTGAAACCTACTTGCGAGTATCCAATCATACAATCACTCAGCGTCCAGCACGCCGA
This sequence comes from Pyrus communis, assembly GCF_963583255.1. Classification (NCBI taxonomy): domain Eukaryota; kingdom Viridiplantae; phylum Streptophyta; class Magnoliopsida; order Rosales; family Rosaceae; genus Pyrus; species Pyrus communis. The sequence goes on from NC_084804.1 coordinate 27,110,067, forward strand.
GCGATGCAATTCGTAACACCTGACTATGCCGAGAAGGCTAGCAAGGTGACCTCTGCCAACAAAGGTTCGAAAACCCTTTTCGGTCGAGATTTAGATAGATAACCGGTCGACCTCGACGCAGTGCTGTTTATTCAAACTGAAGGTGCTTCTTGGTCGGCTGATTCTGCGGCAGCAGTGCTGTTTATCCAAACTGAAGATGCTCGGCGTGTGCTTCCACAGTGCTGTTTATCCAAACTGAAGGTGTGTCGGCAGAAAAGAAAAGGAAAAATCTCAAGGTGTTTGAGAGGTTTTGCGCAGGGCAATTGTATGCTGATTTGAAGGGCCTTTTCTGTTGCATGATTTCTTGTATTTATAGCACCCCATTCCTTGAGACCAATTCTGATTTGGATTGGGAGTCCTTGTCCCATTTCGACTCTAACTCGAACAAACCTACTCCCACTGGGATTCTGAATTTTCCTTCTTTTCGAGGCTTTATTCCTTGCCGGTTGAGAATCCTGGTCGCACCAGGACTTCCTGGACCTTTTCTATTTATCCGGACTACTTAGGATAGGATTTGGCCGACCCTGCCAACTGGCCCGGGATTTATTATTCGGCCCATAGTATTTGTCATTACCTTGGGCCGAGCACATCCTGCTGCTCGGCCCAACAATAATATTTTGGGCCCAAACAACATCACAACTAGGTTGTAGATTAGGAGTACTTGATCACAAGCACACATCAAATGGATGATCATAAATAAGTAAAACGAACTCCAGTTGCAGATTGGAAAGTTGAATACGTTTTGACTTAATAAACACGTTATTAGCTTGTAATGGTGAAATCGAGATCCCTATTTCCAAATCAATCTATCATTTATATTTATATTCTCTTGCATTTTAAGCTTACTTTAGTTTTCCAAAACAAAAATCCAAATTCAGTTTGTAGTTTCATTGTTTAGTTAGGGTTCACATAAAGCTAGTAATTTGTAGAGGTCTAATCAGTCCATGTGGTTTGACACCCTACTTGTGTCATTATACTATCCTTATATTTGCACTTGAAAGGAACATAACATTTAGGATGAGAGTTTTAAAATCAAATTTAATGTTATTCCTAAAGGAACCTAATCAACTATTATTTGCAACCTAATCAACTATTATTTGCAGCCCTCCTCTTTGCCCTCATTTTTCATTTGACTATTCAAACCATATTTCTTTGTACTTTCTTTCTATAATTTCAAACTTTTTAGTGGTAAACCTGCTCTCTACCTCTCACATAGTTGTATCATACAATTCTTTGGATTCTCTCTATTAAATTTAATTGGACTTTTAGTTTTATAAAAATTACTTCAACTGCTCATGTTATGGGTTCGTAAGCCTTGCTTCCCATTGTAATTGCCATTGAAGCACATGTGTGGCCCAACCCATAAGGGCCATGCGAACTTGACACATCCCCACCTTCCTCCAATATTTCACTGGCAATCCCTCGTGAGTGCGGCACACACATTTTTGTTCCTTTCAGAGCCATTTTGGATGGGTGTACTAAATCACTACATACCACACCACCGGGTGGCTCATTTGAATGTTGAGTCTTTCTCTGCTGCCAACTCCACGTTGTCGTCACCTGCTAGATAAGGCAAAAAACTTGACTTTACTAAACAAGTGAGAAAACTGTTGGCTCCCCTTCTTACTGACAACACTGCTACGTGCTGGCACTCAATTAGTAGGGCGGGCATGTCACTTGGTTCCTTGGCTCACTTCGGTTCCGAAGACTTTCTCCTTAGGTGCATGTCTCAGCAACACAAAATGAGGGTTTCGCTCATTAAAGGACTTGACCAAACATCTCATCATTACATATCTGAGAAACCCTCCTTCACATACAATTATGGCTCCGTTATTGTCCAGATCACATTTATTTGAACTCTAACTTGTAATTCTGACATGATATTTTTCAATATTTTATAAAATATTTAAAATTCTGGCTCTTTCTGCCTCTAGCCTGCCCATGGCTCTCTCTCCTTGGCACAAATTGTGCCTTCCTCCTTGTGAAAGTAGATGCAACCTTTTTTTTTTTTGTTGAACAGCTTTATGTTTTTTTATTTAATCGCTTTGAGTTTAGTTTTAAATGATTTTAATTAAAATTTATAAAGCTTTTAATAATTTATCCATGTGGCAATACATGTGGGTTCAAATATGTGCCATCAGCACACTAACTGAAAATTTGACAAAATTCTAATGGAATGATCACATTGATTTGCAACATCAATATCCAAGGACTACATTTATTGATTTTCATTTTCAGGAACCATCTTAATGCTAAAAGTCAATTTGAGGGACTACTTGTGATAAAAATCCTAAAAAAATTGATGTTAATTTAGAACGACACTAAAATATTGAGGGTGTTTTAGATAATAACAAAAGATAGGAACAAACAACCAAACAAATAGAGGCAGATAGTATTTCCGTCTTATTAAGTTACAAATTAAGAAAAGAACTTGTAAAGAGTTGTGGCTAATTAAGGGGAGGCTTCATTTCTGATTTTATAGCAGTAACCAACTGATCATACGCTTCTCCCCATGCATTCCTCATCTCCGGTGACCACATTTCCGGTACGGCCTAACAAACAACCAAACAAATAGAGGCAGATAGTATTTCCCCCTTATTAAGTTACAAATTAAGAAAACAACTTGTAAAGAGTTGTGGCTAATTAAGGGGAGGCTTCATTTCTGATTTTATAGCAGTAACCAACTGATCATAAGCTTCTCCCCATGCATTCTTCATCTCCGGTGACCACATTTCCGGTACGGCCTCCTTTATGGTTTCCAACAATGCGAACTTGGTCACCTATATATAAAATAAATTGTTCGCTAAGGCACATATTTGGAAGAGAAGAATTCGGACGCAAAACTTCGCGTGCAAGGACAAACATTATTCTTATTTACTTAGTTATGGTGAAGCATATACCTCATAATGTTCATCTACCACTCCAGACTTGAAGTGGACACCACCTAATCTTTTCAAGGTTGACTCTCTCACTGTAACCTTGCCTGCTTTCCTGAGTTGAACTGCTGATTCACAAGTCTGGAACACAAATCAAGGATTAGTGATCGAACCCAAGTTAATTATAATTAACTCGTATGTAATAGTATCACACTAGCGGCTTAATTATATTTACCATAACAAATACAGACATGGCATGAGGCTTGAGCTTTGGGTTCTTCTCAAGAGGAATATTAGAGTCCCTCAAGAAAGAGAACAGCTTCTGAGCTGATGGTGCAATTTCAAAGATCCTGCAAATGGAAGTCCCAGTTGGTTCAAAACCTTTCTTTTGACATCATATATAAACTATGAAGTGCAGATGAAAAAAGAACGAAACGGAAGAATTGGGTGCTATATTATAGCTTTGTATTGGCTAAATTTGCGAGTTATGTAAAACAGACTTACTTCAAGAAGAACTTAAGGCCCAAATCAGCAGCATTCTGCTTCATCACACCCCATGACTTCACCACCAGTGTTTCCTGTTCTTCTGTGAAAACTTTGCCTTCCATGCTATAACAATTTAATTGTCACAAAAAGTGGAGCTCTAAGAATTTTAACTTAACTGATTGAAAATTGTATTGACGGTATGAACAATGAGATCAATATTCTTTGGCAGAGAATATATATAGTAAAAGCCAGTGAAGATTAGATTTAGAGGCAACTCTTCAGGGCACTGGAGAGCCATTCTCCTTGTAGATTTCAATTTTTAGCAAACAACTTTGATTATATAGCACATGTTCCAAAACTAGGGGCTGTCTGAGGCAATATTTGGAGAACATGGTTTTAGGTGGATGAGGATTCTCCCCGGATTCTATTTGTGAGGATTCTATCTTATCCTTTCATCGTACATTGTGTGGTTAGTTTTCGTTAGGTACGGTTTGTGTTTAATTTTAAATAAAAAAATTCGTAATGATTTCTGACCACAAGATGCACGATGAACGGATAGAATGTGAGGATCCAAAATCACAAAGAGAATTTGGATGAGATCAAAATCTGTTTTAGGTTTTTCCTTATCAGGTCTTGGCAACTAAAGTGACGCAAGCCATAACATCGGATTTGCATAGAGGAAGGCAAAGTTTTTGTCTCAACTTTATTGCCCAATATCTTTGAGGCTAATAAGATATTTGTCACCAATGACTAATTAATCATATCTTATTTATTTGTCACCACTGACTAATTAATCGTATCTTATTTAGGCTGCGCAAGCATTGTACGAGCTCCTTTGCTTGGCATAGCATACGCATTGACCTTTGTCCCGGCACATAAAAGTGGGAAGTGGGTTGGAAGAGTCATCTCCTTGCACAAAACGACAGGAATGTAATATTGTAACCCTTCAGAGTTGGGAAGAGCCAAAGACTAAGCTTTGTATTTTAATTCAAGAATATAATTTTTTCTGAATTAAAACATTTTATTAATTATGTCCATTCTGTCTATTTTATAGAAATTTTTAATAGCCTCAAGCCTACAGTTGTAGAACCATAAGATATAAGGAAGAAGATCTAAATTGTCCTCTTGAAGAAGTTGAGCCTAACGACGTCGTGTCTCATATTTTCTTAGAGTTTGTTTGTTTTATCTTTGTGGTTTAGTGAAATGGTGAGTTTAGGATGAGAGTTTTAAAATCAATTTAATGTTATTCTTAAAGCAACCTAATCAACTATTATTTACAACCTAAAGCAACCTAATCAATTATTATTATTATTATTATTTTTTATAATTTCAAATTTTTTAGTGGTTTACCTTGCTCTCTACCTCCCACATAGTTCATACAATTCTTTTGATTCTTTCTATTAAATTTAAGGGTAATGCTAGGGAGACTTAATTTGTAAACAAAAATTTGAAAACTAAAGAACATGGAAGTTGATGATTAGTTTATTACCTAAACAGTGATAAACACGCTCATTTCTATTGGTGTTACATCATTTAGTTAGCAAATTTTGTCTCCAAATTTTGTCTCCCTAGCATTGCCTAAATTTAATCGATCTTTCAGTTTTGTAAAGATTATCCAATTGTTCTGTTATGGGTTCGTAATTTTTTCTCATTACATATCTAAAAAGCCCTTTTTCACATAGAATTTTGACGCCGTCACTGTCCCCAATCACATCTTCAAACTCAAACTTGTAATTCTGACATGATATTTTTCAGTATTTTATAGAATATTTTTAAAAAATTCAGTGAAACCCTTTTTTATCCTCCAAAAACTTGTATATCTATTGAAGGGAAATAATGAGATTTATGTGAGATTTCTAGTGACTAGCATGCATATACAATTCTAAATTTATATACATAAGCAACGGAAGCATATTATCACATATTATCAAAGTTATAGTCATGCAAATCCCCTTCAAGAAGCATAGGTTCATATATGCATCTAACAAAATATTGAAGAACAAAGTGAAGGTTGAGTTTTATACCTCTTGATCTAGACTTTAGACCAAGGATAGACCACATCCAAGCTCTTTGTTCTTGGAACTCCTTGAGTCTAGCCTCCCTCCTTGATTCTTCCACCTTGATAGATTTGGAACTCCTTTGATTCTCCTCTAGTCTCCAAAGTAGAAAACCTCTAAAGATCCACACCCACTAGTGTAGTGAGATAGATGTTGGAATAACCAAAAGGAGAAGAGATGATCAACTATTTCCCCTCTTGGTGGCTGGCTATGTATGTGTGTAGAGAGAGAGAGAGAGTGACTTGTTTTTCTCTTGTTGAAAAGTTCACACAAAAAGCCCTAATGAAACTTTTTAATTAAACTCCCTTTATAAAGGTAAAAGAAGTAAGTCAACTAATTGACTCTTTCTCTCTCTTCTTTCCTCATCTTTGGCCAGCCCCTTAGTGTAGGTTTGAACTTTGGGTTTGGGCCCGATAATGAACCCAAACTTTTCTTTAAGATCGAAGCGATCTTTCATTGCTTCCAAGATTTCTTTAGACTTTCTAATTAATCATGAGACTTAATTAATCCAATTAATTAGTTCCATCATCCTTTAGTTGTCTCAACACAAGAGTGTATCGGTGTACAATCGTTTTAGGTTCTAATTAGCGAGACAGTGAGGTGATTTATATCAATCCAATTGATTAGTATTTATCCAATTGCTCAGTGAATTAAAAATTCACTCAGTGAATTAAAACTTACTTTTAATTATCCTTCTTCTTTGATGACTACTTATTTAATCATCTAGAACAACCCACAAGCCATGAGTGACATCTAACCATATATCATGGCTACCCAAGCAAATGTAGAATTTGGTGGGAGAACCTATTTAGTTGGAATTACATTGTAATTCGATCCTTCTCTAATACAATACTCACAATCACATTACTAGGGTATGGATATTTAATGTCCAACCCTTAATGTGATTATACCAAGTTAAATGATTCAATTGAGTCGTATAGGAATACCTTCAATCATTACACTTGATACTTTGGCCGAAGATTCCCGAATCATATCTTAGAGTATTCTTCCTCTCATAACAAGGATTAGAGATCCCTTGTTGATCATTCACATGCCTCTGAGAATAAATCACTGACCCCAACAATGCATAGAAAACATCCAAGATGAAATGTGGTCACGTTTCATTATCAAATGATCAGTAATGTATCCCTAAGACAACTATGATGTCTCATGTCAAAGGATTACTTACATTATTCCAACCAGTAGAGTTACTTGCTTGACATGTGAGTAGACCTTCATGCAAGTACTCTTGTTTGATTGTGTTCAATGAATTCATTCCGTTAATGAGCACCTGCATACTTGTCTTAGTGTCACTACAAAAATGGCTTGAGACTTTCAATCCTTCCCATTTGAAAGGGACATAGTATGTACTAGTCTATGTATTGTCAGTGTCCCTTTGACAATCCTATGACCAAGAACCTTTTGGACATTATGGTTATGTGAAGAAGGTCCCTGCAGTCTAACATCATAAGATTACTTCTTCCATCAATCCATTGTCCATGGATTCACTATTTTGGACGTATATCGTTTATTGAGATAGTCTTAATGAGTGACTTTGCCGTTTTGCTATATTAGAGTTATCTACACATACAGACATTGTCCTGAAAGGTTTCTTCCAAAGATTGACTTTCAGGGCATATCTCCAACATCTATATGCTAACTTTTCTATCAGCATGAGAGTTCTTTCTTTATCTGAGAGTTCATTCTCAGCACTTATGCGAGTCTTCATCTCAGGCGTTTTCTTCAGCCACCGGCCCTTGGCTGGGTTTGGGTCGGTGATAACCCTTTTTTCTTTTTCTTTGTCTCTCTTCCTTCCTCTGTACGCCAGGTTCTCCCTCTTTTTCTGACCTATTTTTCTCCGCTTTCCAACCCGATTTGGTACTGATTCAACTACTCTTAAGCTTTAACCGGAAAAGCTTAATTCCGACTTCCCTTTTCCCCTTCTACCTCTAGATTTCTCATATCCCTGGCTCCAATCGATCCATTTTCTACCTATCCCCTGTTTTGGCTTCTCTTCATCCTATAATGTTATAGATCTGTGTTCATTTTCTGTTACCGCGGTTTGTGGCCATCTTGGAAGGTGTGTTGAGCTCTAACTCCTATATGCAGTTTGCATTGTTGCTTGTGGGAGGTTTTTTCCACTAGCTTCCTTTACTTGTTCGTTGTGGATTTGGACTTTGTGGTGCTTGGTGGTGGAGGGTGGAGCATTCTTCTTTTCCATTATGGCGTTGGTTTGTAGTCAGCGGCTTCGGAAACAGCGACATAGTTGTTAGGGTTTTTTTGCTTTTTGTTTGTATATTTTGGGCTCAATCGGTTGGTTGGGCTCTGTTTTAGTGTTGATTTGGGATCCATTTTTCAGTTTAGTGCTCACATTGTATTTGGACCTCTTTCTGTATGTTTGTTGTTGTGGTATTATATTTTACGCTTGACCAAAACAAAATATACAAAAAAAAAAAAAAATACAAAATTCCATACTTTTTTGCTTTGTTGCCCATTCTTAAGGCCTCTTCTTCAACTTCAAACTAAAGAAAATTCAGTAAGAACAAAACTTGTTATATACATTTTCCATTCAAATCATGTAGTTCAATCCCAACACAACTTTGCCGAAACAAACATAAAGCCATCAAAATTACACTCAAGATAGTTCTTGAGTTTAGAGATTGTGTTCAAGCTTCTTGTGTCTGGCTTGCTAGTCCATTGGGTTTGCAAGTTGATGCGACATGTCAGGTTAGTAACTGAAGCGACGAGGATCCTCTCAGGATTCTCTTTGTGAGGATTCCAGGGATCACATCATCGTGTCTGTTTATGAAGGAAGATTTGTGAAAAACAAGTTCATTTGAGCAACATCAACAACATGCAATTAACAATTAAAAGGCGGAATCATGTTTATATGCACTCAAAAACAAAACTTAACCCATGAACTTCAAAGCCTAGTAGATAGGTGAACCAAGACTCAACTCAAAACAAAGTGAGTTGAGAAATCAATACCTTTGTAGATTCCTCTTTGCATAAGCAAAGGCTAATCACCCAAAGAGAGGGCCTTCATTCCTTGCATCTTAGATCCATGGATTTGGATGGATGAAAAGGTTTCTCCAAGTTCCCAAAATTGAGAACCTCTAAGTCTCCACACCAAGGCATATTGTAGAAGAAATGAGTGACCTTGGAGGAGTTTGATTGCTAGATGATCCCTCCAAGGTGGCCGGCCTCTTTTAGAGCAAAGGGAGGTTTGTGTTCTCATCTTTACTCCTAAGAAAACCCTTAGGATGAAATGGCTATAAAGATGTCTTTATACCACCTCACAATGGAGTGGCAAACTTGCAATTAAGCCAAGTTCACTACCCTCCTCTAAATGGCCGGCCTAAGGGGATTTATTGGGCTATTTGGGCCTTTGTGAATCATTATTCATTAAGTTGTCATACAACTTAAGTCAATGGACTTGACGTTCGAAGCCCATTGGGCCTTAAGGTCCAAAACTATCCCGAGGTCTTTAACGAACTTATTCGTTTGATTAATTAACATATTAATTAATCCTTGCCATAAATAATTAAACCATTTAATTATTCTTACTCATCTTCGTTGAATCTTCAATCTCTACCTTACACGGTGTACGATCCATTAGGTTCCTTTTAGCGAGGCAGTGGGCGATTCAAACTCTTTCAAATCGATTGTGAATTGAAACTTACTTTCAATTCTCCTGTTAGTGATAATACACTTTTAGGGCTTCCACAAACCATGGTTGACGCCTAGCAGCATGTCATGGTTACCCAAGCTAATCAGAAGAGGTGGAGAACCTATTCAGTTTTAGGATTACAAATGCAATACGGTCTTTCTCTAATACAATACTCTTGACTACATTGTTTGGTTTGATAGTTTATTCATGTCTACTATCCAATGTGAGTCTTGTGCTTATATGATTACCTTGAATGTGATTTGGAACACATTCCTAAATCTCATTCATACTTTGGCCAAAGATTCTTAATCATATCATAGAGTATTCTCCCTCAAACAGTTTGAAGGTTAGAGATCCCTTGTTGCGCATTCACTTGCCTCCATGGCTAAGTGGCTTAACCCCAACGATGCCGTGGACACCCTCCTGATGGAGTGACTTTGACATAATCAAAGATTAAGGACCTAACCACAAGACAACTGTGATGCCTCAAGTCAAAAGACTAATTTGCATTATCCCAACCATGAGTTCTCATGTGACATGAATATGAGAACTCTTCGTTGATCGTGTTCAGTGAACTCATTCTCTATTGAGCACCTACGTACTTGTCTTGATGTCACACACACCAATGACTCGAGACTAGTCACTCTCCCTGAGAGAAGAAATAGCACGTACTGATCTTAACGGACTGTCAATGCCCAATTGACAATCCTATGATCAGGAACGTTTAGGATGTGTCAACGAAAGAATGGTCTCATGAATCTAACTTCTTTAGATCGCATTCTTCCAATCACATATTCCTTGGACTTATCGTTTAAGCATATAACATTTATATGAGACGGCTCAAACAATAATGTTTGCCCTTAATATTAAACTAGATTAGTTTAACATGTGAAATGTCCATAAAGTATCATCATATGATTGGTTTTAGGGCACATTTCCAACAGTTTATTGTACATTGTGCGACAAGTTTTTATCAAGTATTGTTTATGTTCAATTTTAAATTAAAAAAATTTAAAATGATTTCTGGCCGGAGGATGATAGATGAACGGATAATAAATAGACACGATAAAGTAATCCACATAATCTTCACAAAGAGGATCCGAAAATGATCCTATTCCTAATTGAAGGAACTAAAGAATGGGTTTTTCAAATTGCAAGGGACCTTTCAAAAGATCAATTTGCTTTCTTTTCGCTGCGAGTTGATGCGAGAATTATACGCACACAAATTAAACACTCTTTTTGTCAATTGTAGTATAAGTATAAGTAGGGATCGTTCTGGACCGGGGATTAGGAGGGATTGTTAATCACTTGGATTTGACTCAAAAACGTAAAAACACAATATAAAACACTATACTAGACTCAAAGAATGCAAAACTAAACTTTAAAACACTAAAATAAACCAAAAGACTCAAACATCACCCAAAACACTCAAAACTGCCTTAAAAACACTTTCTGGGCAGTTTTGAGCACTTTGGTGAATTTGGACGAAATTATGTAATAAATTGAATCAAAACACTGAGAAACATAAACTAAGACACTTTCTAACTAATTTGACATTAAAGTAAAGGGGGATTGAGTTTTGGACGAATTTAAACTAAATGCACAGATTCTAATTAAAACAGATTGTAAATATGAAATTGATGAAATGGAATGAATGGATGATAGAATAGCTAAGGGGTTGATCTCCATATATGTTACACTTGCATAATACAATGATTTCCAATTGCATTTCAATAAACCATGACTTCTCAACGCTCCAAGTTAATTAGGTCCGCTTAAATTAACTTTTAGATTTCCCTAGATTCATTGGATTGAATGGAATACGCATTACAACCAAATTATTCCTAATCAAAGTCCCTAACTATGGAATACGCATGATAGAGACATTCAACAAAGATCATTAAGTTCAACGGAAATCATAAACATCGACGAGGCATTCGTTACTATGGAATACGCATGAAACTTATGCCAAGAATTCATTTAACGCGATTGTTTATAAGCAACCTCCACTACTTGTGAATATAAGTTCGTAACTATTAGGTGAAACTCACTTATATTCTAGCGTCATATTCATGCATGAAAATTAAGCGCGCATTCTCAATAAACATACATAAATAAGTTATCAATCAAACGGTTAAACAAATTGAATCCACAACTTATGAAACGCAATTAGAAGTAATCAAATCAAAATGCAAGCATAAACATATATTTCGAATCCCCCCTAGCCAAGGGGGGGTTTAGTTCCTCATAACTTTGAAATCAAAGAAACACCTAAACATTCCAACAACTCAAACTTGAATTGTATGAACGTTTAGGCACTCTTCTCTTCCATTCCTCATACGTACAAAACAAAGATAATTGAATTTAAACATTGAGATCAAAGAAACACCTAAACATTCCAACAACTCAAACTTGAATTGTATGAACGTTTAGGCACTCTTCTCTTCCTCGTTGTTGTATCACAAGGTCTAAGGTGTGTTTTGGGATAATGTGAAGTGTTTTGGAGGGATGGGGAGTGGTTGGAGTGGTGTTTGGATTAGTAGGGATACTCAAGGCACAAGGGGATGATTTCTGGTGGTGTTTTGGATGATTTTCTGAATATGGACGAATTGAATGAGAATGTATAGGTGAAATGGGGGGAACATGACAGCTAGGTTGCATGTGCAAATGTTGGAATGGTATGGTGAGTGAATGTGCACGGCATGGGTTGTGATTTTCTGGAATTGAATTAAAGGATGCATGTGGCTGCAAGGTGTGGTGAATGATGATGAATGCATGTGAATGAAGTGGATTTTCTGATGGAATGTGCACGGCAATGAGTGGTGGATGGGAGTGCATGTGGATTAAAGCTAGGTTGAATTAATATGTGAGTTGGATATGTGGCTGAAATAAACAAAGAGTGAGGGGAATGATATGCACGGTTTTGGGAGATTTCTGGTGGTTGTGAGGTGGAAAGCTAGGTGGAAATGCATGTGGATTAAAGGGACATGTGGAGGTGGAAATGATGAATGAAATGCATGTGAATGACAGCTAGATATGTTGATGAATGCATGTGACTTGTTTGTGGTGAGTGAATGCATGTGCAAAGCTGGAAATGCAATGGGAACTCACGGCATTGAGTGATTTCTGGGTGCATGTGGAATGAATGATTTCTTGGTGAGTGGATGCATGTGTTGATTAAAGGGGGAATGCAAAGGAAAAGCTGGAAATGGGAGTGAAGAGTCACGGCAAAGGTAAGTGTTTGGTGATGGGTGCATGTGTTGGTGGTTTTGCATGTGAATTAAAACTAGAGTGATGATGATGAATGCATGTGCAAAGGAAGTGGATTTTCTGCAAATGCAATGATGAAATGGATGGGAATGCATGTGGATTAAAGGTTGGAATGACAATGAGTGCATGTGGAATGGCTGAAATGTAAAGGGGATGCACGGCATGGTTATGATGAATGCATGTGCAAAGTTGGTTGAATGATAAGTGGTAAGTGATATGTGATAAGTGATATGTGATAAGTGATATGTGGTGTGTGATAAGTGATATGTGGTGTATGATATGTGATAAGTGATATGTTATGATAAGTGGTGAATGATATGTGATAAGTGGGAGTGTGGAATGTTGGAATGTTATGCACGGCTAAGGATAAAGGAAAGGTTTAAATGTCCTAAAACTAAAGGGAACAAGGTTCCAACACTTTGGCCTTCAATTAGGTCTTCAATTTCGTCCAACACTTTGGCTCCAAGCATTAGCTATCCATCCTTAGCCCAAAAGTGCTCCAAAAGTCTCCAAAATGCATCTTTTTGCTCCTTTAGCCCTTTGGACCTACAAATACACGAAAATAGCTTAAAGTACTAAAATAACTAAATAAACATAACGTAAATGCACGAGAACAAGCCATTTAAGTCGCATGAATATGCTCCTATCACGAGTGATCTATTTCAGGACCTACTTCCTTAAATCATGTTGAAGCTCTGGCAGCTAGAAGGGGGTGGGTGGCTTTGGTCTTGTCGCAAGGATTCTCCTAGGTGCACATTGAAGCAGACGCTCTGCAAGTTGTGATTCCCACTTAGCAAAGAATTCTGACTTATCTATAATTGTTGGAATTATTGAGGATGTAAGGATGTTGTTGCTAAATCTAAATGCCTCAAAATTTTCTTTGTTAAGAGACATGCATGCGAATTATGTTGCACATCGATTAACATTTGCTTCAAGGATCCTCCTAATTTTCTCTAGATTTGTTGTACAATTGTATATAGATTGTAGTTTTCGTTGAATTCCTTTATTTTGGCTTTCGAGCATGTAGGGTTTCTTTCTAAGCCCACTAATATCTCTTCATCTCCCTAAGTTTAGGAATGTGTAAATCTCATGATTGATTTATTTGCCTGTTTTTCCTAAAACATCTTACATGTATTTGTATGTATTGTATGCACACTAATGAAAGATATTGAGGGAAACAAATTTTTTACATGGTATCATCATAGTTCTAGGATTACGTACTATTTCCTTTGATCATGCATTCTTCCTTCTTCTTCTTCTCCAATGGCTTCCCCCGATTCTATTCTGCTACTATTCCTTCTCTTCATAGCTGAACACCGCTCATTTTCTTAAACTCCCTAAAACTAATTACCTTTGTTGGGCTCCGTCAGATTCAATTGTTTCTTATCAGTCATGATCTATGAAATTCATCGATGGTTCCCATCTTTGTCCCTCCCCATCATCGTCCCTCCCCATCATCCCTTACCGTAAACATATAGATGAAGATAAAGCCCTCGCTTATGTTCGTAATCCTATCTTTGCAACTTGACATTGTCACGACCAGCCCATCATCAATTACATCACCACCACTCTCACATAATAGGTTCTCTCTTTAACCATGGGCCCTGTCCTATTTCTGGCTCATACTCCTAGGATGGTTCTTGTGGAAATCATGGCTTTGATAATGGAGGGTTTCGTGGAAATCGTAACTCTGGCAATGGAAATTATGGCATTTCTCACTAGAACAATCGGAAGGAAACGAATTCTCTTGCACTACAGTCTTGGGCTCCAGCCTTTGCATAGAATCAGTGGGGTAGGCCCATGCCATATCAGTTTCTCCAAAGTGGATTTTGTCCTCGTTCTTCTAACCTAATCTCTTAGGCACTGCTCCCCCTCCGTGGTGTCTTATATATTCCCCCAATCAACACATTATTGTTGCAAGCTTGGATCACTACAATAACCTTGACGCCTTTCCTCCATTTGCTAGTACTAAGACTGTTCAACCCGCTGATATTCCTTGATATCCAGATACCGACGCAACACATCATATGAGGGCTAGCCCAACTCTTTTCAAAACCCTCAGCTTTATGTAATAACTCTGTTTTGTTTAGGTAATGGGGACTTTATGTCTATTACCCACACTAGTAGCATTTCCTTATCTTTTGGTCATTCTGAATTTTATCTACAGAAAAACTTGTACTCTTTTGCTCAATTCACTTAAGAAAATCTTGTTTTCTTTCTCTTTGCTCCTAACTTTTACCAAATCTATGACTTACGTATTGGTGCGTTACTTTTTCAGACCCTCTAGAAGTGGCTTGTATCCCTTGTCTTTTCGCTCCACCAATCCATCCTTAGATAATGCTCTTGCTGCTGTTTTTTCCTATGTCTGCCATAACCTCTTGGGTTACCCATCTTCATCAGTGTTATCTCATTTAGGATCATTCTCATAACTTTTGCAAACACTGAGCTCTCAGCAAGTCTTATCAACAAACTTTTTTGCATAATACTGATATTACGCACTGTTTATTTTAAATAATTCATTCCGATATATGGATGTCACGTGTCTTTTGTTAAAGGCTTTCTTTAAAATATACCATTTACGGATGAATATTCTCTTTACTCTTGAATTTATCCTATGCGTTACAAATTTGAAGTTTTCATCAACTTCCAAACACTATTTATAATTAGAAATGTATTTAATGGGGTTGCGAAAAATCTTCAAAGTGATAATGGCACTGAGTACGTCAATAATTCCTTTTCTACTTTTTGCAAACAAAATGGCATTATTCAATGCTTCTTCTTTTGTCCTCATATACCATAACAAATGGCCTCACTGAACGCAAACACGGGCATATGGCCACCATGATTCGTATTCTCTAATCCACATCTAAAATTCCTCATAACCTTTGGGCTGGAGCCGCACTCACCTTCATGCATCTCATCAATCATCTTTCCATTCCCGTTCTCAGTTAAGCCACTCCCTCCTCTTGCCTCTATCAATGTCACCTACATATTCTTATTTGGTAAAAATGATTTCATTTCACACATGAATAATGTTACAACTTAGGTATATATATACAAGCATTTTGTAACCACTAAGAGAAACAAACTAACATATTTCTTAACCACTAAGAAATATCTTTTGATGGTATAGTTACAATATTTCCCTTTATATCCCCCCTCAAATTAAACTGAGGAATTCGAAGTTGAAGTTTGTCATGAAGAAAGATGAATCTGGACTTAGACAGAGACTTTGTGCAAACATCAGCCACTTGATCTTGAGTACAAACAAAATGCACAGAAATATGTTTAGCCAAGACTTTTTCCCGAATGTAATGATAGTCTATTTCTACATACTTTTTCTGAGCATGAAAAATAGGGTTTTTGGCCAAAGATATGGCAGAAATGTTGTCACAGTTGGGGAGAACTAGGCAAGTAATAGCCAATATCCACCATTAACTGATATACCCAGGTAATGTCAGAGCCAGTTTTGGCTAGAGATCTGTATCTGCCTCTGTGGAAAATCAGGTAACAGTTGGTTGCTTCTTAACACTTCAGCTAATCAATGAGTTGCCTATATAAACACAATAAGCTCCAGTTGATCTTATGTCAAGGGCACATCCAGCCCAATCAGCATCTAAGAATGCTATGATGGTGGGAGTGGTTGAACACATGGAGAACCATAGACCAAGATCAAGGGAACCCTTAAGGTACATGAGGATTTGTTAACTGCTTGAAAGTGTGAAATTCTGGGATTTTGCATGTATTGGCAGACAAGATTAACTATAAAACTGAGATATGGCCATGTCTAGGTTAGATATTGGAGAACACCAACTAATGAACGATACTTAGAAGCATTTTCACATGAGGGAGAGTTATGATCAAGTTTGGAGGTGCTGAGTGGGGTACTACAAGGTTTAGCTCCAATCATGTTGGCTTTGGATAATAGATCCAAGATGTATTTGGTATGGGATAGGAAGGTACCTGAGGAAGATCTTTTAACTTCAAGACCAAGAAAGTAGTGGAGAGGTCCAAGGTCCTTGATTGGGAACATGGAGCTGAGTTGCTGAATTACTTGTTGACATGCTGCAGAATTAAGACCAGTGACCAAAATATCATCAACACAGACAAGAATGAAAATTATATCTGGAACCTTTTTGTTAAACAACGAATGATCACTTGGAGATTCAATAAAGCCAAGAGAGTGAAGAGCACCATGAAACTTCTCATACCAAGCTCTCAGAGCTTGTTTTAAACCATATAAGGATCTATGCAAGTGACATACATGAAATGGCTTAGTTGAATCTTCAAATCTAAGAGGTTGTTGCATGAAAATTGATTCATTGAGTGTCCCATGTAAAAGGGCATTACTAACATAAAGTTAGTTCAAAAACCAATCAAATTGAGCTGCAAGAGTAAGGAGAAGTATAATGGTAGCTGGTTTAGCTATAGGACTGAAAGTTTTAGTGTAATCTAAACTTTCCTATTGATTGAACCACTTAGCAACTAGCCGGGCTTTGTACCTGTCTATAGTGCCATCGGGCTTTCTCTTGATTCAGAAGATCCATTTGCAACCTACAATATTCTGTGATGAAGACTTAGGAACAAGAAACCATGTTCCAGTGTTGATAAGAGCATGGACTTTCTCTTGCATTGCTTGGCGCCAATGAGGGTACTTTGAGGCTTAAAGGTAGATGTTGGGTATGTAGTCCACTGAGAGATGGGTGGGTAAGGGGTGTTTAGTGGTAGTGAAAGCTTTAGGTTTGGAGATGCCAGATTTAGACCTTGTTTGCATTTAATGAGTGTTAGTGGGTTGAATAAGGTTGGTGGGAATAGGATCTGAAATTGCCACTGGAGGACTTGAGGTGGTACTAGGGGAATGTACATGGGAAATGAAAGGTGGAATGGAGGAGGACATAGTTGGTGAAGTGGTATTAACAGGTGTAGGAGAAAAAGTAAACGTAAAAGTAAAAGTGGATGGTATAGCGGATCTAGATCGAGTATGCGAGGTTGGAGATAGGGTTGTGGAGTTTGACATATGGTGGAATGGAAAACTGGATTCATTGAAAAGAACGTGCCTTGAAATGTACACCTTGTTGGTTGCAGGATCAAGACACTTGTATCCTTATGATTCAGGCTGTAGCCGAGAAATACATATGCCTTACTTTTAGGATCTAGCTTCGAGGAAGTATAGGGCTTGAGCCATGGGAAACAGGCATAACCAAAGACCTTTAAAAATTCATAGTTTGGTGTTAGATGATACAGAGATTCCCAAGGAGATTGTCTGGATGCAGTGGGCAATCTGTTAATAAGATAAATTGCTATGTTAAATGCCTCAACCCAATATATGTGTGGCACTTTAGAAGCTGCAAAAAGAGTGTGAGCATTTTCAACTAAGTGACAATGCCTCACCCTTGCATCTTTAGGTGTCTGTTTCACTACCTTGGTCCTTATGTCAAACACAAATGAATGAGTCAATCTTTGGAATGTGTCTTTTTAGGTTATAGTGTTAACCACAAAGGTATTGTTGATTAGATCCCATCATTGGTCGTGTCTACGACTTTAGGCATGTTTTATTTAACAAATTATAATTCCTTTTTCTCTTTGCAGGTTTCATCTCCCTTTTATCTCATTGAACTAGACATTCAACTTACTTCTCTTTTTATTGCCTCTCTGCCAGCACTTGAGGCCCTAGGCCTACAATCTAGCCCCCTCTGCTTTAGCCACAGTCTACAGTATGCAACTTTAGCCCTAGCTTCATCTCATGTACACATGTCCCTGCGGCAGCCAATCCTTACTGCACCCTTTACGATATCATTTCATCAATCGTCCAGGTATTCTTCTTTCCTTTGTAATGTTGTTCTTGTTATGTTTGAAGCTGCTCTAATTGCTGATGCATAACCTTCTATTTCTTCGTGTTTAGAGCCAACATGTCACCTTATGTGCACCATTCTTCACGATGGATTTCCAAACCAAGTTTTGCACTAACGGCATCGTAAGATATCATCTCCTTCGTGCTTTAGTTGTTGCTACTTATATTTGAAGGAAAAATTTTGTCCTAGCTAAGAACATGTAAGAACATTTGAATACATAGGCATACTAATAACACTTTAAAGTAGGCATGCATTCAAAAACAATTCATAAAACCCATGACTTTCAAAGCCTAGTATATGGTGAACCATAAGACTCTTTAACAATATTAAAGAGAATAAGAATTTAGAGATTCTTTACCCTTGAAGCTCATCCTTGATTACACAAGGGATTCACCCAAGTGGAGGGCCTTCAAGTCACCTCCTTGCTCCTTGGATCTTCCTTGTGATTTCCTCCCTTTTAGTGCTCATTTTCTTCTTTGAGGATTTGAGGATTTGTTCTCCAAAAACACCAAAGGTTTGGTGTCTCTAAGTCTCCACACCAAAGATGTAGTGTGAAGATGAAATGGATGACTTAGGGAAGAAGAAGATTGCTAGATGTTCCTCCCCTAAGTGGCCGGCCTCTATGTAGAAAATGAGAGAATATGTTTCACCCAAATTCAATTAGAAAACCCTAATTAGAAACAAAGCTATAAAGATGACTTTATACTTCATCTCTTAGGTTAGTGGCAAACTTGCAATTAAGCAAAAGTTCCCACTACCCTTGATATGGCCGGCCTCCATTTGTTATTGGGCTTAATTGCCCATTTTGTTTTAGTTGTCATACAACTTAAACATAATGGGCCTTGTGGACCAAAACGTTTTTGTGCCCCGAAGCCCAAAACTAACTTAAACGCCCAATACGAACGTTTCGTATAATTAATTAACTATTTAATTAATCTTGACCATTCTTCAATTAAACCATTTAATTGCTTATCCATTTCATATAATTTCTTCACTTATATCCTTACTCGGTGTACGATCCATTAGGTTCCAATTAGTGAGGTAGTGGGCGATGTTACTCTTAACGATCGATTGTGAATTGAAACCACATTTCAATTCTCCCTTAAAATTAGCGTTTGCTAATCTTTAGGGCTTCCACAAACCATGGGTGACGCCTAGCAGCATGTCATTGTTACCCAAGCTAAGTAGAAGTGGTTGGAGAACCTATCCAGTTACAACTACAATGCAATACGGTCCTTCTCTAATACAATACTCTTAATCACATTGTTTAAGTGATAGTTTGTTTCATGTCTACTATCCAATGTGATACTTCTCTATATGATTCAATTGAATAAGATTTGGAACAAACTTCCTTAGTCATATTCATATGCTTTGGCCAAAGACTCTCGAATCATATCTTAGAGTATTCTCCTTCCACCATGGAAGGTTAGAGATCCCTTGTTGTGCATTCATATGCCTACATGACTAGATAGCTTGACCCCAACAATGCCGTGGACATTCCAATGGAATGCCGTTGACATAATCAAAGATCAAGGACCTAACCATTAGACATCAATGATGCCTCAGGTTAAAGGACTACTTTGCATATTGCAACTATTGAGTTCTCACATGACATGTATGTTCGAACTCTCGTTTGATCGTTGTTCAGTGTACTTGATTACTCTTTCGAGCACCTATGTGTTTGCCTTAGTGTCCAACACCAAATGACTTGAGACTAGTTCATACTCACGCTTGAGTCGACATAACACATACTAACCTTAGCGGATTGTCAATGCCCAATTGGCAATCCTATGGCTAGGAACGTTTTAGGAATGAACATAAGAGAAAGGTCCCGTTAATTTAACTAACTTAAATCACTTGTCTCTTAGATCAAATACATTCCTTGGATTCCCTTATTGCTTAAATACAAGATACTATAAATAGTGATTAACAATAAGCTTTGCCCTCTATTAAACATATAAAAGTTTAACACAATAAGTATTCCAAAAAGCTATTACATCAAATGAGTGGCTTTGTGGGCATACTT
Organism: Pyrus communis; assembly: GCF_963583255.1. Classification (NCBI taxonomy): domain Eukaryota; kingdom Viridiplantae; phylum Streptophyta; class Magnoliopsida; order Rosales; family Rosaceae; genus Pyrus; species Pyrus communis. The sequence continues at coordinate 27,130,343 of NC_084804.1, forward strand.
CTAACAATCTCCCACTTGAACTCAAAGCCATCTTCCCATGTATCTAATACCCATCTTTTCCATATGACGGTCAAGCTGGATTTGAGACATTGGCTTTGTCAGTGGATCTGCTACGTTATCGGCTGAAGCAACTTTGAGGATGTTGACTTTCCCCTCGGCAGCATATCTTCTAATGATATTAAAGCGCCTGTCAAAGTGCTTGTTCTTTTGATGTGCCCTGGGTTCCTTGGCTTGAGCTATCGCCCCACTATTATCACAGTACAAAGTTACTGGTGATGTAATGGTTGGAACCACTCCAAGTTCAGTAATGAACTTTTTCATCCAAAACGCTTATTTGCCGGCTTCAGCTGCAGCGACATATTCAGCCTCTGTCGTGGAATCGGCAATTACACTTTGTTTCTTGCTTTTCCAGCTGACAGCCCCACCATTCAGAGTGAATACATATCCGGAGTTGGAACTTCTATCATCGACGTCAGATTGGAAATCTGCGTCTGTATAGTCTTCCACTCGCAACTCTGTCGCTCCTCCATAAACGAGGAACATGTCCTTAGTTCTTCTTAAGTACTTAAGGACCGTCTTGACAGCTGCCCAGTGTTCTGATCCTGGGTTAGATTGATATCGACTAGTAATGCTTACAGCATATGTGATATCAGGCCTTGTGCATATCATGGCATACATAAGACTTCCTATGGCGGAAGCATAAGGAATCATATTCATATGCCGTATCTCTTCAGGAGTCTTAGGTCCCATGGACTTAGAAAGATGAATTCCATGTCTAACAGGAAGAATACCTTTCTTAGATTGTTCCATCTGGAACCTACTTAGCACCTTATCAATGTACATAGATTGGGATAATCCAATTAATTTTCTGGATCTATCACGATAGAGCTTTATCCCAAGTACATAAGATGCATCTCCTAAATCTTTCATGTGGAAGGTTTTGGACAACCACACTTTTACAGAAGAAAGTACTGCAGTGTCATTCCCGAATAGTAATATGTCATCTACATATAACACTAGGAATACAACTGCTTCCCCAACGACCTTTTGATAAACACAATTGTCGTCTTCATTTTGAGTAAAACCAAACGATTTGATTTCAGTATCAAAACGAATGTTCCAGCTCCTGGAGGCTTGCTTGAGTCCATAAATGGACCTCTGAAGTTTGCATACCTTTGTCTTTTCAGACTTGGACACGAAACCTTCGGGTTGAGCCATATAAAGCTCTTCCTCTAGGTAGCCGTTCAGAAAGGCTGTCTTCACGTCCATTTGCCAGATTTCATAATCATGGTACGCAGCTATAGCAAGCAAAATCCGAATGGACTTAATCACGGCTACAGGAGAAAAGGTTTCTTCATAGTCAATCCCTTATCTTTGCCTGTAACCCTTGGCTACTAGTCTAGCCTTATAAGTCTCCACGTTCCCATCAACGCCTATTTTCCTCTTGAAGATCCATTTGTTTCCAACAGGTACTATACCTTCTGGAGGGTCTACAAGAGTCCAGACTTGATTTTTATACATGGAATCCATCTCGGATTTCATGGCTTCTTGCCATCTCTTTGAGTCAATGTCGGACATTGCCTCAATGTAGTCTCTAGGGTCTTCCTTTGTGTCATTGTCACCTAGAAGGTACAATTCCCCAAAGTCTTTGTCTAAGCCATACCTCCTAGGTGGCTTACTAACCCGTTCAGATCTACGTGGAGCTAGGGGTTCAGGAACAGGGTTGTCAACTTGTCGAGTGCTTGTTTGTGGTTCATCATTAATCTCATTAATTTCCTTCAATTCTATCTTGCTAGTTCCTTTAAGAACTAATTCATCCTCCATGAATATAGCGGTTCTGGCGACAAAGACTTTCTGATCGTCAGGGTGATAGAATTCGTATCCATAGGTTTGTTTAGGATACCCCACAAAATAGCATTTAACGGATCTCGCTTCAAGCTTTCCAGCATCTTGTTTCTTAACGTATGCTGGACAACCCCAAATCTTAAGATGTTTAAGACTTGGCTTCTTTCCATACCATATCTCATATGGTGTTTATGGAACAGATTTAGAAGGCACCGCATTCAGCAAATAAGCTACTGTGTGTAGTGCATATCCCCATAATGATATTGGTAGATCAGCGGAACTCATCATAGAACAAACCATGTTCATCAAGGTTCGGTTTCTCCTCTCAGAAACTCCGTTATGTTGAGGAGTTCCTGGTGGAGTCCACTGTGATACAATTCCACACTCTTTGAGATAATCTAGGAACTCATTACTCAGATATTCACCCCCTCGATCCGATCTTAGGGTCTTTATCTGTTTCCCAGTTTGCTTCTCAACTTCATTCTTGAATTCTTTGAACCTTTCAAAGGATTCTGACTTGTACTTCATAAGATACAAATAGCCAAACCGAGAGTGATCGTCGGTGAATGTGATATAGTAGGAGAAGCCTCCTCTCGACGTAGTAGACATAGGTCCACTTACGTCAGTGTGGATTAACCCTAGAATTTCAGTGGCACGCTCTCCTTTCCCAGTGAATGGAGATTTGGTCATCTTCCCCAGTAGACAAGGTTCACAAGTTCCCATGAGGTCATTACCTAATGGGCTAAGATATCCATCTTTCGACATCTTGCGAATCTTATCCTGGTTTACATGTCCAAGTTTAAGATGCCAAAGTCTAACTTGGTTAACTTCTTCTCTAGCCCTTTTGGGTTTTGAGGTATTCCCGCTTTCAATACAGTGCATCCCACTATTCGTCTCTTGGTGAAAAAGTCCCTCTATCATATTACCATGAGAGATAATACGACCGTTCAAGTATAAAGTGCAACTCATTTTGTCAAACAATACTGAGTGCCCATCTCGTAAAAGCTTAGAGATAGAAATCAAATTCTTTATACATGAAGGAAAATATAAACAATTTTTAAGTTCTAGGACTTCCCCAGAGGGTAGGTTAAGCATATAGGTGCCTATTGCTTTTGCAGAGATTTTAGTGCCGTTCCCAACTCGCACAACTATCTCCCCATTGCGCAGTGTCTTGCTCTCTGCTAGTCCCTGCATCGTATTACATATATGTTGACTAGTGCCTGAATCAAATATCCAGGAATTGGAGCTCACTGTAAAAGCACTTTCTATGACCGAAATAGTCTCTTCAAAAGTTTGTGTCATAAGGCTCGCAATGCGCACCCTGTATTTCTTCTTCCAACGTTCATCCTTTCCACAATGAAAGCATGTTCCTTTGGATTTCTTTGCCTTCTTCTTATGTAACCTTTTCCTTGTTTTTGCATTCTCACTCCCACTGTCCTTTTTGAAACATTTTTCAAATTTACAGCACATGTCAATCATCTCGTTAAAAGTATGATCGAATCTATTCACTTTATAGTTTACAATAAACTTAGTGAAATCATCCGAGAGATATGCAAGGAAAAAGTCTTGGGCCATTTTGTCAAGTATAATGGTGGGTAGTATTTTAGGCATGTCGTTAACTACATAACATAACAGAAATCGTATTAGATTGTTGATTAACTACTTGATTGGGTCTTGAATCAAATAGTACCACCCACTATTTTTGGCAAATTCCATATCCCTCAATAGAATCCGAGAGTTATGTTGAACTCTTAGTGGGGTATGGGAGACTCACCATTACCAAGTGATAGGAGCATATTCATGCGACTTAAATGGCTTGTTCTCGTACATTTACGTTATGTTTCTTTAGTTATTTTAGTCCTTTATGCTTCTTTTGTGTGTTTTCAGGATCATAAGATGTGTTTAACGAAAGGATGCATTTTGGAGTAGTTTGGGGCATTAAATGGATTGCATATGCTTAAAGCCAAGTAGATGGACTGATAGGAGCATATTCATGCGACTTAAATGGCTTGTTCTCGTGCATTTAAGTTATGTTTCTCTAGTTATTTTAGTCCTTTATGCTTCTTTTGTGTGTTTTCAGGTTCTAAGGGCAAGGTATGCAAAATGATGCCTTTTGGAGCCTTTCGGAGCAAATTAGAGATTGGAATGGATATCATATGCTTGGAGCCAAGAGGATGGACGAAATTAAAGACTTGAAGTAGGAAAGTTAAATCCTAAAAGACCTCATGTTTAAGCATCATTGAAGACTCCTACGCATTTTAGAACACAAAAACAACATTCCTTGCAACCTTAGGACATTGTCGTGTGTTTCCTTGTGTCTCCCTTCCTTGCCACGCAAGGAAGGGCTTTGTTCCCTATTTTAAACACTTAAAGCATTCACTTATCATATCATTCACTTATTATAAGCATTCACTTATCATATCATTCACTTATCAAACCATTCACTTATCACTTCCATTCACTTATCACTTATCACTTCCATTCACTTATCACTCACCACATATCATTCATTTATCACTTAACATATCATTCATTTATCACTTAATACATCATTCACTTATCACTTATCATACTCATAATCATCTACACATTTCAACCATTTAAACATATGCATTTCAACTCACATGCATCATCATCATGCAACCAACCTTGCCACATGCTTTCCAAGCTTTCCCCCTTCATCATTAAGCCACATTCACTCCCATTTCTCTCCCCTTAACAGCCCTAAACCATGCATAATTAAAGAACACCATTCAACACACACATGCACCAAAAGACAACATTGGCATGCATCACATGCATTTCCAACACTTCCCCCTTTGTGCCGTGCCTTCCCTTCCACTTTCCAACCACATTCTTTCAATTCCCACTTCATCATTACACCACCTAAGCCACATGCACTCCCATTCTTTAATTCAGCCACTTAATCATTCAACCACAAAACAATCACACAACACACCAACACACATGCATCCTGAAATTCTTTGCCGTGCAATCACATGCATTTCCCTTGACATTTTCAGCCATCACACTTCATCATTACACCACCATTCACTCTTTAACCCACACACACTTCACACAAACAACATTCACATGCATTCACATGCATTTCCAACACAAAACACACTCAAAACCGTGGCCACCTTTGCATTTCAGCATTCCCATTTGCATTTTCAGATTTCCAGCTTTCCAACCTAGCCACATTCACATGCATTCACTCATAATCATTCACCAAACTTGCAGCCACATTTCCACCCACCTCCTAGCTGTCATGTTCCCTCCATTACTCCTATAAATACCCTTGCATTCATTCATTCAATATCATCTCATTTCATACACAACACACCACAAACACACCACCAAACTTCCTTTGCCGTGGCTTCCCATCTCTCCCTTATAATCCAAACACCATTCCTCTTCCATTTCAATCATTCCCCAATCCATTCAACACACCAACAACATCTCCTTAGACCTTGTGCTACAACAACGAGGAAGAGAAGAGTGCCTAAACGTTCATACAATTCAAGTTTGAGTTGTTGGAATGTTTAGGTGATTCTTTGATTTCAATGTTTCATTTTAATTCTCTTTGTTTTGTACGTATGAGGAATGGAAGAGAAGAGTGCCTAAACGTTCATACAATTCAAGTTTGAGTTGTTGGAATGTTTAGGTGTTTCTTTGATTTCAAAGTTATGAGGAACTAATCCCCCTTTAGCTAGGGGGTGATTCGAAACTATGTTTATATTTGCAATATGAATTGATTAACTTTCGTTGGAATTTCATAAGTTGTTGATTCAATTTGTTTAACCGTTTGATTGATAACTTATTTATGTATGTTTATTAAGAATGCGCGCTTAATTTTCATGCATGAATATGACGCTAGAATATAAGTGAGTTTCACCTAATCGTTATGAACTTATATTCACAAGTAGTGGAGGTTGCTTATAAACAATCGCGTTAAATGAATTCTTGGCACGAGTTTCATGCTCATCATAGTAACGAATGCCTCGTCAACACTTATAGTTTTCATGTTGCTTAATGATCTTTGATTGTATCTTTATTGTGCTGTTCACGTAAAGGACTTTTGGAGAATGTTGTGAATTGCGTTGCGCAAACCCATCCAATTCATTAACTTAAGGAAAACTTGACGGTTAATTTAAGCGGACCTAATTAACCCGGGGCGTTGAGTTTCATAATTTATCGAAAGACCAACTGAGAATCAATCTTGTATGCAAGTGTAACATGTGTGGAGAAGAACCCCTTGGCTATTCCATCATCCATTCAAATCCATCACATTCATATTTACATTCTGTTTTAATTGCAATTTGTTCATTTAGTTTAATTTTGTCAAAACCTAAATCCCCCTTTACTTTAATGTCAAATTAGTTAGAAATCAATTTAGTTTGTGTTGTAAAGAGTTTTGAGTCTTTTGAACTTGTTTGAATCTTTTGGTTTGTTTTAGTATTTTAAGCATTTAGTTTTGTATTCTTTGAGTCTAGTTTAGTGTTCTATATTGTGTTTTTACGTTTTTGAGTCAAATCCAAGTGATTAACAATCCCTCCTAATCCCCGGTCCAGAACGATCCCTACTTATACTTATACTACAATTTGACAAAAAGAGGGTTTAATTTGTGTGCGTATAAATCTCGCATCAAATTTTGGCACCGTTGCCGGGGATTAGAAAATTTGCTAATCCCTTGGATTGTTTGTTTCTGTATTGTCTTTTAGATTTAGTTTTTTTTTTATTTGTGTTTTGTTTGTTGAGAACAACATGGCACTTGATAACGCTTCTCTTTTGTCACAGCTCATGGAAAGGTCCCAAATGCAAAGAGTTGATATATTTAATCTTCAATCAAGGAATAACGTGTTTTCCAATACTTACAATTCAGATTGGAGTGATCATTCAAACTCTATGTGGTGGGAACTTCAAAATGCTCAACAAAGAGGATATTGGCAGCCACCACAACCTCATATTCAATATGCCCAACCAAATTTAAGTTCGTCAATAAATTATAATCAAAAGCTTGATGAATTAATTTGTTTGGTGCAGGGCTTACAAAATCAAGACAATGAGGCTCAACAAGAAGGATATTGGCAGCCGTATGAGGAGTTCTATTCAATGCCTATGCAGCCACCACAACCTGCCCAAAGTAATGTAGGTAATTCAAATGATAATGATACGATTTTTCAATTACTTACTACTCTGGAAAAGCAAATTGGGCAGATAGCGGAGTTCGAAGGACAATTTTGCGACCAAGGCGAACTCCCTAGTTCAACCATTGCAAATCAGAAGGGAGAATTTGAAACCACCAATGCTATCATGTTGAGAAGTGACAAGGAGGTTGGAACGGACCCTCAACCATCAAAATCAAATCACAAGGAAGAGGAATACACCCAACCCACGGAAAGGGTGGAAACACCTTTACCGGAGGCACCTATTGCTCCTATGCCATCTAATACAGGTATGGTTGTTCCAAATTTCATTATTTTTAACCCCGTTCCAAGATTCATGACTTCCAAGGAAGAAGAAGGTGAAAAAGACATCTTGGAAGCCCTTCCAAAGGTGACAAGTAGGGAATGTCATGAATTCATCAAAGAGGACGTTCTTGAAACCACAAAATCCAAAGAAGTAAAATTTGATGACATTGGACAAGTCATAACCATCACTTGCAATCTGGCCAAGTCCAATATCCCTGAAACTTTCAAAGGAGTGGTGTTTGCCATTGAGTTCTTGTCGGACAAAACAAGTAAGTTTTTTTTTTCCAAATTCCATTAGATTTTATACTAACTTGCTATTTTTTTTGAATCAGGCACCTACACTAGAATTCAAACCAATGCCGGTTCACTTCAAGTATCACCTTCCATTCAAGGACCAATTCCATGCCGTTTGATTTTATTTATGTTAATAAAAGAAAAAAAAAAAAAAAAAAAAAAAAAAGATACTAAACATGGAGAAAGATGGAGCCTTCACAGAGGATGTTTACGTGAAGCCCCACTACGAGGCGTCGAAGCAGAAGGAACAGAAGTGGAAGACATAGAAGCAGGAGGCATAGAAGCGGAAGGCATCGGAGCGGAAGGCATCGGAGCTAGAGCGTTCCAGGCCTCAATACTTGGCCAAACGCTGGATGACCCAGGAAAAAGGTGCCTCTGGAGATAAGACGCAAGCCTTTGACGGTCATTGTGAATTCGACCCTCAGATTCTTGCAGCTCATCAAGCTTCCTCTTCATGCCCGCCGAATAGTTATTTGCAAGCACATGCAAACTTCTATTCTCGTACTTAAGCTGTTTGATTTCCTGCTTAAGACTTTCCACCTCTGCCATCAACGATTCCACTTGGCGGGACCGAGCAAGCAGGCGTTGGCCCATGTTGGACACAGAGCTCGCACACTGAACACTAAATGCGAGGGACTCTTGAACGGCCAACTCATCGGACCGTCCTGACAGCAGCCTACTATCTTTTGGAGTGAGGAGGTTCCTAGCTACTATTGTAGCTGTTGTGGCGTCCTGCATCACAGAGTCTTCACCTGAAAGAGGACCGTTAGAAGATAAAAAAGAAGGGCGCCATACATTACCTTGACGGGGCGCAACCGGATCGCTGCTGAGACTCAAATCTAAGCTAAGGTTCGATGAGTTTGCCATTTTTTTCAAAAGTGTTCAAAGTGAAGGGGTGGATGGAGTTAAAATTTTTCAAAGGGCCGGAGACAATGTTCAAGAATGGGAAATCTTCAGAGTGTGTATGTTGGCGGTGATCGATAGCTCTATAAAAAGCCAAGGCGACGCGTCCACCGATTCAAAGAGCCGGATTTTCCGGCGTAAGTTAGGCGACGCTCCCTCGGCTTTTCAGAAAACGCGTTCAACTTTGTCAAAAGATTTCTGACAAAGCTGAAAACACGTGGAGGCCATCATCGCAACTACACATCTTTAGCCGACAAGCGCAAAGTTCGGCGACGCTTTCTCTGCTTTTCAGAAGACGCGTGCAACTTTGTCAAAAGGAGCCGCATCTGCACTACCACGTGTCGTTCAGAAAGCGAAGGGGCGTCGTTCAGAAATCGAAGGGGCGCCTGCTCAGAAATCGAAGAGGCGTATTCAAAGATCGAAGAGGCGCCACTATTTCAAAAAGCCGGATTTGCGGGATCAAAACGTTTGTCGACAAGGGTAAAAAGTACCACCACTTGCTATTATCTCTATATATGTCGACCTTCATTTTTTTTATGGCAAGGCAGACCTGAAGAAAATGCCCAACTCTCCCTCACCTTTGAGGGCGCACTCCCAGCAAAGCCTTTTGAAATACTCAATTTTTTCTTCTTCCCCAAAGATGATACCGGATGCTTGGAGTACAGATGACCCAGGAGGAAACGGCAGATTGAAGTGTGCTGATTCATTCACCGCTTCTTCAAAAGCAAAGGTATCTCATATCATCAAGGTCAAAAGCAAAAGTATCTCATATCATGCTCTTTCCCTGTCTTTTTCTTTGTCCTTGTTCTTACTCGCATGGCAAAGTAAAAGAAGCAATCAGCCGGCACTTGGAGTCAGTCTTCCGATCTGGAGCCAACTGCCTGGAATCTATTCCTGATTGCTTACCTAGCGTTGCTCTCGAGTAGTCATCTTCAACGGTTGATACACTTCCGGAGAAGGGACCACTTCTGCAAAGGGGAGCGAGTAAGGCAAGTGAAAATGATACATTGAAGCATGTGGAGACAAACATAGGCTGAGTTATCCTCCAACCCTTTTCAATACGAATTGGAAAGATTGAACAAAGAAACAGACCAAAGGGGTAAGCTCAGACCTTCGGGGAAGACCAAAAGAATCCTCCAGCCCAGTAGCACAAAGGAAAATCAACAGGTGGAGGAGACCAAAAGAATCATGCAGCCCAGTTCAAGAGTAAGCCTGTGGAATCACAAAGATCAAAGCCTCAATGCAATTACCAAGGAGAAGATGGAATTTACACTCTATAACCAGATTTGCGTCTCTAAACTCTTCTCTTTGTTAATTACATTCTGCCATGTTTAGTATGTTTAGTTGCTTTTTGTGTGTTTACTTATGTTTTGTGTGAATCTATGCTTGAAACATTGAGGACAATGTTTGATTTAAGTGTGGGGGGGTAACTAATGTTGTTAATGCAAATTCGTGGGATTTGATCACCCTTAACTTCAAATGTTGTTCCTTGCTGTTTTAAGGTGTTTTTAAACTGTTTTAGTGTGTTTTGTTTTATAACTTCGAAAATCACATAAAAATTTGAAAAACATGTTTTGGAAAACCTAAAAAGAGTGTTTTGAGTCGTTTTTGTGTTTTTGTGTCGTAGGTCACCTTCCAACACAATGATAAAGATTTGGTTTCTAATTGCATGACTGTTAAAAAGAGTTATAAACATGGAGAAAAGTTTGATTTACTCTTAGTATATGCTTGGTTATGGTTATAATGTATGACTTCACATGCAATCATAAAAGAAAAAATTAGTTATGTAACCTGCTTGAAGGAAGGAACTCAAACAAACGCTACAACCTTGAGAGACTTGAGCCTATAACGTTCTTTGGAGAGTATAATTTGTGATTTCTTGTTTTCTAAAGTCGTTGCATGATCTCATTATTCTTTGCTTGGTTACTACTTAGAAGGCGTTTCATCATATAGTTCCAAATGCTAGAACTCATGCCCATTTCATTCAAAGCATGTTATTGATTTGCATAACATATATCAAGATGAAGTTGTGTAGTTGCCACCATAGCCAAATAGCCTCACTTCCCATATTTCGTATTTGTTGTAAGTTTTAACCCCGTTGAGCCTTGTTTAGCCTCTATTCTTTGTTTACCCATATTTTCCTCACCTAGCCTAGTTTAGGACAATCCACACCCTTGTTCTTAAAAGATAGTGAGCATGACTTAAATGAATTCCTTTTGAGTTACATTATGCAAGAAAATGAGTGTGGGGGAAGGAATGCTTGTTCTTAAGTATGTTTGAGATTCAAAAGAAAAGAAAGATAGAAAGAAAAAAAAGAGAGCTTGAAAAAAAAAATGAAAGAATGAGTGATTGAAGAAAGGGTCCAAAAAGTGAATTTGGCCCTAAGTTTTGTGTGACTTTCCCTTGGGTGTTCAAAGTTGACTTCTGCGTTCTTAAGGGAATTCTAAGTGCCTGATTCAATACTTTGCTCACTATTGCTTTAAGAATGTTTGTTTATCCTTCACCTTTCATTGTTAGCCAATACCCTAGCCCCGTTACAACCCTTGACTTCTATCTTGAGTGTTATGTGTTTCAATTTGTGGAGTTTGAACTTGGTATGAGCATATGGTGTCACTGGTTCTCGCATCTAAGTAGTAGCATTCCATTCATGAGATCATATCTAAACATGCTTATTAACTCCAGAAATTGCGTTCTTTGTGATACATATATGTGAGTGTTCGTTTTCATGTTTACATCAATCTTCTCACATATGACTAGATTAGGGTGTGTAGTTAGAAAATCTGAGTGAAAATCGAGTGCATATCTTGTAAGGAATTGAGCAAATTCTCTAAGGCATGTTACTACATTCAAAACATGGTTTTAAATGCTTAATTGTGAACTAGTATATGGTGACTATGATTAAGAATGTACTTAAGTGTGAAGATGACTAAAATCTGTGGGAATGATGATTTTTAACGTGTCATGTGCATTGGAAATCCCTAAGACGGTTGTTGGAAGGTTTACGTTGTGTTTTACTTGTTTTGTTTCGTTTGGTTTTGTTTTGTTTTTCTTTCTGTTTTGCTCGAGGACTAGCAAAAGATAAGTGTGGGGGTATTTGATAGGAGCATATTCATGCGACTTAAATGGCTTGTTCTCGTGCATTTACGTTATGTTTCTCTAGTTATTTTAGTCCTTTATGCTTCTTTTGTGTGTTTTCAGGTTCTAAGGGCAAGGTATGCAAAAGGATGCCTTTTGGAGCCTTTCGGAGCAAATTAGAGATTGGAATGGATATCATATGCTTGGAGCCAAGAGGATGGACGAAATTAAAGACTTGAAGTAGGAAAGTTAAATCCTAAAAGACCTCATGTTTAAGCATCATTGAAGACTCCTACGCATTTTAGAACACAAAAACAACATCCCTTGCAACCTTAGGACATTGTCGTGTGTTTCCTTGTGTCTCCCTTCCTTGCCATGCAAGGAAGGGCTTTGTTCCCTATTTTAAACACTTAAAGCATTCACTTATCATATCATTCACTTATTATAAGCATTCACTTATCATATCATTCACTTATCAAACCATTCACTTATCACTTCCATTCACTTATCACTTATCACTTCCATTCACTTATCACTCACCACATATCATTCATTTATCACTTAACATATCATTCATTTATCACTTAATACATCATTCACTTATCACTTATCATACTCATAATCATCTACACATTTCAACCATTTAAACATATGCATTTCAACTCACATGCATCATCATCATGCAACCAACCTTGCCACATGCTTTCCAAGCTTTCCCCCTTCATCATTAAGCCACATTCACTCCCATTTCTCTCCCCTTAACAGCCCTAAACCATGCATAATTAAAGAACACCATTCAACACACACATGCACCAAAAGACAACATTGGCATGCATCACATGCATTTCCAACACTTCCCCCTTTGTGCCGTGCCTTCCCTTCCACTTTCCAACCACATTCTTTCAATTCCCACTTCATCATTACACCACCTAAGCCACATGCACTCCCATTCTTTAATTCAGCCACTTAATCATTCAACCACAAAACAATCACACAACACACCAACACACATGCATCCTGAAATTCTTTGCCGTGCAATCACATGCATTTCCCTTGACATTTTCAGCCATCACACTTCATCATTACACCACCATTCACTCTTTAACCCACACACACTTCACACAAACAACATTCACATGCATTCACATGCATTTCCAACACAAAACACACTCAAAACCGTGGCCACCTTTGCATTTCAGCATTCCCATTTGCATTTTCAGATTTCCAGCTTTCCAACCTAGCCACATTCACATGCATTCACTCATAATCATTCACCAAACTTGCAGCCACATTTCCACCCACCTCCTAGCTGTCATGTTCCCTCCATTACTCCTATAAATACCCTTGCATTCATTCATTCAATATCATCTCATTTCATACACAACACACCACAAACACACCACCAAACTTCCTTTGCCGTGGCTTCCCATCTCTCCCTTATAATCCAAACACCATTCCTCTTCCATTTCAATCATTCCCCAATCCATTCAACACACCAACAACATCTCCTTAGACCTTGTGCTACAACAACGAGGAAGAGAAGAGTGCCTAAACGTTCATACAATTCAAGTTTGAGTTGTTGGAATGTTTAGTTGATTCTTTGATTTCAATGTTTCATTTTAATTCTCTTTGTTTTGTACGTATGAGGAATGGAAGAGAAGAGTGCCTAAACGTTCATACAATTCAAGTTTGAGTTGTTGGAATGTTTAGGTGTTTCTTTGATTTCAAAGTTATGAGGAACTAATCCCCCTTTAGCTAGGGGGTGATTCGAAACTATGTTTATATTTGCAATATGAATTGATTAACTTTCGTTGGAATTTCATAAGTTGTTGATTCAATTTGTTTAACCGTTTGATTGATAACTTATTTATGTATGTTTATTAAGAATGCGCGCTTAATTTTCATGCATGAATATGACGCTAGAATATAAGTGAGTTTCACCTAATCGTTATGAACTTATATTCACAAGTAGTGGAGGTTGCTTATAAACAATCGCGTTAAATGAATTCTTGGCACGAGTTTCATGCTCATCATAGTAACGAATGCCTCGTCAACACTTATAGTTTTCATGTTGCTTAATGATCTTTGATTGTATCTTTATTGTGCTGTTCACGTAAAGGACTTTTGGAGAATGTTGTGAATTGCGTTGCGCAAACCCATCCAATTCATTAACTTAAGGAAAACTTGACGGTTAATTTAAGCGGACCTAATTAACCCGGGGCGTTGAGTTTCATAATTTATCGAAAGACCAACTGAGAATCAATCTTGTATGCAAGTGTAACATGTGTGGAGAAGAACCCCTTGGCTATTCCATCATCCATTCAAATCCATCACATTCATATTTACATTCTGTTTTAATTGCAATTTGTTCATTTAGTTTAATTTTGTCAAAACCTAAATCCCCCTTGACTTTAATGTCAAATTAGTTAGAAATCAATTTAGTTTGTGTTGTAAAGAGTTTTGAGTCTTTTGAACTTGTTTGAATCTTTTGGTTTGTTTTAGTATTTTAAGCATTTAGTTTTGTATTCTTTGAGTCTAGTTTAGTGTTCTATATTGTGTTTTTATGTTTTTGAGTCAAATCCAAGTGATTAACAATCCCTCCTAATCCCCGGTCCAGAACGATCCCTACTTATACTTATACTACAATTTGACAAAAAGAGGGTTTAATTTGTGTGCGTATAAATCTCGCATCAAATTTTGGCGCCGTTGCCGGGGATTAGAAAATTTGCTAATCCCTTGGATTGTTTGTTTCTGTATTGTCTTTTAGATTTAGTTTTTTTTTTTATTTGTGTTTTGTTTGTTGAGAACAACATGGCACTTGATAACGCTTCTCTTTTGTCACAGCTCATGGAAAGGTCCCAAATGCAAAGAGTTGATATATTTAATCTTCAATCAAGGAATAACGTGTTTTCCAATACTTACAATTCAGATTGGAGTGATCATTCAAACTCTATGTGGTGGGAACTTCAAAATGCTCAACAAAGAGGATATTGGCAGCCACCACAACCTCATATTCAATATGCCCAACCAAATTTAAGTTCGTCAATAAATTATAATCAAAAGCTTGATGAATTAATTTGTTTGGTGCAGGGCTTACAAAATCAAGACAATGAGGCTCAACAAGAAGGATATTGGCAGCCGTATGAGGAGTTCTATTCAATGGACGAAAAGCAAATTGGGCAGATAGCGGAGTTCGAAGGACAATTTTGCGACCAAGGCGAACTCCCTAGTTCAACCATTGCATGGACGAAATTGAAGACCAAACTATCATCACCACATATCATACACTTATCATAACAACATATCATACACTTATCATCACCACATATCATTCACTTATCATCACTTATCATAACCATACACTTATCACTTATCATAACCATACACTTATCACTTATCATACCCATAATCATCTACACCTTGCAGCCATAATCATTTACACCTTGCAGCCACATTCATCTCCAAAAACACCATCATTGCCGTGCACCTCCCTTGCCATTTTCAGCCATCACACTTCATCATTGCAGCCACCATTCACCCTAGTTGTCAATCACATACTTTCCCATTGTATAATTCATCCACATGCATCTTTAATCAACAAACAAATCAGCCACAACACACAAGCACACCCTTTGCCGTGCACATCACCATGCAATTCCAGCATTCCACCAAGTTTTCCTAGCTGTTTTTCACATGCATTCATTCATAATCATTCACTCACCTTGCAGCCACATTTTCACCCACCTCCTAGCTGTCATGTTCCCTCTTATTTACCTATAAATAAGCATCCATTGCAGCCACAATTCATTCATTCCATTCACCACAAAACAATTACACAATTCACACACCAAAAACACACCTTTGTGCCGTGCATATCCACTCCAGTTTTTCAGCATTCTCTCCTCCATTGCAGCCACTCCAACCATTCCCCACTCCATTCCACATACACCTAAAGCCCTAAACATTTCCTTAGACCTTGTGCCACAACAAAGAGGAAGAGAAGAGTGCTTAAACGTTCATACAATTCAAGTTTGAGTTGTTGGAATGTTTAGGTGTTTCTTTGATTTCAATGTTTAAATTCAATTCTCTTTGTTTTGTACGTATGAGGAATGGAAGAGAAAAGTGCCTAAACGTTCATACAATTCAAGTTTGAGTTGTTGGAATGTTTAGGTGTTTCTTTGATTTCAAAGTTATGAGGAACTAAACCCCCTTTAGCTAGGGCGTGATTCGAAACTATGTTTATGCTTGCAATATGAATTGATTATCTTTGGTTGGAATTTCATAAGTTGTGGATTCAATTTGTTTAACCGTTTGATTGATAACTTATTTATGTATGTTTATTGAGAGTGCACGCTTAATTTTCATGCATGAATACGACGCTAGAATATAAGTGAGTTTCACCAAATAGTTATGAACTTATATTCACAAGTAGTGGAGGTTGCTTATAAACAATCGCGTTAAATGAATTCTTGGCACTAGTTTCATGCTCATCATAGTAACGAATGCCTCGTCAACACTTATAGTTTTCATAATGCTTAATGATCTTTGATTGTATCTTTATTGTGCTTTTCACGTAAAGGACTTTTGGAGAATGTGGTGAATTGCGTTGCGCTAACCCATCCAATTCATTAACTTAAGGAGAACTTGACGGTTAATTTAAGCGGACCTAATTAACCCGGGGTGTTGAGTTTCATAACTTATTGAAAGACCAACTGAAAATCAATCTTGTATGCAAGTGTAACATGTGTGGAGAAGAACCCCTTGGCTATTCCATCATCCATATTTTCATCACATTCATATTTACATTTTGCCCTTAATTTTATTCTGTCCATTTAATTTAATATCGTCCAAACACATTTCCCCCATATTTCGTTGAGTCTTAATCATTCGTATTTGTTTTATTTTTTTGTCTTTAAGCATTTGGAGTCATAAACACTTTCAAATTCGTCTAAATCAAATTCTAGTTTCTGTTTGAGTCAATTTGATTGTTTTAGGCAGTTTGAGTATTTCAAAGCTATTCTGAGTCATAGTAGTCTTGTTAAGAGTCTTTACATTTAGTTTTTGTGTTTTCACGTCAATTCAAAGTAGATTAGCACCCCTAGTTAATCCCCGGTTAGAACGATCCCTACTTACATCATTACTACAATTGTCACAAATAGGGTTTAATTTGTGTGCGTATAAATCTCGCATCACCAAGCCCACCTCAGAATTATATCATGTTGGTTAGCAAAATAATGATGAGAGAATAACACTTTAGTCATTTACAACTCTTATAATTACCCATCTAGTTTGGCCTCTAGAGAATGAATGCCTCAGAATTATATCATGTTGGCACCATTGCACTTAGTTAAGTTATTCCCACCATGCTTAGTTTATGTAGAGGTTCAAGCATAACCTCAGAATTATATCATGTTGTTCATACTCGTTGTCTACACTCACCTCATCATATGTTTATGGACTCCTCCTGGATGTAAGCACATACTTTGAACTTCCCCATTATAGGGTGAAGCCGGTGCATGAGTCACAAACGATTGGAGCCCACCACGGTGGAAGGCCTACGAAGAAATGTTCAAAACATCTCTCGTTTACCAACTTAATATTCGTTTGTTGAGGGAGTAGTTTTGGGCTACATCAAAACATTTTAATCATATTAAAAGAACATGGCCCTATCATAACTATTGGTCCAAGTTAATATGAATTAGTAGCATATAATACTCCCATTGTTTCGTTGAAACAAGCGAGACTATATGGAACTACTAACGAACGCATTGCATCCTCATATGGACTATATAGTCATATTAGGTTTTAGGAAGATTATGAACCGTTTGATTTGATCCAACACGAGCCTTGTGTTGGACCTTGGGTTTAAGGTAGATAGTTGTTGATTTTAGTTACGCGTTTAATCCAATTAAACCGTTATTTCCTATTGGGCGTTGGACCCAACTATTCCAATTTGCATACATATAAACAAAGAGGAATACATGAAATAATAAGAAGGGCTTATGCCCTTTTACAACACAAATAATGGGCTTATGCCCTTTACAACAAATTGAAGGACTTATGCCCAATACAACAACTTGAATTAATCAAATTACATTCAAATCTACATTACTTAAAACCCAAGCATTCATAATGTAAATCGGCCAATCACATAGCTCAATTATCGAGGTCTTTGGTTCATAATCACCCTTTTCTTAATTAACTAAATTAACTAAGAAAGCAACTTTAAACAATTGGTTTTTGGATCCATAGAATTGATTTAAATGGAACTAAATATAATGAAAATCAAATTCTCATTAAAGAGACAAAACATTTTTTGTTCTCATTTTGTTTTGGGCCAAAAACAATGACCACAACAATTTGGGTCACTTTGTTAAAACAAAAACTTTTGGGGTCAAAATGCAAATACACAAAAGTATCAAAACTTTATATAATTGCACAAAAGTCCCTCCAACACCTTTTTCTAAAGGGTGGCCGGCCATTTGAGAGAAAATTTGAAAAATTCTAAAGTTTTGTAAGTGGTTTTTGGTAGGTGAGACAAAGGTGACTTTGATGGTTTGTAAGAAAATGTTTTTTTTTTTTTTTTTTATAAAACTTTAAAATTCTTTTAGTCACATCTCACCAATAACTATCACCCACCATTTGAAAAATAAAACTTTATGAAAAACATAAAACTTTTGAATCAAAACTTCAAAACCTTTTTGTTCTTGGCAAGAACTTCAAGAAATATGAAGAACATACATGAAAACTCATAATAGCTCCATGGATGTTTTCTTTCACCAAAAACTCAAATTTTCACAACTCAAAAGAGGGTTAATATCCTAGGGTACTTAGGGGTTCCAAAAAGCACATTAAAACCATTTTAACAAGGCTAACAAGAACCCAAAAACTCACCCTTTGGATTTGGCCGAAAATCCCAAAACACTTGGCACCAACTTTTAGTTCCATTATTCATGCTTTAATGAAATACATCTACAACATTTGAGATGCTAAATTTTCAAGCAAAATTTATATTCAAAGCAAGAACAAAGCTTGTAACATTTACAACACTTAAATCACAAAATATGAAAAATCACAAAACCCAAAAGGATCCACCATAAACTAGGCCTAGGCTCTTGATACCACTTGAAGGAAAAATTTTGTCCTAGCTAAGAACATGTAAGAACATTTGAATACATAGGCATACTAATAACACTTTAAAGTAGGCATGCATTCAAAAACAATTCATAAAACCCATGACTTTCAAAGCCTAGTATATGGTGAACCATAAGACTCTTTAACAATATTAAAGAGAATAAGAATTTAGAGATTCTTTACCCTTGAAGCTCATCCTTGATTACACAAGGGATTCACCCAAGTGGAGGGCCTTCAAGTCACCTCCTTGCTCCTTGGATCTTCCTTGTGATTTCCTCCCTTTTAGTGCTCCTTTTCTTCTTTGAGGATTTGAGGATTTGTTCTCCAAAAACACCAAAGGTTTGGTGTCTCTAAGTCTCCACACCACAGATGTAGTGTGAAGATGAAATGGATGACTTAGGGAAGAAGAAGATTGCTAGATGTTCCTCCCCTAAGTGGCCGGCCTCTATGTAGAAAATGAGAGAATATGTTTCACCCAAATTCAATTAGAAAACCCTAATTAGAAACAAAGCTATAAAGATGACTTTATACTTCATCTCTTAGGTTAGTGGCAAACTTGCAATTAAGCAAAAGTTCCCACTACCCTTGATATGGCTGGCCTCCATTTGTTATTGGGCTTAATTGCCCATTTTGTTTTAGTTGTCATACAACTTAAACATAATGGGCCTTATGGACCAAAACGTTTTTGTGCCCCGAAGCCCAAAACTAACTTAAACGCCCAATACGAACGTTTCGTATAATTAATTAACTATTTAATTAATCTTGACCATTCTTCAATTAAACCATTTAATTGCTTATCCATTTCATATAATTTCTTCACTTATATCCTTACTCGGTGTACGATCCATTAGGTTCCAATTAGCGAGGTAGTGGGCGATGTTACTCTTAACGATCGATTGTGAATTGAAACCACATTTCAATTCTCCCTTAAAATTAGTGTTTGCTAATCTTTAGGGCTTCCACAAACCATGGGTGACGCCTAGAAGCATGTCATGGTTACCCAAGCTAAGTAGAAGTGGTTGGAGAACCTATCCAGTTACAACTACAATGCAATACGGTCATTCTCTAATACAATACTCTTAATCACATTGTTTAAGTGATAGTTTGTTTCATGTCTACTATCCAATGTGATACTTCTCTATATGATTCAATTGAACAAGATTTGGAACAAACTTCCTTAGTCATATTCATATGCTTTGGCCAAAGACTCTCGAATCATATCTTAGAGTATTCTCCTTCCACCATGGAAGGTTAGAGATCCCTTGTTGTGCATTCATATGCCTACATGACTAGATAGCTTGACCCCAACAATGCCGTGGACATTCCAATGGAATGCCGTTGACATAATCAAAGATCAAGGACCTAACCATTAGACATCAATGATGCCTCAGGTCAAAGGACTACTTTGCATATTGCAACTATTGAGTTCTCACATGACATGTATGTTCAAACTCTCGTTTGATCATTGTTCAGTGTACTCGATTACTCTTTCGAGCACCTATGTGTTTGCCTTAGTGTCCAACACCAAATGACTTGAGACTAGTTCATACTCACGCTTGAGTCGACATAACACATACTAACCTTAGCGGATTGTCAATGCCCAATTGGCAATCCTATGGCTAGGAACGTTTTAGGAATGAACATAAGAGAAAGGTCCCGTTAATTTAACTAACTTAAATCACTTGTCTCTTAGATCAAATACATTCCTTGGATTCCCTTATTGCTTAAACACAAGATACTATAAATAGTGATTAACAATAAGTTTTGCCCTCTATTAAACATATAAAAGTTTAACACAATAAGTATTCCAAAAAGCTATTACATCAAATGAGTGGCTTTGTGGGCATACTTCCAACAATATTTTGGAACCGACTTGTTTTACCTAGGCTTATAAACATGTTGAATGGTGGAATGCTAAGTCTGAGGACAATCCATACTCTCTTAAAAAATTCCAGATGGACCTTGGTTTCGTCGATTCCTTCTCAAAATCTTGGGGGTTGTAAATGGGTGCTTTGCATAAAATGAAAATCCAATGGGAGCATCTAGCCATACAAAGCTCATCTAGTCGCCAAGGGGTTTCACCAATAACTAGGTATTGATTATGATGATACGTTCAGCCCAGCCGTCAACCCCTCTATGATTTGCACATTCACATTCTAGGGGTCTCTCGTGGTTGGTCCCTCCGTCAATTACATGTTCAGAATGTTTTTCTGCATGGCTTATTCAAAGAACATCTATATGAAATAGCCCCCTGGCTTCATCGATCCTTCTCGACCACACTATGTTTGCAAACTTCATAAGGCTCTTTACAGGTTTTCAGCGAAGTCAGGCAGATTTTTCTCGGTTTGTTTTTTTATCATGGATCTCACACTATGTTTCTTCTTCTCTATGTGGATGACATTGTTGTAACCGGAAGTGTTTCATTTATTCCTTATGATTTATTAATGTTATTTGCTCTGCTTTTGACATTAAGGACCTTGACCCTCTTAGCTATTTATCAGGGGCTCTAGGTTCACTTTCTTAATAACAGCCTTCACTTATTTCAGTTCAAATATGTGTATGATCTCCTCCATTGTCATAGCATGCTTGATTGCAAGCGAACAACCACTCCACTAGCCGACAAAGTCCCTTTATTTGCTTTTGATGGTGAACTTTGTCCACTCCTGCCACTGACCGTGAATTAGTGGGTTGCCTCCAATTAGGGCCGGTCTAGATATTTTTGAGGCCCGGGGTGACGTAAAAAAATGTGCCCTCACTTTATAAAAGAAAATTATTTGTTTTCACATGTAAGACATTGATAAAATTATACTTAGAAAAACAGTTCAAACTTAATAATTTGGAAACAAGAAAAAACTAATTTATTTTGTATTGTGAGATGGAACAAAAAAACTCTAGGTTTACAAGTAGATAGATATGAGTTTTGTTTTCCATCTAAACTTTTAATGTGTTTTTGTATAAATCATGAGGTGTTTTTTTTCTTATTTACTAACCTTGTCAATATGGGACTAAAAAAATAATGATATTCTTGAGTCTTTAATTGATATGTATAAGTAATACATTGGTACTAAATTAAACTTTTTGATGACACGTTATATGATTTGCAAATTTGGTGTAAAAATTTGGTCAACGCATTACTCTTTGTGGAAGATTAGGAACAAATGTTTAAAAATAACAACCCACATAGCTACTAGCTATTAATTAAAAATAAATTAACAACCAAACAAAAATTTGTAAAAATTGAAAAGAATAAACATGCACTTAACATTTCGAACTTAGGACCTCTTGTTAATTTTAAACAACAAAAATCATTGATTCTAATTAAACTTCTTGATCATTTGCCAAATTTTATATATTTATACTCTTATGAAACAAAATTTGTAAAAATTGAAAAACAAATAAGCAGACGTTGTGTTTTGAACTCAAAACCTCCTCATTAATTTCAAATGACAAAACCACCAATTCTAGTTAAACTTCTTTGCCATTGAACCAAATTTTATAAATTTATACTCTTATGAAAACGTATACAAATATACCACCTTAATAATTTTGGTGCCCCAAATTATTTTGGGCCCCGGACGGTCGCCCTGCCCTCACTGGGCCTGGGCCGCCCCTGCCTCCAATATCTTACTATGACTCACCTGGATCTTGTAAGATTATGAACACGAGACAAGATATTTCAAGCTAGTGGATTAAGTCCAATTGGCATAAGAAAACCTTATAAGAATTGGTCGATTGATTCCATTTGATGGAGGATTCAATCTTATGTTAGAACTGATATGAGATAGAAAGTACAAGTAGTTTTCTATGTGGATTCTAATAGGGAATTTTATTATGATATGAGAAGGATTATATATCTATATATATACATATACATATACATAACTAGTGATAATAACGATGAGGACAATTATACCAAGGGCAATGATGATTAGGATTGAATGAACTGTTAAATGAATTGTTGGAGGATAACCAGGATTAAATATGCTTTGAAACTAGTTGTTATAAATGAATAAGAAGAATTGAACAAATGATTGATCGGTGTTTACCTTGAACTTGAGGTATTCGATGAATTGACTGTGAGTAAGAATTTTATGCCATTCAAAATTAGTTGTTCTGAAAATATTCTTCATAATGAAAATAATGAATTCAAAATAATGATGCAAATATAATTTGAAAATAAGTTTTATTGCAAAATTACACTGAAACTTACAATTGATTTACTGATGATTGAGTCATCAAGTGAGAAAATGACTGATGAAAAGGATATTGGTGCATGCATGCATCCTTGACATTCTAAAATTAAAAGTGTTTACAATTTTTTATTTCTTTGGGTGCAGTGTGAACTCAAAGAAACTTTTGATTAAGAAATTGTGGAAATTCCAAACTTGTTCCTTTCTCCACCATAGTCCACTTCTTATAGACTTGGAAAAGGGCTTGGAAGACTTACTTTTACTATTTCATGAATGATGACTTGCTTTTCACTATTGATGAACCGTGAAAATTGTTAGAATAATTGTTTCTTTTATTGTGGAATCACGAGATGGAAGATTGAATGACTCCAAAATTTGTCAGAATCATTAGTGGGAACATGCTGGTTGATTGAATAATTCCATGGAATTATTGGTGCGAATAATGCCTAAACATCTTAACACTTCACATGGTTGATTTTGGAAAGATGACTGAAATTTTCACATGACTCTTATGCAAATGGGTCCTGGGAATCCTGGTAATCGGCCCACTTGGCTGACTGTGTTTTTTGGCTTGTTGAGTTGGATGGTTGTTGTGAGGATGTGTCTGAAGATTCGAAGTCTGCGGCTTCTTCTTCTTCTTCTTCAGTATTGAGCATCATTAGTTCTGCAAGTAATTGTTGTGCTAAATCTTCAAGCTAAGTGGCTTTATTTTTCTTTGAGTCTAACGATTTGGAAGACTTGACTGTTCCTTTAAGGGATGAAGATGGACTAATGTTCGATAATGATTGTACCGGGATGACTGGCAATGATGGCTGTGTTGGTTATGTCGTAATGGCTGGAGATGGAGTAATGGGAAATTCTGTGAGGACCTGATCGATTGTCTTCTCATGGTTGAATTTATCCCACTACTTGACTGATCTGGCTCTGTAGACTTCACTTGTTTCGACTTCATAATTCCACTTCATGATCCATGGGACTTTGTACTTGGCCATGAATATTGGGAGAAGTGTAATTCTGTAGTTGAATCGGCTTTTATCAAATTCTTGTTGGAAACTGGCAAAAAGGACATGCATAAGTTCTTCTGGTAGGAGACTAGCTGTTGGGCCTTGAGTTGACCACCATTTTGGGAACCATCCAAGAAAATTCAATTTGAAACTCTTTTTAAAATTAATGAACCATGAATGACTAAAATCTTCTATTTGATGAAGAAAGACGTTAGTCCATGCATCAATGTAATTAAAGTAATTGTAACAGTTATTGGGAATGTGGACATATTGGGTATAAAGAGGTTTGGTTTTGTAAAGGGGGATTCCCCAATTTGATTCGTTTAAAAACCTTCCAATGTAAAGAGAATGATAGAGGATTTTGTTTTCATGGGTTTTGATGTAGAGAGGTTTAATTGAAATGGACTCAGTTTCACTGAGAATGGCTTGATAATATTTCAATGTTTTGTATGACTCTGCAGGGTGATAAAAAGTTGGGTAGAATGATGGTTTTGGCTAATTTTTCTGGTGCTTGTTCTTGATTAAGATTAAAAGGGATACTGAAAAGATATTAACTGGGGTTTTTCTTGACGTATGGTGATGTTTTGGTATAACTAACTGGTTAAGATGATGATAATTTGTATGTTGGGGGTTAAATAAGGATCATATTGACTAACTAATGCCGTTTGGTAATTTGGCCTAACGTTTCCTATTGTGGAACCTAAGGGAGTGAAACGGTTGGTAATGGCTAAGGCCAATGAAGAATACGGGCTTGATTCTTGTTTTACTGGTGGTGATGGTAAAGTGGTTGGAAGCCTCCTCTGATCAGGTCTTCTTGCTGTCATTCTTCCCCTATAGAAATTCTTTGGTTAGGAAATCGGGGATGCAATTTTGAGTACCTTTGATGTATTCGATTTCAAAATAAAAAATACTTAATATAGCTTGCCATCGTACAAAACTTTGTTTTGATGCAATGTCTTGAACATCTTTTTGTAAAACATGTTTTGCAGATTTGCAATCAACTTTGATTAAAAACTTTTGATTTAATAAATCATCTTGAAATTTACTAATACTTAATACTATAGATAATATTTCTTTCTTAATAGTACTATAATTACTTTGTGCTGGATTCCATATTCCTAAATGGAAGCAAACAATTTGTTCAGGAGATCCAAACGAAATTGATTGTTTCAGAATACCTCCGTAACCAATTTCAGAGGCATCGGTTTCAACAATTTTGAAGGAATTAGGAGTTGAAATGCCAAGACAGGGCAAAGTATGAGTATTGGACCATGATGAGGGATTTTCTTCTAGACAATCAAACAAGGGTTTGCATTGTTATCCAAGATGTGGATAAAATTTTGCAACATAATTTAAAGATCCTAGAAATCTCTGTAATTAGGTTTTTTCAGTGACTTCATTTGGAAACTTATCTGCAGATTGAATTACTCTATCTATTGGTTGAATGGTTGACTGGTGGATATTGTATCCTAAAAACCTAATTTTGGTTTGGAATAACTTAATTTTGGTTGCCGAGACAACTAATCCATTTGACTTAATTATCCTAGCAAACATGTTTAAGTGTTTCCAATGCTCATCTATTGATTTGGAATAAATGAGAACCTCATGTATGTAAACAATTGAGAAATGACTATATTGATGAAATATTTCGTTCATGATATTCTGAAATTCACTGGGGGCATTGTGACATCCCACATCGCCCAGGGGAGTGATCCTTATATGTATATTCCCATCCCTACCTAGTACGAGGCCTTTTGGGAGCTCACTAGCTTCGAGTTCCGTAGGAACTCCGAAGTTAAGCGAGAAGGGCGCGAGAGCAATCCCATGATGGGTGACCCACTGGGAAGTTGCTTGTGAGTTCCCAAAAACAAAACCGTGAGGGAATGGTAAGCCCAAAGCAGACAATATCGTGCTACGGTGGTGGAGCGGGCCCGGGAAGTGGTCCCCCCCGGTCCGGGATGTGACAATTTGGTATCAGAGCCTAACCCTGGTCGCGTGTGTGCCAACGAGGACGTTGGGCCCCTAAGGGGGGTGGATTGTGACATCCCACATCGCCCAGGAGAGTGATCCTTAAATGTATATTCTCATCTCTACCTAGCACAAGGCCTTTTGGGAGCTCACTGGCTTCGAGTTCCGTAGCAACTCTGAAGTTAAGCGAGAAGGGGGCTAGAGCAATCCCATGATGGCTGACCTACTGGGAAGTTGCTCGTGAGTTCCCAAAAACAAAACCGTGAGGGAATGGTAAGCCCAAAGCGGAGAATATCGTGCTACGGTGGTGGAGCGGGCCCGGGAAGTGATCCGCCCCGGGCGGGGATGTGACAGGCATTCTTAAGACGGAATGGCATTACATTCCATTCATAATGACCAAAAGGAGTGACAAATGCTGTTTTGTATTTATCATCCTCATGAATTTGAATCTGCCAAAATCCAAACTTCATATCGAATTTTGAGAAGATTACAGTTTGGCTAAAGGCTAGTTTGGTATTGTTGTGCTTTGAAAGAAAAAAAACTACTGTTGTGTTGTGAGAATAAGTTCATTTTTGTTGCTTCATGTTTTCAGCTTTTTTTCATCCAAAATTGTGAAAATAAGCTGTTTTAAAGTGTTTACCAAACACCATTTTGAGCTTAGCTTTTTTTTATACCCACTTTTTATAAAAGCACCTCAATACGAAACCAGTACTAAGCCTTTTAATTAAATCTCTTTTATTAGGAATTGGATACCTTATCCATTCCAAGACTTCATTAAGAGGCTTGTAATTAATGACTAACCTGTGAGTTCCTCTTTCTAATTCAACGTTCTTTCGGACGTAGAAAGCAAGACAAGACCAGGGCGATTTACTTTCGTAATGATTCCTTTATTGAGAAGTTCTTGAATTTCTGTTTTGCAGAATTCCATAACCTCTTGACTCATTTGGATTAGTTTGGCTTTTGTTGATATTTTCTTTTCATTAAATTCCTTATTGTAAGGAAGTTTAACAATACGTTGTTTTCTGTGCCAAAAGTCGTTGGGAATATCCGAACAAATTTCATTAACAAGTTTCTTTTGAAAGTTGTCAATGCTTTCTAACAAAGATTTGTTTGTTAATTGTTCTTCAATTCTTTTGTAATTAATTTCTTCTTTTAAGAAATTAATTTGTTGTGATTTTTCAGTAACTAGATTGATGGTTTTGAGATGCTATCTTTTTGTAATTGTCTTAATTTTTTGAGATCTGTTTCCGTGCAGATCTCAAATGTGATTTTTTATCCTAACATTTTGGTGGTTATATAGTTATGGTGTACCTTAAAAGGATATAGGAGAGTTATGAAGGGGAGACCTAAAATGATTGGGTTGGAAATGTTTTTTTATCAAAACAAATGGAGTTTTAAAACAAACATGAGCTTTTGGGATTTCATATTTTAACTGCATTGGTGACTGATTTGCAGCACTAAGAATTTCTGTTGATTTATGGAAATACTTCTTGAATACAATTCAAGTCTGTGCCTGAGTCAATTAAGGCAATTGTTTCTAATTGGAAATCTTCAATTATTATTTTTATTTTAGAACACCATTTTTGAATCCTAATTTTTTTTTTTTTTTTTTTTTTTTTTTTTTTTTTTGTAGTAATCCTAAAACTAGGTTTTTTGTTGGATTTTCTATGCATTTGGATTCTGACCCTTGGTCGGAGGAAGAACTATTGTGTTCTTCATCATTATTGCCAATGAGCGCTTGTGTTTGGATACTACTGAGATGTGAGTAAATTTCTATATTTTCTGATTTTAAGGACTTAATTTCTTCCTTAATTTTGTTAACTTCTCTTTGTAGATCTTTGACTGTAATTTATTTCTTAGCCTTATTAAATCTTTCCAAGGTTGTGTTAAGACAGATGTTTGGGGCCACTTGGGGTTGACTAGTATTGGCTTCTTCAAGGGAGACCAACTTCTTAAGTTTCTTTAAATAAAATGACTTTAGTTCAGGGTCATCTACTTTGCTGATTAACTCGATAAGAAGATCTTCTTGTTCTTCTTGTTTATTGAGGACTGAAATCTTTTTACAACAAGTATCAATGCATCCTATTTTAATATCGGGGGATGAAAGACTACTTGAGGAATTCTTGGAAGAGGACGAATTAGAACTTAAATCATCTTCGGATTGATATGGTCTGTGTCTCTTAATTCTAAGACCTAGATTAGCTGGGTTTTCTCTTCCTCAGAGATTTTTGACTGGTTATTGTTTTCTTGACTCTAAATTTATTTGCATAATGACCGAATTTGCCACACTTGTAGCAATTTCCCTTTTGTTCTTGGTTCTTGGAGTGAAATTTTCTTCTCATAAAATTTATTTGTTTCAAAATTCTTATTTTTGAATTTGTTATATTTGGGATGTCTCTTATTGGAGTACCTATTTGGGTACCTATTGTAGGCTTCTGATTTTTTCCTTTTGTTGGATGGAGCAATAGGAGGTAATCCATATTGTTCACAAAATGTTCCTAATTTGTATTTGGCTATTGACTTGTCTTTGTTGACTTGTTTGGTAATTTTCATATCAATACACATTTTCAATCCTTCTTTATGGATAATATTAATAATATTTCCATAAGTAAGGGTATGATATGGTATGATACCTTCTTCATTAACTAAAACATTTCTAATTTTATGGGCAAATAGATTTGGTAATCCATTAATGAAATTTTCTTTCCAAAATGGTTGATTACTATCCTCTCTAAGCATGACTCTAGACATGAAAGCATCTTTGTACCATCTAAAATCGCTTAGGGTTGGACATCTTAAGTTACTAAGTTGTTCATGAATTCTGGAGGTGACATTACTGAGTGTCCTTATGAAATGTTCTATAATGTTAAAAAGTAATGTGTTGATTGCATCTGGGACTCTTCGTCCTATATGCTCATCAAAGATGGGTGTTCCATCTTCGTCTCTTTTGACTGCATTGTTAATTTCATTTCTTGATTGTTTAGTGAGATGTTTTTCCCACTACGAATGAAGCATTCCTATAAATATAGTGACCAAAAGATCGACAACTTGTGTTTCACTGAGGTTATGATTGGTAATATAACTATTAGCAACAATGGAGATGTGTTGTAATTTATTCAAAAGTTCTTGTTCTGATAATCCATCTATGTTCCATTCATAGAGTTTATCAGCTGAGACTAAGAATTGGTTTTGGATGTTTCTTTCCTCAAATTGAATATCCGGAGGTGTTGGCCTTGGATACCAATTTT
This sequence comes from Pyrus communis, assembly GCF_963583255.1. NCBI lineage: Eukaryota > Viridiplantae > Streptophyta > Magnoliopsida > Rosales > Rosaceae > Pyrus > Pyrus communis. Next base: position 27,159,478 of record NC_084804.1, read on the forward strand.
TGGCAAGAATTGTTGGGTTAACTCTTTTTTTTTTGATTTATTTTAGTTCAAGATTTTGAAAATCTTTTTCTACGTTTCTGATGGAATTTGTTTCATTTTCTCCTTCTAAATCCCATGTTAAAAGTTGTTTCTGGTTGAGATTCATCCGGATGTTGTAAAACATTGACTGTTTTTTCTTGTTTTAATTCTTGTAACATTTGATCTATTTTTTTATTTATGGAAATTGTTTTTAAAGCTATTGTGCTAGAGGAAGACTCTGGGAAGTTGACTAAGGGTTTTTCCCTAATTGTTGGTTTTGGTTGAGAAAGTCTATATATTTTGGTTTCTATTTTGTCTAATTGTTTTCCTATGGTGTGTAGAGTCTAGTTTGTGAAATTGTTTTGGTTGATAACTGGCTTGACTCCTGCATTTTCTTTTGGAAGTTTGAAAGGAGTGGTTGGTACTTGTGTGTTTGCAGCTGTAATTAAAATTGTTTTTTGTGGAGGTGGCTAGAAGAGACTATGGTTTTGTCTTCTTTAATCCAATTTTGATGATGACTTCTAAATTCTTTTCAGACTCGTAATATTTTTCAATGAAATCGAAGAAAAATACTTCAAATTTGTGCTTTTTCATGAAATTGGTCGATTTAGCATAAATGTCCAATTTTTGTTCTTTTGTATATTTATTTCGAAAAATATTCCTTCTGGGAATATTTTCTATTGCTTCGATGTCAGCATTGAGTTTCTTCCATCGAATTTTGAATGGTTTGTTCAGTATCAGTAATTGGTGGTTAATTTGATTTGCTTCGAACTCAAATTTTGTTGGAAATGTTTGTTCTCTTGGTTCTGAGTGTTAGGTTGGTATCGTGGGTGAGTTACCTGAGAGGTTGTTTCTAACGATTTTAATTTTATGTTGATCAAGTCATTAATTAATTCTTGTTGGATGACTGCTGAGCTAGTTTCTACTTCTTTTAATTTTCTATTAACTAAAGAATTGATTAAATCTTGATCTCGACCCACCATATCGGCTGATGTGGATCCAGAAAAAGAATTCCTACTTGGTTCTAAAGATTTGTGTGATTGGGTTAACTCGTGTAAGTGGACACTAGATTTTCTGGCTAGACGGTCAAAGTTGATTTTAACTGTTCTGTCAAAATATTGTTTTGTGTTGTCTAGGTTGACTAAACTATTTTGGATACTAACCGGCATACTTTCATTAATCAAACACCAGTATGAAGGCAAACTGCTATATGACCACCTAATGGTTTTGGGTATTTTGATGTTAGCGTTTTCTTGATTAGTTTGGATTAGGAGTGTATGGTCTCTAGGACTTTTAACTAAGGCTTGGAAATTCATGTTTGTTCCTATGACTTTATAGTAGACTCTGAAAATTAAAGCTAATGGTTGGACTCCTTCAAGGACTTGGCACCCTGAAGTTTTTATGTTTAATGTGAGTAGTTTCAGCATCTGGGGGTCTGAAAGATTTATTGTGAGATTTGGCAAATAATCAAAATGAATTGGTCCATGGTAAAGACTTGATTTAATCATTCCAAAAATGTTATCATTAAGGTTAGTGAATCTTGCATCTCGGAGACATAACAAAACAGAGGTATTGAGGCCTCTTCTTGTTAAGGGCTTGACTAGTATTTGGACTAGACCTATGTGAATGTAATTGTAACCATCTTTTGTATGAGTTTTGATTTGTTCTGGTGTGAATAATTGACAAGTTTCATGTTCTTTATTAAGAGCATACGCTTTTTCAACTTTTTTGACGTGGTGTCACTTCTAAAAGAGGCTACTGACCATTTCTTTTTGTAAATGTTTTTACTAGAAACCTTGGGGATATTCCAATCGCCAAAGTCGACACTGTCATCTGTTTGAAATTCTAATTTTTGTTCTTGATTTACTATGTTTGGAATCCTACTTAACTGGATCTGGAGCTAGTGCTGGCAGTTGAATTAGATCTAAATAATCTACTCATATTGTTCAAAATGCAAGTTTTCAATATGCAGAAAATCTTACTAGCTTTACCTTTCTCGCGTATTTGCTAAACTCCCTCTCAACTCATGCGATCCGCTCATGCCAATCTTATGGACTTCTTATTTGGAACATGCCTTACTGTTTGGGTTGAGAGTACAATCCTACGTAGAAGGTTAACAAATAAGATAAGCTGTAAATGAAAATTGAACGATGAATAAATGTAGTGACTAAAAAGATGATAATTGTCCTCATCGTTATAATTGTCCTAATCGTTATTAACAATTCATATATATATATATATATATGGTGATCTCTGCTCTCACAAATTAATGCTCATATTGGCACTAAGTCCTATTCCTAGTTTTAAGCACAAGGCAATCAGACAGAGATGAAAAGATCACTAGCTACAAGCTTTGTTTCCCGCATTTATGGCTTCCTCTGGTGCGAATTCATCAGGTCAGTGCTCTACAATGTTTTCATAGGCTTAAGCTTTTGTGATTTATTTGGCTGTGATATTAGTAACTTGATAGATCATGTGGTGTTAAAGTTTACATGTGGTATCAGAGCCATATATTTAAGTTCTTAAATTCAATCGACAAAATCTATTGAATAAAAAAAAAATTTAAAAAAAAAAAGGACAACTTCAGTTGTCAGGTTTCGAGACGGGTTCTAGTTACTTGAAATAAATCTGGAATTACACAACACGGTGCATTTGAATAAAAAAAAAAAAAAAAAAAAAAAGGTTATTCAAAATTTTTTGACCATTAGAACTCGAAAGCCTGCATTTTGTTTGGGTTTTTCTGGGATTTAGGAAATTGAATATCATATCTTTGTTCAGACTTCCTTGTTCTCTCTTCTTTGCAATTTTGTGCCTTGTCATTCTGGCTATTGAATATATCTGCTTTTTCCTTCCGCTGCGTGATGTTTGACTTTTCATTCATCAGGATATGTATTCTGAAACCCAGACAATTAACATGAAATCCGAGTTTAGTTTCGCTTTAAATTTGCGTAAGTTTGATTAGAATTATATAACAAAACCTATCGTTAATTTTGATTCAAACTAATTCATCAGTGGGCATATGAATTGATCACCTATAAGGGATATATTCAGTTTTAATTTTCATTGAATAAGGTATTCAGTTCCTCAATTGATGTTTATATTTAACTTTTGACTATTTCGTATGAGGTGAATACCTTCTTGTGAATGAGATGAATTATTCTAGGATTAAATGCTATGCTTGCTTAAGTTTTCAATAAAACCGTTCATCCTACATGTGCTTATCAACTAAATTGTGTTGAGATTATATATATGGATAATAGTTGTGATGTCTTGATGTGCAATAGACTGAGGAATGAACTCAGGACTCTAAAGTTTATATTGTGATTTGTATGTTCATCAGTGTCTACAATATCGATGAAGACCTTAAACTTGGCAAACATTCCAATCCTCACTAGTGGAAGCAACTACAAAAAATGGAGAAGAGATATACTCTTAATGAGTTTGATATAGTAATTGATAATCCCAAGCCTATTGTCACTGATCAAAGCACGAGGGCCGAGAAATCAGGTCATGAAAGATACACAAGGGCTGGTAAAGTGGAACTTTCCATCTTGGAAAGTGGGATGATTGATACTATCAGAGGAGGAATGAAGAAACTACAGCTGGCTATGGATTACATGACAACCATTGGAAAGAAGTTTAAGGAGTTTGAGAAAGCAGAAGTAAGTCAATACATGTCCTTGCTGACTACATACAAAATTGAGGGCACTGGCTCCATAAGGGATCATATAATGAAGATGACAGATGCTGCTGAGAAATTGAATTCCATGGATGTAAACATCGGTGAGAAGCAGCTTGTGTTCATGATTCTTCAAGCCCTTCCTACTAAGTACAGTTAGTTAAAAGTCTCATACAACACACAAGATAACAGTTGGGATATAGATGAACTAATTGCACAATGTGTGCAAGAGGAAACTCAGCAAAAGTAGGAGAAAGGCAAGGAGATTGAGGAAGTAAACTTTGTGCAATTTGGAAAAGAGAATAAACCATTCAACAATGGGGGTTCTTCTGGTCCTAAAAAGAATTCTAAATTCTCTAAGAATTCTAATAGGTTCAATGCGTCTGCTAAAGTGAATGACTCCCCTAGAAAATCTATCAAATTTGAAGCTAAACCTCAAGATGTGAATAAACTTAAGTGTTTTTGGTGTAAAACTAAGGGTCATTTAAAAGTCAATTGTGAAATTTTTAAAGATTTTTTAAAGAGCAAAGAAAAGGAACAAGTACTTGTCTGTGTTGAATCAAATCTTTGTGAAGTACCTGTTGATTCTTAGTGGTTTGATATTGGATGTTTAGTGCATATAACTAACTCTTTAGAAGGTTTTCAAAAATAATAGGAAATTGGAAATGATTTATATAATGTTTTTGTTGGGGAAGGGACTAAAGTTACAGTAGATTCAATTGGGATTGTAAAATTAAAATTGACTTCTAGTTTTGTTTTGGAGTTGAAGGATGTGTTATATGTGCCTAAGATGAGAAGGAACCTAATTTTTGCTTCTAAAATTGTAAAAATGGTCTCTCTTTTCTTGCTCATGAAGTGTGTTTAAAAATCTTTAACAAAAACTGTCTTGACACTATTTTAGGAACTGCTTTCTTGTCTGATAATTTGTGGCATCTTGAATGCACTGTTTAGATACTAAATCACTCAGTTTTAAATATTTGTACCAAACGAATGCTAGAGTAAGACACTTCATACATTCTCTGGCATAAAAGACTAGGAAACATCTCAAAAGAAAGGATAATTAAACTTTCAAAAGTTGAATTGATTCCAAAATTAGATCTCATTACTACAACTGTACGTGTTGACTACTTAAAAGGTAAAATGACTAATTTTAGGAAATTAGATGCCAAAAAGAGTTAGGGATTACTTGAAATTATACACACTGATATATGTGATCCTTTTCCAGTCAAAACAATACGTGGAAACAAGTCTTTTATCAACTTTATAGATGATTTTTCTAGACTTGGATACACTTTTCCATTAGTGAGAAAGCTGATGCCCTAAAGTGCTTTATAATTTATAAAATTGAGGTTGAAAAACAATTAGGTAGGGTTATTAAAATTGTTAGATCCAATAGGGGAGGATAATACGTTGGCAGGTACACTGAATCAAGGGAACAAAACGGACCATTTGCACTCTATTTGGAGAACAACGGTATTGTAGCTCAATATACAACACCTAGGTCACCTCAACAAAATGGAGTCTCAGATAGAAGGAATAGGACCCTTATTAGTATGGTTAGAAGCATGATGACAAGGTCCAAGTTACCAGGTTTCTTGTGGGAAGAAGATTTGAAAACTGCAAATTACATTCTAAATAGAGTTCCAAGTAAATATGTTTCTTCCACACCTTTCGAGATTTTGAGATATGGCATGGCAGGGCACCTAGTTTTCAATACTTTCATGTTTGGGGCTGCAAAGCTAAAGCCAAATTCTATAATCCAAATGAAAAAAAGTTGGATTCAAGAACTCAGTCATGTTACTTCATAGGTTATCCTGAAAAATCGAAAGGGTATAGGTTCTATGTTCCTCAAGGCCACACTTGAATTCAAGAAACACACAATGCAACCTTCTTGGAAGATCAAGATGTTTCAAACCTATCTAGGGAATTTATAAAGAGTTGGTTCAAGCTTCTGAAAACACTGGACAAACAATTTACATCAAGTATTGTTATTTCCTAAACCAAGGTCAACTGAAATAGAAAACTTAAATGCATAATTGTTTCTGGCACTGAGAATATTATGGAGATAGATCTAGTTGCAACATTTTCTGATAATGTCACTGAATCACATCAACAAGTACCAAATGAAGTGACATCACATTTTGAGTCAAGGAAGTCAACCAGAGTTCGAAAGTCAATAGTTGTGAGTGATTATGTTTATTTACAACAAATCGATTTTCACATAGGTGATGTTGATAATCCTCTTTCATACACTCATGCCATGGGAAAATCTCAATTAATATTATGGTAGAATGCAATGAAGGATGAGCTAAATTCAATGTTCAAGAACAAGTTTGGACACTTGTGGAGTCTAGTTCTCAAAATAAGCCTATAGGTTGCAAGTGGGTGTATAAAACCAAAAGAGATGCTCTTGGAATTAAGAGATTCAAAGCCCAGTTAGTTGTAAAGGGTTTTCCTCAGAGAGAAGGTATTGATTACAATGATACTTTTTCTTCAATATCTTCTAAAGATTCAATGAGAGTTATCATGTCTTTGGCTGCATATTTTGATTTGGAGTTGCATCAAATGGATGTCAAAATGGCTTTCTTAATAAAGACCTAGAAGAGAGCATTTACATGAAGCAACGAACTGGATTTGTTGAAAGGAGGAAGGAAAATATGGTTTGCAGGTTCAATAAGTCAATATATGGGTTAAAGCAAGCTTCTAGATAGTGGTATTTGAAATTTGTCCAGATTGTTTCTTCATAGGGGTTTGAAGAAAACAAATTCGATGATTGCATTTACATTAAGTTTTATGGTTCAAAGTATATCTTTTTGGTACTTTATGTTGACAATATTGATAGGAGCATATTTAGGCGACTTAACTAGCTTATTCTTGTGCATTTGTGCTATTATTTCTTAGTTAATGTCGTATTACAACTCAATTTCGTGTGTTTGTAGGTCCTATGGGTTACAGTACCAAGGAAGTGCATTTTGGGGCAATTTGGAGCAATTTTGGACACTATGTGGATAGCTTGCATATGGGCCAACATGGATGGACGAATTTGGACTTCAAGAGGCTAGAAATGTGATAAGAAGAGGAAGGAACTAAGCTAAAGACAAAGTGGATAAGGAAGTAGCTGAAAGAGGAAACCTTATCCAAAACCTTATCCAAAACCTTATCTTAAACCTTATCCAACATTATCCAAAACATTATCCAAACCTTATCTCATCTTATCCTATCGAAACTTTATCATGTCTTAATCCTAATTGCAAGGGGACCTAAATAGATAATTCTAGAACCTATTTCTAGAAGCATCCCCTTCTAGAAGGCCCAAATCAGCCACAAAACCCATTCTTTCTAGAAACCCTACAAAAATGGCGCACCAAACCCTTCTAGAAGGCCTTGCCTTGCCTTGCAAGCCAAGCCACCCTTTCCCTCACTTGTGCCGCACCTTCCTAGGCCTATTTCCCTTTGGATTATGATTTCTAAGGCCTAATCCCTTATGCTATACAAAAAACACCTTGCCGCAACACCCTAGCCTCCATTCTTATCCTCCATCCACTCCATACACCTCCATACACCACTTGCCGCACCCTACCACCATAATCAGCCATTATTCATTCTTCTAAACAAGAACATACCATTCAAAACGCCCAAATCCACCACCCACAACTTGTGCCGCAGCAAGGAAGAGGAAGGGAAGCCTAGCCGTGCATGCCATTCAACCTGGAATTGCTGAAACGTTTAGGTGTAATCTTTCTTGTATTTTCAATGTTTAATTTCAAGAATCTTTGCTTTGTGAGTATGAGGAACTAATCCCCTTTTGGCTTGGGGGAATTTCGAAACCATGGTTATATTTGCATTATGATTTGATTACTTTCAGTTGTGATTTCATGAATGGTGAATTCAATTTACTTGTCTATTTGAATTAAAACTTGTTTATGTATATGAATTGAGAGTGCACGCTTAATTTGCATGCATAAATCTGATGCTAGAGTATAAAGAAACTTCACCTAATCGTTGGGAACTTATATTCATGAGTAGTTAAGGTTGTTAGTCACAATCATGTTAAGTAAATTCTTGGCATAAGTATCATGCGCTTTCATAGTTACGAATGCCTCGTCAACACTTATGATTTCCATAGAATCTAATGATCTTTGATTGTTTTTCTATTATGCACTTTCATATAGAGAACTTTTGAGGAATAATTTGATTGCAATGCGCTAATTCCATTCAATTCAATGACCTAAGGGAAATCTGAGAGTTAATTTAAGCGTACCTAATTAACTTGGGGTGTTGAGGTTCATAATTCATTGAATAAGCAACTGAAGATTGTGTTGTATGCAAATATGCCATGTGTGGAGAAAAACCTCCTAGCCATCTCACCATCCACCTAATTCTATCAATTTCGTCCAAATCTGCCTAGTTTACATTATTGTTTTGTTTGTTTGATTTTCGTCCAAAACCAAATCCCCAATTGTCTTAGAGTGTCTAATTGGTTCAAATATGTTTTAGATTGTGTTTTTAAGAGTTTTGAGTCAAGTTAGAACCAATTTTCGTCCAAGTTTGTGTTTAGGCTCAAAACTGCCCAGTTTGTGTTTTTAGTTTTGAGTGCTTTTAGCCTAATTTGAGTCTTGTGAACTTGTTTGAGTATTTTTAAGTGAGTTAAGTGTTTTAAAGGTCAGTTTTACTTATTTGAGTCAGTTTAGAGTGTTTAGCAATCCCTCCTAATCCCCAGTGTAAGAACGATCCCTACTTATTTATATGCTACAATTGTCAAAAGAGGGTTAATTTGTGTGTTAAGTTAATTTTCGCATCAAATATCCTTTTAGCAAGTTCTTGTCCTTAATGGTTACATAGTACTAAAAAGATGCTCAATGAGAATTTTGAAATGAAGGATTTAGGAGAGGCACACTATGTGTTGGAAATTGAGATCATTCGTGGTAGACAGAAGAGACTACTTGGTTTCTCACAAAGAGGCTACATTGACAGAGTGTTGCTTTGATTGAATATGGAGAGTTGTAATAGTGGCTAGGTTCTAGTCAACAAGGGAGATAAATTTTCAAGAAATCAATGTCCAAATACTGATTTGGAGATTAAGAAAATGCAATCCAAACCTTATGCTTCTCTGGTAGGAAGCCTCATGTATGCAACCATTTTTACAAGGCCAGATATTGCTTTTATTGTAGGCATGCTGGGAGGGTTTCAAGCAAATACAAGAGAAGCACATTGGATATCTGCTAAGAAGGATTTAAGATACTTATAGAGAACCAAGAGTTTCATGTTGGTTTATGGCAGAAATGAGTCTTTGGAACTTGAGGGGTATACTGACTCGAATTTGGCTGGTGATGTGGATGATAGAAAGTCAATAGGTGGTTACATATTTATGTTAAATGGTGGTGCAATGTCTTGGAAAAGTGCAAAACAGACTATTATTGCTACTTCGACGACGGAGGCTGAATTTGTAGCCTGTTTTGAAGGAATGAAGCAAGCAGCTTGGTTGAAAAACTTTATGACAAAATTGAAGATCATAAACTCAGTTCAAAGACCTATAAGAATATATTGTTCTAATAACTCAGCTGTGTTCTTTGCAAAGAATAACAAAAGAACTTCAGCTTCAAGGCTGATGGATGTGAAATTTCTTAAAGTTAGAAAACAAGTTAAATAAAAGGGAGTAATTGAAGTGCAATATATTAGTACAAACTTGATGCTTGCTGATCCATTAACTGATAGGAGCATATTTATGCTACTTAGCTATGTTGTTTCCTTGCATTTAGTTAGTTAACTACTACTTATTATAGTCTTTTAAGCTATTTTCGTATGTTTTTAGGTCCTAATGGGAAAAGGAGCAAGAAAGTGCATTTTGGAGCTATTTGGAGTAGTTTTGGGCATGGATTGGATAACCTAACTATGGAGCAAACTGGATGGACGAAATTGAAGTTAAGAGAGGCTAGGAAAGGTTACAAATCTGGAGAAAGAAGTTTAAAAACAAAGAGGATAAGGAAAGACCAAGAAATAAGGAACATTATCCAACCTTATCCTATCCAACCTTATCCTATCCAATCTTATCTTATCCAACCTTATCTCATCTTATCTTATCCTAATCTTTTGCTACCTTAATTCCAGCAGCAAAAAGGACTTAATTTGACATTAGAACACCTAAATATATGGTTCTAGAAGACCCTATCTCCTCCTAAATAGGTACCGCACCCTTTATCCCTTCAAGAAGTCCAATTTCGGCCACAAAACACATTGTTTCTAGAAACCCTACAAAAGTGGTGCCTTCCCCTCTTCTAGAAGCTCTAGAATTTGCAATCCTTTTCCCTTTCTTCCTTGGTCTTTGCTGTGGAATCCTAGTCCTTTTACCCTAGGATTGTGCAAACTTTTTCCCACCTAATTTCTACCACACCCTAATCTGATTTCCCTAAGGTTTAAGCCTTATAAATACAAGTGTTTGCTGCACCATTCAAAGAAACCATTCACTCATTCATTCATTCATACATTCAGCCATCAAAAACCATAATTCACACCACATCACCCTAGTGCTACAAGCAAGGAAGGAAAGAGAAGAAGAATTGTGCAATCTGCCATCCAAGTAGGGTTTGAAATCTGCCATTGGAGTGTGGAGTGTTTCTAGGTGTATTCTACCCTTAGTTTTAGTTCAATGTTTATATTAATTTGGTTTTCAATTATGATGAACATATGGAACTAATTTCTTTTTAGTTGAAGGTGAATTCAAAGCCATGATTATATGTTTTATATGAATTGATTATATCCAGTTATTGTTTCTTGAGTCTTGAATGTGATTTGCTTATCTAAGTTATCAAAACTTGTTTATGTATGTTGGTTGAGGGTCGACACTTAATTTGCATGCATGAATTTGATGCTAGAGTATAAGGGAGTTTCACGTAATAGTTATTCACTTATATTTACAAGTAATGGAGGTTGCTAGTCACAATCGTGTTAAGTAAATCCTTGGCATGAGTCTCATGCGTTTCATAGTGATGAATACCTTGTCAATGCTTATGATTTTCATAGAACTTAATGACTTTTGACATGTATCTCTATCATGCGTTTCATATAGGGAACTTGAGAAAGATAATTTGGTTGCGATGCGTATTCCATCTAATTCAATGAAATAAGGAAAATCTGATGGTTAGTTGTGCAATGCAACTAACTTGGGGCGTTGTCATTCATAGTCTAAAGGAATAATAACTGGAAATTAGTTTGTATGCATATATCATGTGTGGAGAAGGACCTCTAACTAGCCTTTCACCCATTTAATTTACCCAAATTCGTTTTTGCAAAGTGTTTTATACAAAGTTTCTGTTTTAAGTTTTAAATTCATCAAAAACAATCCCCCTGTCATTTAGTCTTGTTATTTGAGTCAAAATCTGTTTTCTTTTAGTCTTTTGAGTCAAGTTAAATTGTATTTTCGTCAAAATGGCTTGTTAGGTCTAGAATTGAATCTTTTTGAGTGTTTGTTGCTGTTTTAAGTGTTTTAAGTGAGTTTAGAGTCTATAGAGTCTAGAATTGAGTCTTTTTGAGTGTTTGTTGCTGTTTTAAGTGTTTTAAGTGAGTTTAGAGTCTATAGAGTCTAGTTTAGTGTTTTTGAGTCTTATTTGTATTGATTAGCATCCCTAGTTAATCCCTGGTCTAGAACGATCCCTACTTACATATCTACTACAATTGTCACAAATAGGGTTTAATTTGTGTGTCAAGTTAATTTTCACATCAAATTTTGGCGCCATTGCCGGGGATTAGCGAACTTGCTAATCCCTTTTGTTTGTGTCGTGTCAAAGTGTCTTTTGTGTGTCGTTGTGTCTTTTTGTTTATGGTTACCGTGCCCCTTTAAAGTGGTTACTGATTTGTTTTTGTTCTTTGTCTCAGGTACTAGTTTATAACTTGTCGTTCTCAACCAATTCATGCAAACATATTGGATTTTGACAATGATTTTGAATGAACTTTAAGAAGAAAGAGGAAATAACCAGAACCTAATCCACCTAGTTCAAGTTCAGAGTCCAAATTTGAATTTGAAGAAGAAGAAAGCATGGCGGTGGACAATCGAACAATCAAAGAACTTTCGGCCTCGGGGTTGGACAATGTCGTGCCTATTTGCATTCAATACCCTAAAGCAGCCTCTAACAAGATCGATGAGTTTGAATTAAAGTCAAGCTTGTTGCATCACATTCCCAAATACCATGGGCTGTCCATGGAAGATCCAAACAAGCATTTGAAGGAGTTTGAAGTTGTATGCTCAAGCATGACACCCATCAATGTCGATGGGAACATTTTGAAGATGAAAGCCTTTCCATTCTCTCTTTTGGAAAAGGCTAAAGATTGGCTATACGAATTGGCACCCGGAACCGTTACTTCTTGGGAAAGTATGGAACGAGCGTTCTTGGAGAAATTTTTTCCAACTTCAAGAGTAATTCTTTTGAGAAAGAAAATTAGTGGCATTCAACAAAACCAAGGGGAGTTTTTTCCAGCGTATTATGAGCGTTTCAAAGCCCTTATTGCATCTTGCCCACAACACCAAATGAAGGAAGAGCTTCTAATTCAATACTTTTATGAAGAACTTCTTCCAATTGAGAGACAAATGCTAGATGCCACCACACCGGTGGCAGCCAAGGTCCTAATTGCAAATCAAGCCTTGAATGCACAACAATACGAGGGAGTTCGACAAAGAGACCCCCCATGGAAACAATAAGTGAATGAGGTAAGTGCAATTTTTGAAATTCAATCTCAATTAGCTAATCTCACTATGCTTGTGTCTCAGGTTGTTGAAGGATCCAAAATGCAAGGTGTGGCCATATGTGGAGTGTGCTCTATGCAAGGACATCTCAATGATCAATGCCCTCAATTGATAGAGAATGGAGGATGGGAGAGTGCCCATGCCGTGGGGTACCAAAGTCAAAATCAACCAAGGAATGATCCATACTCAAATACATACAATCCGGGATGGAGAGATCACCCAAATTTCAAGTGGAGGGAGTCTTAACAACCTCAACAAGAAGGAGGAATTCAACAGCCATCCCCTAGGAAATATCAAAGGTCATTCACACAATCTCAACCTCAATCACAAACTGTGCAACAAAACTCAGGTTCGCTAATTGATAATGATAAAACTTTTCAATTACTAACTTCTATATTGCAGGGATTACAAAATCAAATAATCGAATAATGAACCAAGAAAAAGAGACGAGTGACATGAAGAAGCAAATAGGGTAGATTTCAGAGTTCCTTGGGCAGTTTCAAGAGCAAGGCAAACTTCCTAGTTCAACCATTGTGAATCCAAAGGGAAGCTTTGAAACCGCCAAGGCCATTATGTTAAGAAGTGGTAAGGAGCTTGTAAATCATCCAAAACCATCAAAACAAGGCCTTAATGAGGAGGAAAAGCTGCTGCAAGAGGAAGAACAAGGAGCAAAGGCCACGGCAAGGGAATCCAAAACCTTGCCGCAGCCCCCTAGTGCACCAAAACCGCCTCAAACCACCAAGGTAAGTCCAAATTCAAATTTTTCTAGTTCTATTCCACTAAATGCGCCCTTTCCTAGCAGGTTTATGCAATCTAAGACAGAGAAGGATAAAAAAGACATTCTGGAGACGTTTAGGAAGGTGCACGTCAATATCCCGCTCCTTGATGCTATAAAGCAAATCCCCAAGTACGCTAAGTTTTTTAAGAAGATTTGTACAACAAGGAAATAGATTTGGGAGAAAGAGGTGGTAAATGTAAGTGAGAATGTCTTTGCAATATTGCAAAGAAAGCTGCGACCTAAATGCAAAGATCCAGGTAGTTTCACTATCCCTTGTGTAATTGGTAATACAAGGTTTGAACATGCTATGCTAGATTTAGGTGCATCAATTAATGTCATGCCATACTCTGTTTATGCATCTATGAATCTAGGAGAGCTTAAAAATGATGGTGCTATTATTCAATTAGCCGATCGATCTAATGCATACTCGAGAGGAGTTTTGGTGCAGGTATACCACTTGATTTTTCCTGCAGATTTCTATGTGCTTGACATGGAAGATTCAACCCACTCTTCACCATCGCCATTCTTACTTGGACGACCTTTCATGAAAACAGCCCACACCAAGATTGATGTGGCCAAGGGAGCCTTAACTATGGAATTTGGTGGTGATATGATTAATTTTAAAGTTTTTGAATCCATTGAGAATCCTAATGATGCTCGTTCTTGTTTTGCCATTGGTATAATTAAAAATATAGGGCAGGAATGTTCAACACTAATCAAGAAGGATGCATCTAGAACCACCATTGAGGAAGGAATTGCAGTGGAGCACAAGGAGCACGCCACTACCCTAAAAACACCCAATATGGCCGTGCCTAGTGATAAAATTGGCAAGATGGTGGCTGCCCTAGGGGCTTTGCCACAACATCCTAGTAAGTCTCCAATCCCAATTCAAATTCCCATTTCAACTAATAAGTTGTTACCTTCTTTGGTGCAGGTTCCAAATCGATTTCAAGGTGGTGGGGGCATTTACATGGACTTTAGGAACCAAAACACCATATTCAGGGAGGATCACTATCCCCTCCCATTCATTGAGCCATACTATGAGCATTTTGAGGAGCATGTAGTGGAGGATATGCCCTTCCATGCCGTGGGCTCCAATGAAGCCTAAAATGAGGTCTTGTCCAGCTGGAAGACGTTAAAGCAAGAGCTTCTTGGGAGGTAACCCATGCATGGAAATAAAGAAGACCTAGGAATCTCCAACACTCCCTAACCAGATTTGCGTTCCTAAACCTTACTCTTTATTGCTTTTACTTTGCCATGATTGTCATGTTTGGTAGTTGTGTTATTTGTTTGTTTGCTTGTGAGTCTATGCTTAAAACATTGAGGACAATATTTGGTTTAAGTGTTGGGGGGGGTAAACAAGCTGTTTTTGCATGATTTTCGTGGGATTTTATCACCTATCACTTCTAAAATTGTTATTCACTGTTTTTAAGTGTTTTTAGTGTGTTTTGAAGTATTTTTATATGTCTTAAACAGAAAATCTGAAAATTTGAAAAAAAAATCGAAGAAGAGTGTTTTAAAAACCAAAAAAGAGTTGTTTTTAGAGTCATTTTTGTTTTTGTGTTTGTTTGTGTCTTAGGATACCTTTCAACACAATGATGAGGATTTGGTTTTTAATTGCATGACTATTAAAGAAAGTTACAAACATGGATGGATGTTTGATATGCTCTTTGGTTTATGCTTAGTTGTAGTTGTCATTTACAAATTCACAAGTAATCACACAAAGGAAAAAATCAGTTTTTGTAACATGCTTGAAGGAAGAAACTCAAACTAACGCTACAACCCTGAAAGACTTGAGCCTAAACTTCATTTGGAGAGTTATTGATCTTGATGTTTTTGTTTTCTAAAGTTGTTGCATGATCTCATTATTCTTTGCTTGGTTGCTACTTAGAATGCGTATTATCACTATAGTTCCAAATACTAGAACTCATGCCTATTTCATTCAAAGCATAAAATTGAGTGCTTAACATAAAAGAAGATGAAGTTGTTTAGTTAAAACCAGAGCCAAAAAGCCTTACCCTTTGCATATGTATTGTATGTTAACCCCTTTGAGCCTTTGTTAGCCTATTGTCTTTGTTAGCCGACATTATCCTTACCTACCTAGAATAGGACTATCCATACCCTTGTTCTTAAAGTATAGTAAAGCATGACTTAGAGGGAATTCCTTTTGATCTAAAAATTGCAGAAAAACAAGTGTGGGGGAAGGATTTTCATGGGAATCTATGAGGATGGATGATTTGTGTGCCAAACGAAGACTAGGGCATGAGACCCAAAAAAAACGTGAAAAAGAAGAAAAAGTTGAAGAAAGGAAAGAAAAGGAATTGAAAATAAGTGAGAATGAACTCACAAGTGTTGATTGTTGAAGAAAGGGTCCAAAAGTTTGAATTCGACCCAAGTTTTGTGTGAATCTTCCCTTGGTGTTCAAAGTTGATTTCTGCATTCAAAAGTGAATTCTAAGTGTTTATTTCATTACTTTGCTTACTATTGCTTTAAGAACTTTTGTTCATCCTTACCTTTCTTTGTTAGCCAATACCTTAGCCCCGTTACAACCCTTTGACTTCGATCTTGATTATTATGTGTTTCAATATATGGAGTTTAAAATTGGTTTAAGTATATGGTACCCCTGGTTATCGCGTCTAAGTAGTAGCATTCCATTCATGAGATCATATACATGTTAATAATTCCAGAAATTGCCTTCTTTGTTATGACATATGTGAGTGTTAGTCTACATGTTTACATCAATCGTCTCACATATACCTAGTGTAAGGAGTGTAGTCAGAAAATCTGTGTGAAAATAGAGAGTATATCCTGTGAGGAATTGAGGGATTCTCTAAGGCATGTTACTACATTCAAAATCATATTTTAGTTGATTAAATGCGAGCTAGTGAGTGGTAACTATGATTAAGTATGTACTTGAGGGTAGGGATAGCTAAAATCTATGGGAGTAGTAATCTTTAATATGTCATGTTGCATTGGAAATCCCTGAGGCAATTGTTGGAAGGTTTACATTGTGTCTTGTTTGTTGTGTTTATTTCGTTTTGCTCGAGGACTAGCAAAAGCTAAGTGTGGGGGAATTTGATAGGAGCATATTTATGCTACTTGGCTATGTTGTTTCCTTGCATTTAGTTAGTTAACTAATACTTATTATAGTCTTTTAAGCTATTTTCGTATGTTTTCAGGTCCTAATGGCAAAAGGAGCAAGAAAGTGCATTTTGGAGCTATTTGGAGCAGTTTTGGGCATGGATTGGATAGCTTAACAATGGAGCAAACTGGATGGATGAAATTGAAGTCAAGAGAAGCTAGGAAAGGTTACAAATCTGGAGAAAGAAGTTCAAAAACAAAGAGGATAAGGAAAGAGCAAGAAATAAGGAATATTATCCAACCTTATCCTATCCAACCTTATCCTATCCAATCTTATCTTATCCAACCTTATCTCATCTTATCTTATCCTAATCTTTTGCTACCTTAATTCCAGCTGCAAAAAGGACTTAATTTGACATTAGAACACCTAAATATATGGTTCTAGAAGACCCTATCTCCTCCTAAATAGGTACCGCACCCTTTATCCCTTCTAAAAGTCCAATTTCTGCCACAAAACACATTGTTTCTAGAAACCCTATAAAAGTGGCACCTCCCCCTCTTCTAGAAGGTCTAGAATCTGCAATCTTTTTCCCTTTCTTCCTTGGTCTTTGCTGTGGAATCCTAGTCCTTTTACCCTAGGATTGCGCAAACATTTTCCCACCTAATTTCTACCACACCCTAATCTGATTTCCCTAAGGTTTAAGCCCTATAAATACAAGTGTTTGCCGCACCATTCAAAGTAACCATTCACTCATTCATTCATTCATTCATACATTCAGCCATCAAACACCATAATTCACACCACATCACCCTAGTGCTGCAAGCAAGGAAGGAAAGAGAAGAAGAATTGTGCAATCTGCCATTGGAGTGTGGAGTGTTTCTAGGTGTATTCTACCCTTAGTTTTAGTTCAATGTTTATATTAATTTGGTTTTCAATTATGATGAACATGTGGAACTAATTTCCTTTTAGTTGGAGGTGAATTCGAAGCCATGATTATATGTTTTATATGAATTGATTATATCCAGTTATTGTTTCTTGAGTCTTGAATGTGATTTACTTGTCTAAGTTATCAAAACTTGTTTATGTATGTTGGTTGAGGGTCGACACTTAATTTGCATGCTTGAATTTGATGCTAGAGTATAAGGGAGTTTCACGTAATAGTTATTCACTTATATTCACAAGTAGTGGAGGTTGCTAGTCACAATTGTGTTAAGCAAATCCTTGGCATGAGTCTCATGCGTTTCATAGTGATGAATGCCTTGTCAATGCTTATGATTTTCATAGAACTTAATGACTTTTGACATGTATCTCTATCCTGCGTTTCATATAGGGAACTTGAGAAAGATAATTTGGTTGCGATGCGTATTCCATCTAATTCAATGAAATAAGGAAAATCTGATGGTTAGTTGCGCGATGCAACTAACTTGGGGTGTTGTCATTCATAGTCTAAAGGAATAATAACTGGAAATTGGTTTGCATGCATATATCATGTGTGGAGAAGGACCCTCTAACTAGCCTTTCACCCATTTAATTCACCCAAATTCGTTTTTGCAAAGTGTTTTATACAAAGTTTCTGTTTTAAGTTTTAAATTCATCAAAAACAATTCCCCTTTCATTTAGTCTTGTTATTTGAGTCAAAATCTGTTTTCTTTTAGTCTTTTGAGTCAAGTTAAGTTGTATTTTCATCAAAATCACTTGTTAGGTCTAGAATTGAGTCTTTTTGAGTGTTTGTTGCTGTTTTAAGTGTTTTAAGTTAGTTTAGAGTCTATAGAGTCTAGTTTAGTGTTTTTGAGTGTTATATGTATTGATTAGCATCCCTAGTTAATCTCTGGACTAGAACGATCCCTACTTACATATCTACTACAATTGTCACAAATAGGGTTTAATTTGTGTGTCAAGTTAATTTTCACATCATTAACTAAAGCTTTACCTATTGGAGATTTTAAGTTGCACGCTACTCGGATGGGGTGCTTAAAGGTTTTGATCAGTTGTTGTAGTCATTCTTATATGAGGAATCAAAGTACTGCAGTGACAATTGATTCATTTGGAGCAATTGGTGCAGGGCTGATGATAATAAGGTTGAATTCTTCTTTTTGTATTTTAGCTAGTTTTTGCAGCTAGTTTGATAGTTAGTTTTATGTTTTCATAAGTATCTATGCATTTGTGCTAAAAAATTCGTTTGTGAAGTTTTTGTGGTTTCAAATGATAGATAGAATTTTAAGATTAGATTCATTTGTTGCTTTAAAAACAGTTTGTCTATTTAGCAAATCATTATGAATTGTTCTTTGAATTAATGATAGACAGTTTGCCCTTTGTTGTAATGTTTAAGTCTTTTGGAAAGTGGGAGCAATTTTGTTTAATGATTAGGTATATATTAGTTTGGTCATGAGTTATATTAACAGATTGGGCACATGTGAACTTTGAATTAAGACTGCAATTTTGTTATGAGCTTTGAATTATCTCTGCTCTCACAGATTAACGCTTATATTGGCACTAAGTCTTATTCCTAGTTTTGAGCACAAGGCAATGTGACAGAGAAGAGAAGATCACTAGCTACAAGCTTTGTTTCCTACATTCATGGCTTCCTCTGGTGCGAATTCATCAGGTCAGTGCTCTACAATGTTTTCATAGACTTAAGCTTTTATGATTTATTTGGCTGTGATTTTAGTAACTTGATAGATCATATGGTGTTAAGGTTTACATATCTTTATTTTGTCATTAATTATGCTGCTCAAAGTATGAGTGCCCCACGCGCATCTCATATGGCTTCTATCAAACACATCCTCTGTTATGGTTTTGCTCGGATTTTTGCCTATTCCCATGTTGATTGGGCTGGATGCCACGACTCTCACAGCTGCACTAGTGATTATTTTGTTTATCTTGGTTCCAAACAAGGGAAGAAGAGGGAGGATGGTAATCCCAAACCTAATAAGAAAGGAAAAAAGGGAGATGCTAGAACTTAGTGCAAGGTGATACTTGCACTGAATAGGGGAAATGGTTGCGAAAGGTTTGTTGTAACAATTTTCAATGAAGGTCACAACCACCTTATGTCAAGTGCATCACACTTATTTAGATCACACCGTTGAGTTTTAGAGGCAAAGAAGGCGATGATTGAACAATGTGCAGAGGCTAATATTTCCATAAGTAAACCAATGGCTTTGTTGGGGGTGCAAAGTGGAGGAATTGGAAATATTGGTTACACGCCCAAGGATATGTATAACGTGGAACAACAATTACGAGCTCATCTAATCAGGCATGATGCCGAAATGTTGAAAGAGCATTTTGAGGATGAGAAAGAAAAAATGATTCATTCTATTTCAAGATGGAGATTGGCGAATGCAGAACACTTGGAAAGTTCTTTTGGAAAGATGCTAAGTCACGACATGGTTACGGTCTTTTTGGTGATATGATTGTGTTTGACACCACTTTCATTCGGTTGTGTATTCTTGAAAAATGAAAAATCCAAGAGCTTTGAGTGGTTGTTTGAAGAAATGCTTAAGGCTATGCCGGGTAAGCCATCGAAAGTCTAATTACAGATCAAGATAGAGCCATAGCAAAGGCTATTGGTAGCAAATTACCAACCATATTTCATCGGTACCGCATATGGCATATTAGTAACAAGTTCAATAACAAGGGTTGGGTTGAGGATGCTTTCAAGGATTTGCATGATTGCATATGGGATATCGAAAGCAAAGAAGAATTTAAGGCAAGGTGGAAGGTGTTGGTAGAAGAACTTGAGTTGGTTGATAAAACGTGGCTTCAGAACATTTATGACTTGTGTGCACAATGGGTTCCGACATTTTGTAAGCATACTTTTTCCGTCAGAATGTCGAGCAGTCAGCGTGCTGAGAGTTGTCATTCATTTGTCAAGCAATATGTGCACAGGAAGCACTCTTTGATTGAATTCATCATTTGATTCATTCATGCCATTGGACGGCAACGTCAAAAAGAGGTGGTTGGTGACCATAATGATGAAAATTATGCCCCTCCATTGCAACTTTGAATGCCAATTGAAGAGCAAATGGCCAAATTGTACACAGTTTATGTTCGAAAAGTTTCAAGTGGAGGAATTCAAGAGTTTGACTTGTTTCTTGATGGAGTAGTCCAGACATAGGAATAAGGCAGTGTACGAAGTACTTCAATGGGCTACGGGGGTAACAAAGACGAAGAGGTTGGGGGCTGATACGACCTTAGGTTACGCTAAATGTAGCTGCAAAGAAATGGAGTTTCGGGGACTTCCTTTTTGACACATGTTGGTGTATTTAAGAATGAAACAAATAGAGTTGCTACTAGAATGTTACATACAGAAAAGGTGGCTTCAAACTGCCAAATATGGCATTATTTTAGACACGGAAAGGAAAGAAGTGGGCAAACACGCCAATAATTCTTTTGTGTCCAAAGAGCCTAGTTTCAAAAAAAGCTTCAGACTTAATTGACAAGGCGGTGAGGTTGGAGGAAGGTATATCACTTCTGTCCTGGACTTTGAAATCGCTGGATACAAAGCTAGAGTATTTGGGTGGTGGTCACCATGGTCAGAAAAGAAAACAAACTGCACAGGGGGCAGGAGTTCCCAAACCGAGGTGCTTAAAGACCCTATTCAAGTTAAAAGAAAAGGGGCATTGAAGATAAGTACAAAAGAGAAGCGAAGTCAAAATCATAGATGCAGGGGTAGGAAGAAGAATACAGCTAGACACAAGGTACGCAATGTAATGAAATAAAATATTGCTTATAGTTTGGTTGACAATATATTTGTGGTTGTAATATTGAAAGAAGTTTGGATTGATTTTTAATGTCTAGTTCCTACTGGAGCAAGCTCGACAAACACACACAGGAAACACAAAACCGTGCTGATAGTGATGTTACCAGGCGAAATAAAGCTCCTGACCCTAAACCTAATTCATTGCCAACCTAAAGCAGTAACATTAAACTTACGGTCGATAATTCAGGGTTGCTAGATGATTTTTACGAATATATGATGAATGACCATTAAAGAACGTGTGAATAATCAAATTGTAGCTAAGTAAAACACTTAAGGAAACAAACTAAAACAGGTTCTAACTAAGTAAAACAGGAAATATTAAAGGTGGGATTGGTTTTGACAAATTTAAAGTAAAACAAATAGATTTAAAGACTTAAACAACTTCGGATGAAATTAGGTGAATTGATGGGTGATAAACTAGCTAGAGGGTCCTTCTCCACACATGACACACTTGCATACAAATTGATTTCCAGTTGCTTTTCCGATAAACCATGAACCTCAACACCCCAGATTAACCGTGACATTACTAATTAACCCTCGGATTTTCCTTAAGCCATTGAATTGGATGGAATACGCATCGGCAACCAAATTATTCTTCAATAGTTCCCCACATGAATAGCATAATAGAGTTACAGTCCAAGATCATTAAGCTTTGTGAAAATCATAAGCATTGGCAAGGCATTTGTAACTATGACATCATGGTACTCATGCCAGGAATTCAACTTAATACGATCGTGACCAGCGACCTTTACTACATATGAATATAAGTTCATAACGATTATGTGAAACTCCCTTATTCTAGCATCAAATTCATGCATGCAATCTAATTGTGCACCCTCAATCAACATACAAGAAGAAGTTCTGAATCAAACAGTTAAGCAAATTGCATTCATGATTTATGAAATCACAACTGGAGTCAATCAATTCATATTGCAAATATAATCATGGTTTCAAAGTCTCCTCTAGCCAAAACGAGTTTAGCCTCTCATGTTCATAGCAAAACAAAGAAAACTTAAATTAAACATTGAAAACAAAGATTGCATACACCTAGAAACACTCCAACAATCCAACAATCTTGAATGGCAAGCACAGCTCCAATGGGTCTTCTCTCATTCTTCTTTGTTGCGGCACAAGGATGTTTTGGGTGTGAAATTGGGTATTGTGAATGAATGGTATAGTGTGGATATGTATGGTTAATGGCTGAATGGGTTGTGGTGTATGGTGAATAGGTGGTGCGAATAAGGGTGCGGAAGGTTGAATGATGGCTGAATGGGTGATTGGTTGAATCTTCTTATTTTGTGCGGCAGAATGTGAATATTTTAGGGAAAGGATCATGGCTTTCATTAAATGTTTTTGGGAAAGATTTAGACCTCAAATCTTCAAGGAAAAAGTCAGAATCCTAGGGGAAAAAGGATAGGAAAGTTGCGGCAGGAATTGAAAAGGGAAAAGGGATGCCTTGCACGGCAAGGGAAAGGGAAAGGGAAAATTGGTGCAGGAAGGACTCTTTGATTGAGATTAAGGCTTCTAGAACTTATATTTAAGTGTCCTAAATTGATTAGGAACCCCTTTGATAGCTAGAACATAAGTAGGAAAAGATTAAGATTGACTAAGTCAAACAAAGGAAGTTTGACTCATGTTTCCTTCTTTGTAGCTGATTCCTTTTCTTCCAAGTCTTGAATTAATTTCTTCCATCTCTTTAGTAGATTCCTAGCCTCCTTTGGTCTTCAATTTTGTCCATCCACCTTACTCCAAGCATGTGCTAACCATTCCAAGCCCAAAACTGCTCCAAAATGCTCTAAATTGCACTTTCTTGCTACTTTAGTCAATTGGACCTACAAACACATGAAAATAGCTTAAATCACTATAATAACTAAGAACTAACTAAGTAAATGCAAGGAAATAGGCTAACAAAGTCGCATAAATATGCTCCTGTCACTAGATGATTTTTACGAATATATGAAGAATGACCATTAAAAGACGTGTGAATAATCAAATTGTAGCTATTCATTTTGTATGTAAGATATGTTAATTTTGCAGGGGATGAACTATTATTAACCTGTGGCCACATTTGGTTGCTTAAAGTTTGTGTGGGTCACAACAGTGATAGAATGTGTCATCAACTTCAGGTGAGATGTTATGAAATCCTATGAATATTTGTGAATATATAGGAACATCTATGAAACTTGTAGTTGCAATACTTACTTAAGCTTGAAATTACATTATAGCTACAAAAGTCCCTAGAAAATGTACATAATTAGGATGGGAGTAAATATATAGGAAGGGGCATATGAAGCTAAGCATCCTTAGGTGTGTTGTACACCGCCTTCGTGTACTTGTGTTTGGGGTACTCACTACCATTTCTAACAATGTCTTCCACTTGCGAGCCCATAATGCCGTCCCAATCATATCCAAACCAGACTCGATGGAAATAGGAATGAAATTTCTCAAACCCATTATAGAAAGCCGAGTCATACTCGTCTTGGGGATGCTTCGTTTGCCATGAATAGATTAACCTACGACATACATCTTCCATCTCTTTCTCAACTAGTGCTGCATACTTACACTTTTGGCTATGTATTAGGCGTTTGTACTTTGCTAATTTGCACAAGCTGTTGTTGTAATGCAACCAATGTAGACTCATTTTCAAGGCACTTTTGATGCCCACTCATTGATAGAGCATGAGTTGGCAGAAAATTTGGCCATTGATTCTACAATTTGATTGGTCGGATCATCGAAGTCACCGTCACTCTTAGAGAGAGCCATGACATGTGTGCCTAAAGCATGGCTACTAAATTGTTTCTGTGTGCATTTTATAGATGATCAGTTTAGATGTCATTAAATGGCACAACAAGCCATAAATTGATGGAAACAGATTATTTGTTTACAGCTAGTTTGTCAATAATACTCCTTCCAATTGCTTACCATTTTTTCTGTAACTTTATTAGGAATGTATTGTGGACAAACCAAGTGTTTATCCAATGACTTGTCCTTGCTTTCCATTTGTAGATTATCAATTTAGATGTCATTGAATGTGAGACCAACAAAATTGGATGGAAGTGACTGATTCATGACTGCCTATTGTATATGATGGCTTGTGAACAGTTGTGTTCAGGCTATCAAGGATTGAGTTTACAACTTCTTGTTCATAAAAAATCCTTCCAAATCCTAAACCTATTACTGTAATGACATTAAGAATGTGTTGTAATGGCAACAAAATGTTGAGTTTGTATGCTGTCACAATAAACAGGGCTAAAAAATTGACGGTTTTGTATAAATGTGTGTTTATGAGCAGTTATGAAGACCAATGTCTGCCCTCACACAATCTTGTTGGTTCTTCAAGTAGATAGCCAATGACCTCTTCCTAGCACCACGAACTTAAATAGGTGAAGTATTACCATAACCAAGGACCTCATGTATGGAAACTTGAAGAATTTCTTGATCATTGGGTAGTACCATTTGGGCATAAAACTTCATAAAATTAACCCCCTCACGCGTAACATGTTTCTTCCTCATTTCAACTTCCTCCTTAGTAGAGGTGCACCCCTTGGAATTGTCTATTGAATGTTTCATGTGGTGGATGCTGAATAACAATGTAGTTGCCTCTGTTGTTAAGTCTCGGTTCTGCTTTTCAACATTATTCCCTAAGAATACGCTTGATTTCTCTTTCCAACTCAAGGAGTAAACTCTTCCAAGGTAAAATACACTGTGTTGAGATATGTCTACTTGAAAACTGTTGGAAATGTGCCCTAAAAGCAAATCATATGATGACACTTAACAAACATTTCACATGTTAAACTAATCTAGTTTAATATATATAAAGGGCAAAGATTATTGTTTAAAGTCGTCTCATATAAATGTTATATGCTTAAATGATAAGTCCAAGGAATGGATTGGGAGAATGTGATCTAAAGAAGTTAGATTCATGAGACCATTCTCTTTCGTATACATATCCTAAATGTTTCAGATCATAAGATTGCCAATTGGGCATTGACAGTTCGTTAAGATCAGTATGTGCTATGTCTTCTCTTAAAGAAAATGATTGGTCTTGAGTTATTGGTGTGACTGACACCAAGACAAGTGAAGGGAAATCTATGAGATTCATGTGGGATTTCTAGTGACTAGCATGCATATACAATTCAAAATTTATATACGAAAGCAACGGAAGCATGTCATACATTTTATCAAAGCTATAGTCATGCAAATCCCCTTCAAGATGCATAGGTTTATATAAGATGCATCAAAACAAAATTTAGAAGAAGAACAAACTAGAGGTTTAGTTTTATACCTCTTGATCTAGATCTTAGACCAAGGATGGACCACCTTCAAGATCTTTGCTCCTCAAACTCCTTGAGCCTAGCCTCCCTCCTTGCTTCCTCCACTTTGTAAAGTAAGTGTTCCTAGGTTCTCTTCAAGTTTCCAAAGATATGAAAACCTCTAAAGATCCTCACCCACTTTGTAATGAGAAAGATGAAGGAATCACCAAAAGGGTGTATAGATGATTAGTTAAATCACCCCCTTGGTGGCCGGCCCTTTGTGTTCAAGAGAGAGAGCTTTTCTTTTCTCTTTTGTTGTTTTTAGAACACATAAAACCCTAATGAACTTTGTGTTATAAAGTTCCTTTTATAGACAAAAGAAACAAGTCAACATTTTGACCTATCTCTCCCTTGGTGGCCGGCCATATGTGTTTGGTTTGGGCTTTGGGCTTTTAATTATTTCAAGTCATCCAATGCTTGAATAAAAGCCCAATGGGTTTTGGCCCAATGGGCCTAATTAAACCCGAACGTTTCTTTAAGCCCAAAACGATCTTTATCGCTTTTATGATTTCTTTAGACTTTCTAAATTAATCAAAACACTTAATTAATCCAATTAATTATTTCCTTCATCCATTAGTTACTCACTACAAGAGTGTATTAGTGAACAATCTTTTAGGTTCTAATTAGCAAGGCAGTGAGGTGATTGGCACCAATTCAATTGATTATCCAATCACTTAGTGAATTAAAACTTACTTTTAATTCACCTTCCTTTTGATGACTACATTTAATCATCTAGAAGAACTCACAAGCCATGAGTGACATCTAACCATATATCATGGCTACCCAAGCTAATGTAGAAGTTATTCGGAGAACCTATTCAGTTGGAATTACAATGTAATTCGATCCTTCTCTAAAACAATACTCTCAATCACATTCCTAGGGTATGGATTTATAATGTCAAACCCCTAATGTGATTATTCCTTCTTATACGATTCATTTGAGACGTATAGGAACGCTTTCCTTTATTACGTTCGATACTTCGGCCGAAGATTCCCGAATCATATCTTAGAGTATTTATCCTCTCTTATCGAGGATTAGAGATTCCTTGTTGCACATTCACTTGCCTTCATGGCTAAGTGGCTTAACCCCAACGATGCCTTGGACACTCGCGAACGGAATGACTTTAACATAATCAAAGATTAAGTACTTAACCACAAGAACCACAAGACAACGATGATGCCTCAGGTCAAAGGATTACTTACATTATTCAAACCATTAGAGTTACTTGCTTGACATGTGAGTAGACCTCCATGCAAGTACTCTCGTTCGATTGTGTTCAGTGAACTCATTCCCTTAATGAGCACCTACATACTTGTCTTAGTGTCGCTACACGAATGGGATGAGACTTTCCATCCTTCCAATTGAAGCGGACATAGTATGTACCGGTCTATGGATTGTCAGTATCCCTCCGACAATCCTATGACCAGGAACCTTTTTGGACATGATGGTTATGAGAAGAAGGTCTCTGTAATCTAACATCATTAGGTTACTTCTTCCATCGATCCATTGTCCATGGATTCACTATTTAGGACATATTTTGTTCATTGAGATAGTCCTAATTAGTATCTTTGCCTTCCGATGTATAAGAGTCATATATACATCAATTCATTGTCCTGAAAGGTTTCTTCCAAAGATTGACTTTCAGGGCATATTTCAAACAATCTCCCACTTGCACTAAAGTCAATCACTAGTGTATCTTATACATGCTAGTTGAGTGAGCTTATGCTCGTAGGTTAACTTGGTTATGTATTAATCACCTTTTAATTTAAAAGGGATTTACTTATCAAATGTTTCTAAAACATTTTGATGATGTCTCTTTCTTGTGTTCGAATACTTTGATGAGACCTTGATTCCATGGCTTGAGCTATCGCCCCATTACGTCGTAGTATCCTACTAACGACCTTATGGTTTGGATTCAATCATTGGTTCTAAAAGAACCCCTTCCTTTCAAAACACCTTTTGAAGCAGTTTCTAAAACAATATATCGACATATATTTTGTTTGTATACTTTATACAAACTTTGCTCCAACCTTGAGACCATTGTAGTACGATACTAACAATACATTCATATGATTAGTACTTCATCCATTATGAAGTTCCATTTGTTAAAATGGGTTATTTTCACTTTGGTTCGTAACCTAAGTGAATGCACGCTTCCAAAGTCCCACTCTGATGTTCCTTTCTTAAAGGCAATAATACTCTATCAGTTGCTTTGGTTCTGATCCTGGGATATAGTAATATCTTAAAGTGATAACCCATGGTTTTTCACTTTTGGATATCTACTCACAAGTCCATACATGTGTCCCTTTTGTGATTTTATGACACATTCATTATAAGGGATATGAAAATGATTTTCTATCATATAGGAAAATGCTTTCTTAAATTAAATTTTATGATTTGAACCATGAGGTGACGAATTTGAACCATGAGGTGACGAATTTGGATTGTCTTGTTGTTAAACTATATGTTGTGACTCATTTTGAAACTATTCCCTTTTGTTTCATCAACTTGTCCATATGCTTTGTTATTAGCTTGTTCTCATAAAAGAGAATGATGGACAACTTCCAACATATAACCATTTTATGCTAGGTTGACGAAACCAACATTCAAAGACTATTCTTTAGAATGTTACACAACATAGAATTTAACGTTTTGAAGAGCTTGAGTCTTTTAACAATTAAAATTACAAACTCTTAATAATAGTCAAATACTATTATTATTTAGACAACTATAAACCAATCATATTCAAGTTTATATCCATTTTTACACCTCCCACTATTTCTCATGACTTAAATGAGAAATAATTTCATACATTCAAAAATGTATAAACGTGGAATATACGGGTAGAGGACATTGTGTAGTAGCTTTAAAACCTTTCAAGCTCATTTGTTTCAACCTTCATTAAGTTGATGCCTTGTTATTAAGTGATTAAAATCTTTAAACTTTTTATAGATTTAGACACTTCTTTCTTGGTTTTAATCACTAACACACTTAACATTTTAAAACAATTTTAAGAATGCCCAATTAGTTGTTCAAAACTACTAATTGAATCAAGAGGGACCTTGATTATTGTGGTTTAAGTGATAACCATAGAAAACGTTTTTCTTATTACTTATATCATTATAATGTGATATAAATCTTGTATCTCAACTAGGATACAACAAGACAATATTCAATTCATAACACTACTTTAAGGAAATAATATATTAGAAGGCATTCTTCACATTACATTAATATGATAATTCAAACATTCATAATGTTTAATACAAAAGACATTAGCTCTATACTTTTAGAGACTAATTAAAATACCTTCATACATTTAGGCAATATTAGTGATCATCCATCATATGAAGCCACATAATAAGTTCTTAACAAAATAAGAGAGTTTAAAGATAATCTTTAAATGCCTAACAAACTTCCGAAGTAGTAAGCAAAAACATGGTGATCGAACCCTTCTCCACTTTTCCTTTGCTTGTTCCTCTTCTACTTGGCTTCTCCACCTATATACAATTATACAAGTGATTAGCCTTTTATATCAAATATAAATATTTAGAAGATCTAACATTTAGAATTGAAGATAAGAACATAAACCATACCTTTTGGTTTGTCCTTAAGAGTTGCAAGGTAAAACCTGCAATTCCTCCTCCAATGCCCCTCCTTTCCACAGTGGTGGCAAGTCCCCTTGGGCTCCATTGCCTTTTTCTTTTTCTTCACTCCTCCTTTCGGCTTAGGAGTGGGAGACTTTATCTCCTTCCCCTTTCCTTTGCCATACGGCTTAGGATTGGAAGAGGATGGCTTGTTGTAGGCTACTGCAACAGTCCCTACAACGTTCTCTTTCATAGTCTTCTCAGCAGTTACTAACATATTTAGTAACTCAGAGAGAGTATGATCCATCTTATTCATGTTGTAGTTCATTACGAACTGCGAAAATGAATCAGGAAGAGAAGCCAATATAAAGTCCTGGGCCAATTCCCCGTCAAGTGGAGTACCTAGGTTCTCCAGTTGTTCTATGAATCCTATCATCTTCAGTACATGTTGATGCACTGGAGCCCCTTTGACCATCTTGGTCTTCACAAGTTCACAAACAGTGTTAAAGCGACGGTTGCGCGTCCCTTCACCATATAACTCCGTAAGATGGAGTATTATGGAAAATGCACTGTCCATGCCCTCGTGCTGTCTCTGTAGCTCCTCATTCATGGAAGCCAACAGATAGCACTTGGCTTGTGTATCATCCTCAACGTGCTTGTCATACTTAGCACGTTCATCCTCTGTGGCGTCAGGGCCAAGAGGTAAGTCAGGAGGAGGCTTGTCAAGTACGTAAATAATCTTCTCCAATGTTAGGAGAATCTTGACATTACGATACCAGGTTGGGAAATTATGCCCCTCTAGGCAATGTTTGTCGAGTATTTTCGCGAACGTGCTTCCAACCATATCTAAATACATAAACAATAAAATAAATTAGTTTGATTGTTGATTAAGTCACACGATTCGGGTCTTTAAACCGAATGACACCACCCACCATTTTTGGCAAATTCCATATCCCTCAATAGAATCCGAGAGTTATGTTGAACTCTTAGCGGGGTATGGGAGACTCACCATTACCAAGCCCACCTCAGAATTATATCATGTTGGTTAGCAAAAATAATGATGAGAGAATAACACTTTAGTCATTTACAACTCTTGTAATTACCCATCTAGTTTGGCCTCTAGAGAATGAATGCCTCAGAATTATATCATGTTGGCACCATTGCACTTAGTTAAGTTATTCCCATCATGCTTAGTTTATGTAGAGGTTCAAGCACAACCTCAGAATTATATCATGTTGGTCATACTTGTTGTCTACACTCACCTCATCATATGTTTATGGACTCCTCCTGGATGTAAGCACATACTTTGTACTTCCCCATTATAGGGTGAAGCCGGTGCATGAGTCACAAACGATTGGAGCCCACCACGGTGGAAGGCCTACGAAGAAATGTTCAAAACATCTCTCGTTTATCAACTTAATATTCTTTGTTGGTTGAGGGATTTTAAGGTCTCATCAATTTTATTTATTTAAACATATTCAAATAAATTGTCCTATTACAACTACTAGTCCAAAGTTAATGAAATTAGTAGCATATGATATCCCCACTATTCGTTTTCATAAAACAAATCAATATCAAAACATTTTTCAAAATATTGGAGATATATATAACTACTAATTGAAATCATTATAGTTTAGTAGCGTATGATACTCCCACTATTTGTTTTGAGAAAAACAAATCAATATCAAAAAAACGAATTTTTCAAATATTGGAAGTAACTACTACTACTACGGTTTTTGCAATCCTTTGAAATTGGACTTTATAGTTATCTTAGGCTCTTGGATGACCATGGACTTATTGGGTTATTGCAACAACGAGCCAACATTGTTGAATAAGATCTCGGGGAGGCTGTGTCATTTTAATTACGTGCTTTTCAATCCAATTAAAACATTTTCATTGAGCCATTAGAAATGAAAGACAATCATTCATTGCTTATTAGGGCGTTGGACCCATTTAATCTTGAATCTCATGTCAAAACCCTCTTTTAGTTATGTCTCCTTACCAATAGTTAAAGAAACTCTAGTCTAGCACTAGAGGGAATCAACTAACTAAAAGAGATTAAGAAGTAATAAGAATTACAACCCGATTTGTACAAATTCCTACAAATTACACATACTAAGAGGGAGAGATAGATTAATGTCGAAACGTGACAAGGTCCAATTGAAACAGTAATTAAAACACATTCCCAAGGTTCAAACAATTTGATTTTAGCGCCTTATCTCATAGCTCAATTATCGTTTAAGGCATAAGTCCATAGTCACCCATTTTCTAACTACTTAATCATATTAAATAATCAAATGGAATGCAACATATAAACAATTAGATTTAGTGCATATGGGCATAATATTATGTTGAGTTCAAACAATTAAAATCAAACATTTTAACTTTAACAAATAGTAAGGGCCTAAATGCAAATATGAAAAAGTTAGGGGTTAAACCGTAAATACTCAAAAGTAAAAACAACTTTTTAAATTACAAAAAAACCCCACAAGTGGGAAATCCACTAAGGGTGGCCGGCCACATTTTAAGGGATGGGATATCTCACCCAATTTTGCATTGAACCAACATAAAGTAGAAGAAAAATATATCTTGTTTGTCACTTAGTTTTGCTTTAAGGACTTTAGGGAAAAGGGTGATGGAAATATATATCTAGACAAGTCTAGGTATTAATTTAAATTTTGGTGTAGGCTATGGATGGTATGTACATCATCCATAACCACAAAACAATGCATGTAAAACCATTTTCACCAAAAACCAAACCATGAACATATTTTCAAGATTTGTATGTTCTTGGTGATTTTTCAAACCCAAAAAACAAAAGTGACAAGATCACTACTTTCTAGCTTCAAAGTGTGTGTGTGAGGTTCAAAACAAAACACAAACACTAACAAAAAAATCCCCATTTAGCTGAACCCCCTTTAAGGAATAAAACCCCAAAATTTTTGTTTCTAAACCCTCTTTTCATTCATGCATCCAAAACATTTTTGCATACATATCTTTCTCAACTATTGATACACCTTTTTCAACATTTGAAAAGACAAAAGATAAACATCTTTTGAATGAAAAACAATTTAAACTCAAACTTCATTCATGCATCAAAAACACTTTTCTTGCATATCCTTTTCAACTTTTGATTTACAATTTTTCAACACTTTGAAAAAAAAAAAACAAAAGATAAACATATTTTGAATGAAGCAATAATATGACATACATAAAATTAAAACCCATATGCATAAAATCTAAAAGGACACATCATACATAAACCTTTGGCTCTTGATACCACTTGAAGGGAAATCTATGAGATTCATGTGGGATTTCTAGTGACTAGCATGCATATACAATTCAAAATTTATATACGAAAGCAACGGAAGCATGTCATACATTTTATCAAAGCTATAGTCATGCAAATCCCCTTCAAGATGCATAGGTTTATATAAGATGCATCAAAACAAAATTTAGAAGAAGAACAAACTAGAGGTTTAGTTTTATACCTCTTGATCTAGATCTTAGACCAACGATGGACCACCTTCAAGATCTTTGCTCCTCAAACTCCTTGAGCCTAGCCTCCCTCCTTGCTTCCTCCACTTTGTAAAGTAAGTGCTCCTAGGTTCTCTTCAAGTTTCCAAAGATATGAAAACCTCTAAAGATCCTCACCCACTTTGTAATGAGAAAGATGAAGGAATCACCAAAAGGGTGTATAGATGATTAGTTAAATCACCCCCTTGGTGGCCGGCCCTTTGTGTTCAAGAGAGAGAGCTTTTCTTTTCTCTTTTGTTGTTTTTAGAACACATAAAACCCTAATGAACTTTGTGTTATAAAGTTCCTTTTATAGACAAAAGAAGCAAGTCAACATTTTGACCTATCTCTCCCTTGGTGGCCGGCCATATGTGTTTGGTTTGGGCTTTGGGCTTTTAATTATTTCAAGTCATCCAATGCTTGAATAAAAGCCCAATGGGTTTTGGCACAATGGGCCTAATTAAACCCGAACGTTTCTTTAAGCCCAAAACGATCTTTATCGCTTTTATGATTTCTTTAGACTTTCTAAATTAATCAAAACACTTAATTAATCCAATTAATTATTTCCTTCATCCATTAGTTACTCACTACAAGAGTGTATTGGTGAACAATCTTTTAGGTTCTAATTAGCAAGGCAGTGAGGTGATTGGCACCAATCCAATTGATTATCCAATCACTTAGTGAATTAAAACTTACTTTTAATTCACCTTCCTTTTGATGACTACATTTAATCATCTAGAAGAACTCACAAGCCATGAGTGACATCTAACCATATATCATGGCTACCCAAGCTAATGTAGAAGTTATTCGGAGAACCTATTCAGTTGGAATTACAATGTAATTCGATCCTTCTCTAAAACAATGCTCTCAATCACATTCCTAGGGTATGGATTTATAATGTCAAACCCCTAATGTGATTATTCCTTCTTATACGATTCATTTGAGACGTATAGGAACGCTTTCCTTTATTACCCTCGATACTTCGGTCGAAGATTCCCGAATCATATCTTAGAGTATTCATCCTCTCTTATCGAGGATTAGAGATTCCTTGTTGCGCATTCACTTGCCTTCATGGCTAAGTGGCTTAACCCCAACGATGCCTTGGACACTCGCGAACGGAATGACTTTAACATAATCAAAGATTAAGTACTTAACCACAAGACAACGACGATGCCTCAGGTCAAAGGATTACTTACATTATTCCAACCATTAGAGTTACTTGCTTGACATGTGAGTAGACCTCCATGCAAGTACTCTCGTTCGATTGTGTTCAGTGAACTCATTCCCTTAATGAGCACGTACATACTTGTCTTAGTGTCGCTACACAAATAGGATGAGACTTTCCATCCTTCCAATTGAAGCGGACATAGTATGTACCGGTTTATGGATTGTCAGTATCCCTCCGACAATCCTATGACCAAGAACCTTTTTGGACATGATGGTTATGAGAAGAAGGTCTCTGTAATCTAACATCATTAGGTTACTTCTTCCATCGATCCATTGTCCATGGATTCACTATTTAGGACATATTTTGTTCATTGAGATAGTCCTAATTAGTATCTTTGCCTTCCGATGTATAAGAGTCATATATACATCAATTCATTGTCCTGAAAGGTTTCTTCCAAAGATTGACTTTCAGGGCATATTTCCAACAACAAGCATGTAGGTGCTCAATAGAGAATGAGTCCACTAAACACGGTCAACGAGGAGTACTCATACTCATGTCACATGAGAACTCATGGTTGGGATAATGCAAAGTAGTCTTTTGACCTGAGGCATCATAGTTGTCTTTTGGTTAGGTCCTTGAACTTTGACTATGTCAAAGTCACTCCGTCAAAGGGTGTCCACGACATAATTGGGGTTAAGCCACTTAGCCATAGAGGTAAGTAAATGCACAACAAGGGATCTCTAACCTTCAAACCGTTTGAGGGAGAATACTCTATGATATGATTAAGAATCTTTGGCCATAGTATGAATGAGATTTACGAATTCATTCCAAATCACATTCATGGTAATCATATAAGTAAAAGAATCACATTGGATAATATCAATCCCTAAAATAGACAAGAGATGCTAGGAAGTTTCTCATATGATGATAAACTTCAATTAGAATGACAATTCTAGTGAGACTAGGAAGTTGTTCTTCTCAAAGGGAATGTACCCTTTTGACTCCCAAAGAAATAATGCGTAAATAGAATCCTTTATGCATACGCAGAAAGGTGATTTATGTATTTCATATTGTATGAAAATATTGATATAAGTTGTACCTAGAACGGTACAAGATGATATCAGTGCAAGCCCAGGATCAGAACCATGGCAACTGTCAAGTGAATCCTAAGGTATTTAAGAAATACTAAGGATGGATTCCTCAAGAATGAGGAAGAATTAGAGTAACGTAATGGAAGCGTAAATGTATTAGATTATGAATCTAATCCATCATAGAATATCTCTTCATTATGAATGAAGTGATAATGAGATATCTCTTTATTATGACTAAAGAGATATTTGGGTGGAAACGTTAAAAGTAATGACTTTAATGTGTTCCATCATGTATGCAAAATATATTGCCATATAGAAGCTTACAACATTGTTGTTTGGATGGGAAAGTTCATTTATGAACTCTCCATTCGGTTCCAACCAGAAAGTGTATGACACTAATGGGGCGATAGCTCAAGCCAAGGAATCAAGGTCTCATCAAGGTCCGAACTCAAATGAGAGACTGAACCACATGATTGAGAATCATGTATAATGGTGACGTCGTTATTCTCAAGGTTGCTTCTATGGATAACATATAGATATCCATTGTCTAGGCCTACTACTCAGCCATTTATGAAATGACTACAGAAGAGGTATCATCACTGATGACTAAGCTGATTGGCTCTAGTGCAAGTGGGAGATTGTTGGAAATGTGCCCTAAAACCAATCATATGATGATACTTTATGGACATTTCACATGTTAAACTAATCTAGTTTAATATTAAGGGCAAACATTATTGTTTGAGCCGTCTCATATAAATGTTATATGCTTAAACGATAAGTCCAAGGAATATGTGATTGGGAGAATGCGATCTAAAGAAGTTAGATTCATGAGACCATTCTTTCGTAGACACATCCTAAACGTTCCTGATCGTAGGATTGTCAATTGGGCATTGACAGTCCGTTAAGATCAGTACGTGCTATGTCTTCTCTCAGGGAGAGTGACTAGTCTCGAGTCATTGGTGTGAGTGACACCAAGA
Source organism: Pyrus communis (assembly GCF_963583255.1). Classification (NCBI taxonomy): domain Eukaryota; kingdom Viridiplantae; phylum Streptophyta; class Magnoliopsida; order Rosales; family Rosaceae; genus Pyrus; species Pyrus communis. The sequence goes on from NC_084804.1 coordinate 27,195,183, forward strand.
CAAGCACGTAGGTGCTCAATAGAGAATGAGTTCACTGAACACGATCAACGAAGAGTTCTCATATTCATGTCACATGAGAACTCATGGTTGGGATAATGCAAATTAGTCTTTTGACCTGAGGCATCACAGTTGTCTTGTGGTTAGGTCCTTAATCTTTGATTATGTCAAAGTCACTCCATCAGGAGGGTGTCCACGGCATCGTTGGGGTTAAGCCACTTAGCCATGGAGGCAAGTGAATGCGCAACAAGGGATCTCTAACCTTCAAACTGTTTGAGGGAGAATACTCTATGATATGATTAAGAATCTTTGGCCAAAGTATGAATGAGATTTAGGAATGTGTTCCAAATCACATTCAAGGTAATCATATAAGCACAAGACTCACATTGGATAGTAGACATGAATAAACTATCAAACCAAACAATGTGGTCAAGAGTATTGTATTAGAGAAAGATCGTATTGCATTTGTAATCCTAAAACTGAATAGGTTCTCCACCTCTTCTGATTAGCTTGGGTAACCATGACATGCTGCTAGGCGTCAACCATGGTTTGTGGAAGCCCTAAAAGTGTATTATCACTAACGGGAGAATTGAAAGTAAGTTTCAATTCACAATCGATTTGAAAGAGTTTGAATCGCCCACTGCCTCGCTAAAAGGAACCTAATGGATCGTACACCGTGTAAGGTAGAGATTGAAGATTCAACGGAGATGAGTAAGAATAATTAAATGGTTTAATTATTTATGGCAAGGATTAATTAATATGATTATTAATCAAACGAATAAGTTCGTTAAAAGACCTCGGGATAGTTTTGGACCTTAAGGCCCAATGGGCTTCGAACGTCAAGTCCATTGACTTAAGTTGTGTGACAACTTAATGAATAATGATTCACAAAGGCCCAAATAGCCCAATGAATACCCTAAGGCCGGCCATTTAGAGAAAGAGTGGGTTTTGGACTTATTTACAAGTTTGCCACTCAAATGAATTAAGGTATAAGTGTGACTTAATAGCCAAAATTCATTTAGGGGTTGTTTTTAGGGAAATTGGAAAAACACAAACTCTTTTTCTCTCTAGAAATGGCCGGCCACCCTTGAGGAAAACATCTAGCAATCTTACTTCCTCAAGGTCACTCATTTCTTCTCCAATCATACCTTGGTGTGGAGACTTAGAGGTTCTCAATTTTGGGAACTTGGAGAAACCTTTTCATCCATCCAAATCCATGGATCTAAGATGCAAGGAATGAAGGCCCTCTCTTTGGGTGATTAGCCTTTGCTTATGCAAAGTGGGTGATTAGCCTTTGCTTATGCAAAGAGGAATCTACAAAGGTATTGATTTCTCAACTCACTTTGTTTTGAGTTGAGTCTTGGTTCACCTATCTACTAGGCTTTGAAGTTCATGGGTTAAGTTTTGTTTTTGAGTGCATATAAACATGATTCCGCCTTTTAATTGTTAATTGCATGTTGTTGATGTTGCTCAAATGAACTTGTTTTTCACAAATCTTCCTTCAAAGACCCGTAAAGACACCTAAAACACTAACAAAGTGGAATGATCCTCTATCGAAACAACGACGATCTTATGTGCAAGATATTCGCCACCACTCAACAAGGCGAGGCGTAAGATTGGTTCTACACCTTGCCACCACAATCTATCCGGAGTTTTGATGAACTTTCTTTGGTTTTCACCAAAGAATATTCATCCTATCGCTCGATCAAGAAGAAGTTCGACCACTTATTCAACGTCAAGAATAACCCAAAAGAGTTGCTTCGTGACTACGTGAAGAGGTTCAAAGCTGAGAAGGCAAGGATAGTCGGATGCAACGACTCGATAGCTAGAACTGCCTTCTAAAAAGGACTTCCAGCTGACCACCCACTATTCGGAAAATTGATCATGAAAGAATATCTAACTCTAGCAGACTCTTTCGCTTTAGCAAAGAAGCATGCACTTTAGGACGAGGCTTACCAATGCACATTCAAGGACTTGAAGAAGTACCCGACATCACCTCCTTACTATCCAAACCAGAAGCAGAGGAGGACTGACTCACATGTTTAACGGTATCTAAAGCAGCAATAAGCTCTACCATCATACGAGAAGAGTTGAGGGCCGACTACCTATATTCCACAGTTCAAAAGCTCTCCTTGATGATATCAGGAATTCAAAAGCTAACTTTGGCAATAGTTGTTGCAACCCGAAAGCTTAAGTTTTACCTTTAAACGCACATAGTTACCCTCATGACGCATTATTCTGCCCAATCCAAACATGCGACGCTAAAGGCGCAGACTCTGACGGATGCAAAGTTTTCTAATGAACGTAACAACTCGGCCCAAAAGACACGCCAAGGGTAGACGAACGCTGGAAGGACATACTCGGAAGCAAGTTTTGTCCTCGTTGCCTCCAAAGATTCTACATGGGAGAAACATATACCAGCAGTTGAGCATTACCTTCTGCTGCGCGTGACACGGCCCTAGCCGACCTTTGCTCCATAATTTAGCCCTAGAATGGTCCAATACCGGCAGTTGAGCATCTCCTGATATGTGTAACATGGCCTCAGTTCCACGACTCTCTACCATGCACCAAGATTGTAAGAAGTTAGTACAAAAATACGACCGTTACCAGTGCTACAAACCAATACTAGCACTGCCTGCCAGCGAGCTACACCAGCATACGAGTCCTTGGTCGTCCACGCAGTGGGCAATTGACCTAGTAAGACTTATGCCACCTGATACTGAGGGCAGAGGCATGATGATCATGGCAACCGACTACTTCACCAAATGGGTAAAAGTAGAGCCCAAGATGACCACGACTCAAACAGACATTGAGCACTTTATATGGAAGAACATAATTTGGCATCCCACAGTCCATCGTCACTGACAACGGCCCGTAATTCGTGGGCAAATGTATGGCGAAGTTCTTCCAAAAGTATGGCATCAAGCAGTACATGTCCATGCCGAGATATCCTCAAGGCAATAGGTGGTCTGAAGCATCCAATAAGATGATCATCGACTACCTCAAGAAATCCCTCACCAACAAGAAGGGAAAATGGTTAGACGAACTCCCCAGATGTCTATGGACATATTGCACCACCAAAAGACGAGCAACCGGTGAGACTCCTTTCTCTTTGGCATTTGGCTCAAAAGCAATCATTCATCCCAATGTCATCAAGTTAAGTATCACCATTCTACTACCAAGCATTAAGCAGAACAGTATGGGGATGGCCACAAGCTTAGATCTAACAGAGGAGAAGCATGAGCAGACCATCACCCGCATCACAGCCTATCAGCAACAACTCATCTTCAGCTACAATGAAAAGGCCAAGATGTGGCAGTTCCAACCCAAAGATCTAGTCCTAAGAAAAGCCTTCATCACTGCCCACAGAGAAGGCTCCAAAAAGATGGATCCTATCTAATAAGGTTTGTACAAGATCAGCAGAGTAGGCAGCAAGAGTAATTACACCCTTGCCACCATGAAACGATAAAAAGATCGAAAACTAGTGGAGCGCCTACAATCTGAGGAAGTACCATATGTGACCTCCCACTACATCAAAGCCCGAAGACTCAAGGAGCTCGACGGGCACCACCTCACAAGCCGAGGACTATCCAGTTGTTATGCAGTTCCTACCTTATAGCTAAATGCTCGTTCGTTTCACTTGTTTTTCAATGAGGAATTTAGAAGTAATCACAACTTGGCTCAGTTGCATGCTTATAACAACTGATCACTCATGCACTTCAAAAGAAAATCGTGCCCTTCTTAGAAACTCATCGCAGGAATTACGCTTTCGGAATAACCAACCATGCTTTCTAGTGCGAGAGGGTAAACCAATTCCCCGACACCCATATGGGTCAGTTCTCCAAGACGAGAGGATAAACTCTACACTCCGAATATCCAGACGTGGATGAGTGTGGCTGCCCTAGTATAACTAGATGCATGATGGTTTGCACCAAGATTCCTAGATGTAGCCACAATGGTCTTTTTCAAGGCTTAGCTAACTGAAGGATTTTGGGTCTCTAGGCCTAATCCGTGGGGAACCGGGCCCTAGAGACGGAGGGGGCATATTATGAACTACATCCGATGGACAGTTGCCCTAGAACCCTAAAATTATTATCGAGTGTACTAAGGTAGCCTACGGTTTCCAAAAGACTGCCTATGGCTTGCCCTTTGAGCAGTAAAGCCACGCTAGACTTATACAACTGCACATTCTTGTGAAAGGTTAAACAAGCTAGCGTGTATATACAAAACTTTATCTACTGCCGACATGCTACGTAGTCGATAAGCTTCACCTCTGCCAAAGCGCAGAACAACTTACACCAAGTCCTAAAGTGTTGTGATACTTGCTACGCAACCTACAGAGTTGGAGAAAGCCAAGATTAACAACCTAGTGGTTACGCAGACTTGTCTGCTTCTGTAAGTAAGGCATCCGGCTGCCAACCCTATAGCTAATAGCTTTGCAAAGTTCTATGATGCGAGATTTACTTGACACTCAAATTAAACCCTCGTTTGACAATTGTAGTAGAATGGATAAGTGAGGGATCGTTCTAGACCGGGGATTAGGAGGGCTTGCTAAAACCTTCTAAATTGACTTAAAAACATAAAAACACAATATAAAACACTATTTAATGCTCGAAGAAAGCAAAAAAATAAGAAAGATTAAGACTAAGACTTCAACGAAATAGGGGGGAATTGGATTTGGACGAATTTAAACTAAAATGAATACTTGGAAACAAAACAAATTGTAAATATGGATTTGACGGAAATGAATGGATGGGAAGCTAGCTAAGGGTTCTTTCTCTACACATGATATTTATGCATATGAATCAATTTCCAGTTATTCCTTCATTGAATTATGAACGACAATGCCCCAAATTAACCGTGACATCACTAGTTAACCCTCAGATTTTCCTTATATTATTGGATTGGATGGCATCATTCGACAACCCAAAACATTCTCAAAAGTTCCCTACATGTCATCATAATAGAGATACAATCGAAGATCATTAAGAATAATGAAAACCATAAGCATTGACAAAGCATTTGCAACTATGACATCATGTTACTCATGCTAAGAATTAAACTTAACGCGATCGTGACAAGCGACCTTCACTACCTTCAAGTATAAGTTAGTAACGATTATGTGAAACCTTCTTAAACTTTAGCCACATATTCATGCATGCTAATTAAGTGTCGACCCTCAATCAACAAACACAAATAAGTTAATCATCAAATAGTTAAGCCAATTGCATTCACGAATCAAGAGTTCATAACCGGAATTCATCAATTCATATCACATAAATAATCATGGTATTGAAATCACCCCTAGCCAAAAAGGGTTTAGTTCCTCATAACTTTGAAATCAAAGAAACACCTAAACATTCCAACAACTCAAACTTGAATTGTATGAACGTTTAGGCACTCTTCTCTTCCATTCCTCATATTACAAAACAAAGAGAATTGAATTTAAACATTGAAATCAAAGAAACACGTAAACATTCCAACAACTCAAACGTGAATTGTATGAACGTTTAGGCCCTCTTCTCTTCGTCTTCGTTGTAGCACAAGGACTAAGGGATGTTGTTGGTGTGTTGAATGGATTGGGGGATTATGGAAATGGAAGAAATGGAGGAGAAAGGGAAGGGAATGGTGCAGAAAATGGAGAGACTCACGGCTAGGGAGAAGATGGAAGTGTTTGTGGTGTGTTGTGTATGAAAATGAGATCCTCCTTAAATGAATGAATGCAAGGGTATTTATAGGAGGAGTGGAGGTGTAAATGGCTGTTTGTTTAATGTGTTTGTGTGGAGGAATGATGAGAAAACAGCTAGGACACATGTGAAAATCTGGAAAGCAAATGGAGTGCACGGCATTGATGTTGGAATTGCATGTGTGTGCTGAAAATAGTGTGTGTATGCATGTGTTTGGGAAGCTTTCTTGCTCATTTTCTGGATGCAATGATGAAGATATTAATAATTAATGCATGTAGGTGGCTGAAATGATGAAGAATGAGTGGTGGAAATGAAAGGGAAAGCTAGAAAAGCATGTGAAGATGCTGGAATTTCAAAGGGAACTCACGGCATTGAAGGTTTTGGTGCATGTGTTGGCTGTTTTGTGTTGTGAATTATGATGAATGCATGTGAGTTAAAGAGGGAGAATGTGGTGAAATGATGAAGTAGGAAGGTGGAAATGCATGTGAGATGTTTGGAAAGGAAATGGGAACCCACGGCATTGAAGTTGTTTTGTTGATGTGTGAATGCATGTGACTTGTTTGTGGAATAAAGAATGAATGGTGGAAATGTGAGTGAATGATGTGCATGTGTGAGAATGCATGTGGAATTAAGAGGAGTATGGAAGTGAAATAAATGAATGATATGTTAAGTGATAAGTGAATGATATGTGGTGAGTGATAAGTGAATGGTTTGATAAGTGATAAATGAACTAGTTTAAAGGGCTAGGGTTTAAGTACATAGAATGGGCCTAAAATAGGTTGGTTTGTATGGCATAATGTGTTTGATTGGGCTAGAGGTTTTCCATGGCTCAAAGGATTTGTTTGATTGGGCTAGGCCCTTTGTTTGATGTCCCCAAAGAGCATACAAGGCTTCAATTTCGTCCATCCTCTTTGCTCCATGATTAAGCTATCCAATTCATGCACAAAAATGCTCCAAATAGCCTCAAAATGCACTTTCTTGCTCCCTAAGCCCTTAGAACCTGAAAACACACAAAAGAAGCATAAAGGACTAAAATAACTAGAGAAACATAACGTAAATGCACGAGAACAAGCCATTTAAGTCGCATGAATATGCTCCTATCATTCTACACCAACACCTACGGCTGCATAGGCTACGCAGGCCTGTTTGCTTATAGAAAAGTAGAACGCCTGCCACTGGTCTATAAAGTTTAAAGGTTAAGGCATGAACAAAAGAAGCGAAGATGAAGAAAAGCGAAATAAAGCTCAGAAACTGGAAGCTCAAGATCTTAAATTTGAAGTATGTAACATCCAATCTCCTTCTCTACACTTTCATACCTAACTTGGATTACGTCAAGCCTAGTCTTCAAGTCAGCGATCTCTTGGCGAGTGGTCTCAAGCTACAGAGAAGTGGGGGCAGAAATATTAGACCCCTTCAAAGACAAGCTTAAAATCTAACCTCTTTATCTCCTCGGCCGAGGAATAAGCTTCAGCTACCATAGTCTTCACCACCTCCTTGGCAGCCTTGTTATATGCATCATAGCAAGCAGAGTAGTTATTCTATATTAGGTCGTATGCTTCACAACGAAACTTGGGCAAACAAACCTTTCTAACGCCATCAACAAACTTGGCACAAACGTTCATGTCTTCAAGCAGATCTGGTTTCAAGAGCACATAGATCTCAACAGCCTCCCTAGAAGTAGGCTTAGTGGATTTCTAATAGCTGCCCGCGCGAGCAGCCTCCTTCTTCCCAACAGGCGAATCAGTCTCAGCAGCAGAGGAAGTAGGTCTTAGTGCGACTTTAGCAGCATAGTCTTTTATAATAGCAAGCTTTTTCAAATGAGAACCGAACTTAGCTCTCAACGGACGTCTTGGCACAGACTTCGGCACCTGAGGCATGACAAGACCTCTACACTAAGCAATATTATCAACAATCAAATTAGCCATTCTCGATATAGTAGGCGCCACAAGCTCAGATCTAGCAGGCACATTTTTCTTCCCATTGGAAGAAGTCATGTCAATCACTAGCCTTTCGACAGCAGGCGCACGCTCATAAGCAGCAGAGGAAGTCTTTAATTTTTTCTTAACCAGCATCTCTTGAGCAAACGGGGAAGATCGCTTATTGCCACCTTCATTCATAGTAGGCTCCACAATAGCGATCAGATAAGCCAAAGTATCCGCCTTGATCCTCTTTACCTTCTCGAGAGAGAGCAACCATATTTCTCTTGGCGAGGAAAACTAAGTAGCCAACGTTATTCACCGTACTCAGTAAGGGAACTCAACCCATACTGGTTTTTTCCTCATTCTTTTCTCTTAGACAAGCAGGTATGAGGCCTGCTCAACATTCCAGCAGCCCATGAGGCCTTCGACCTCCTCATCTCTCTCAATCGCCGGCCTGGCCCGTGTCAGGTCCAAGAGCCTAAATGACATGAGCCATGCAACTCGTCTAGCACTGCACCCCAGCGCCACAATTCGCGACCCCAGCCGGACAAGCTTCCTTTGGCTCTAGCTAAGCCGAGCAGCCTAAAGTAGCGGTCCCTGCCACAACACCTCATCGGCTCATGCCAAGCCAGCTCTTGGCACCTGCTAGCTGACGTGTCGCACCACCCCGACGACTGCCACACAACAACACTATCCAAGAAGAAAACAAGAAAAATTAATTTTTTCTTACATCAGTACGGCACGGAGAAGAAGAAGAAAGCAACGAAAAACGGTCATTTGCACGGGCAAGATGTAGAAGATTGCTAGAGGAGGGGGAACAAATATCCTCTAAGCTCTCTTTCTCTCTTGTAGGGTAGAATAAATTGCTCTTCAAAGTTGATTTAATAACCCACTTAAGGTGGACTTAAATAGGTTTTGAGAGAAATTTATTTCCCTTTCCTAGAAGGATCTAATTTCCTATTAAAGAGGGAATCAACATCAAAATAGGAAGCAGTCTTCAATTTCCTAAATCAAGAAGATCTCTACACCTGCTGCCCTTTCCAGCAAGGCGACACATGGATTTTTGGTGAAAAGGACAAAGTTACCCCTGAGACACACCGGTTGTCCTACACGCGAGCAATGGACAATCATTCTTTAATCAAGCCAAGAGTGTCCAAAATAGGTAACAAATTCCAAATTATCTCATCCATCCTCATCTTAGGTAATTACTTCATAACCTACAAGTTATTCCATAAAAATGGAGATTAATTGGCTAATTAATCCATTAATCACCAATTAAATCACCCATTTTCACACAAAAAACCCCTAAGGGCCGGCCACCTCCATTCCTTATATATGATCCTATTTTCTCTAAAAAGCTAGTTTGATACTCTTACTAAAATTCTCCAAAACTCTCAAACACTTTTCTCTCTAAATTCTAACTTTGGCATTGGAGGTTATTCGACCAAAGCCCTCTCCCCCCATTCATCGTGGGCGCGTGAGGCTCTTGGTCTTGATCTAAGGTGTTATTTGTTTTGTAGGTGCAATTTTGTCCAAGTTCAAGGAGGAAGAAATTTGCATCCACAATTAGCACCACTTAATTAGCCATTTCAAACAAACCTTTGCACTAACCCATGATTTCCCAAGTTAACTACCTGCTCGTTAAATAACTTTCATTTTACCCTTTTCAGCCATCTCCTTCAACAAACTTGACTTTCTAAGCTATTAAATCTCTTAAATTTTTAGTCCTTTCTTGCCTTAATTTCTAGCCACTCTTTCACTCTTTTCATTTGAATTCAACAATAGCCCCCAAATCACACCCTACATGCGAGTTTGGAGAAGGGATTGTCACTTTGCGTCGTCGACTCAATGGCCTTCATCGCCATCGGGCTAGCCTCAATGTCCATTTTCTTCGAGGAAGAAGAAGTACACTCACTGGGGCCTGCCTGGGCTGCCCAAGTTCCTATTGCGGTGGAAAACAACATGCCCACTGCCAATTGGTTCACTCCCAATCCTTACATTACCGAGGCTGGAATTTCTGCTTCAAAGTGGTCCAACTCCAAGAGGGGTTTCCCTTTAATGAAGGATGAAATCTAGTCCTAGTGGGTCGATGAATTAAAGCCCATCTGGAAGCAGAAATGGATGGTAAATGGCATCTATGAACTTATCATGATGCCTAAGACCATTATCCCCATTAAGCATGAGATTATCTCAACAGACAAAGAAGGAGTCAAATATTTTTAATTTAATTTTTTTAATTCATGGGTCTCATTAACAATCAATAGAATAAAAACTAAAATTAATTTTGATTATTTTTTAACAGTTAATGTAACTCTGGTCCAATAAAATAATAAAAATACATATTTGACACATCAATTGTAAAAGAAGAGGATTTAGCACTTGTATTCAATTTGCCACATTAGCCATCAAATATAATTTTGACATATTATTTTTGACATCTCCTTTGGAGATTCTCTTACAAACCTATTTTTTACTAAGGTGATAATTCAGGGACTAAATTAACAGTTCACCCATGTTTATTTTCAAAAGAAAGATCACAAGGCCAACTCATGGCCTAAAATTTCTCCAAATAATTTCAAATTATGTTCTTGAGTGAATTACAATTTTGCTTGGACTACAAATAGGGATGGGCAACGGTTCTGGCAGGCTAGTAACCACGGTTGTTTAGCCATAACCGTTTACTCATTGGGTAATTGCCTAAAAGGCTATACTCATACCCATAGCCGTTTATAAACGGTAAACCATATCCATAACAGCATATCCATTTAACTGTAATCATTTACTCATACCAGTGTATCCATTTAACTGTAATCGTTTACTCATACCTGCGTATCCCTTTTTCTTGAGTACTTACAACATTTAATCCCGACATGTATATGTTATAATACATAACAACATATTTATTTTACTTGAAAAAAACCTAAATTTATACGTCTCACTGACCATGTCAAACTTTTATAAGGTTTGCCTTTTTGAACAAACTCTAAATGTTTGGTGATGAACCCTTAGGTCGCTTTTAGTGTTTCAAATTGAATTAGAAATTGAAGATAAGTTCTCTTCATGATTATTTCATCTTCTACGTTTTTATTTTTAACTTGCACAAATTTTAAAATCAATATCCATTTTCTTTCTTAGACAAGCATTGAGTTAAATAATTGTTCAATCAAGTTCATCAGACACCAGACAAACCCTAGGCATTCAACACAATCAGCAGGAAACATACATGAGATTTTCTTACAAATCACCTAATGAGATTAAGGACATACTTTTGAAGTATTCATGAACTATTAATTGCTTCTTGACGTGGAGGGAGCTTCCTTGCGTCAATCAATGTCATTTGGTAGAGACTGTTATATATATTGAAATAAACGAGTAAACGGGTACTCATTTATATTGAAATAAATGAGTAAACAGATACTCATTTATATTAAAATAAATGATTTTACCTATAACCGTGTATTTATCTAAACGGGTATCTATAACTGTAATCATGAATTTTAAATAGATGGATAACCGCGAATATTTTGCCCAACCCTAACTACAGCTGCCAGTGATCATTGACAATCATGCACTTTCACTGTCATCTAGGATTTGAACACAGGCTTTGATTTTGAGTTATTCACTGGTTTGCCATTGGGTTTCTGGTTTTGGGCCCTTCTTCACAAAAAAAACAAAGGGTTTGGGCTGCTCTATTTGGGCCCAAAGTGGGGCTCAGTAAAATTACCCTTTAACCTGCTTCAATCCATATTAGCATCTCATCATACTATATTAAAATAGTTGGTTGGAATTTATTTATTTTTTTTTTCACATTTTTCATATTTATACGCTTATTATCCATATTTTTAAATTAAGGTTAGTTGTTTTCACCAAAAAAACAATATAAGTGGCTAAACCTCAACCAGCCACGTGGTAATTGAGGCGGGAACTAGGGGGAGAGAAATAAAAAACAAATCGGGGGAGCTTTCACTCCCACATGTACAACCATTGCTAGACAAAGGAAAATGGGAATTTAATCCCCTATTTCCACCCAAAACGCCTCATTCTTCCATTAAATCCCTTCCTTTAACTCCATTCCTTTGTAATCCCCTCTTTTCTTTTCTTTTTGTTCAAGGAAACGATAGTAGTTGTCAATAAATTAAAGGTCATACAATGAGGCAAAACAGCCAAGAAAACTAAGGCAAGGAACAATCCTAAACTTATTCATCAATGATAATACTATGAGGGGAACCCAACCTTTCACAATTTTGATTCACTGTAAAACCCAGACGAGCTAGCCTATGGGCCGCTACATTGGCTTGACGACGCATGTGGGTAAAGGAAACTTCAGTGGCCGTCGCGATAAGCACCTTACTGTCTTCAACAATTGGCCCAATAAAGGATAAATTGACCGAAGAAACACGAAGGGCGTCGACAATCTGAAGCAAGGCACACTCATACAAGATATTTGTAAACCCTCTTTCACATGCCCAAATCAAGCCAAATCTGATCATCCCCACCTCTGTTTGAAGGGGTGAAAAAATTTGCAAGTAAGTTCCACGCAACAGCTAAAAAACCTCTAAACTCATTCTGAATAATCACACCAAAACCTCCTAAGTTCCTCTCCGCATTCCACACACCATCAATATTCAATTTGAAGTGACCAAAAGAAGGAACACTTCATTTTAATTGAGAGAGAATGGGTGGATTGCAGGAGAGAGGAGCATCATTTATCTTCACAAAGTCAACCACGACTTGATAGTCTGAGCAAGAACAACATTATGAGGGTCACAACTTCTATTCCAAAGTTTAGAGATTCTGGCACCCCAAATGGCCCAGCACACCATCATGAAAAACTAAAAAATTGTTCAACTGGATCAACTCTGTAATCTCCATTGCCCAAAATAGAAAGAATGATGGAGCAGAGTTCCATAACAAAATACCGAAGTAGGAGGAGATCCAAACGCACTTAGCGAAAAGGCAATCCTTCAGTAGATGAAGAGACAACTTTTCATAGTAATTACACATCACATATGGAAGATCAGTTGTGATATGACGCCTAGCTAGGTTTGCTTTGGTAAGGATGATGTTTTTGCAAAGCCACTAAAACCCAATCCTTACTTTAGGCAGAACATTTACTCTCCAAATTTTTCTCCAAAAACCAGCATCCTGATTTTGCCTCGAAGACGAGGAAGATTCAGAATGCCTCGGTTGAACCCAATCCCTTGCAATGTGATATGTGCTTTTAACCGAAGCATACCTCGCTTGTTGTAGTGCCAAATCAAACAATCAACATGGATGTGAAAGCTCAAGGGAATATACCAGATAAATTTAACCTGTAGCATAGAGAAAAGAGATTGTCGCAACTCAGCATTCCATTGCCTGGTCAATGGATCAATCAACTCACTAAATCCTCAATGAATTCCCACTCCCAACCTGTCACTGAAATCCTACAGAGATTACCTTTGTCACTGCACAAATGCTCTTCCAACAGTAGGACGCGTAGGCATTTACAGGGGTATCGAAGAATGAGCCATTGGGATAGTATTTGGCTTTGAACACTCTTGCAACTAAGAAATGGGGTTCCATCAACATTCTCTAGCCTTGCTTAGCCAACAAACTAAGGTTGAAAACATGTAGATTCCTAAATCCTAATCCCCCATCAATTTTTGGTATACACAGCTTCTTCCACGACATCCAGTAGATTATTCTCTCCATCATAATCATTCCACCAAAAGGAATCCAGAAGCTGATTTAAATCATCATAGAAGTATTTAAGTAATAGGAAATAATTCATAGTATAAGTTGGAATAGTAAGAGCAACCTTCTTAACAAGAAGCTCATTCTTGGCTGTACTCAAAATCTTTCCTTTCAAACTCTGTAATCTCTTCCAGAAAAGCTCTTTAACATAAGCAAAACATCTGTTTTTGTCCCTACCCATTAGTGTCGGCATGCCTAAATACATCTCATGATAATCCACCTACTGAACACCCAACAAACCTACCAACCTTTGTTGGACCGTGTGATTAATATTCTGGCTAAATCTAACTTCACCTTTAAGGAGATTCACTTTCTGTCCCGAAGCACGCTTTGCAAAGTAGTCATTGACCTGAGGCACCATAGATGTCTAACGGTTAGGTCTTTGATCTTGATCATGTCAAAGGCATTCCATCGAGAATGTCTACGACATTGTTAAGGTCAAGCTATCTAGTCATGTAGGCATATGAATGCACAACAAGGGATCTCCAAACTTCCATGGTGGTGGGAGAATACTCTAAGATATGATTCGGAAGTCTTTGGCCAAAGCATATGAATATGACTTCGGAAGTTTATTCCAAATCATATCAATTGAATCATATAGAGAAGTATCACATTGGATAGTAGACATGAAACAAACTATCACTCAAACAATGTGATTAAGAGTATTGTATTAGAGAATGACCGTATTGCATTGTAATTGTAACTAGATAGGTCCTCCAACCACTTCTACTTAGCTTGGGTAGCCATGACATATTGCTAGGTGTCACTCATGGTTTATGGAAGCCCTGAAGATTAGCAAACACTAATCTTCATCAAAGAGAGAATTGAAATGCATTTTCAATTCATAATCGATCGTTAAAAGTAACAATCACCCACTACCTTGCTAATTGGAACCTAATGGATCGTACACCAGTAAGGATGAAAGTGAAGAAATATAAATGAGATGGATAAGTAATTAAATGGTTTAATTGAGAATAGTCAAGATTAATTAATTAATTAATTAATTATACGAAAGGTTTGTATTGGGCTTTCAAGTTAGTTTCGGGTCTCAAGGCCCAAAAGGGTTTTGGTCCATAAGGCCCATTATGTTTAAGTTGTATGACAACTAAAACAAAATGGGCAATTAGCCCAATAACTAAAGGATGGCCAGCCATAGGGTGAGTGGTAGTGAACTTGGCATAATTGCAAGTTTTCCGCTCAAATGTGAGGTGCTATAAAAGGAACTTTATAGCTTTACCATATTAGGTTTTTCTTTTGAGGCAAAAGAGCAAAACTCTTTCTCTCTTTGTCTTCCAAAGATGCTGGCCACACTTAGATAAAATAGCTAGCAATCTGCCTTCCTGTAAGTCATTCATTTCATCTTCACACCTCATCCTTGGTGTGGAGACTTATAGACACCAAACTTTTGGTGTGCTTGGAGTTCATCTCCTCAAATCCTCAAGGAGCAAAGGAGAAGCAAAGAAGCATCCATCCAACGCGCAAAGGAGGTGACTTGAAGGCCCTCCACTTGGGTGAATCCCTTGTGTAAACAAGGATGAGGTTCAAGGGTAATGAAACTCAAAGTCTCTCTTCTCTTTAATTTGTTAAAGAGTCTTTTGGTTGACCATTCACTAGGCTTTGAAAGTCATGGGTGTTAGAATTGTTTTTCAATGCATGCCTACTTTAAATTATTATTAGTTTGCTTATATGTTCAAATGTTCTCACATGTTCTTAGCTAGGACATATTTTTCCTTCAATAGAGACACTTTCTTCGATTAGGAAGACTTCTGTTCGTTGAGAGGGTAATTGGACTATGATCAGATTTGCTAGGATCTAGATGAGTCACCTTCGCAGCACTGAACATAGACTTCCACTCAGAGGACGCAACACCCTATCTCATCTCTCCTTAATTCCAAACTCTCTGTACATCTAATCTCAACCACTAGCCTCTCCACATGCGCTCGCGCACGCAAGAGGGCTTTTTTCTAGTCACGGGCACGTAGAGGTCTCTTGTTAGTTGTTTACCATTGCTATTCATTTGGATAGACATTAATAGTGTCGCTATAGTTTTAACTTAACTTACAAACTACCTGATGAGTCCATATTATACCATATATTTTTCCCTATTCTTAGTTATATTTGTTGGTTATTTTGGTAGAACTTTGATATTTTGTTATGTATTTTCAATGTAGGACATTCAACTTCCTCTGGAGTAAAAAGTGACCAAACAGATAAATTTTGGAGTGATTCCAATTGAAAAATATTCGTGAGTCTTTCAAGATGATTTTATCAAAATTACAGATTTTTCTACCAAGCCGTTTGACCGTGGCAATGAAATAAAGGCCCAGCGAGCAGCTTTTCCAGATTGACGTTTCTGCACGTTTTGGGTATTTTGGAGGTCAAGATGTGGTATATTTCGAGGACAATTCCTTCTAAAGATTTGTTAGGAACGTCTGAAGCTTTAAAAAGAGACCTTTTGGGACCAAATCAGAGTTGATTTGGTTGGTCAAAAGTCTAATTTTCTGAGAAGTCCGAATTTTAGTCAAATAGAAAACCTTTTATTTCCTAGTTATCTTATTCTATTATGTTTCCTAGTTTTTAGAACACCTTTTCTAGGTAGGATTTTATTTTCTAATAGTATAAATAAGGTTATTTAGCCATTAAGGGATAACAACATGCATCAATTTGGAGAACTTAGCTAGGCTTTGACATTTTGTAATTCAAGGTGTTTTCTATCCTTTTTCTATTTCAAAAAAAACTCCTTTTGTTTTATTGTTGTTCGTAACTAATTTTCGTTTGCTAGGGCGATGCCTTGAGCCTTAGCATGAATATGTAGTCTTTATTTAATTGCTTATGATATTATGCATGCATATCTTGAATTATTATTCACTATGTTTAAACTGTCTCTATATCTTAATGCTTAACTACCATTATGATGTTTAGATAAGTAATCGGATGCAATTTGGTCGGAATGCCACCAGAGGATTGATTATTGCTTCTTGTGATCATCTTAGGGGTTGCATGGTTTTTCAAAGGGTTGTCACAAAGCATAATGAGTCATGCATGTTTATATTTGATCTGAATGCCACAGACGGATTGCATGTTTGATACACATTCTAGGTTGAATGCCACAAGTAGAATATGCATAAGGAAAACCTAACCTTCAAAGTTGCATGTGTAATTCATAAGTAATTGGTAAAACTACATAAGATTGTTAAGGGGACGGCGGAACCCTAGTGTCCCTTTATCATTATTCTCTAAGATTGTTCCCTTTTAAATTGGTTTCTTTAATTGTTTTAATTGATTTTTTTTTTAATATTCTAGTTCATAAAATCAACCTTTTCCAATCTTTGTTTTCAAATAATTAACAAAGATTTGGTATTTACATAAATTATTCATTCAATCCCTGCGGAAAACAACCTTGCTTCAGTTGTTTATAATACAACTACCTTGTTCTCTTGCAAGTATTTTTAAGTGTTTTTATCCCTACAACTACCTTGTTCTCCTGCTAGTTTTTATTTTTGTTTTCTAGTTTTGTTTTGCTTGGTTGGTCCAGTAGTATTTTCTATAAGTTGAATGAAATTTTGCTATTGAGAAAACCTTGTGCTCTTCTTCTTTTAACCAATCCAAGATCGAATAAAATTGTTCCCTCTGGAGTGTTTTGTAACAATCCACACAGAACAATAAGCATAGAGATCACAATTAGCTACCAACAAAAATATCGAATTCTACCTTAATTAAGGAAAAGATTTAAACTCGTTCAAATGTTGTTTTGAGTATAAAATTAATAAGTAAATAAATAAAACAAAACTATTAAGCTCTATTCTTGTCTTAGTTCTCCCAAACTAGTGTTTCCATGGGATAATGGAGACCTCAACCTGATTAACCTTCCAGCTAAAGGTGGAAATGTGTTGGCCGACACTAAATTGATAATATTGCCCCACAGTAAAGGTGGCGAAATACCATCAATCTAATGACGAAGCCAAGTTTAAGGAAATTGTGATGTGAAATATTTTGAACCAAAAAGCTCATTTAAAAATTATTTAATCTACCATATAGGTTCCCTACACAACTTCCCCACTTGGGAATATATTCTAGAACTAAGTTCCATTTTTATCGGATGCCACATCAATCAGAGTATAACAATAGTACACACAACAGTAAGCCACAAAATATGTGTCGTGCTATATATATAATCAAAAGTAATTCATAGTAATAAGCAGAGTTTAAACTACTTACTAAGTAGGATGTCCGCACTATTACGAAGCCCATTACTCCTCCTCATTGCACGCCTTGCACTTGCTAGAACTTTGGGGGAGGAGGGGGGTTGCAAAACAAAGTGTGAGTGGATCATAATTATGTATCAAGTAAAACCATTTTGAACATACTAACCCCCATTTTTTAAAACATATATAGTTGGAAAACTATATAATAATATTTACTACCATAAGAGTAAATGAAAATCAAATCGATTTAAATAACCGAAATCATTCAATCAATAGTTCAAAAATCATACATGTATTCAATTAATCAAGCTAGGATCTACTAGACTAAGTATGCCATGTAGGGTATGCTAGCCTCTACTTGCTAAATTCTCTACTGGTATCAATTTGATTTTTCTAGCATCTACTAGAAATATAAAACACTTGCAAATAATCTACGGCGGAAGATAGTTATATAAAATATATAAGAGACCATGTGGTGAAAATAAATCACCAACATGGATTAAATTAATTATATGGTCATCCAGCGATCGTTAAGTCTCATCCGACACTAGCATGGAACATTCAATTCATCATTATAAAATCCATTTAAGTCTTATGCAAAGACTAGGTAAATAAATAAATTATCGAAAACCTAGTTTTTTAGAAGGGGAGGAGGAACTCTCCCCTCCTAATCTCTCTTCCTTTTTTCTTCCCTCTTATTTGAACGGTTACAATTAAGCTACATCAATATTTTATATTGATTTTTTTTTTATTGAGACAATAAGACAAATAGCAAAGTGTAAGAGGAGGGAAGGGAAAGAGATGGAAATAGGAAGGGGAAGGCTGCGTCCACGTCCTACGTACATGTTCTTTTAACTATGTTTTGTTGATAAACTCTTAAGATTTACCTTCCTCGCATAAATAACTGTATATATTACTCAAAATAGAAACTATAACAGTTAACAAGATTTGGAACTATATATCATACTTGCAATTTTATGAAAGAGACAAAAATAGGAGCTTATGCGTTTTTTCTAGAGGTTTAGGTGTGTTTTTTCGTTGAGAAAAAAAAACAAAAAAAAAAAAAAAAAGGAAAAACAGTTTTTGTTAAAAAACCGTTTCCGAATCGTTGCAGTTTTTTTCCCTATCATTAGGAAAAATAAGAAACCAAACTATATTTACCTGTTTTAAAACAAAAAAACTATAACCTGTTTTTAATTTTTATTTAAAACTGAAAATGTTACCTAGCAGACCTTAAGAACATGACTCTCTCCTTTCCTGCAGCACCTGAACAGTTGAGGGACACACGAGCTTCGATCTCAGGAGCCAGAACTCAGAACCAGCCGCAGACCTTCTTGAGAATTAAAGTGAGCTCATTAGAGAAAAACCTAATTCATTATAGTTATTTTATGATATATACTTAACTAATTTGTTGTATTTTCTCATTTATCCTACAAAGTTTATATATTCATGTATTTTTATTAATTATAATCATTGCAACGCTTTGAAATACTACATTAAATTCCTATGTTTTTTGTTGTATCTAATTAAACTTTTAATTTTGGCCATCGATGGGGTTAAGGATCTTGAAGAGCTCTCTCATGGATATTGGAGGTGATGATGTTTGTGGTTTTGAATGCAACATCTGCTTGGCCTTAGCGCAAGAACCTGTTATAACACCCTGTGGCCACCTCTACTGCTGGAGTTGTTTGATGAAATGGCTTTTCAAGGCACATGCCAACAATGAGTGTCCAATTTGTAGAACTGGCATAGAATTCAGCCAACTCATCTTTTCTTGTGGAAAATCGAAAATACAATCGAATCCAAAATCGCCGTTTGAATGCAACATTTGCTCCGAATTAGCCCGAGACCCAATTGTCACACTTTGTGGCCACCTTTATTGTTGGTCTTGTTTGAACAAATGGCTTAGCAAATGGAATTCAAATTCCAACTGTTGGGTTTGCAAGGTGGTTATAGAGGATGAAAAATTAGTCCCTCTCTATGGAAAAGGGACGAAATCACATGGTGTCTCACGTCCGGGATCATGGTCTGCAACCGTTGGCACTGCCTTAAGTCTCGAAGTGAACTGTTTTGTTCAACGTGTATTTGCTACGATTGGGGCTCTGTTTCGGTTTGGTCGACGTACCATGGAAGTTTTTATGACAAGAGTGTTGCCAATTATTGCAATTCTTGTGATGTTGCATCCCTATTTGCCAAGGGAGAGAAAGAATGATTTGGTGGAGAAGGTTTTGGTTTGGAGCTTGTGGTCTTGGTTGATTTTAGTCATTTGGGATGTCCTCAATGGGAACATTAAACGACATAAAAAACTGGTACATTAAATTTGATTATGTTTGCAAGTGAATTGCTATAGTGGTTAGGTTCTTCCACTTCAACTCACTGCATCTCAGGGTCAAACCCTATCCCTCCTCTCAGTTTAATATAAAAGATTGTACGTTACATTGGTACAGGTTTTTAGTGTCCCCTTACATATTGGTTATGGGATTTGAATTTGTGTACATGTCAGATGATAGGCCAAAGCTAGGGATTCTATTGCTTAACTCCTTGCTCTGTATGTATTAATTAAATCAACAATGTAAGTACCACGTAACATATTAATAATGAATTATCAATTTATTTGATACTTCGATTTTTTATAACAATGATTTTCAAATGATCGAAGATTAAGAAGTTTGAACAATTCCGACTATGATATAAATCCGGTAAAAATATGTTATTTTGCAAGTAGGAGAATGAACTCATCCCAAAGTTTAGTGCAAGAAATCTATAAACTACTTGTAATTTTTATTCTTTTTATTTTTGACAAACGATAGCGTTAGTAGGTCAAATTGTTAATTGTTAGGAAGGAATGAGACCAGTGAGAATTGAACCTGCACCACGGTGTATATGCATGATTACTCTCTCCCTGAACTTATATGGAGTTACCAATTTTCTTCATGAACATGAATTTTAGCCATCACTCTGAACTATTATAATTGACCAATTTTCCCCCATAAACTTTAATTTTATTTGATTACTCCTTGAATTTTTATAGTTGGCCAATTTTTCTCTTGAACTTTAATTTTAGGGTTCTTTAGATATAAACCCTTACAACTCTTATTTCCTAAACAAAAACCCACCTAGTTATAAATATCCAAATAAAACCCAAGTTTAAAAATGATTGCCAAGTATAGAAGTAATTGACCTACTATTACAAAATATTTACAATTTGTACCACAATATTTAAAATAAAATTAATAAATGTTATTACTCACCTTTATTTAATCTGATAAAGAGAGTGCATAGTAGTGGGTAGTCAGAGCATAGATGACAGTACGACATAAGTAGAGTAGTCGAATCTAGTTAAGGTACTTATTGCACAACCGGAAATAAGCTCCTACATTTATTTAGGGGAATGTTAGAATCGCCAAAGGTCCCTCGTACGCCATAGAGAATTCAGCTAACTAAGTCCTAGAGGGACAAAAAACAGAAGATGTGAGTGGGCAAAAACAAGGGTTTATAAAACAAATTTATTTTATGAACACACTAACCCTTCACCGTAAAACATTTATAGTTTCCAGAAAATCATACTACGTATAAGTATAAAATCAAATGTAAATCAACAATAATTCCAGAAATACACAAATCATAATATCTCAACCGTGGCATAAGAAAATCAAGTGACCATCAATCTATGCTAACACATGAGTTCATGCAGAGGAATTCTGACATGAACATGACTGGGTATAATTATAATATACGCTTTAGTACTACAATCACGTGAGGACTGGTACTAGGCGCATCACTTATGAGTCCTAGTTACCTATTGCAACCTAGGATACGATTGGCACCTACAATGGATCCAAGGTGAGTGTGCAGTGCGATGTGAACATCCAAGTGAAGCCTGGCCTTAGCCCGGGGCTAGTACTACACCGGTGCAAGCATGCATGATGAGCAAGTAAGATGTATATGAACATGCCATGACAATTTATAAATCTCAACAATAATATAGCACTTTTAAAATGAAATAAAACATGGCATGATAAGCATAATATTAATTCAAAGCATTTGTGGAAACTATAAAACTTTATATATAATATATATAAAAGCAAATGGCCACTCATTGATACATAGTCGGATTGTAGCCTCCTAGCCTTGCTTGACCTCATACCTCATCGCGATAATTCTCTCCTATATGTGAAACAACTATAGCAATTAATCAAATAGGACATACACGAAAAGGTTAGGAAAATCTCCCATAGTTTGCTCAAACGAAGGGTTTAAATATACGAAAAACATTCTTCTTGACGTCACGGACTCGAACATGTCGACCACGCGCTGCCACAAGGTCTTATGCGCCCTCACGTGGCACCACCCACTGCCAACTAGCGACCACACGCGCTCTCATGCAGGCCATGCGCCTGCAAGCGCTGGCAAATCCCTAGGGAATATTCTATCAGATTTAACTAAATATTCCCCTTTCTTCTGTGGTAGACCTCCACCGCCGTCGCTGCCACCCGCCAGCCCTGCCATCTGGTGCTGCGAGATTTATACGCACACAAATTAAACCCTCTTTTTGTCAAATTGTAGTATATGTATAAGTAGGGATCGTTCTGGACCGGGGATTAGGAGGGAATGCAAATCTCTTGGAAACTGACTCAAAAACGTAAAATAAAGTTTAAAACACTAAACTAGACTCAAAGAATGCAAAATTAAAGTTTAAAACACTAAGACAAACCAAAAACTCAAAATGCTTTAAAAAAAAACACAAACTAAAATGATTTCTAACTAAATTGACATTAAAGTAAAGGGGGATTTAAGTTTATACGAAATTAAATTAAATGAACAAATTAAAACAGAATGTAAATATGGAATTGATGAAATGGAATGAATGGATGATAGAATAGCTAAGGGGTTCATCTCCATACATGTTACACTTGCATAATAAAAAGATTTCCAATTGCATTTCAACAAATCATTAATTCTCAACGCCCCAGGTCAATTAGGTCCGCTTAAATTAACCGTCAAGTTTTCCTTAAGTTAATGAATTGGATGGGTTAGCGCAACGCAATTCACAACATTCTCCAAAAGTCCTTTACGTGAAAAGCACAATAAAGATACAATCAAAAATCATTAAGCATCATGAAAACTTTAAGTGTTGACGAGGCATTCGTTACTATGGAATACGCATGAAACTTATGCCAAGAATTCATTTAACGCGATTGTTTATAAGCAACCTCCACTACTTGTGAATATAAGTTCGTAACTATTAGGTGAAACTCACTTATATTCTAGCGTCATATTCATGCATGAAAATTAAGTGTACACTCTCAATAAACATACATAAATAAGTTATCAATCAAACGGTTAAACAAATTGAACCACAACTTATGAAACGCAATTAGAAGTAATCAAATCAAAATGCAAGCATAAACATTTATTTCGAATCACCCCCTAGCTAAAGGGGGTTTTAGTTCCTCATAACTTTGAAATTAAAGAAACACCTAAACATTCCAACAACTCAAACTTGAATTGTATGAACGTTTAGGCACTCTTCTCTTCCATTCCTCATACGTACAAAACAAAGAGAATTGAATTTAAACTTTGAAATCAAAGAAACACCTAAACATTCCAACAACTCAAACTTGAATTGTATGAACGTTTAGGCCCTCTTATCTTCCTCGTTGTTGTAGCACAAGGTCTAAGGTGAGGTTTGGGGGATTATGGAAATGGTAGAGGAGTGGTTTGGAGGGTTGGGAAGTGGTGGAAATGGAAAGATGGTTTTGGATTCTAAGGGGACTCACGGCAAAGAGAAGGAATGGAAGTGTTTGTGGTGTGTTGTGTTGTGAATGAGATGTTCTTGAATGAATGAATGCAAGGGTATTTATAGGAGTAGTGGAGGGAACATATGGTTGTTTGTTTAAGATGCAAGTGGCTAATTAATGATGGAAAAGTATGTGATTTAAAGGATGCAAAGTGAATGAATCATGAATCATTGTGGATGAAAGGTGGAAGTGCATGTGTAGATGCAATAAATAATGCATGTAGGGTTAGGAAATAATGAAGAAATGCATGTGAGTTAAAGAGGGAGAATGTGGTGAAATGATGAAGTAGGAAGGTGGAAATGCATGTGAGATGTTTGGAAAGGAATAAAGAATGAATGGTGGAAATGTGAGTGAATGATGTGCATGTGTGAGAATGCATGTGGAATTAAGAGGAGTATGGAAGTGAAATAAATGAATGATATGTTAAGTGATAAGTGAATGATATGTGGTGAGTGATAAGTGAATGGTTTGATAAGTGATAAATGAATTAGTTTAAAGGGCTAGGGTTTAAGTACATAGAATGGGCCTAAAATAGGTTGGTTTGTATGGCATAATGTGTTTGATTGGGCTAGAGCCATTGTTTTGTGTCTTCAAGTGCATACAAGGCCTTCAAATTCGTCCATCCTCTTGGCTCCATGGATAAGCTATCCAATCCATGCCCAAAAATGCTCCAAATGGCCTCAAAATGCACTTTCTTGCTCCCTAGGCCCCTAGAACCTGAAAACACACAAAAGAAGCATAAAGGACTAAAATAACGAGAGAAACATAACGTAAATGCACGAGAACAAGCCATTTAAGTCGCATGAATATGCTCCTATCAAATACCCCCACACTTAGCTTTTGCTAGTCCTCGAGCAAAACAGAATAAAAACAAATAAACAAAACGACACTAAACACGTAAAACACAACCTAAACCTTCCAACAACCGTCTTAGGGATTTCCAATGCACATGACAAGTTAAAAATCATCATTCTCACAGATTTTAGTCATCTTCACATTTAAGTACATTCTTAATCATAGTCACCATATACTAGTTCACAATTAAGCATTTAAAACCATGTTTTGAATGTAGTAACATGCCTTAGAGAATTTGCTCAATTCCTTTCAAGATATGCACTCAATTTTTACTCAGATTTTCTAACTACACACCCTAATCTAGTCATATGTGAGAAGATTGATGTAAACATGAAAACGACACTCACATATATGTATCACAAAGAACGCAAATTCTGGAGTTAATAATCAAGTTTAGATATGATCTCATGAATGGAATGCTACTACTTAGACGCGAGAACCAGTGACACCATAAGCTCATACCAAGTTCAAACTCCACAAATTGAAATACACAACACTCAAGATAGAAGTCAAGGGTTGTAACGGGGCTTGGGGTATGTGGATAAAGAAGGGATATGGAAAACAAAGGTTCTTAAAGAAATAGTGAGCAAAGCATTTTAATCAACTTAGAATTCACTTTTGAATGAAAACTCAACTTTTGAACAAAAAGGGAGAATTTAGACAATTTACGCCCAGAATTGGTGTTTTGGAACCTTTCTTCAATCACTTATTCTTTTCTCTTTTTTTTTTTTTTTTTTTTTTTTTTTTTTTTTTTTTTTTTTCTTTTGAATCTCAAAACAAAAACACTTAAACATTCTCTCCCCCACACTTATTTTCTTTCATAATGTAACTCAAAAGGAATTCAATTAAGTCATGCTCACTATCTTTTAAGAACAAGGGTAAGGACGGTCATATTCTAGGTTAGGTGAAGATAAAGTGGGTAAACAAAGAACATGGGTTAACATGGCTCAACGGGGGTAAAACTTACAACATATACGAAATATGGGAAGCGAGGCTATTTGGCTATGGTGGCAACTACACAACTTCATCTTGATATATGTTATGCAAATCAATAACATGCTTTGAATGAAATGGGCATGAGTTCTAGCATTTGGAACTATATGATGAAACGCCTTCTAAGTAGTAACCAAGCAAAGAATAATGAGATCATGCAACGATTTTAGAAAACAAGAAATCACAGATTATACTCTCCAAAGAACGTTATAGGCTCAAGTCTCTCAGGGTTGTAGCATTTGTTTGAGTTCCTTCCTTCAGGCATGTTACAAAAACTAAATTTTCTTTTATGATTGCATGTGAAGTCATACATTATAACCATAACCAAGCATATACCAAGAGTAAATCAAACTTTTCTCTATGTTTATAACTCTTTTTAACAGTCATGCAATTACAAACCAAATCCTTAACATTGTGTTGGAAGGTATCCTAAGACACAAACACACACACAAAAACAACTTTAAAACAACTCTTTTTGGGTTTTTCAAAACAATTTTTCAAATTTTTATGGGATTTTCGAATTTTAAGACAAAACACACTAAAACAGTTTTAAAACAGTGAGAAACAACATGTGAAGTGATAGGTGAATAAATCCCATGAATTTGCATCAAATATACTTAGTTACCCCCCCCACTTAAATTAAACATTGTCCTCAATGTTTTAAGCATAGATTCACACAAAGCATAAGTAAATACACAAAAAACACTTAAACATACTAAACATGGCATAATGTAATTAACAAAGAGAAGAGTTTAGAGACGCAAATCTGGTTATAGAGTGTAAATTCCATCTTCTCCTTGGTAATTGCATTGAGGCTTTGATCTTTGTGATTCCACAGGCTTACTCTTGAACTGGTTTCTGCCCATCGTTGATTTTCCTTTGTGCTACTTCTTGAACTGGGCAGCAGGAATCTTTTGATCTCCTCCACTTGTTGATTTTCCTTTGTGCTACTGGGCTGGAGGATTCTTTTGGTCTTCCCCGAAGGTCTGAGCATACCCTTTTGGTCTGTTTCTTTGTTCAATCTTTCCAATTCGTATTGAAAAGAGTTGGAGGATAACTCAACCTATGTTTGTCTCCACATGCTTCAATGTATCATTTTCACTTGCCTTACTCGCTCCCCTTTGCAGAAGTGGTCCCTTCTCCGGAAGTGTATCAACCATTGAAGATGACTACTCGAGAGCAACACTAGGTAAGCAATCAGGAATAGATTCCAGGCAGTTGGCTCCAGATCGGAAGACTGACTCCAAGTGCCGGCTGATTGCTTCTTTTACTTTGCCATGCGAGTAAGAACAAGGACAAAGAAAAAGACAGGGAAAGAGCATGATATGAGATACTTTTGCTTTTGACCTTGATGATATGAGATACCTTTGCTTTTGAAGAAGCGGTGAATGAATCAGCACACTTCAATCCGCCGTTTCCTCCTGGGTCATCTGTACTCCAGGCATCTGGTATCATCTTTGGGGAAGAAGAAAGAATTGAGTATTTCGAAAGGCTTTGCTGGGAGTGCGCCCTCAGAGGTGAGGGAGAGTTGGGCATTTTCTTCAGGTTTGCCCTGCCATAAAATACGAAGGTCGACATATATAGAGATAATAGCAAGTGGTGGTACTTTTTACCTTTGTCGACAAACGTTTTGATCCCGCAACTCTGGCTTTTTGAAATAGTGGCGCCTCTTCGATCTTTGAATACGCCTCTTCGATTTCTGAGTAGGCGCCCCTTCGATTTCTGAACGACGCCCTTTCGCTTTCTGAACGACACGTGGTAGTGCAGATGCGGCTCCTTTTGACAAAGCTGCACGCGTTTTCTGAAAAGCAGAGAAAGCGTCGCCGGACTTTGCGTTTGTCGGCTAAAGATGTGTAGTTGCGATGATGGCCTCCACGTGCTTTCAGCTTTGTCAGAAATCTTTTGACAAAGCTGAACGCGTCTTCTGAAAAGTCGAGAACGCGTCGCCTTGATTACGCCGGAAATTCCGGCTTTTTGAATTGGTGGACGCGTCGCCTTGGCTTCTTATAGAGCTATCGATCACCGCCAACATACACACTCTGAAGATTTCCCATTCCTGAAACTCGACTTCGGCCCTTTGTGAAATTTTTAACTCCATCCACCCCTTCTCTTTGAACACTTTTGAAAAAAAATGGCAAACTCATCGAACCTTAGCTTAGATTTGAGTCTCAGCAGTGATCCGGTTGCGCCCCGTCAAGGTAATGTATGGCGCCCTTCTTTTTTATCTTCTAACGGTCCTCTTTCAGGTGAAGACTCTGTGATGCAGGACGCCACAACAGCTACAATAGTAGCTAAAAACCTCCTCACTCCAAAAGATAGTAGGCTGCTGTCAGGACGGTCCGATGAGTTGGCCGTTCAAGAGTCCCTCGCACTTAGTGTTCAGTGTGCGAGCTCTGTGTCCAACATGGGCCTACGCCTGCTTGCCCGCTCCCGTCAGGTGGAATCGTTGATGGCAGAGGTGGAAAGACTTAAGCAAGAGATCCAGCAGCTTAAGTACGAGAATAGAAGTTTGCATGTGCTTGCAAATAACTATTCGTCGGGGATGAAGAGGAAGCTTGATGAGCTGCAAGAATCTGAGGGTCGAATTCACAGTGACCGTCAAAGGCTTGCGTCTTATCTCCAGAGGCACCTTTTTCCTGGGTCATCCAGCGCTTGGCCAAGTATTGAGGCCTGGAATGCTCTAGCTCCGATGCCTTCCGCTTCGATGCCTCCCGCTTCTATGCCTCCCGCTTCTGCGCCTTCCGCTTCTGCGCCTCGTAGTGGGACTTCACGCAAACAACCTTTGTGAAGCTCCACCTTTCTCCATGTTTAGTATCTTTCTTTTTTTTTTTTTTTTTTTTTTTTTATTAACATAAATAAAATCAAACGGCATGGAATTGGTCCTTGAATGGAAGGTGATACTTGAAGTGAACCGGCATTGGTTTGAATTCTAGTGTAGGTGCCTGATTCAAAAAAAATAGCAAGTTAGTATAAAATCTAATGGAATTTGGAAAAAAATACTTACTTGTTTTGTCTGACAAGAACTCAATGACAAATACCACTCCTTTGAAAGTTTCAGGGATATTGGACTTGGCCAGATTGCAAGTGATGGTTATTACTTGTCCAATGTCATCAAATTTAACTTCTTTGGATTTTGTGGTTTCAAGAACGCCCTCTTTGATGGATTCATGACATTCCCTACTTGTCACCTTTGGAAGGGCTTCCAAGATGTCTTTTTCACCTTCTTCTTCCTTGGAAGTCATGAATCTGCAAGGAATAGGGTTAAAAATAATGAAATTTGGAACAACCATACCTGTATTAGATGGCATAGGAGCAATAGGAGCCTCCGGTAAAGGTGTTTCCACCCTTTCCGTGGGTTGGGTGTATTCCTCTTCCTTGTGATTTGATTTTGATGGTTGAGGGTCCGTTCCAACCTCTTTGTCACTTCTCAACATGATTTCCTTGGCAGTTTCAAATTCTCCCTTCTGATTTGCAATGGTTGAACTAGGGAGTTCGCCTTGGTCGCAAAATTGTCCTTCGAACTCCGCTATCTGCCCAATTTGCTTTTCCAGAGTAGTAAGTAATTGAAAAATCGTATCATTATCATTTGAATTACCTACATTACTTTGGGCAGGTTGTGGTGGCTGCATAGGCGTTGAATAGAACTCCTCATACGGCTGCCAATATCCTTCTTGTTGAGCCTCATTGTCTTGATTTTGTAAGCCCTGCACCAAACAAATTAATTCATCAAGCTTTTGGCTATAATTTATTGACGAACTTAAATTTGGTTGGGCATATTGAATATGAGGTTGTGGTGGCTGCCAATATCCTCCTTGTTGAGCATTTTGAGGTTCCCACCACATAGAGTTTGAATGATCACTCCAATCCGAATTGTAAGTATTGGAAAACACGTTATTCCTTGATTGAAGATTCAATATATCAACTCTTTGCATTTGAGACCTTTCCATGAGTTGTGACAAAAGAGAAGCATTATCAAGTGCCATCTTGTTCTTAACAAACAAAACACAAATAAAAAAAAAAAAAAACTAAATCTAAAAGACAATACAGAAACAAACAATCCAAGGGATCATCAAATTTTCTATTAAAGTTTAAAACACTAAGACAAACCAAAAACTCAAAATGCTTTAAAAACACAAACTAAATTGAATTCTAACTAAAATGAACATTAAAGCAAAAGGGGGATTGAGGTTTTTACGAAAATTGAAATAACGAAACAAGTTAATAAACTAGACAGAATGTAAATATGAAATTTATGGATGAATGCTAGCTAAGGGGTTCATCTCCATACATGTTACACTTGCATACAAGATTGATTCTCAGTTGGTCTTTCGATAAATTATGAAACTCAACGCCCCGGGTTAATTAGGTCCGCTTAAATTAACCGTCAAGTTCTCCTTAAGTTAATGAATTGGATGGGTTAGCGCAACGCAATTCACCACATTCTCCAAAAGTCCTTTACGTGAAAAGCACAATAAAGATACAATCAAAGATCATTAAGCATTATGAAAACTATAAGTGTTGACGAGGCATTCGTTACTATGGAATACGCATGAAACTTATGCCAAGAATTCGTTTAACGCGATTGTTTAAAAGCAACCTCCACTACTTGTGAATATAAGTTCATAACGATTAGGTGAAATTCACTTATATTCTAGCGTCATATTTATGCATGAAAATTAAGCGCGCATTCTTAATAAACATTCATAAATAAGTTATCAATCAAACGGTTAAACAAATTGAATTCAAAACTTATGAAATTCCAACGAAAGGTAATCAAATCAAAATGCAAGTATAAACATTTATTTCGAATCACCCCCTAGCTAAAGGGGGGGTTTATTTCCTCATAACTTTGAAATTAAAGAAACACCTAAACATTCCAACAACTCAAACTTGAATTGTATGAACGTTTAGGCACTCTTCTCTTCCATTCCTCATACGTACAAAACAAAGAGAATTGAATTTAAACTTTGAAATCAAAGAAACACCTAAACATTCCAACAACTCAAACTTGAATTGTATGAACGTTTAGGCCCTCTTATCTTCCTCGTTGTTGTAGCACAAGGTCTAAGGTGAGGTTTGGGGGATTATGGAAATGGTAGAGGAGTGGTTTGGAGGGTTGGGAAGTGGTGGAAATGGAAAGATGGTTTTGGATTCTAAGGGGACTCACGGCAAAGAGAAGGAATGGAAGTGTTTGTGGTGTGTTGTGTTGTGAATGAGATGTTCTTGAATGAATGAATGCAAGGGTATTTATAGGAGTAGTGGAGGGAACATATGGTTGTTTGTTTAAGATGCAAGTGGCTAATTAATGATGGAAAAGTATGTGATTTAAAGGATGCAAAGTGAATGAATCATGAATCATTGTGGATGAAAGGTGGAAGTGCATGTGTAGATGCAATAAATAATGCATGTAGGGTTAGGAAATAATGAAGAAATGCATGTGAGTTAAAGAGGGAGAATGTGGTGAAATGATGAAGTAGGAAGGTGGAAATGCATGTGAGATGTTTGGAAAGGAATAAAGAATGAATGGTGGAAATGTGAGTGAATGATGTGCATGTGTGAGAATGCATGTGGAATTAAGAGGAGTATGGAAGTGAAATAAATGAATGATATGTTAAGTGATAAGTGAATGATATGTGGTGAGTGATAAGTGAATGGTTTGATAAGTGATAAATGAATTAGTTTAAAGGGCTAGGGTTTAAGTACATAGAATGGGCCTAAAATAGGTTGGTTTGTATGGCATAATGTGTTTGATTGGGCTAGAGCCATTGTTTTGTGTCTTCAAGTGCATACAAGGCCTTCAAATTCGTCCATCCTCTTGGCTCCATGGATAAGCTATCCAATCCATGCCCAAAAATGCTCCAAATGGCCTCAAAATGCACTTTCTTGCTCCCTAGGCCCCTAGAACCTGAAAACACACAAAAGAAGCATAAAGGACTAAAATAACGAGAGAAACATAACGTAAATGCACGAGAACAAGCCATTTAAGTCGCATGAATATGCTCCTATCATCTGGCTCATTAGAACTTGGAAAATTTAGTCCAGATTTTTGTAAAGGCATTAAAACTTCATATCTTTCTCATTACTCAACCATTTTTCGATGTACTTTATATTTAAATGAAGCTTGGGAAGAGAAAAACAAGATTGTACCTTTAAAAGTCCAAAAAGTGGATGGAAATGGACTAAAAAAGCCTTGAAGGCCTCAGCCCTATCTCTAACATCCCAAAGTCGCATGTCTACACATTGGCTTAACTTCAAACTTAGGCTATGGACCTCAGGGAGTTGTGCAGTTGCTTCTAAAGCTTCCAAAACCTTGCAACTCGAACGGAAAGTTTTTGAAGAACCTACACCCGAGTCGGAGCTCCAAGTTGGATGCTCAAAACTCGGTCATTTTTTAATCGGCTCATACGAATGGACTCATGAGGATGAGAGGAGTACGATGGTGGTGATTTAAGGTCCGATATGTGAGGTTTGAGGAGTGTTCTTAGTTGTTGCAGAGGGAAGACAGAAACTTGGTGTGAGGGAAAGAAGAAGAAAAGAGAGAGAAGAGGATAGCTTCTGATTGGACAAAAGAAAAGGGGTTTCTGATTGGGTGAGAGAAATAAGGGGGAAAAGCTGATTGGTGGTGAGGTATGGCCACGAGACCAGTTTTTAAAATGGAAAGATATCAGATTTTGTACTATCACACACGTGCACAATTTTACTCGTTGCTAATGCACTTTAACTAAGTGTAACTTCTTCGTTACAAATCCAATTCGGGTCCAGTTCGCGCTCACACGTCCATAATAACAAGTACTATTTAATTATGATAATAGGAAAAGTAAATTAAAAGACAAATAACAATGTCCATGCCAGGTTCCACTATGCCAAACAAAGGCATAGTCATTTTACACAATTGGGAAGGAAATTACATAGAAAATTAGGAACGGGTCGTCACAACCTACCCCCTAAAGAAAATTTCAGCCCCGAAATTTCAACACTACTAAAGATTATAGTTAAAGAACAAGCGTGGATAAAGATCTCACATACACTTTTCTGTCTCCCAGATAGCTTCCTTAATAGAGTGGTTTCTCCATAAGACTTTCACCATACAAATGGTTTTATTTCTGAAAACTTTTTCTTTCCAATCAAGAATCGTCACTGGAACCTCATCAGAAGTCAAATATGGGTTAATCTCTAACGGTTGAGGATGAATCACATGTGACGGATCAGAGACGTATATCCGTAGCATGGACACGTAGAACACATTGTGCACTCTTGACAATTCTAGTAGTAGATCAAGTTATTAGGCAACTTCACCGACTCGCTCAATGATCTGATATGGCCCGATATACAGAGGGCTTAGCTTTTTTTTCTTCCCGAAATATACAACATCTTTCCATGGTGACAGTTTCAAGAATACCCAATCTTCAACCACATATACCCTATTTGTCGAATGTTTGTCTGCTGTACTCTTTTGTCGATCTTGTGTTGCTTACAGATTGCCTTTTATCACACGAATATTCTGTGTCGTCTCGTCTACAATTTCAGGACCCACCAAAACTCTTTCACTAACCGTAAACTAACACAATAGTGTATGACAAGGTTTCCCATACAGTGCCTCAAAAAGTGACATACCAATGCTGGAGTGAAAGCTATTGCTGTAGGCGAATTCTATCAAAGGTAAGCGTTTGTGCCATTAGTCACCGAACTGCAGGATTGAAGATCTCAACATATCTTCCAGCGTCTGAATAGTTCTCTCAAATTGTCCATCGGTCTAAGGATGATAGGCGGTGCTGCAGAGTAATTTTGAACCTAAAGCTTCTTGAAAAGCTACTTAAAATTTCGAAGTAAATATGGAGTCCCGATTAGAAATAATACTAATTGGAAAACCATCATACTTGACAATTTCAAAGACAAAAAGTTTGGCTAATCAACTTAGCAAGTAGTTTTCACGAACAGGTGAGAAATGTTCTGACTTGGTAAGCCGATCTACAATCACCCAGATACCATCATAGCCATTACGCATGCGAGGCAACTTGTACACGGAATCCATTGTGATATCATCCTATTTCAACTAGGGTATAGAAAGTGGTTGTAGTAGCCTAAATGGTTTCCTTTTTTCCGTTTTGACCTGCTGACAGACCGAACAACAACTCACATACTCGGCAATTTCTCTTTTCATTCCTGGCCAGTAGTACAAAGGTCAGATAGTATGATACATTTTAGTATTCCTGGGATTCATCGCATAAGCTGAAATATGCACTTCATCAAGAATTTCTTTCTTCAATTTTTCCACATTCGGTACATACATTCGCGCCTTGCATGATCATACCATCAGGTCTTCAAATTCTAAAATCTCCCATATTGCCGTTCAACACTGCTTACTTTAACTCCTGGGATTCTGAGTCATTCATTCGAGCCTCAAGAACAAGATCTAATAAAACAGGTACGACTTGAAAGTTGGCTAGTAGGGCTCCCCGATGATCCACTCCCAAAATGGTTCCACTAGATCTTAGGTCGGTCAAAAGAGGAACACAACATGTAGAAAGAGCATTAAGTCGATCGTGAGATTTCCTGCTGAGAGCATTGTTGCAGTACTTGCACGACCAGGGTGATATTCAATAATGCACTCATAATCACTGATCAATTCCATCCGCCTACGCTACCGGAGATTAAGTTCTTTGCGAGTAAAGATATACTTGAGTCTTTCGTAGTCAGTGAAGATTCAACACGTTTCCCTTTCGAGATAGTGCCGCCAAATTTTTAGAGCGAAAACAATAGCTGCCAATTCAAGATCATGAGCAGGGTAGTTCATTTCGTGGGATTTTAATCGTCGTGAAATATATGCTATCACCTTTCCATACTGCATTAACATACAGCCCAAACCATTCAGAGAAGCGTCATTGTAGATCTTAAAATTTCCACTGTCATCAGGAAGTGCCTAAATAGATGCATGAGTGAGACAATACTTCAACTGTTGAAAATTTCGTTCACAATCATCATTCCATTCGAATTTAACTTTTTCCCTGGTCAACCTTGTTAGAGGCAGTGCTATAGCTAAGAAGTTTTTCACAAAGCATTGATAGTAGCCAGCAAGAACAAGAAAACTCCATACTTAAGTGACAGTATAAGGTTACTCTTAATTTTCCACTACTACTACTTTATAAGGATCCACGAGAATACCCTGAGTTGATATCACGTATCTGAAGAATGACACTTGATCCAACCAGAACTGGGTATTTACTGAATTTAGATTACAGTTGATTCTCTTTTAGCTTCTTCAAAACCAGATGTAAATGTCTAGCATGGTCAGCCTCGTTCTTAGAATACACCAAAATGTCATCGATGAAGACAATTACGAACCTATCAATGTACGGACGGAATATCGTATTCATCAGGTCCATAAAAGCTGTTGAAGCATTAGTTAACCCAAATGGCATCAAAAGGAACTCGTAATGACCATATTGATTTCGGAAGGCTATTTTTGGAACATCATCACTTTTAATCTTCAACTGATAATAACCAGACGTTAGATTAATTTTCGAGAAAACGCGAGCACCACGAAGCATATCAAAAAGATTGTCGATATGAGGTAATGGATAACGATTTTTAACAATCACCCGATTCAATTGTCTATAATCAATACATAGCCTCAATGTTCCATCTTTCTTCTGTTAAGTCACATTTTGCATACATTTATATCTTCCTTATTTGGCATCTTTGTGATTGTTTTGGATTAAACTAGTTGCGTTTTACTTTGTTTTGTGTTAGTGTGCAGCCAAGGGTGTAATTCGACCACATTAGATGGTTCTAAACAGAAAGTGGTGCATTGGAATCACTTTGGGTGAAGCTAAACAAGGCAAAAAGATTGAATTCAGATTGGGAGGTTCTAACACCAAAAACATGCATTCACATGCATGTTCAAACACTTTGCCGAGCTCCCTTTGCACTTCCAACTCAATCAGTCCATTTCGTACAGATTCCATGTGTAACACTCAAAACATGCATTCACATGCATGTCCACAACCTGACCCGTGCACTCCATTACATTTCTACACATCACCTTTGCATTCCCATCTCTTTCATGTCCAATCCGTGCACTTCCATACCCAATTCCAGATTATTCTAACAGTTTCAGATTGTCCACTCCCTTGTGGCAGACTTTGCACATGTATCTTGGATTAAATATCCATATACCTGCAGATTATGTCCATTCCTTGCATCCTTTATTCCAGAAATTCACTCATCCCTTTACCCATGCCGTGTGCCCATTTCACATTTCCAGAATTTGTACAAACAATTCATTTT
Organism: Pyrus communis; assembly: GCF_963583255.1. NCBI lineage: Eukaryota > Viridiplantae > Streptophyta > Magnoliopsida > Rosales > Rosaceae > Pyrus > Pyrus communis. The sequence continues at coordinate 27,230,663 of NC_084804.1, forward strand.
TGGCAGATTCCACTCATGCTTGCAGACATTCCACATGTGTTTTGGATTAAATAAACCACACTTGCAGATCATGTCCATGCTTTGCAGGTATCACACTCAGAAACCCATCATTCCATCTGATTTATGCTCTGCCATCTGAGTTAAACAAATGTTAGATCCAATCTGAATGTTGGGGGATCACACACACTCTATTTGGCTGCATTTTCTGTCCATCATTGACTCTAATTCGTCCTCTCCATTGCATTGCATTCCACTTTCTTTTCCTTTCACAGAAACTGTCCATATTCTCTCCATTTCCCATCCGCAAGTTTTATTCATCATCCAGTCCATTACACACCCTAAAACCTCTCCCATTTCACTCCATTCTCTGTCCATTTCTGTCCTAAGGGCAGAAACCATTCAAACCAAACCAATCTACTTCATCCGCACCACATTTGGAGAAGCAACACCAAGGAACTCTTCAAGGACTTCAATATCAGTTTTGCTTCAAGGGTTCATTCTTATCAATTCTATGTTCATTCATGTTGTGTATGTTTATGTTAAATCTTTTGTAAACATGAATTGTAACTAATCCTCCTCTAGGGATTCGATGTAACCTTGCAAAGTTTGCCATGTAATTAAGTTAGAATGCTCATTTTGTCCATCTATTTCTTGTTTCATTTTCTGTTTTAATGGTGACTTAGTATGTTGATTTTAATGTTTGATCATCATTTGAATTAATAACTAAGTTGTGTAGCCAAGATTAAAGCACACATCATGCATAATCTTGGTAGATATGTGAATGAATGAAGGGAGTGTTTAGCACACATCCTGCCGAATTACTCCCTTTGGTTTTATGAAAGTTTCTTGTACATTACATAATCTTGATTATGAACCAAAGTTGCACATCACAATTAGGTTCATGATTAGAGACATTTGATCAAATCCACACATCATATGGTTGATCATATCCAAGTGAAACAAACTCAAGAAATAGGTAGATGAATGAGTATAAACTAACTTGACAAACATGGATTTAATTAAGCAATGGTGAAATCGAATCCCTAGTTTCATTTCCATTGATACTATCTCGTTATATTGGTTGTTGATTCATTTAGTTGTGTTTACTTCTTTTATTTATGCTTTTAAGTTACAAAAACAAATCTGTTTATTTAGACTAGTTTGATTCATTTCATAGAGTTCTTGCAAAACAAGTGATTACATAGGTCCAATTAGTCCCTGTGGATTCGACACCCTTACTTGTGCCATTATATTAAACATATTCTAGCATTAGGAAGGAATATTACATCAACAAAAATGGCGCCGTTGCCGGGGACTGATTTCAGTCCCTTGTAATTGCTTGTTTGCTTGTTTGCTATTTTGATTAGTGTCAAGGTTCATAACTTGTCAAATTGATAATTGGAAGTTGATTTAAGTTGCATACATTTCAGGTGTGGAAAAGAATCCCTTAGCCATTCCATTATCCATTGGTTTACATCAACTTGCTTTACAATCTGGTTTTGTTATAATCTGACCATTTAATTGCATTTCGTCCAAATACAATTTCCCCCATATTTTGTTAGGTTTTAGGCTTAGAATCTGTCTTATCTTGTGTTTTGAAGCATTTTGAGTCAAGCTCAAACCTAATTTTCGTCCAAAGTTGAGTTTAGTGTCAAAACTGCCCAATTTGTGTTTTTAGGCAGTTTTGAGAGTTTTTAGCTTGTTTTGAGTCTTGTGAATCTGTTTTGAGTCCTTTGAGTCTTTATTTTGTCCAAATTAGTTAGAAAGTGTTTTGATTTGTGTTTATAAGTGTTTTGATTCAAGTTTCCATTCAATTTCGTCCAAATTAGTGTAGGTGCTCAAAACTGCCCAGAAAGTGGTTTTTAGGCAATTTTGAGTCTTCTAGTTGCTGTTTTGGGTTTTTGGATTGTTTAAGTGTTCTAAACGTTTAGTTCCACATCCCTTGAGTCTTTTCAAACGTTTTTAAGTTTATTTTTGTTCATTTCATTGTTGTTTGCTAGTAGATTTTCATTCACACTTGTGTTATTTTATTTAAGGTAGTATATGTCAAATAAACTTGTTGAGTTAGGCCAAAGAATTGAACGGTTGAAGGGCCACACTTTGGACAACTTTGTGCCATCAAGTTCATCCCTAATCCGTGAGGAAGAGGAAAGGACTTCACCTAGTTCAACAAGTAAAGGATCTGAGCAATTTGATTGGGAAAGAGAGGAAGAGATGGCGGGCAACCAAGATGAACTTAGAGCTTTGGAGGACTTTGCTCAACCAATCATACCAAATTCACCTTCATGCATCTTGCTGCCCACAGAAGCAAGATGAACTTGAGAGTTTTTGGATTGTTTTATTTTCGTTTGTTCTTTTTATTCCAGATTCTTAATCTTGTTTTGTTTCTTGTTTTAGGTACTAGTTTATGACTCGGAGTTTTCATCCGATTCGTGAACATATCCTGGAGTGATTGGGTTCTTCGTCCGGCTGCAAGACGTAAAAGAAAGCGCTACTTGGGAGGCAACCCAATGCACTGAATAAACAAAGCATGTTCAAAAAAAAAAAAAAAAAAAAAAAAAGAAAAAAAAAAAAAAAGATACTAAACATGGAGAAAGGTGGAGCTTCACAAAGGTTGTTTACGTGAAGCCCCACTACGAGGCGTCGAAGCAGAAGGCTTTGAAGCAGAAGGCATCGGAGCGGAAGGCATCGGAGCAGAAGGCATCGGGGCGGAAGGCATCGGAGCGGGAGGCATCGGAGCTAGAGCATTCCAGGCCTCAATACTTGGCCAAGCGCTGGATGAGCCAGGAAAAAGGTGCCTCTGGAGGAAAGACGAAAACCTTTGACGGTCACTGTGAATCCGACCTTCAGACTCTTGCAGCTCATCAAGCTTCCTCTTCATGCCCGTCGAATAGTTGTTGGCAAGCACGTGCAAACTTCTATTCTCGTACTTAAGCTGCTGGATCTCTTGCTTAAGTCTTTCCACCTCTGCCATCAATGATTCCACCTGACGGGACCGGGCAAGCAGGCGTTGGCCCATGTTGGACACAGAACTCGCACACTGAACACTAAGTGCGAGGGACTCTTGAACGGCCAACTCATCGGACCGTCCTGACAGCAGCCTACTATCTTTTGGAGTGAGGAGGTTCTTAGCTACTATTGTAGCTGTTGTGGCGTCCTGCATCACGGAGTCCTCACCTGTAATAGGACCGTTAGAAGATAAGAAAGAAGGGCGCCATACGTTACCTTGACGCGGCGCGCCCGTATCACTGCGAAGGCTCAATTCCAAGCTAAGGTTCGATGAGTTTGCCATTTTTTAAAAGTGTTCAAAGAGAAGGGATGGAGTTAAATTTCAAAGGCCCGGAGTCGAATTTCAAGAATGGGAAAACTTCAGAGTGTGTTTGTTGTGGTGATCGATAGCTCAATAAAAAGCCAAGGCGACGCGTCCACCAATTCAAAAAGCCGGAATTTCCGGCGTAATTTAGGCAACGCTCCCTCAGCTTTTCAGAAAACGCGTTCAACTTTGTCAAAAGATTTCTGACAAAGCTGAAAACACGTGGAGGCCATCATCGCAACTACACATCTTTAGCCGACAAGCGCAAAGTCCGGCAACGCTTTCTCTGCTTTTCAGAAAACGCGTGCAGCTTTGTCAAAAGGAGCCGCATCCGCACTACTACGTGTCGTTCAGAAAGAAAAAGGGCATCGTTCAGAAATCGAAGGGGCGCCTGCTCAGAAATCGAAGAGACGTCTTCAAAGATCGAGGAGGCGCCACTATTTCAAAAAGCCGAATTTGCGGGATCAAAACGTTTGTCGACAAGGGTAAAAGAAGAGTACCACCACTTGATATTATCTCTATATATGTCGACCTTCGTCTTTTATGGCAAGGAAAACCTGAAGAAAATGCCCAACTGTCCCTCACCTCTGAGGGCGCACTCCCAGCAAAGCCTTTCGAAATACTCAATTCTTTCTTCTTCCCCAACGATGATACCAGATGCCTGGAGTACATATGACCCAGGAGGAAACAGCACAACAAATACATGTGCTGAATCATTCACCGCTTCTTCAAAAGCAAAGGTATCTCATATCATAAAGGTCAAAAGCAAAAGTATCTCATATCATGCTCTTTCCCTGTCTTTTTCTTTGTCCTTGTTCTTACTCGCATGGCAAAGTAAAAGAAGCAATCAGCCGGCACTTGGAGTCAATCTTCCGATCTGGAGCCAACTGCCTGGAATCTATTCCTGATTGCTTACCTAGCGTTGCTCTCGAGTAGTCATCTTCAACGGTTGATACACTTCCAGAGAAGGGACCACTTCTGCAAAGGGGAGCGAGTAAGGCAAGTGAAAATGATACATTGAAGCATGTGGAGACAAACATAGGCTGAGTTATCCTCCAACCCTTTTCAATACGAATTGGAAAGATTGAACAAAGAAACAGACCAAAGGGGTAAGCTCAGACCTTCGGGGAAGACCAAATGAATCCTGCTGCCCAGTTCAACAGTAGCACAAGGGAAAATCAATGATGGGCGGAAACCAGTTCAAGAGTAAGCCTGTGGAGTCACAAAGATCAAAGCCTCAATGCAATCACCAAGGAGAAGAGGGAATTTACACTCAATAACCAGATTTGCGTCCCTAAACTCTTCTCTTTGTTAATTACATTCTGCCATGTTTAAAATGTTTAGTTGCTTTTTGTGTGTTTACTTATGCTTTGTGTGAATCTATGCCTAAAACATTGAGGACAATGTTTGATTTAGGTTTGGGGGTATTGGGTAACTAAAGTGTTTTGATGCAAATTCGTAGGGTTTTATCCACCATAACTTCTAATGTTGTTCCTTGCTGTTTTAAGGTGTTTTTAAGTTGTTTTAGAGTGTTTTAGTGTGTTTTGTTTTATAATTCGAAAATCCCATAAAAATTTGAAAAATTGTTTTGAAAAACCCAAAAAGAGTTGTTTTTAAGGTTGTTTTGTGTTTGTGTTTGTTTGAGGTGTTAGTTTTGGTTAAGAATGTTTGTGCATGCTAATACGAATGTATATGAGGACTATGTTTGAAAACAAACGATTGGGTTGCTATGGAAAAGAGTTGCATCTGGTTGTCATTTATAAGGCTATAACTCTTTAAATTATGATGATAGAGGTACCATACTCAAATTCTGGAAGAAGAATAGTGGAGACTACCCTAGTGAGTTATTTTGAGCCTATTTGCTTCTTTGAGAGGGTTTAAAGTGTTTCTACTCCTATCTCTTTCTTTCAATTTCACTTTAAATGATCTCATTACTTCTATTTTGATTGGATACTAAGAATTACTCTCTTTGCAGATACCATGTGTTTAGTATCATTCGTGAATGAACTCAATGAGATGATGTTAGGCTATGCATGTTTAACTACTAAAAGGCTTAAATCCTACCCATTTGTGTGTTCCATTCACCCTCGTTGCAACCAAACACTTTAGCCCAATTCTTTCATCACCCACACCACATTCTAGCCCATTACAAGCCATCCCTTATAGTTTGGGGAATACCAAGGTGATGAAGACTAAAAGTTAAATTGAGCTTAGAACAAGATTGTGGCATGTACCGAGGGCACCTATGTTGAAAATTCTTCTAAAAAAAAAAAAAAAAAAAAAAAAAAAAAAAAAAAAAAAAAAGTTATAAAAAAAAAGAGAAGAGAATCAAAGTGGATACAAGTTCCAAATCTCCTCATGATAAGACATAGGGCCTGGATGCCAAAAACAAAGAAGAAAGAAAACAAATGCAAGTGAAGAGCATGATCCTCAAGAACACTTTGGTACGCCCCAAGCTCTAGTATTTCATATCACTTCTTTCATAACCTATACCCTAAGCCTTGCATTACATCCCTGAGAAAGACCTAACTGATCATTGAGGATGTATTCATGGGTGATGGTAAGTGCGTGTTATCTATATTCTTAGCATTTGATTCATTTCATGAGATCTACTCAGAAATTGTGCTTCCATTTCAGATTTCATATGTGAGAATTTTGATTCCCTTTGCATATTTTCACTCATATATGTTGTTGAGAGACTAAACCTTAGGATCTGTGTGAAAAATTTGAGTGAAATCTGTGAGGAGTAGAGTTGAGGCGAATTCTACCTTAAGCATTTGGGTATGGTGACTTTGAAGTCGTAAGACATAGAGAAATATCTTTATACGTTACAATTGATACGATTATTTGAAGTGGCAATCTTTTGAGTTGAATGAATGACAAAATCTTCATTGGTTCTTATTAGTTTGTTTAAAGCATGTTTTAACTAAGTTGTTTGCAGATTTTGTAAATGTTTGTGGGTGTCATCACTGTAAACCCTCAGGAGACACAACTCCTCCAACTAGGGACACCTAGGGGTTCAAAGGCTTGTTGCACATGCTCAGTGCAATCGTTTGGCCAGCGAAAGTGGTTTAGTTAGATGTTTGTGTTTTATGTGTTTTAGTTTTAAGTTTGCTCGAGGACTAGCAAAAACCAGGTTTGGGGGTATTTGTTAAGTCACATTTTGCATACATTTATATCTTCCTTATTTGGCATCTTTGTGATTGTTTTGGATTAAACTAGTTGCGTTTTACTTTGTTTTGTGTTAGTGTGCAGCCAAGGGTGTAATTCGACCACATTAGATGGTTCTAAACAGAAAGTGGTGCATTGGAATCACTTTGGGTGAAGCTAAACAAGGCAAAAAGATTGAATTCAGATTGGGAGGTTCTAACACCAAAAACATGCATTCACATGCATGTTCAAACACTTTGCCGAGCTCCCTTTGCACTTCCAACTCAATCAGTCCATTTCGTACAGATTCCATGTGTAACACTCAAAACATGCATTCACATGCATGTCCACAACCTGACCCGTGCACTCCATTACATTTCTACACATCACCTTTGCATTCCCATCTCTTTCATGTCCAATCCGTGCACTTCCATACCCAATTCCAGATTATTCTAACAGTTTCAGATTGTCCACTCCCTTGTGGCAGACTTTGCACATGTATCTTGGATTAAATATCCATATACCTGCAGATTATGTCCATTCCTTGCATCCTTTATTCCAGAAATTCACTCATCCCTTTACCCATGCCGTGTGCCCATTTCACATTTCCAGAATTTGTACAAACAATTCATTTTTGGCAGATTCCACTCATGCTTGCAGACATTCCACATGTGTTTTGGATTAAATAAACCACACTTACAGATCATGTCCATGCTTTGCAGGTATCACACTCAGAAACCCATCATTCCATCTGATTTATGCTCTGCCATCTGAGTTAAACAAATGTTAGATCCAATCTGAATGTTGGGGGATCACACACACTCTATTTGGCTGCATTTTCTGTCCATCATTGACTCTAATTCGTCCTCTCCATTGCATTGCATTCCACTTTCTTTTCCTTTCACAGAAACTGTCCATATTCTCTCCATTTCCCATCCGCAAGTTTTATTCATCATCCAGTCCATTACACACCCTAAAACCTCTCCCATTTCACTCCATTCTCTGTCCATTTCTGTCCTAAGGGCAAAAACCATTCAAACCAAACCAATCTACTTCATCCGCACCACATTTGGAGAAGCAACACCAAGGAACTCTTCAAGGACTTCAATATCAGTTTTGCTTCAAGGGTTCATTCTTATCAATTCTATGTTCATTCATGTTGTGTATGTTTATGTTAAATCTTTTGTAAACATGAATTGTAACTAATCCTCCTCTAGGGATTCGATGTAACCTTGCAAAGTTTGCCATGTAATTAAGTTAGAATGCTCATTTTGTCCATCTATTTCTTGTTTCATTTTCTGTTTTAATGGTGACTTAGTATGTTGATTTTAATGTTTGATCATCATTTGAATTAATAACTAAGTTGTGTAGCCAAGATTAAAGCACACATCATGCATAATCTTGGTAGATATGTGAATGAATGAAGGGAGTGTTTAGCACACATCCTGCCGAATTACTCCCTTTGGTTTTATGAAAGTTTCTTGTACATTACATAATCTTGATTATGAACCAAAGTTGCACATCACAATTAGGTTCATGATTAGAGACATTTGATCAAATCCACACATCATATGGTTGATCATATCCAAGTGAAACAAACTCAAGAAATAGGTAGATGAATGAGTATAAACTAACTTGACAAACATGGATTTAATTAAGCAATGGTGAAATCGAATCCCTAGTTTCATTTCCATTGATACTATCTCGTTATATTGGTTGTTGATTCATTTAGTTGTGTTTACTTCTTTTATTTATGCTTTTAAGTTACAAAAACAAATCTGTTTATTTAGACTAGTTTGATTCATTTCATAGAGTTCTTGCAAAACAAGTGATTACATAGGTCCAATTAGTCCCTGTGGATTCGACACCCTTACTTGTGCCATTATATTAAACATATTCTAGCATTAGGAAGGAATATTACATCAACATCTTCCTCACGAACAAGATTGGAACTCCCCAAGGGGAAGTGCTCGGCTGAATAAACCCTTTATCAACGAGTACTTGCAACTAGGTTTTTAATTCTCTCAACTCTGCAGGAGCCTTACGATAAGGTGCTAGAGAGATAGGGTCAGTACTTGGAATCAAGTTGATGGTGAACTCTACTTCACGATCTGGTGGTAGGCTAGGTAAATCATCAGGGAAAACATCAGGAAAATGTCTGATTACTCGAATGTTTTCCATACACGCATGAGTCTCTTCAGTCATCCCTACATGAACTAAGTAGTCGTAAAAACCCTTTCTCAACATTCATTTTGCCCTCATGGTAGAGATTACCCCATGCTTTAGACCACTACGTTCGCCAACAAAAGTTACAATAGACACGTTGGGTTGGTGGAAAGTAACAATTTTTTGGCGACAATTCATCATGGCTTAATTGTAATCTAACCATTCCATGCCCAAAATAACATCGAAGTCAATGATATCCAAGGCAACAAGTTAGCTGGCATTACTACATCTTCGATAAGAATAGGACATCCCTTATACTCCTAGCTAACATATCAAATTTCACCTCTAGGGATTGAGAACTCCAAATCATAACCGAGGGGAGTAGGGTGAGGTTGAGTCTTTTGAGAAACATAAGGGAAATAACTGAGTGAGTAGCACTAGAGTTAATTAAAATTCTAGCAAAGTACCCTAGAACATTCAATGTACCCATGATTAAGTCGGGATTACTCTGAGCATCATGTATGGTGATGTTGTTGACGTGACCTTGCACTTGTTATCTGCCTTCACAACCTCTATTTGCCTGATTTTGATTGCCACGTCCTTAATTACCTTAACCTTGGTTGGTTTGGTTTGTCTGCCTGCTTAAGCCACCACTGTTATAAGCTACATCGAGATTCTGATATTGTCCTTTGGTATACCACTATGCTCCGCCACCCTGATACGGTGTATAACCTTCCTAATATTGCTGATAGCTGCCCTAGTAATATGGAACGTCAAGTAGGTACTGATACGCTTCTCCCAGATAATGGGGTATATTGCCCTGGTAGTGGAAAACACCACCATAACCTGTATGTTGGTAGGTACTAGGTCCCGAAAATAGTTTCTGTTATGGAGGAACTGCAGCTGGTTAGAAGAGGTTGATTTTCCTTTGATTCTGAAAATGTGAATTGCCAGTGAATCTACCGCCTCTTCTAGTTGTATTGGAGTTTAAACCTCTGTTAAACGATCCAGAACTGTTACCACATCTCTTGAAATTTTGAGTCTTTCAAGGACCAAATGATGACTATGTTGGAAATGTGCCCTAAAACCAATCATATGATGATACTTTACGGACATTTCACAATGTTAAACTAATGTAGTTTAAATGTAAAGGGCAAAGATTATTGTTTGAGCCGTCTCATATAAATGTTATATGCTTAAACGATAAGTCCAAGGAATATGTGATTGGAAGAATGCGATCTAAAGAAGTTAGATTCATGAGACCATTCTTTCGTTGACACATCCTAAACGTTCCTGATCATAGGATTGTCAATTGGGCATTGACAGTCCATTAAGATCAGTACGTGCTATGTCTTTTCTCAGGGAGAGTGACTAGTCTCGAGTCATTGGTGTGTGTGACATCAAGACAAGTGATAGGAGCATATTCATGCGACTTAAATGGCTTGTTCTCGTGCATTTACGTTATGTTTCTTTAGTTATTTTAGTACTTTAAGCTATTTTCGTGTGTTTATAGGTCCAAAGGGCTAAAGGAGCAAAAAGATGCATTTTGGAGACTTTTGGAGCACTTTTGGGCTAAGGATGGATAGCTTATGCTTGGCGCCAAAGTGTTGGACGAAATTGAAGACCTAATTGAAGACCAAAGTGTTGGAACCTTGTTCTCTTTAGTTTTAGGACATTTAAAACCTTTCCTAATCCCAATCATGCCATGCATAACACACATCCATTCTAACACATTGTCATTGCACATGCATTTCCTTCATTAGTTAATTCACATGCTCCATACTTATCATCACCACTCATTACTTATCACATATCATCACCACTTATCATATCATACATTCATTTATCACTTATCATAATCATTCACTTATCACTTAACATATCATACACTTATCACTTATCACTCATAATCATCTACACATTTCAACCATTTAAACACATGTACTTCACCTACAACATCCACCTACTTCACCTACAACATCCACCTACTTCACCTACAACATCCACCTACTTCACCTACAACCTCCACTTACTTCACCAACCTCACACACTTACTTCACCTACAAATGACATAGCCATATGTTCCCTCCACTACTCCTATAAATACCCTTGCATTCATTCATTCAATTCACATCTCATTTTCATACACAACACACCACAAACACTTCCATCTTCTCCCTAGCCGTGAGTCTCTCCATTTTCTGCACCATTCCCTTCCCTTTCTCCTCCATTTCTTCCATTTCCATAATCCCCCAATCCATTCAACACACCAACAACATCCCTTAGTCCTTGTGCTACAACGAAGACGAAGAGAAGAGGGCCTAAACGTTCATACAATTCACGTTTGAGTTGTTGGAATGTTTACGCGTTTCTTTGATTTCAATGTTTAAATTCAATTCTCTTTGTTTTGTAATATGAGGAATGGAAGAGAAGAGTGCCTAAACGTTCATACAATTCAAGTTTGAGTTGTTGGAATGTTTAGGTGTTTCTTTGATTTCAAAGTTATGAGGAACTAAACCCTTTTTGGCTAGGGGTGATTTCAATACCATGATTATTTATGTGATATGAATTGATGAATTCCGGTTATGAACTCTTGATTCGTGAATGCAATTGGCTTAACTATTTGATGATTAACTTATTTGTGTTTGTTGATTGAGGGTCGACACTTAATTAGCATGCATGAATATGTGGCTAAAGTTTAAGGAGGTTTCACATAATCGTTACTAACTTATACTTGAAAGTAGTAAAGGTCGCTTGTCACGATCGCGTTAAGTTTAATTCTTAGCATGAGTAACATGATGTCATAGTTGCAAATGCTTTGTCAATGCTTATGGTTTTCATTATTCTTAATGATCTTCGATTGTATCTCTATTATGATGACATGTAGGGAACTTTTGAGAATGTTTTGGGTTGTCGAATGATGCCATCCAATCCAATAATATAAGGAAAATCTGAGGGTTAACTAGTGATGTCACGGTTAATTTGGGGCATTGTCGTTCATAATTCAATGAAGGAATAACTGGAAATTGATTCATATGCATAAATATCATGTGTAGAGAAAGAACCCTTAGCTAGCTTCCCATCCATTCATTTCCGTCAAATCCATATTTACAATTTGTTTTGTTTCCAAGTATTCATTTTAGTTTAAATTCGTCCAAATCCAATTCCCCCCTATTTCGTTGAAGTCTTAGTCTTAATCTTTCTTATTTTTAGTTTTGCTTTCTTCGAGCATTAAATAGTGTTTTATATTGTGTTTTTATGTTTTTAAGTCAATTTAGAAGGTTTTAGCAAGCCCTCCTAATCCCCGGTCTAGAACGATCCCTCACTTATCCATTCTACTACAATTGTCAAACGAGGGTTTAATTTGAGTGTCAAGTAATTCTCACATCAACAAGTACGTAGGTGCTCAATAGAGAATGAGTTCACTGAACACGATCAACGAAGAGTTCTCATATTCATGTCACATGAGAACTCATGGTTGGGATAATGCAAATTAGTCTTTTGACCTGAGGCATCACAGTTGTCTTGTGGTTAGGTCCTTAATCTTTGATTATGTCAAAGTCACTCCATCAGGAGGGTGTCCACGGCATCGTTGGGGTTAAGCCACTTAGCCATGGAGGCAAGTGAATGCGCAACAAGGGATCTCTAACCTTCAAACTGTTTGAGGGAGAATACTCTATGATATGATTAAGAATCTTTGGCCAAAGTATGAATGAGATTTAGGAATGTGTTCCAAATCACATTCAAGGTAATCATATAAGCACAAGACTCACATTGGATAGTAGACATGAATAAACTATCAAACCAAACAATGTGGTCAAGAGTATTGTATTAGAGAAAGACCGTATTGCATTTGTAATCCTAAAACTGAATAGGTTCTCCACCTCTTCTGATTAGCTTGGGTAACCATGACATGCTACTAGGCGTCAACCATGGTTTGTGGAAGCCCTAAAAGTGTATTATCACTAACGGGAGAATTGAAAGTAAGTTTCAATTCACAATCGATTTGAAAGAGTTTGAATCGCCCACTGCCTTGCTAAAAGGAACCTAATGGATCGTACACCGTGTAAGGTAGAGATTGAAGATTCAACGGAGATGAGTAAGAATAATTAAATGGTTTAATTATTTATGGCAAGGATTAATTAATATGTTAATTAATCAAACGAATAAGTTCGTTAAAGACCTCGGGATAGTTTTGGACCTTAAGGCCCAATGGGCTTCGAACGTCATGTCCATTGACTTAAGTTGTATGACAACTTAATGAATAATGATTCACAAAGGCCCAAATAGCCCAATAAATCCCCTTAGGCCGGCCATTTAGAGGAGGGTAGTGAACTTGGCTTAATTGCAAGTTTGCCACTCCATTGTGAGGTGGTATAAAGACATCTTTATAGCCATTTCATCCTTAGGGTTTTCTTAGGAGTAAAGATGAGAACACAAACCTCCCTTTGCTCTCAAAGAGGCCGGCCAATCTAGAGGGGAAAAGCTAGCAATCTTACTTCCTCTAGGTCACTCATTTCTTTTACAATATGCCTTGGTGTGGAGACTTAGAGGTTCTCAATTTTGGGAACTTGGAGAAACCTTTTCATCCATCCAAATCCATGGATCTAAGATGCAAGGAATGAAGGCCCTCTCTTTGGGTGATTAGCCTTTGCTTATGCAAAGAGGAATCTACAAAGGTATTGATTTCTCAACTCACTTTGTTTTGAGTTGAGTCTTGGTTCACCTATCTACTAGGCTTTGAAGTTCATGGGTTAAGTTTTGTTTTTGAGTGCATATAAACATGATTCCGCCTTTTAATTGTTAATTGCATGTTGTTGATGTTGCTCAAATGAACTTGTTTTTCACAAATCTTCCTTCAAGTGGTATCAAGAGCCTAAGTCTAGTAGTTGGTGAATCCTTTTAGGTTTTGTAGTTCATAGTTTGTGATTTGAATGTTGTAATTGTTACAAGCTTTATTCTTGCTTCTTTGAATGTAAATTTTGTTAGAAAATTTGCCATCTCAAATGTTGTAGATGTAGTTCATATGAGCATGAATTTTGGAGCTAAATTTTGGTGCCATGTTTTTGGGGAAATTCGGCCAAATCCAAAGGGTGGATTTTTGGGTTCTTGTTTGACTTGTTAAAAGTGTTTTAAAGTGACTTTTGGAACCCCTATATACCCTAGTATGGTTGTATGTTATTTCCCTTAAGTTTGAGTGGTTTTGGGATGTTTTTGGGTGAAGAATGTTCATGGAGCTCTTATGGGTTTTTCATGAATGTTCTTCATTGTTCTTGATATGTTCTTGCCAAGAACAAAAGGTTTGGTGTTTTGATTCAAAGTTTTGATTTATTTCATAAAGTTTTTGTTTTGAAATATTTCTTATATTTAAATATATTAGATATTTATTTTAAAAAAATTAAAGAAATTTTAGTGGGTAGGTGTGTAATGATTTATTCCATTTCACACACCCCACTTACAAAAACTTTGAAATTTTTTTTTATTACTTTGCTTCAAAACCGGCCACCCTACTCAATTAGGGTCCTTGTGGGGCTTTTATGCAATTACATAAAGTTTTGATACTTTTGTGTATTTGTACTTTGACCCAAAAGTTTACGTTTTTACGTAAAGGTCCAAAATCACTAAAAGGACAAATTGTTCTGCTCCTTTAATGAAGTTTTAGCTTTTGTGGAAATTTTTTGGGCTCTAGTTGTAATTACATGAAGTAGTGGACTTTTGTGTTTTTACAAAGTGACCCCAAAAGTTTAAGTTTTTGCAAACTATGGCCCAAACAAGTTGAGGTCATAGCATTTTGGCCCAAATTAGGTAGAGAACAAAATTGTTTTGTCTCTTTAAATGAGAATTGGATTTTCATTTCATTTAGCTCCATTTAAATCAATTCTATGGATACAAAAACTAAATGAAAATGTTGCATTCAAGTTTAATTAGTTAAAGCGTTAATTAATTAAAGAAAGGGTGATTATGAACCTAAGCCTACTATAATTGAGCTATGTGAAAGGCCGTTTCAAATTTGTTTGAACCATGGGAATGTGTAGATTAAATTTTGGTTGTAATTTGATATGATCAATTGTTGTAAAAGAGCATAAGCTCTTCTTTACTTTAAAGTAATTTGATTTGATCAATTGTTGTAAAAGAGCATAAGCTCTTATTTACTTTGAAGTACTCCTTTCTTGTTTTATTCGATATGCATGAAATTGGAGTAGTTGGGTCCAACGCCCAATAAGACAACACGCCTTAATGTGATTAAACGCGTAAATAAAATCAATCACCATCCCTAGACCGAGATTCAACACTAGGCTCGTGTTGAATCGAATCAAAGGTTCATAGTCATCCTAAGGCCCTAAGGCAACTATATAGTCCATCAATGAATGCAAATCTTATGTTAGTAGTACCATATCGTCTTGCTTTAAAAACCGTTTTAAAAGCATAGTGGGAGTATTATATACTACTAAATCAATCATATGGACCAATAGTTGTAATAGGACCAAAATGTTTTAATTGGATTAAAATGTATATTTATGTGATGAGACCTAAAACCCTCAACCAAACCATTATTAAGTTGATAAGCGAGAGATGCTTTGAACATTTCTTCGTAGGCCTTCCACCGTGGTGGGCTCCAATCGTTTGTGACTTGTACACCGGCTTCACCCTATAATGGGGAAGTTCAAAGTATGTGCTTACATCCAGGAGGAGTCCATAAACATATGATGAGGTGAGTGTAGACAACGAGTATGACCAACATGATATAATTCTGAGGTTATGCTTGAACCTCTACATAAACTAAGCATGGTGGGAATAACTTAACTAAGTGCAATGGTGCCAACATGATATAATTCTGAGGCATTCATTCTCTAGAGGCCAAACTAGATGGGTAATTACAAGAGTTGTAAATGAGTAAAGTGTTATTCTCTCATCATTATTTTTGCTAACCAACATGATATAATTATGAGGTGGGCTTGGTAATGGTGAGTCTCCCATACCCCGCTAAGAGTTCAACAAAACTCTCGAATTCCGATGAGGGATATGGAATTTGCCAAAAATAGTGGGTGGTGCTATTTGATTTAAAGACCCGAATCAAATGGCTTAAAATCAATCAATTTATATTCGTTATGTATTTGTTTACCAATATATTTGCAAACGCTATCCAAAACTTGACAAAGAAAAGCCGAATGCTTTAATTTCCGGACTTAGTTCTACAATCCCATAGATTGTCTTTAATGGCTTGTAGATGTAACTAAGTAGTCTCATCCTCACAATCTTCCTATTGATAATGTATCATTGGAAGAATATGTTAGATAAGTCTAACATGAGAAGGACAACACTTTTAATGTCATAATTCTTCAAATACAAATTGTTGTATGAAGAAATAAGAGTTGCTTTGAACAACCCTTAATCAACACAAACTTTAGTGCCTGTTTCTTTGTTACATAAACAAGGAACTTTTGAAGTAAGCACAAGGGCATGGACGCTTTATGTGCCATGATTCTTCACTTACAAATTGTTGTATGAAGAAATGAGAGTTGCCTTGAACAACTCTTGAAAGTTTGTAATTATGTTTAGAACATAATGGTTGGTTGACAAAAATAGTCCATCAACATGGACTTATGATGATTTTGAATCATTGAGTGTTGAAGTGTTAAACCACTTATCGAGACGGAAATTAGGCAAGGACTTCACCTTTGTGTCCCTATCCTAATGGTTCACTAAGTTTATTGTAAACTATACAGTGAACAATAACCTCACACTCTCCAAATTGTTTGATGTGTATAAACACAATTGAAATAAGTTTCAAGAGAGATAGTGGGAGTTTAGGGACCATGACTATTGTAGTCAAAGGAGAAGTCAAATGAAGAAGGCAAAATAACTCCAAGGGAACAAACTTTCTTTATGAAAGGATGGACATTGGAAGGGGTATTTGCAAGAAATGTCTTACAAGTGTCAAGAACACACCTTTCGAAGGTGTTGTAATATGTTCTTGAAATAGTTCAAAACAGTTGGTTCTTCTACTTGAATGCTTGATTCCGTATTAGTAACTATGTTTTACAATTGTTATAAAAGTCTGCTAATAAAAAGTAGAAGATTAATGAGAGAAGAGAAAGTACTTCACATTCGGAAAGTGAATAAAATATAGATCTCTGCGAAAGTGGATTGTACTTACTTCCTCATATGAACTACCAAAGAAATTGGAAAATACTAAAGATTGTCTTTACATTCCAATTTTAAGGAACGTAAATCTGTCACTATAGTAGAGATGGATAAATGTTTTGTTTGACAAAACATTGTTCTTTATTAATCAATAATTAGATTATTGTAATTTAATTGGTTGTCTCTATAGTAGAGATGATGTGGTAGTTTAACTGTTTAGAATACGATGATGCTTAAAACCCAAAAGGTTGCAAGGTAGTGACTAATCCCAACTGAGTTGTGATACCTCTAAAACATAAGTTACGAGTTGGTCATAGATGGATGCTTTGGATCGTTAGATCCGGATCCAATACCTTCTTGTTAAAATTGTATAGAGGCGAAATGTTCGAATCTTTATTCTTTTGGAAAGAAGAAAGAATCACAAAGTTGTTGAGGTTAATTCACTTAGATGTTAGTGGCACTTGTCCACAACATAATACTACTCATGTTGTATGACATTCACCGAAGATCACTCTTGGTTGGACTATAGTTTATTTTGAATAAACACAAGTCCGAATACTTTGCAAAAGGTTTCAAAGAATTCAATAAATGTAAGTAGATGAGTAAGACGTCTAAAGTATTTACCTCCTTAGATTTGATCCAAGGAAAAAGTAACACTTTAGATTAATTTCCTTGAAAAATATCAAGGAAAGTAGCATCGTAAGATAATGAATTTCTCCATTAGGAGAAGAATGAACATGAATAAGATTTAGTTCGTTGGACATTATCAATTACCCATATATATATGATATATACTTCTAAGACAACCTAGTTACTATACCACAAGCTCCAAGGTAGTCCAGAAGGATTTATAAACCGTCTCAGTTGAATGGTTTGAACTTTATGACTATGTCATAGAGTTGCACCTCTTAATTCGAAAGAAATAAGAATGAAAATCCTTATGACGACATTGAGTGTATATACGATATATACTCAAGGAAATGGTAAAGTACCATTTGACCCGAAATAATGAAACCTTCACAGCTAATTGGTAGCTTAAGGTGACTACACTCAAAGAGAATGGTTGACTTTGAAGAAACCATCTTTGACGTAGTCTTGGTTTCAATTAATTCGAAGATTGCTAGCTACAACTAAATGGTGGTTTAATGTTTGGACATAATATGGGTTTCCGAAACCATTATTAAGATAGTCTTGATAATATATGTCTAAAACTATAAATCACAAGACAGGTTAGTTGTAGAGATCCATCCATCATGGATCTTAGCAAGCTAGTGGGAGCTATAAGCGTCTTATGAGAAAAGATCAATTGTTTGATTTCTCATAAAGATGTAAATGAATCTTTTGTTTACTAGGTTTACAAAAGATTAGTGGGAGTTAATCGTATTCCTAAATTTAAAAATATATATATGATATATTAATTTTTGGAAATGAAAAGAGTACTTCTTCGTTAAAGTTATTCTATAACGATAGAATGTATATGGGAGATTTAGTCTATATAATGGAATGGAAATCTATAATGATATATTTCAAGATATAATTGGATTATATCAATCCCTAAAATAGACAAGAGATGCTAGGAAGTTTCTCATATGATGATAAACTTCAATTAGAATGACAATTCTAGTGAGACTAGGAAGTTGTTCTTCTCAAAGGGAATGTACCCTTTGACTCCCAAAGAAATAATGCGTAAATAGAATCCTTTATGCATACGCAGAAAGGTGATTTATGTATTTCATATTGTATGAAAACATTGATATAAGTTGTACCTAGAACGGTACAAGATGATATCAATGCAAGCCCAGGATCAGAACCATGGCAACTGTCAAGTGAATCCTTAGGTATTTAAGAAATACTAAGGATGGATTCCTCAAGAATGAGGAAGAATTAGAGTAACGTAATGGAAGCGTAAATGTATTAGATTATGAATCTAATCCATCATAGAATATCTCTTCATTATGAATGAAGTGATAATGAGATATCTCTTTATTATGACTAAAGAGATATTTGGGTGGAAACGTTAAAAGTAATGACTTTAATGTGTTCCATCATGTATGCAAAATATATTGCCATATAGAAGCTTACAACATTGTTGTTTGGATGGGAAAGTTTATTTATGAACTCTCCATTCGGTTCCAACCAGAAAGTGTATGACACTAATGGGGCGATAGCTCAAGCCAGGGAATCAAGGTCTCATCAAAGTCCGACCTCAAATGAGAGACTGAACCACATGATTAGGAATCATGAATAATGGTGACGTCGTTATTCTCAAGGTTGCTTCTATGGATAACATATAGATATCCATCTTGTTTAGGCCTACTACTCAGCCATTTATGAAATGAATTACAGAAGAGGTATCATCACTGATAACCAAGCTGATTGGCTCTAGTGCAAGTGGGAGATTGTTGGAAATGTGCCCTAAAACCAATCATATGATGATACTTTACCGACATTTCACAATGTTAAACTAATGTAGTTTAAATGTAAAGGGCAAAGATTATTGTTTGAGCCGTCTCATATAAATGTTATATGCTTAAACGATAAGTCCAAGGAATATGTGATTGGAAGAATGCGATCTAAAGAAGTTAGATTCATGAGACCATTCTTTCGTTGACACATCCTAAACGTTCCTGATCATAGGATTGTCAATTGGGCATTGACAGTCCGTTAAGATCAGTACGTGCTATGTCTTCTCTCAGGGAGAGTGACTAGTCTCGAGTCATTGGTGTGTGTGACATCAAGACAAGTACGTAGGTGCTCAATAGAGAATGAGTTCACTGAACATGATCAACGAAGAATTCTCATATTCATGTCACATGAGAACTCATGGTTGGGATAATGCAAATTAGTCTTTTGACCTGAGGCATCACAGTTGTCTTGTGGTTAGGTCCTTAATCTTTGATTATGTCAAAGTCACTCCATCAGGAGGTTGTCCACGGCATCGTTGGGGTTAAGCCACTTAGCCATGGAGGCAAGTGAATGCGCAACAAGGGATCTCGAACCTTCAAACTGTTTGAGGGAGAATACTCTATGATATGATTAAGAATCTTTGGCCAAAGTATGAATAAGATTTAGGAATGTGTTCCAAATCACATTCAAGGTAATCATATAAGCACAAGACTCACATTGGATAGTAGACATGAATAAACTATCAAACCAAACAATGTGGTCAAGAGTATTGTATTAGAGAAAGACCGTATTGCATTTGTAATCCTAAAACTGAATAGGTTCTCCACCTCTTCTGATTAGCTTGGGTAACCATGACATGCTGCTAGGCGTCAACCATGGTTTGTGGAAGCCCTAAAAGTGTAGTATCACTAACGGGAGAATTGAAAGTAAGTTTCAATTCATAATCGATTTGAAAGAGTTTGAATCGCCCACTGCCTTGCTAAAAGGAACCTAATGGATCGTACACTGTGTAAGGTAGAGATTGAAGATTCAACGGAGATGAGTAAGAATAATTAAATGGTTTAATTATTTATGGCAAGGATTAATTAATATGTTAATTAATCAAACGAATAAGTTCGTTAAAGACCTCAGGATAGTTTTGGACCTTAAGGCCCAATGGGCTTCGAACGTCAAGTCCATTGACTTAAGTTGTATGACAACTTAATGAATAATGATTCAAAAAGGCCCAAATAGCCCAATAAATCCCCTTAGGCCGGCCATTTAGAGGAGGGTAGTGAACTTGGCTTAATTGCAAGTTTGCCACTCCATTGTGAGGTGGTATAAAGACATCTTTATAGCCATTTCATCCTTAGGGTTTTCTTAGGAGTAAAGATGAGAACACAAACCTCCCTTTGCTCTCAAAGAGGCCGGCCAATCTAGAGGGGAAAAGCTAGCAATCTTACTTCCTCTAGGTCACTCATTTCTTCTACAATGTGCCTAGGTGTGGAGACTTAGAGGTTCTCAATTTTGGGAACTTGGAGAAACCTTTTCATCCATCCAAATCCATGGATCTAAGATGCAAAGAATGAAGGCCCTCTCTTTGGGTGATTAGCCTTTGCTTATGCAAAGAGGAATCTACAAAGGTATTGATTTCTCAACTCACTTTGTTTTGAGTTGAGTCTTGGTTCACCTATCTACTAGGCTTTGAAGTTCATGGGTTAAGTTTTGTTTTTGAGTGCATATAAACATGATTCCGCCTTTTAATTGTTAATTGCATGTTGTTGATGTTGCTCAAAAGAACTTGTTTTTCACAAATCTTCCTTCAGACTACCCCCTCTTATTCTTATGAGTGTTACTATTATCCTCTTTATCTTCATCGTCATCGGGGCCATTTTCGGAATCTTCGACACATAGCAAAATCTCGAAGAATTCTTGATAAGTAGAGCATAGAGTAGATGCCGCCAAAGAATGTAGTCGCTTACGTGTCCCTTTCTTAAACTGACGAAGCATCTCTCTAGGATTCTCAGCAATAGCAGGACAATAACAAGATAAATCAATGAACTTCCGGTGATACTTCATTACTAACATTTTACCCTATTTCAATTCTGTAAACCCTTCTCTCTTTCGATCCTTATATTCAAGAGGTGTGAATCTGGCATCAAATAGGTGCCTAAAAATATCCCAGCTAATGGCACCCTATGCAGACAACAAGCGTGACTCATGACTCCGCTCCTTTATGAAAGAACCACGTTGTTGTTTCAACCCATCATTCCTCCGGAAAATTCCCTTGTAGCTGCGTAATGCGAAAAGTCTTTTCAACATGCTTAATCCAAGCCTTGAAAAACTAGGGTCCCTCGCTGCCCAAGAAATTATTTATCTGAAGATAAAGCGTGATCTCTAAGGTAGTCATTTAGGGAGGACAAATTGTTGTCTGAGTGGCGTTGGCAATAGCCTCACCAAGTTGTCCAAAATCAGGAAAGTTTGTCTCAGGTGGGATAAATGGCGCTCTACGAAGTGGCATGATTTTGACATAAGGGATAAATAATTATTAGGACTTACAACACATATGAGGAATGCAGGACTGTCAAACTTATGCTCTCATACCAAACTGACACACCCCGATCAAAGTTGAGGCATGTTGGCCGACACTCGAAGATGACATAGCCAAAAGAAATGTGACGTATAAAATATGGATAAATTTAAACCAAAGCTAGCATTTATTTAATCTAACAAAGAGGGTGCGCAGTAGTACAAATAACCCATAAAACATTAGCAGACAGAGCATAAGTGACAGTACGACATAAGTAGAGCAATCGAATCTAGTTAAGGTATTTATTACACAACCGGAAATAAGCTCTATTTAGGGGAATGTCAGAATCGCCCAAGGTCCCTTGTACGACATGGAGAATTCAACTAACTAAGTCTTGGAGAAGCGAAAAACAAAAGGTGTGAGTGGGCAAAACAAAGAGACTAGAAATGGATGGTATAAATGCATGAAATATATGAGTTATCATGAGGTTTGAGGAGTGTTCTTAGTTGTTGCAGAAGGAAGAGAGACTCAGCGTGAGGGAGAGAAAAAGAAAAGAGTGAGAGATGCAGAGCTTCTGATTGGACAAAAGAAAAGGGGTTTCTGATTGGGTGAAAGAAGTAAGGGGGAAAAGCTGATTGGTGGTGAGGTATGGTCATGAGACTAGTTTTTAAAATGGAAAGAGATCAGATTTTGTACAATTTGAAAGTACACAAAATTTATCCCCTTATCAAAAACAGTGTTTCCAACACTAAATAATAATCACACACATGCACAATTTTACCCGTTGCTAACGCACTTTAACTAAGCATAACTTCTTCATTATATATCTGATTCGGGTCTAGTTCACGCTCATGTGTCAGTAATAATGAGTACCATTTAATTACAATAATAGGAAAAATAAATTAAAAGCCAAATAACAACATCCATGTCAAGTTCCACTATGACAAACAAAGGCATAATCGTCGTTTTACGCAATCGGGAAGGAAATTACATGGAAAATTAGCCACATTTTATAGGTAAATTAATATTGAATCAAATAGCATTCTTTTATTTTGGTAGGTAATTTATTTTCCTTGTATTATTACATCTATTTGGCACATTTTATTATTATAAGATGTACATACAAATAATAGGTAAATTAATCTTGGATAAAATACAATTGCTTTATTTTGTAAGTAAATTAATTTTGAATCAAATAACATTTCTTCATTATGTATGTATTTTATTTTGTATGCATCATCATATATATTGGGTGACACACCCCGACCGAGATCGGAGCGTGCTGGCCGTCACACAAAGGCGACGTAGCCATGTACACGTGCGGAAGCTAATAGAGTAGTAATATAAAAGTACGAATAATTAAAAACTAGCATACAAGTACTAGAATAAGTGCTAGTTAGTGCGATACAAATTCAGAGCAGGTCTATAGCAGTCCAAATAAAACAACAACAGTAGTACGCCCGAAGGCGACCCTACAATGTGGAGTGTCTGTCAGAACGCCGAAAAGCTCTCAAGGGAAACCACCGCAACGGCTAAGCAACTAGAACCTGGAGGGGCGCAAAACAAAAGCGTGAGTGGGCAAAAACAAAGCTCTTTGAAAACCATTTAGCAAAACACAATCTAACCCCTCGCCGTAAAACCTGTATACTTCCCAGAAAAATAACATATATACGTATGTATAGATATGCCCAATCATGCTCAAGGGTATGCCAATCATGCTCAATATATATGCTATGTCAAAATCTCATAATGATATGCAAGTGCTCAGGTATGAGTCGTATCAATCACATAATCCTCCGGCAGCCGGAGTCACCTAACGTGACCTGTACGGCTGTATATAGAGCTCAAATCTCAATCTCAATAACTAAACCTGCCCACGAGTCGGAACCACCTAAAGGGGTCTGTACGACAGGCCTGGGTGTAACATGTATATACGCTCTAGTGCTACGATCACGTGAAGGCTGTGCGAATAATCGCGGGTCACCTACGAGTCGGAACCACCTACTGTGGTCTGTACGACAGGCCTATGCACCTAGCTTGGATCCAAGCTGAGCGTATGGTGCGGGAGGTGAACAACACGTGAAGGACTGTGCCCTACTCTGGGCGGGAGCACCAACACCGGGGGTGCAGGTTATGAGCTCTCTAAGCATCTCTAAACACTATGTAATGCAATCGTTAATTAACGCTTACCTGGCACTTACCTATGCCTCTACAGCACCCACATACAAATATATATGACATATGCATATGTATATGTATGCCACAAATAATGCATGCAAAGATGCATAAACGATAAATAATAAAGTGCATGGCATAAGGCAAATAACCCTTTTAAATCAATTTCTGGGAATATAAATGTATATAGGTATATACGGAAAACAAAAGCCCACTCACTGGTATGTAGAAGGGTCGTAGCCCCCCTGTCTCGCATGTGCACGCTCGTCCTCTGGGTACGTGTCACCTAAATGCGAAACAACTATAAAAACGTTAACTTTAAAGCACATAACCCGTTTCTCGTAATAACTTCTCATACATTGCTCAAAATGGACAAATGAATATACCCACGTGCTCTACACAACCTCAGGGTCACAACCATATTTTTAGAAAAAAATTTTGGACCCCGCACGCGCCCCCACGCGCCAGCACAGGCACGGACCTACTCGCCACCCACGCGCGGCCACGTGCCAGGCACACTGACGGTGTCAACAGACGCCGTCAGGAATATTCCGTCAAACTGACGGAATATTCCGTTAAATCTAACTGGTTCCGTTAACGGCGTTAGGAATATTCCGTCAGAATTGACGGAATATTCCGTCGCCTTCTTCCTTCGATCGCCGGCGCCGGAAACTGGGAAAACCTGCAACTCAGGTTTTCTCACTCATTTTTCAACCGTTTTTCGTGATTTTTGGACCAAATGAAAGCCCTAGACTAGAAGAACAAGTCCCAACAAGTTTTAAGGGCTAAAACTAAGAGATTATACCTGCCCAAAAACTCCAAGTTCGGCCAACTTCGAACCAGGCCTTCCCGACGTCCAAAATCGTCCAACGAGCTACTCCGACACTCCTGGGAACCTCACAAACACAACTACGAGTTCAGAAAACCCAAAAACTTAATGTACAAACTTTGCATGAACAGTACACAATTCGGACCACTTCGAAACGACGTGAAAATGGTAGTTTTCTTACCTGAAAATGGTACCACTAGACTCCTCTCAACTTCACGAGCTTGAAGGTGTACCTGGCTCCCTCGATCTACTAAGATTTGAGGGGTTTTGGGGTTGTCCGTACCGTTTCTAAGGAGAAGGGAGGAAGAGAGCACGGGAGAGACAGAGAGAAGACAGAAGGAGAGAGAGAGAGACAGTGTCTGTCTGTGGGAGTGTGTGTGTGGTCCAACACATGCCACACCACACCAAAACAACCCACAACGTGACAAAAAAAACGAACTAAGGGCAAAAAGGTAATTTCACACGTGCGTTTAATAATCTCGGGACGGGATGTCACAACCTTCCCACCTTAATAGAATTTCGTCCCGAAATTCAAAACAACCAAACAGCAGCCCCTAGTGGCCAAAGAACAAACGAGGGTACAAATCCCTCATTCGATCTTCTGTCTCCCACGTAGCTTCCTCAACGGAATGATTCCTCCACAAAACCTTCACTAAACTCACTGTCTTGTTCCTCAGGACCTTTTCTTTCCAATCTAGTATCGTCACCGGCTCCTCGTCGTACGTCAAATCTGGGTTAATCTCAAGCGGTTGAGGAGGTATCACATGAGATGGATCAGCAACATAGTGTCGGAGCATAGACACGTGAAAAACATTATGCACTCTAGCCAACTCCGGAGGCAACTCCAACCTGTAAGCTACCTCACCAACTCGTTCTGTGACCGCGTATGGTCCGATGTACTTAGGACTCAGTTTCCCCTTCTTTCCGAACCGCACAACACCTCTCCACGGTGAAAGCTTCAGAAATACCCAATCTCCGACCTCATATGTTCTGTCCGTAGCACGCCGATCCGCTAATCTCTTCTGCCTGTCCTGAGCTGCTTTCAGGTTAGACTTAATCACCTGAACATTCTGAGTAGTCTCCTCGACAATCTCTGGACCCACTAAAACTCTTTCTCCAACCTCTGACCAACACAACGGTGTGCGACAAGCTCTGCCATACAAGGCCTCAAATGGCGCCATGCCAATGCTCGAATGAAAACTGTTGTTGTAAGCAAATTCCATCAAATCCAACCGCTGGTGCCAAGCGTCACCAAACTGCAACACCGAAGCTCGCAGCATATCCTCCAAAGTCTGAATAGTTCTCTCTGACTGCCCGTCGGTCTGTGGATGATATGCCGTACTATAAAGTAATCTCGTGCCCAAAGCTTCCTGGAAAGCTACCCAAAATTTCGATGTGAATCGTGGATCACGATCCGAGACAATACTCACTGGGACACCGTGGTACTTCACAACCTTCGAAATTAATAACTCCGCTAAACGGCTCAGAGAATACTTCTCTCTCACAGGAATAAAATGAGCCGACTTAGTGAGTCGATCGACGATCACCCAAATGCCGTCAAAGCCATTATGTGTACGCGGGAGCTTGTACACAAAATCCATGGTGATATTTTCCCATTTCCACTCGGGGACGGGAAGCGGCTGCAACAACCCAAACGGCTTCTTCCTTTCTGCTTTAACTTGCTGACAAACAGCACATCTGCTCACATACTCGGCTATTAGGGCTGGGTTCGGTTTTTTTCGGTTCGGTTTTTTCTCAAAACCGAAACCGAACCGAAATTTCGGTTCGGTTCGGTTCGGTTCAAATTTTTTTCGGTTTTTTTCGGTTCGGTTTTTTTTCGGTTCGGTTTTTTTCGGTTCGGTTTCGGTTTTTTTCGGTTTTTTTTTTTTTTTTTTTTTTTTTTTTTTTTTTTTTGTCTTTCTCCCTCCAAAATTATTAAAAAAAAAAAAAGGAAATATAAAAGTTCACATTCATATTAATAGGCTAGGCGGAATGAAAAATAAGTAGGAGGAGGGTTAGGGTTGTTTTGTTAAAAAGATTAAAAAATTAAAAAATTTCTCACAAATCCTGGAGGCATGAGGGTTCGAACCCATGCCTCCATGCTTGTAAAGTTTCACTGAAACCAACTTGGCAACAGGTTCTGTTTTGTTATGATTGTATGACTAAACTATTTATAAATATTCAAAAAAATTATATATATATATATATCGGTTCGGTTCGGTTCGGTTCGGTTTCCGAGCCTCAAAAACCGAAACCGAACCGGTCAGATTCGGTTCGGTTCGGTTTGACAATTTCGGTTCGGTTTTTTTTTCGGTTCGGTTTTTTTCGGTCTCGGTCCGGTTCGGTTTTCGGTTTTTTTCGGTTTTCGGTTTTTTGAACCCACCCCTATCGGCTATCTCCCTCTTCATACCCGGCCAATAATAAAATGGTCGAATGGTATGATACATTTTCGTAGCTCCTGGATGCATGGCATAAGCCGAGATATGTGCTTCATCGAGAATTTCTTTCTTCAACTCCACACTCTTAGGCACGAACATTCTACCTTCTAGCATCAACATGCCATCCGAATCACGAACTCTGAGGTCTCGCCTCCTTCCTTGCTCTCGAGCTTGAATAAGTTCTTGAGTCTCCTGATCAGCTACTTGGGCTTCAAGCACCCGATCAACAAGTATCGGCCTAACTTGGAAATTAGCAAGTAATGCCACATCTCGATCTTCGGCTTCTAGCCTTACTCCCGTAGTACGCAAGTCCACCAAAAGAGGAGCACGACTAGCGTACAACGCATTAATACGGCCCTGTGACTTCCTGCTAAGTGCATCAGCCACTACGTTCGCACGACCAGGATGATAATCAATCGTGCAATCGTAATCGCTGAGCAACTCCAACCACCTCCGCTGACGAAGATTGAGTTCCTTCTGAGTAAAGAGATACTGGAGACTCTTGTGATCCGTAAAGATCCTGCACTTTTCTCCGTAAAGATAGTGCCTCCACAACTTCAACGCAAAAATGATAGCAGCCAACTCCAAATCATGTGTAGGGTAATTCATCTCATGAGGTTTCAACTGCCGCGAAGCATAAGCAATCACCCTACCATGCTGCATCAATACACATCCCAAACCATTCAAGGAAGCATCGCTATAAACCTTGAAATCACCGCTATCGTCTGGGAGTGCCAAAACAGGTGCATGAGTGAGACAATGCTTCAACCGTTGGAAACTCTGCTCACACCTATCATCCCACTCAAATTTAACATCCTTCCTCGTTAACCTCGTCAACGGCAAGGCAATCACCGAAAAATCCTTAACGAATCTCCGATAATACCCTGCCAAACCAAGGAAACTTCTCACTTCGGTGACGGTTCGCGGTTGCTCCCAACTCTCTACCGCTGCAACCTTCTGAGGGTCAACCAAAATACCCTGAGCAGAAATGACGTGCCCCAAGAACGCAACTTGGTCTAACCAGAACTGGCACTTGCTAAACTTAGCATATAACTGGTGTTCCCTCAACCTTTTCAACACCAAAGTAAGATGTCGAACATGCTCCGCTTTCGACTTAGAATACACCAGAATATCGTCAATGAAGACAATGACAAATCTATCCAAGTAAGGCTGGAATACTCGGTTCATCAAATCCATAAAGGCGGCTGGTGCATTCGTCAACCCAAATGGCATAACCAGAAACTCGTAATGACCGTAACGAGTCCTGAACGCCGTCTTAGGGACATCATCCCTACTGATCTTCAGCTGATAGTAACCAGACCTCAAGTCTATCTTAGAGAACACGCAAGCACCTCTCAGATGATCAAACAAATCATCGATACGAGGCAAGGGATAACGGTTTTTAATCGTCACCCGATTGAGTTGCCTGTAGTCGATGCACAGCCTCAAAGTTCCATCCTTCTTCCTCACAAACAACACTGGAGCGCCCCAAGGCGAAGTACTAGGCTGGATAAATCCCTTATCTACTAACTCTTGCAGCTGAACTTTCAATTCCCTTAACTCCGCAGGAACCATACGATAAGGAGTTAAAGAAATAGGATTGGTACCTGGAATCAACTCAATGGTGAACTCTACGTCTCGATCTGGGGGTAACCCAGGTAAATCCTCAGGAAATACATCAGGGAAGTGTCTGACCACTCTCACATCCTCTATTCTGCTAGTAACAACCTCATCCAGCACCACATGAGCCATATACCCCTGACAACCCTTAGTTAACAACTTTTTCGCTCGTAGCGCCGAAATAACGCCATATCTCACCCCACTCTGCTCACCCACGAAGGTAACCACAGGTAGTCCAGGTCGGTGAAACGTAACCACTTTTCCATAACAGTCAATGTTGGCACGATAGAAGTGCAACCAATCCGTGCCCAGAATCACATCAAAGTCCACAATATCTAACGGGATAAGATCGGCTGACAAAGCAACACCCTCTACGATCACTGGACACCCTGGGTACACACAATCTACAACGCAACTCTCTCCCCTAGGCATAACAAACTCTAAATCATACCCTAGGGGTGTGGGGCGAGGTTGCGTCGCTTGAGCAAATGTATGAGAAATTACGGAATGTGTAGCTCCACAATCAATTAAGACTCTAGCAAAACAACCAAGAATGTTCAACGTACCCATAATCAAGTCTGGGTTGTTCTGAGCGTCCTGCAGAGAAATATTGTGAAGACGCCCCTGTCCCTGCTGACGCCCGCCGCGGCCTCTGCCCGCCTGAACACCGCGTCCCTGAGCACCACGCCCCTGACTGGGCTGGCCTGCCTGTCTCGAAGATCCTGCACTGCTAGTGGCAATCTCTCCCTGCTGATACTGTCCTCCCTGATACCACTGAGAACCACCCGCTGGAGCTGGAGGATACGGCATATAGCTGCCTGAATACTGGGGATAGCCACCCTGGGGATAGGGATCCTGAGGGTACTGATACTACCCAGGAGCATAAGGGACAACATCACCCTGATAGTGGTAAGCACCACCTCGACCCGTCTGGCCGTAGCTACTAGTACCCTGAATCTGCTGGAGCGGTGCAGGTGGTGGCATAAAGGTCTGCTGCGGTTTTTGCTGCTGCTAACCCTGGGGACAATTTGCCGCTCTATGTCCCACCTGTCCACATGTGAAGCAACCGTTGCTACCACGTCTACACTCACCGAAATGTCGGTTGTTACACCTGCGGCAAATAGGGGCTCTGCCTCGCCCACCATCGCCCTGCCTCTGGCCTCTAGCGCCACCAGAAAATCTACCTCCACGACCCTGCCCAGTGGCACTGAAGCCACCACTCGAAGAACTAGAACTAGCTCCACCTCTCTTGAAGTTCTGAGTCTGTCGGGGCCCGAGCGATGCCTGACCTTTGCCTTTGTCATCTTTCTTCTGGTTGCCGTCCTTCTCTTCATCAGTATCGCTCGACATATTCTCGGAGTCCCCGATCCTCAACAGTATCTCATAGAAGTCCCGGTAAGTCTCGCTGTGGACCGTAGACGCCATAGAACGCCACTTCTTCCTGGTGCCCAGACGGAAAAGACGAAGCATCTCCGCCGGATTACCAGCGACATCAGGGTGATAACGGGATAAGTTCGTAAACTTACGGTAGTACTAATTCGCTGACATCTTCCGCTGTTTCAGTTCGGAAAACTCCTGTTTCTTACGGTCAATGTACTCAGGGGGCATATACCTTCTCCTAAACAACCCCGTAAAAACATTCCAATCGATCCTCTGATCCGGAGTCAACCTACGAAGCTCCTGCTCCCACCAAGCTGCCGACTCCGTATCAAGAAACCAAGCGGTCGTCTCAACCCATCTCTCCCTAGGCAAGTTCCCCTGATTATGTAGCACCCGGAAAGTCTTCTCTATGTGTTCTAGCCAGCGCTCTGCGCTCTCGGGTCCCTCACTGCCCTTAAACTTATCCAGCTTCAAGTTGTACATAGTCTCCAGAGAAGTCCTCTGGGGAGGGCGCATCACTGCCTGAAGGGCTGTAGCAAAAGCTTCCCCCAACTGAGTAATATCGGGGAACATAGGCTCAGAAGAGCGACGGGGTTCCCGACGAGGAGGCATAGTTCTGACAGAAGACACCAAAATTATTAGAATACTCACAAGGACACAGGACTGCCAAACCTAGGCTCTGATACCAAACTGACACACCCCGACCGAGATCGGAGCGTGCTGGCCGTCACACAAAGGCGACGTAGCCATGTGCACGTGCGGAAGCTAATAAAGTAGTAATATAAAAGTACGAATAATTAAAAACTAGCATACAAGTACTAGAATAAGTGCTAGTTAGTGCGATACAAATTCAGAGCAGGTCTATAGCAGTCCAAATAAAACAACAACAGTAGTACGCCCGAAGGCGACCCTACAATGTGGAGTGTCTGTCAGAACGCCGAAAAGCTCTCAAGGGAAACCACCGCAACGGCTAAGCAACTAGAACCTGGAGGGGCGCAAAACAAAAGCGTGAGTGGGCAAAAACAAAGCTCTTTGAAAACCATTTAGCAAAACACAATCTAACCCCTCGCCGTAAAACCTGTATACTTCCCAGAAAAATAACATATATACGTATGTATAGATATGCCCAATCATGCTCAAGGGTATGCCAATCATGCTCAATATATATGCTATGTCAAAATCTCATAATGATATGCAAGTGCTCAGGTATGAGTCGTATCAATCACATAATCCTCCGGCAGCCGGAGTCACCTAACGTGACCTGTACGGCTGTATATAGAGCTCAAATCTCAATCTCAATAACTAAACCTGCCCACGAGTCGGAACCACCTAAAGGGGTCTGTACGACAGGCCTGGGTGTAACATGTATATACGCTCTAGTGCTACGATCACGTGAAGGCTGTGCGAATAATCGCGGGTCACCTACGAGTCGGAACCACCTACTGTGGTCTGTACGACAGGCCTATGCACCTAGCTTGGATCCAAGCTGAGCGTATGGTGCGGGAGGTGAACAACACGTGAAGGACTGTGCCCTACTCTGGGCGGGAGCACCAACACCGGGGGTGCAGGTTATGAGCTCTCTAAGCATCTCTAAACACTATGTAATGCAATCGTTAATTAACGCTTACCTGGCACTTACCTATGCCTCCACAGCACCCACATACAAATATATATGACATATGCATATGTATATGTATGCCACAAATAATGCATGCAAAGATGCATAAACGATAAATAATAAAGTGCATGGCATAAGGCAAATAACCCTTTTAAATCAATTTCTGGGAATATAAATGTATATAGGTATATACGGAAAACAAAAGCCCACTCACTGGTATGTAGAAGGGTCGTAGCCCCCCTGTCTCGCATGTGCACGCTCGTCCTCTGGGTACGTGTCACCTAAATGCGAAACAACTATAAAAACGTTAACTTTAAAGCACATAACCCGTTTCTCGTAATAACTTCTCATACATTGCTCAAAATGGACAAATGAATATACCCACGTGCTCTACACAACCTCAGGGTCACAACCATATTTTTAGAAAAAAATTTTGGACCCCGCACGCGCCCCCACGCGCCAGCACAGGCACGGACCTACGCGCCACCCACGCGCGGCCACGTGCCAGGCACACTGACGGTGTCAACAGACGCCGTCAGGAATATTCCGTCAAACTGACGGAATATTCCGTTAAATCTAACTGGTTCCGTTAACGGCGTTAGGAATATTCCGTCAGAATTGACGGAATATTCCGTCGCCTTCTTCCTTCGGTCGCCGGCGCCGGAAACTGGGAAAACCTGCAACTCAGGTTTTCTCACTCATTTTTCAACCGTTTTTCGTGATTTTTGGACCAAATGAAAGCCCTAGACTAGAAGAACAAGTCCCAACAAGTTTTAAGGGCTAAAACTAAGAGATTATACCTGCCCAAAAACTCCAAGTTCGGCCAACTTCGAACCAGGCCTTCCCGACGTCCAAAATCGTCCAACGAGCTACTCCGACACTCTTGGGAACCTCACAAACACAACTACGAGTTCAGAAAACCCAAAAACTTAATGTACAAACTTTGCATGAACAGTACACAATTCGGACCACTTCGAAACGACGTGAAAATGGTAGTTTTCTTACCTGAAAATGGTACCACTAGACTCCTCTCAACTTCACGAGCTTGAAGGTGTACCTGGCTCCCTCGATCTACAAAGATTTAAGGGGTTTTGGGGTTGTCCGTACCGTTTCTAAGGAGAAGGGAGGAAGAGAGCACGGGAGAGACAGAGAGAAGACAGAAGGAGAGAGAGAGAGACAGTGTCTGTCTGTGGGAGTGTGTGTGTGGTCCAACACATGCCACACCACACCAAAACAACCCACAACGTGACAAAAAAAACGAACTAAGGGCAAAAAGGTAATTTCACACGTGCGTTTAATAATCCCGGGACGGGATGTCACATTGGGCATATTTTATTATTATATGTACAAATAATAGGTAAACTAGTATTGAACAAAATAATAACATTTTTCTATGTAGGCATATTATTTTGCATACATTTGAGTTTGCTTTATTATGTAGGTAATTATCTTGCATGAATTTTTATGTATATGAAGCTTCTTTTTTTTTTTTTTCGGTTGTTATATATATATATGTGAGGACCTGTCCCAAATTATTATATATTTTTATCCCCGAGTATGTAAAGTGACAATAATGCCCTTGTGGTTTTGTGACGTGGATTTACATATGCAGTTTTAAATTATCTTCCTCGTTGATGTAATTAAATCGTACTCGACGTCATGAGCGCGTGAACGTAAGTTAGGGTTGAATTGGATTCCTAAAGAAAGTATTACGATAATTGAAGAGCGAGATTGGGTAGGATTTAATTTTTGGGTTG
This sequence comes from Pyrus communis, assembly GCF_963583255.1. Taxonomy (NCBI): domain Eukaryota; kingdom Viridiplantae; phylum Streptophyta; class Magnoliopsida; order Rosales; family Rosaceae; genus Pyrus; species Pyrus communis. The sequence continues at coordinate 27,264,169 of NC_084804.1, forward strand.
CCTATCACATATCCACCAGTTATCTTCTTTCTTACAACCTTGATCCCAATTCAAATTTTTGGGTTTATTTTATTTCCTTTGGACCAATTAATCATACCCTAAATCCCATAGCCCAATCATGGCTTGTGACCCCTTTTATTTTGGCCAACCCGTGACGACCAACACGTCTCAACTCCGGTCAGGGCGTGTCAGTTTGGTATCAAAGCCTAGTTTTGGCAGTCATGTGCCTTTTGTTGGTGTTCTAATCATTTTGATCTCTTATGTCAGAACCATGCCGCCTCGTAGAGAGCCACGTACTTCTTCTGAGCCTAATTTTCCAAATATCGGACAACTTGGTGAACTTTTTGCTAATGATATTCAGTCCTCACTTCGTCCTCCCCAGAAAACCCCCTTGGAGACTGTGTATAACTTGAAGCTAAATCATTTCTTTCGCAATAAGGGGCCCGAGGGAGCTGAGCGTTGGATCGAACATGTTGAGAAAACCTTTCGGGTGATGTATCAACAGGGAAATCTTTTAGAGGAGAGATGGGTTGAGAGCCACTTGGTTCTTGTGTGTGGAGGCTGGATCATGCTGGCGACATGAATCTTTTCAATTGTCAATGGACGATGCCACAAATTGGGAGATTTTTAAGCATCTATTTCAGAAGAGATTTATACCTCCAGAGTATTTGGATTGTAAGAGGGAAAATTCTTGCATTTAAAGTAAGGGAAAATGTTAGCTACTGAGTATTATCGGAGGTTCACTGATTTATCCTGATATTGTCCTGAGATTACTACAAATCTTGTTGAGATATTTCAACGTTTTAAGTGGGGTACTCAAAAGAAGTGGCATTGCAGAGACAGAGAGATTCTAGCAGTTCAGGTGCTCCACTTTGTCATAGGTGCAATAATTGTCACTTTGATAGTGTAGACGAGGGAGTAGTGGGTGTTTACTTGTGGCCAGATGGGGCATTGAGCTCACTAGTGCCTGCAGAACCAACAGAAACCCCATCCTTCTGCTTTACCATCAGCTATACCCCCCTTTTAGCAGGTTCCAGGGCCTCGTGATTATACCCCGACGAGTTATGGTGGTAATCAGAGGAATGTTGTTCCATATTCTGGTGGAGCCTATCAGTAACCAGTTGATCTGTATTATCAGGGTGGTTATCCACCATATCAGGGAGATTATACCCAGTATGCACCATACCAGGGTGGTGGACCACAATGGTATGCTGGAGGATAATCTCAGAACTTTGATGTTGCTTCTACCAATGCTGGTTCATCGAGGCAGCTAAATCAGCATGGTCACGGATGAGGTATGCAAGGACGCAGAAATCAGAGTAACAAAGGTTGTGGAGGCTGGCAACAGGTTTAGGGCCATGTTCACTACATCACTTTGCAAGATGCTCAGAGTAACCCTAATTTGATTATGGGTACATTGAATATTCTTGGTCATTTTGCTAGAGTATTGATTGATTGAGGTGCTACACATTCTGTTATTTCTTATATGTTTGCTCAAAAGAGTTAACCTTACCCCACACCCCTTGGTTACGAGTTAGAATTTTCGATGCCTAGAGGTGAAACTTGTTATGTTATCTGGAAGCATCAAAGATGTCCTGTTTTTGTTGAGGATGTTCTCATGCCAGCTAATCTTGTTCCACTAGATATTGTAGATTTCGATGTCATTCTGGCATGGATTGGTTACATTACAATTGTGCCAAGTTGGATTGTTATGAGAAGGTTGTCACTTTCCATTGGTCGGGCTTGCCTGTGGTTACTTTTGTTAGCGAGTGTTGTGGATTGAGATAGATCGTTATCTCAGCCGTGAGAGCGAAGAAATTGTTGAGGAAAGGATGTCAGGGTTATTTAGCACATATGGTGCTAAACAAGGATACCTCTGCTCGTGTAGAGGATGTTCGGGTAGTTAGACATTTTCCTGATGTTTTTCCTGATGATTTACATAGGCTACTACTAGATCATGAGGTGGAATTCACTATAGATTTAATTCCAGGTATTGATCTTATTTCTTTAACCCCTTAATGAATGGCTCCTACTGAATTAAAGAAATTGAAAACCCAATTACAAGAACTTGTTGATAAAGGTTTTATTCAGCTTACTACTTCGTCGTGAAAAACTCCAGTATTGTTCGTGCGAAAGAAATACAGAACTATTGGGTTAACCAATGCTCCAGTAGCCTTTATGGATTTAATGAATCAGGTATTTCACCCGTATCTCGACAAGTTTGTTATTATTTTCATTGATGATATTTTGGTATATTCTAAATCTAAGGCGGAACATACTAGACATCTCACTCTGGTTTTGAAGAAATTGAGAGAACATCAGTTGTATGCTAAGTTTAGTAAATGTCAATTCTGGCTGGATCAAGTGTCAATCTTAGGACATGTGATTTCAGCTCAGGGTATTCTTGTGGAGCCTCAAAAGGTAGCTACAACAAAGAATTGGGAGCAGCCTCGTACTGTCACGGAAGTTCGAAGTTTTCTAGGCCTAGCTGTTTATTATCGATGTTTTTTGAAAGATTTCTCAGCTATAACTCTGCCATTGACGAGGTTAACTAGGAAGGAAGTTAAGTTTGAGTGGGACGATGATTGCAAGCAAAGTTTCCAACAATTGAAATATTGCCTCACTCATGCTCCTGTTTTAGCACTTCCAGATGATAGTGGGAACCTTGAGATTTATAACGATGCTTCCTTGAATGGCTTGGGTTGTATGTTAATGCAGCATGGCAGGGTGATTGTTTATGCTTTGCAACAATTGATGCCCCACAAGATGAATTATCCTACTCATGATCTCGAGTTGGCGGCCATTGTTTTTGCTTTGAAGATTTAGAGGCATTATCTTTATGGGGAAAAGTGCAAGATTTAAACAGATCATAAAAGCCTCAAATACATTTTCACATAGAAATATCTTAATCTTCGATAGCAGAGATGGATAGAATTGCTCAGTGATTATGATTGCACAATTGAGTATCACCCTAGTCGTGCAAACACGGTGGCAGACGCACTTAGCAGGAAATCACGTAGCCAACTGAATCCTTTGCATGCTTGCCATATCCCTTTTCTCACAAAATTGAGATCTACTAGAGTTGATTTAAAAGTGGAAGATCGGGAAGATGCCCTACTTGCAAGTTTTCGAGTCAGACCAATGTTGATAGATTGTGTGCTCGAGGCTCAAATGAATGATGAGGAATCTCAGGAATTAATTCAGGCAGTTTTAGATGGAGAAAAGAAAGATCTCAGGATTAGGGATTCAGATGGTATACTAATGCAGGGTAACCGAATGTACGTGCCTAATATCGAAGAATTAAAGAAAGATAGTCTAGATGAGGTGCATGTTTCGGCTTATGCAATGCATCCTGGGAGTACTAAGATGTATCACACTATTCGACCTTTCTATTATTAGCCTAGTATGAAAAGAGGGATTGCTGAGTATGTGAGTCGTTGTGTAATTTGTCAGCAAGTTAAGGCAGAAATGAAAAGACCTTTTGGGTTATTACAACCACTTCTCGTACCTTAGTGGAAATGGGAAAATATTACTGTGGATTACGTGAACAAGCTACCTTGTACGCAAAATAGTTATGATGGTATTTGGGTGATAGTGGATCGACTCACCAAATCAACACATTTCATACCCGTTCGAGAAAATTTCTCGTTGACTCAGTTGGTGGAATGGTTTATTTCGGAGATTGTCAAGTACCATTGAGTTTCAGTTAGTATCATTTTTTATCAGGATCCTGATGCGAGATTTATACGCACACAAATTAAACCCTCTTTTCGTCAAATTGTAGTATATGTATAAGTAGGGATCGTTCTGGACCGGGGATTAGGAGGGATTGTTAATCACTTGGAAACTGACTCAAAAACGTAAAAACGTAATATAAAACACTAAACTAGACTCAAAGAATGTAAAACTAAACTTTAAAACACTAAAACAAACCAAAAGACTCAAACATCACCCAAAACACTCAAAACTGCCTAAAAAACACTTTCTGGGCAGTTTTGAGCACTTTGGTGAATTTGGACGAAATTGGGAAATAAATTTAATCAAAACTCTTAAAAACACAAACTAAGATACTTTCTAACTAAATTGGACAATAAAGTAAAGGGGGATTTAGATTTTTACGAATTTAAACTAAAAGAACAGATTGTAAGTAAAAACAGATAGTAAATGTGAATGTGTGATAGAATTTGAATGGAATGAAGGCTAGCTAAGGGGTTCATCTCCATACATGTTATACTTGCATAATAAAACGATTTCCAATTGCATTTCAATAAATCATTAATTCTCAACACCCCAAGTTAACCGTGATGCACTAATTAACCTTCAAATCTTCCTAACGTTATTGAATTGGATGATTGCATACGACAACCCAAAACATTCCCCACAAGTCCCCTACATGATTGCATAATAGAGATACAAGCAAGAATCATTACGCTCTATGAAAATTATAAGTGTTGACGGGGCATTCGTTACTATGATTGCATGAAACTTATGCCAAGAATTCGTTTAACGCGATTGTTTATAAGCAACCTCCACTACTTGTGAATATAAGTTTGTAACTATTAGGTGAAACTCACTTATATTCTAGCGTCAAATTCATGCATGAAAATTAAGTGTGCACACTCAATAAACATACATAAATAAGTTCTTAATCAAAACAGAAAAGTAAACCACATCTAAAGTTCATGAATTCATAACTGGAGTAAATCAAATCATAACCAACATATGTCCATGGTTTCAAACTTTCCCCTAACTAATTAGGGGTTTAGCCACTCATGATTACAACAAACTTAGAGAGTAATAACAAAGTAAACATTGAAAACAAGAACGAACAACACCTAAAAATCCCAACAACTCAATTTTGAATTGTATGAACGTTTAGGCCTCTTCTCCTCTAGTTGCTGCAGCCAAAGGGTTTTGGTGAGTTTTGGGGGTTATGGATGATGTAGAATGATGTGTTTAGGGTAGGGATGGATGTAGGGGAAGGCAAGGAGTGTTTTTGGGCAGAAAATATGAAGAATGGTGAAGTATGGCAGTGTTAGAGAGAGGGAATGAATTTCTGGCGTGAATGAATGTGTATGAGATGGTTTTCTGAATATGGAAGAGTTAGTGATTTGTGGCTGCAATGGATGCTTATTTATAGGTGAAAAAGAGGGAACATGATAGCTAGGAACTTGGTGGAAAGCTGGAAATGCATGTGGAGTGGCTGAAATTGTAAGGGGAATGCATGTGGAAATGATAGAATGTGTTGATGTGCAATGATGAATTGGGATGGCTGAAAATCTGGAGTGGGAGTGCATGTGGGTGTTTGGTGGCTGAAATGATGAAGGGGGAAGTGCATGTGGCTGCAATGGTAAAGGTGGAAGTGCATGTGGCTGCAATGGATTAAAGAAAGGGGGAATTGCATGTGGCTGCAATGGTAAAGGATGGGAGTGCATGTGGCTGCAATGGTAAAGGATTGTGGTGCAATGATGAAAGAACAAGTGCATGTGGCTGAATTGGTGGTGAATGATTATGAATGATTATGAATGCATGTGGATAAAAGAGGGGATATGGCTGCAAGGTTAAAGGGCTAAGGTTTAAGTACATAGAATGGGCCTAAAATAGGGTGGTTTGCATGGCAAGGGAAGGGGAGAAGGGATAAGCCATGGCAAGGTTATGTAATTGGGCTAGGGCCATTGTTTTGTGTCCTAAAGTGCCTCAATTTCGTCCAACACCTTGGCTCCAAACATAAGCTATCCATTCCAAGCCCAATTTTGCTCCAAAATGCACCTTTTTGCTTCCTTAGCCATATGAACTTAGAAACACACGAAAATGCCATAAAGGACTAAAATAACTAAAGAAACACAACGTAAATGCACGAGAACAAGCCAATTAAGTCGCATAAATATGCTCCTATCACAACACTTTGGTCTTCAATTAGGTCTTCAATTTCGTCCAACACTTTGGCGCCAAGCATAAGCTATCCATCCTTAGCCCAAAAGTGCTCCAAAAGTCTCCAAAATGCATCTTTTTGCTCCTTTAGCCCTTTGGACCTACAAACACACGAAAATAGCTTAAAGTACTAAAATAACTAAAGAAACATAACGTAAATGCACGAGAACAAGCCATTTAAGTCGCATGAATATGCTCCTATCAAATACCCCCACACTTATCTTTTGCTAGTCCTCGAGCAAAACAAAACAACAAAAGAACACGAAACTAGACAAAACGAACAAAACACCACCTACACCTTCCAACAATCGTCTCACGGATTTCCAATGCACATGACAAGTTAAAAATCATTAGTCCCATAGATTTTAGTCATCTTCACACTTGAGTACATTCTTAATCATAGTCACCACATACTATTTCACAATTAAGCATTTAAAACCATGTTTTGAATGTAGTAACATGCCTTAGAGAATTTGCTCAAATCCTTACAAGAATGCACTCTATTTTCACACAGATTTTCTGACTACACACCCTACACTAGTTATATGTGAGAGATTGATGTAAACATGAAAGACTAGTATCTCACATATGTTATAACAAAGAAAGCATTTTCTGGAGTTAATGAGCATGTTTAGATATGATCTCATGAATGGAATGCTACTACTTAGATGCGAGAACCAGTGACACCATAAGCTCATATCAATTCGAAACTCCACATTTTGAAACACATAACACTCAAGATAGAAGTCAAAGGGTTGTAACGGGGCTAGGGTATTGGCTAACAATGAAAGGTATCACAAACATTCTTAAAGCAATAGTGAGCAAAGTATTGAATTAGGCACTTAGAATTCCCTTAAGAACGCAGAAGTCAACTTTGAACACCCAAGGGAAAGTCACACAAAACTTAGGGCCATATTCAACTTTTTGGACCCTTTCTTCAACCATCAACGCTCGTGAGTTCATTCTTACTTATTTTCACTTTTTTTTTTCTTTTCTTCTTCTTTTTCTTTTGAATCTCAAAACATACATATAAACGTAAGAACAAACTTTTACTCCCCCACACTCATTTTCTTGCATAATGTAACTCAAAAGGAATTCATTTAAGTCATGCTCACTATACTTTAAGAACAAGGGTATAGGAAAGTCCTACTCTAGGCTAGGTAAGGGGTGATGTGGTTAGCAAAGAAAATAGGCTAAACGAGGCTCAACGGGGTTAAAACTAATATATACGAAATATGGGAAGTAAGGCTATTTGGCTATGGTGGCAACTACACAACTTCATCTTGATATATGTTATGCAATTCAATGTCATGCTTTGAATGAAACGGATATAAGTTCTAGCATTTAGTTCTATCATGATACAATTGCATTCTAAGTAGCAACCAAGCAAGGAATAATGAGATCATGCAACAACTTTAGAAAACAAAGAATCACAGAAAATAACTCTCCAAAGAAGGTAATGGCTCGAGTCTCACAGGGTTGTAGCGTTTGTTTGAGTTCCTTCCTTCAAGCATGTTACAAAAACGAATTTTTCTTTTATGATTACATGTGCAGTCATACATTATAACCATAACCAAGCATATACCAAGAGTAAATCAAACTTTCATCCATGTTTATAACTCTCTTTAACAGTCATGCAATTACAAACCAAATCCTTGTCATTTTGTTGGAAGGTACCCTAAGACACAAACACACAAAAACGACTCAAAACACTCTTTTTAGGCTTTTCAAAACATGTTTTTTTTCAAATTTTTATGTGATTTTCGGAGTTATAAAACAAAACACACTAAAACACTCTAAAACAACTTAAAAACACCTTAAAACAGCAAGGAACAACATTAGAAGTTATGGTGGATAAAACCCTACGAATTTGCATCAAAACACTTTAGTTACCCCCCCCCCCCACTTAAATCAAACATTGTCCTCAATGTTTTAAGCATAGATTCACACAAAACATAAGTAAACACACAAAAAGCATTTAAACATACTAAACATGGCAGAATGTAATTAACAAAGAGAAGAGTTTAGATACGCAAATCTGGTTATGGAGTGTAAATTCCCTCTTCTCCTTGGTGATTGCATTGAGGCATTGATCTTGGTGATTCCACAGGCATACTCTTGAACTGGGCTGCATGATTCTTTTGGTCTCCTCCACTTGTTGATTTTCCTTTGTGCTACTGGGCTGGAGGATTCTTTTGGTCTTCCCCGAAGGTCTGAGCTAACCCCTTTGGTCTGTTTCTTTGTTCAATCTTTCCAATTCGTATTGAAAAGGGTTGGAGGATAACTCAGCCTATGTTTGTCTCCACATGCTTCAATGTATCATTTTCACTTGCCTTACTCGCTCCCCTTTGCAGAAGTGGTCCCTTCTCTGGAAGTGTATCAACCGTTGAAGATGACTACTCGAGAGCAACGCTAGGTAAGCAATCAGGAATAGATTCCAGGCAGTTGGCTCCAGATCGGAAGACTGACTCCAAGTGCCGGCTGATTGCTTCTTTTACTTTGCCATGCGAGTAAGAACAAGGACAAAGAAAAAGACAGGGAAAGAGCATGATATGAGATACTTTTGCTTTTGACCTTGATGATATGAGATACCTTTGCTTTTGAAGAAGCGGTGAATGAATCAGCACACTTCAATCTGCCGTTTCCTCCTGGGTCATCTGTACTCCAGGCATCCGGTATCATCTTTGGGGAAGAAGAAAAAATTGAGTATTTCAAAAGGCTTTGCTGGGAGTGCGCCCTCAGAGGTGAGGGAGAGTTGGGCATTTTCTTCAGGTTTGCCTTGCCATAAAAGACGAAGGTCGACATATATAGAGATAATATCAAGTGATGGTACTCTTCTTTTACCCTTGTCGACAAACGTTTTGATCCCGCAAATCCGGCTTTTTGAAATAGTGACGCCTCTTCGATTTCTGAACGACGCCCCTTCGATTTCTGAGCAGGCGCCCCTTTGCTTTCTGAACGACACGTAGTAGTGCGGATGCGGCTCCTTTTGACAAATCTGCACGCGTTTTCTGAAAAGCAGAGAAAGCATCGCCGGACTTTGCGCTTGTCAGCTAAAGATGTGTAGTTGCGATGATGGCCTCCACGTGTTTTCTGAAAAGAAGAAATCTTTTGACAAAGTTGAACACGTCTTCTAAAAAGCCGAGAAAGCGTCGCCAAAATTACGCCGGAAATTCAGGCTTTTTGAATCGGTGGACGCGTCGCCTTGGCTTCTTATAGAGGTATCGATCACCGCCAACATACACACTCTGAAGAATTCCCATTCTTGAACATCGTCTCCGGCCCTTTGAAATTTTAACTCCATCCACCCCTTCTCTTTGAACACTTTTGAAAAAATGGCAAACCCATCGAACCTTAGCTTAGAATTGAGTCTCAGCAGTGAAACGGGCGCGCCGCGTCAAGGTAACGTATGGCGCCCTTCTTTCTTATCTTCTAACGGTCCTCTTTCAGGTGAAGACTCTGTGATGCAGGACGCCACAACAGCTACAATAGTAGCTAGGAACCTCCTCACTCCAAAAGATAGTAGGCTGCTGTCAGGACGGTCCGATGAGTTGGCCGTTCTAGAGTCCCTCGCTCTTAGTGTTCAGTGTGCGAGTTCTGTGTCCAACATGGGCCAACGCCTGCTTGCCCGCTCCCGTCAGGTGGAATCATTGATGGCGGAGGTGGAAAGTCTTAAGCAGGAGATCCAGCAGCTTAAGTACGAGAATAGAAGTTTGCATGTACTTGCAAATAACTATTCGTCGGGCATGAAGAGGAAGCTTGATGAGCTGCAAGAATCCGAGGGTCGAATTCAAAGTGACCGTCAAAGGCTTGCGGCTTATCTCCAGAGGCACCTTTTTCCTGGGTCATCCAGCGCTTGGCCAAGTATTGAGGCCTGGAATGCTCTAGCTCCGATGCCTCCCGCTCCGATGCCTTCCGCTCCGATGCCTCCCGCTTCTATGCCTTCTGCTCCGGCGCCTTCTGCTCCGACGCCTCGTAGTGGGGCTTCACGTAAACATCCTTTGTGAATGCTCTATCTTTCTCCATGTTTAGTATCTTTTTTTTTTAATTTTTTTTTTAATTTTTTTTTATTTTTTATGAACATGCTTTGTTTTATTCAGTGCATTGGGTTGCCTCCCAAGTAGCGCTTTCTTTTACGTCTTGCAGCCGGACGAAGAACCCAATCACTCCAGGATATGTTCACGAATCGGATGAGAACTCCGAGTCATAAACTAGTACCTAGAACAAGAAACAAAACAAGATTAAGAATCTGGAATAAAATAAAAACAAACGAAAATAAAACAATCCAAGGGATTAGCAAATTTTCTAATCCCCGGCAACGGCGCCAAAATTTGATGCGAGATTTATACGCACACAAATTAAACCCTCTTTTCGTCAAATTGTAGTATATGTATAAGTAGGGATCGTTCTGGACCGGGGATTAGGAGGGATTGTTAATCACTTGGAAACTGACTCAAAAACGTAAAAACGTAATATAAAACACTAAACTAGACTCAAAGAATGTAAAACTAAACTTTAAAACACTAAAACAAACCAAAAGACTCAAACATCACCCAAAACACTCAAAACTGCCTAAAAAACACTTTCTGGGCAGTTTTGAGCACTTTGGTGAATTTGGACGAAATTGGGAAATAAATTTAATCAAAACTCTTAAAAACACAAACTAAGATACTTTCTAACTAAATTGGACAATAAAGTAAAGGGGGATTTAGATTTTTACGAATTTAAACTAAAAGAACAGATTGTAAGTAAAAACAGATAGTAAATGTGAATGTGTGATAGAATTTGAATGGAATGAAGGCTAGCTAAGGGGTTCATCTCCATACATGTTATACTTGCATAATAAAACGATTTCCAATTGCATTTCAATAAATCATTAATTCTCAACACCCCAAGTTAACCGTGATGCACTAATTAACCTTCAAATCTTCCTAACGTTATTGAATTGGATGATTGCATACGACAACCCAAAACATTCCCCACAAGTCCCCTACATGATTGCATAATAGAGATACAAGCAAGAATCATTACGCTCTATGAAAATTATAAGTGTTGACGGGGCATTCGTTACTATGATTGCATGAAACTTATGCCAAGAATTCGTTTAACGCGATTGTTTATAAGCAACCTCCACTACTTGTGAATATAAGTTTGTAACTATTAGGTGAAACTCACTTATATTCTAGCGTCAAATTCATGCATGAAAATTAAGTGTGCACACTCAATAAACATACATAAATAAGTTCTTAATCAAAACAGAAAAGTAAACCACATCTAAAGTTCATGAATTCATAACTGGAGTAAATCAAATCATAACCAACATATGTCCATGGTTTCAAACTTTCCCCTAACTAATTAGGGGTTTAGCCACTCATGATTACAACAAACTTAGAGAGTAATAACAAAGTAAACATTGAAAACAAGAACGAACAACACCTAAAAATCCCAACAACTCAATTTTGAATTGTATGAACGTTTAGGCCTCTTCTCCTCTAGTTGCTGCAGCCAAAGGGTTTTGGTGAGTTTTGGGGGTTATGGATGATGTAGAATGATGTGTTTAGGGTAGGGATGGATGTAGGGGAAGGCAAGGAGTGTTTTTGGGCAGAAAATATGAAGAATGGTGAAGTATGGCAGTGTTAGAGAGAGGGAATGAATTTCTGGCGTGAATGAATGTGTATGAGATGGTTTTCTGAATATGGAAGAGTTAGTGATTTGTGGCTGCAATGGATGCTTATTTATAGGTGAAAAAGAGGGAACATGATAGCTAGGAACTTGGTGGAAAGCTGGAAATGCATGTGGAGTGGCTGAAATTGTAAGGGGAATGCATGTGGAAATGATAGAATGTGTTGATGTGCAATGATGAATTGGGATGGCTGAAAATCTGGAGTGGGAGTGCATGTGGGTGTTTGGTGGCTGAAATGATGAAGGGGGAAGTGCATGTGGCTGCAATGGTAAAGGTGGAAGTGCATGTGGCTGCAATGGATTAAAGAAAGGGGGAAGTGCATGTGGCTGCAATGGTAAAGGATGGGAGTGCATGTGGCTGCAATGGTAAAGGATTGTGGTGCAATGATGAAAGAACAAGTGCATGTGGCTAAATTGGTGGTGAATGATTATGAATGATTATGAATGCATGTGGATAAAAGAGGGGATATGGCTGCAAGGTTAAAGGGCTAAGGTTTAAGTACATAGAATGGGCCTAAAATAGGGTGGTTTGCATGGCAAGGGAAGGGGAGAAGGGATAAGCCATGGCAAGGTTATGTAATTGGGCTAGGGCCATTGTTTTGTGTCCTAAAGTGCCTCAATTTCGTCCAACACCTTGGCTCCAAACATAAGCTATCCATTCCAAGCCCAATTTTGCTCCAAAATGCTCCAAAATGCACCTTTTTGCTTCCTTAGCCATATGAACTTAGAAACACACGAAAATGCCATAAAGGACTAAAATAACTAAAGAAACACAACGTAAATGCACGAGAACAAGCCAATTAAGTCGCATAAATATGCTCCTATCACAACACTTTGGTCTTCAATTAGGTCTTCAATTTCGTCCAACACTTTGGCGCCAAGCATAAGCTATCCATCCTTAGCCCAAAAGTGCTCCAAAAGTCTCCAAAATGCATCTTTTTGCTCCTTTAGCCCTTTGGACCTACAAACACACGAAAATAGCTTAAAGTACTAAAATAACTAAAGAAACATAACGTAAATGCACGAGAACAAGCCATTTAAGTCGCATGAATATGCTCCTATCAGATCCCAGATTTACTTCTAAATTTTGGGTAGCTTTCCAGGAAGCCCTAGTTCAAGATTGCTTTATAGCATAGCTTATCACCCCGGACAGATGAACAATTTGAAAAAATCATTCAAACGCTAGAAGATATGCTGAGATCCTTGTTTTTGCAGTTTGAAGATGCTTAGCATAAACGTTTAGCTTTGATCGAGTTTGCTTATAATAATAGCTATCATTCTAACATTGGCATGTCACCTTTTGAGGCGCTTATGGTAAACCCTGTTGTACTCCTTTATGTTGGTCTGAAGTCAGCGAAAAAGTGTTGGTAGGTCCTGAGAATGTAGATTACACTACGTAGAATATTCAGGTGATTAAAGCTAACCAGAAAACGGCCCAGGATCGACAGAAGAGTATCGCCGATAAACATGCCATTGAGAGAGAATATAAAGTTTGAGATTGGGTATTCCTGAAGTTATCACCATGGAGAGGTGTGGTACGGTTTGGTAGGAAAGGTAAGTTAAGTCCTCGATATACTAGACCGCATCAGATCACCGAGTGTGTTAGTGAAGTTACCTACAGGCTTAAGCTACCTCCAGAGTTATCAAAGGTGCACGACATTTTTCATGTGTCTGTGCTTCATCACTATGTCTCTGATCCATCACACTTGATCCCTCCTCAACCACTAGAGATTAATCCAGATTTGACTTACGATGAGGAACCAGTGACGATCTTGGATTAGAAAAATAAGGTTCTTCGGAACAAGACTGTGCACATGGTGAAAGTTTTGTGGATGAACCATTCGGTCGAGGAAGCCACCTGGGAAACTAAAGATTGTATGCTGATGCGAACTAATTAAGCACACAAATTAAAACCCTCTTGTGACAATTGTAGTAAAGATGCAAGTAGGGATCGTTCTAGACCGGGGATTAGGAGGGATTACTAAATCACTTGGAAACTGACTCAAAAACGTAAAACAAACGTTAAAAACACTAAACTAGACTTAAAGAATGCAAAACTAAACAATAAAACACTAAAAACAAATCAAAAGACTCAAGGAATGCAAAACACTTATAAACACAAACTAAGACACTTTCTAACTAAATTGGACACTAAAGTAAAGGGGGATTGAGGTTTTGACGAAATTAACTAAATACAAAGATTGTAATTAAAAGGCAGAATATAAATATGAATGTGAGGAAAATATGGATGGAATGCTAGCTAGAAGGTTCTTCTCCACACATGTCACACTTACATACAATTTGATTTTCAGTTGGTCTTTCGATGAATTATGAAACTCAACACCCCGGGTTAATTAGGTCCGCTTAAATTAACCGTCAAGTTTTCCTTAAGTTAATGAATTGGATGGGTTAGCGCAACGCAATTCAAAACATTCTCCAAAAGTCCTTTACGTGAAAAGCACAATAAAGATACAATCAAAGATCATTAAACATCATGAAAACTATAAGTGTTGACGAGGCATTCGTTACTATGATGAGCATGAAACTAGTGCCAAGAATTCATTTAACGCGATTGTTTATAAGCAACCTCCACTACTTGTGAATATAAGTTCATAACTATTAGGTGAAACTCACTTATATTCTAGCGTCATATTCATGCATGAAAATTAAGCGTGCACTCTCAATAAACATACATAAATAAGTTATCGATCAAGCAGTTAAACAAATTGAATTCACCATTCATGAAATTCCAACCAAAAGTAATCAATTCATATTGCAAGCATAAACATGGTTTCGAATCACCCCCTAGCTAAATAGGGGTTTAGCCTCTCATGTTCACAACAAGAAAAATAAAATTGAATTTAAACATAAAGAACAAAGGATGGATTACACCTAGAACGCCCAACGATTCCACTTGAATTTCTGCGCGTCTAAGTCCTCTTTCCTCTTCTCCTTGCTGCGGCAGTGAGGTTACATGGATGATTTGGATGTTATTTTGGGTTGGGGATGGATTTAGGGAGGTTTGGTGGTGCGGCAAGGTTATGGGGTGGTGTAGGAAGGTTTGGGAGGCTGCTGGAATGGAGGGGGGACTGCACGGCACAGGTTTTGGGTGATGGTGGCTGCACGGTTTTGGGAGGAAAATGGGAGAGAATCTGTGATGGTGGCTGCGGCAGGATGGGAAAAAACTGGAATTCTGGAATGGTGGGATGCGGCTGTTTAAGGGAAAAATTAATTAGGTTTTTAGGTGGCTCCCCCCAATATCAAATGGAGAATGGAGAAAATAATAATATATTGGCTGCGGCTTAATAAAGGAATTAGGTTTTTGTGGCTGTTTTGTTTTATTTATTTTTTTGCTGAAAAATATGAAAAGAAAAATAATAAGAGGTCCCTAAGGTGCGGCTAAATGGTGGAAACCCTAGGGTTTAGAAATTCAAACCCTCTTTTATTTTGGTGAATTAGAATTAAGTTAAAAGCTTCTAGAATTAGGAAATAAAATCAGAAATTAAAAGGGATGGCTGCAAGGTGCGGCTAGGGCCATGGTTTTGTGTCCTAAAATGCATACAAGGCCGTCAAAGTGGCTAGAAAATACGGACGTTTAAGTTTAGGAAAGGTTACCAAAATGGGAAACTTAGGATTAACTTTCCTAAAATAGGAAACCTTGTTTGAGTAGGATTCCTCGTTTTGGTAAGAATTCATCGTTGGAGTAGGAATTCGTCATTTCTTCAAATCTTCAACTCATTCATTCCTCTTTCGCTCCAAAAGACTCCAATTTGCATCTTCTTGCACACTTTGGCCTTATAATCTGAAAATACACAAAAGTAGCCTTAAACACTAAAATAGCTAAGTAAACACAACATAAATGCACGAGAACAAGCTAATTAAGTCGCATGAATATGCTCCTATCATATGCGAGACTTGTATCCATGTCTGCTTTATGGTTATTGATGTGTTGGTGATGTGTAGGAATTTCGGGGATGAAATTTTCTTAAGGGGGTAGGTTGTGACGACCCGTCCCAAATTATTATATATTTTTGTCCCCGAGTATGTAAAGTGATGATAATTCCCTTGTGGTTTTGTGACGTGGATGTCTATATGCAGTTTTAAATTATCTTCCTCGCTGACGTAATTAAATCGTACTCGACGTCACGAGCGCGTCGACGCAAGTTAGGGTCGAATTGGATTCCTAACGAAAGTATTACGATAATTTAAGAGAGAGATTGGGTAGGATTTAATTTTTGGGTTGCCTATCACTTATCCACCAGTTATCTTCTTTCTTACAACCTTGAGCCCAATTAGAATTTTTGGGTTTATTTTATTTCCGTTGGACCAATTAATTAGACCCTAAATCCCATACCCAATCAGGGCTTATGACCCCTTTCATTTTGGCCAACCTGTGATGGCCAATATGTCTCGACTCCGGTCGGGGCATGTCAATATGTGTGTGTGTGTGTGTGTGTGACATAGTTTATTAGGCATGTTTTATTGTTATTATATATTATGCAATGAATTTTGTTTTATTGTGCCAAGATTTATTTAATTTTATTATCAGTAGTAGTGAAATTATCCAAAATACCTCTGAGATGCCACGTAAGCCTTCCACGTGGACCTCAATTTTCCTTTCAATTTTCTAGTCTTATTTTACTATTTTCAAATAGTACTCATTTTTACAAACATGTGGCCGCAGACGGGACTTAATTCGAAGTTATAACGAACAAGTTATGTTCGAAACAGTGTAAATTAAGGAGCTTTAATTTCTTGTAATAACGGTTTGAGATTTAATGTTGAGATACCTTGTTGTTGTACCCTACATCTTTGGCTCACTTCTGCTGCAATGTATCGTATTACATACTAGTATTATAATATTTTCGGGAAATTATATACTTGTTTTACAGCGAGGGGTTACACGTTTTCGAAAACGATTTACAAAACTTTATTTTTCAGGCCCACTCACCCTTGTTTTTCGCCCCTCCAAGATTTTAGTGGCAGAGGTTTCGTGGCAATGAGGATTGTTGGTAAAAGCTGTTACATAGAAGATTTCTCTTTTTGGTATAAATGTCCTTACTCTTCTTTTACTGCAATTTATTTATGCTCTAACATCACTTGTGTGATATGGGTTCAATCCTGCTCACATGCACACTCTAAATTAGTCACTTTTAAGTTTTAATTTATTCACATTTTCCATATCACTACACTTTATGGCTTCGTCACCTTCTGGTGTCAGCTAGCACATTGTGATTCAGGTGTCTACTGAAGGATTATTTTGGAAGATGACATGTTCATTTAAGCAACATCATTAGCATGCAATTAACAAATTAAAGGCGGAATCATGCTAGCATGCACTTAAAAACAAAACATTACCCATGAATGTTCAAAGCCTAGTAAAATGGTGAACCAATAATCAACTCAAAACAAAGTGAGTTGAAATATATACCTTTGTAGATTCCTCTTTGTATTTAAACAAAGGCTAATCACCCAAAGAGAGGGCCTTCATTCCTTGCATCCTAGATCTATGGATTTGGATGGATGAAAAAGGTTTCTCCAAAGTTCCCAAAATTGAGAACCTCTAATGATTCATCACCAAGGCATAATGAAGAAGAAATGAGTGACCTTGGAGGAGTTTGATTGCTAGATGATCCCTCCAAGGTGGCCGAAATTTTAGAGAGAAAGGAGAGCTTGTGTTCTCATCCTTTCCCCAAAAACAACCCTTAATGAATTTTAGGCTATAAAGTCCTTTATATAGTCCTTTCAAATAAGTGACCTAATGGACCAAAAGCCCTATTCTTCTAACATGGCCGGCCTATAGGGTTTATTGGGCTTTCAAGCCCTTTGTTTATTCAAGTTGTCATACAACTTGAGTTAATGGGCTTGACATTCAAATCCCATTGGGCCTTGCGGCCCAAAACTAACCCGAGGTCTTTAACGAACTTATTCGTTTGATTAATTAACATATTAATTAATCCTAGCCTTAGATAAATAATTAAACCATTTAATTATTCTTACTCATCTCCGTTGTTTCTTCAAACTCTACCTTAATCGGTGAACGATCCATTAGGTTCCTTTTAGCGAGGCAGTGGGCGATTAAAACTCTTTCTAATCGATTGTGAATTGAAAATTACTTTCAATTCTCCCGTTAGTGATAATACACTTTTAGGGCTTCCACAAACCATGGTTGACGCCTAGCAGCATGTCATGGTTACCCAAGCTAATCAGAAGAGGTGGAGAACCTATTCAGTTTTAGGATTACAAATGCAATACGGTCTTTCTCTAATACAATACTCTTGACCACATTGTTTGGTTTGATAGTTTATTCATGTCTACTATCCAATGTGAGTCTTGTGCTTATATGATTACCTTGAATGTGATTTGGAACACATTCCTAAATCTCATTCATACTTTGGCCAAAGATTCTTAATCATATCATAGAGTATTCTCCCTCAAACAGTTTGAAGGTTAGAGATCCCTTGTTGCGCATTCACTTGCCTCCATGGCTAAGTGGCTTAACCCCAACGATGCCGTGGACACCCTCCTGATGGAGTGACTTTGACATAATCAAAGATTAAGGACCTAACCACAAGACAACTGTGATGCCTCAGGTCAAAAGACTAATTTGCATTATCCCAACCATGAGTTCTCATGTGACATGATTATGAGAATTCTTCGTTGATCGTGTTCAGTGAACTCATTCTCTATTGAGCACCTACGTACTTGTCTTGATGTCACACACACCAATGACTCGAGACTAGTCACTCTCCCTGAGAGAAGACATAGCACGTACTGATCTTAACGGACTGTCAATGCCCAATTGACAATCCTATGATCAGGAACATTTAGGATGTGTCAACGAAAGAATGGTCTCATGAATCTAACTTCTTTAGATCGCATTCTTCCAATCACATATTCCTTGGACTTATCGTTTAAGCATATAACATTTATATGAGACGGCTCAAACAATAATCTTTGCCCTTTACATTTAAACTACATTAGTTTAACTTTGTGAAATGTCTATAAAGTATCATCATATGATTGGTTTTAGGGCACATTTCCAACAATCTCCCACTTGCACTAGAGCCAATCAGCTTGGTTATCAGTGATGATACCTCTTCTGTAATTCATTTCATAAATGGCTGAGTAGTAGGCCTAAACAAGATGGATATCTATATGTTATCCATAGAAGCAACCTTGAGAATAACGACGTCACCATTATTCATGATTCCTAATCATGTGGTTCAGTCTCTCATTTGAGTTCGGACCTTGATGAGACCTTGATTCCCTGGCTTGAGCTATTGCCCCATTAGTGTCATACACTTTCTGGTTGGAACCGAATAGAGAGTTCATAAATGAACCTTCTCATCCAAACAACATTGTTGTAAACTTCTATATGGCAATATATTTTGCATTCATAATGGAACACACTAAAGTCATTACTTTAATGTTTCCATCCAAATATCTTTTTAGTCATAATAAAGAGATATCTGTTTATCTCTTCATTCATAATGAAGAAATATCCAATGATGGATTAGATTCATAATCTAATACATTTACGCTTCCATTACATTACTCTAATTCTTTCTCAATTATTGAGTAATATATCCTTTAGTATTTCTCAAATACTCAAGGACTCACTTGACAGTTGCCATGGTTCTGATCCTGGGCTTGCACTGATATTGTCTTGTACCTTTCTAGGAACATCTTATATCAATGTTTTTCATACAATATGAAATACATAAATCACCTTTCTGCTTATGCATAAAGGATTCTATTTACGCATTATTTCTTTGGGAGTCAAAGGGTACATTCCCTTTGAGAAGAACAACTTCCTAGTCTCACTAGAATTGTCATTCTAATTGAAGTTTATCATCAAATGAGAAACTTCCTAGCATCTGTTGTCTATTTTAGGGATTGATATAATCCAATTATATCTTGAAATATATCATTATAGATTTCCATTCCATTATATAGACTAAATCTCCCATATACATTCTATCGTTATAGAATAACTTTAACGAAGAAGTACTCTTTTCATTTCCAAAAATTAATATATCATATATATATTTTTAAATTTAGGAATACGATTAACTCCCACTAATCTTTTGTAAACCTAGTAAACAAAAGATTCATTTACATCTTTATGAGAAATCAAACAATTGATCTTTTCTCATAAGACGCTTATAGCTCCCACTAGCTTGTTAAGATCCATGATGGATGGATCTCTACAACTAACCTGTCTTGTGATTTATAGTTTTAGACATATATCATCAAGACTATCTTAATAATGGTTTCGGAAACCCATATTATGTCCAAACATTAAATCACCATTTAGTTGTAGCTAGCAATCTTCGAATTAATTGAAACCAAGACTACGTCAAAGATGGTTTCTTCAAAGTCAACCATTCTCTTTGAGTGTAGTCACCTTAAGCTACCAATTAGCTGTGAAGGTTTCATTATTTCGGGTCAAATGGTACTTTACCATTTCCTTGAGTATATATCGTATATACACTCAATGTAGTCATAAGGATTTTCATTCTTATTTCTTTCGAATTAAGAGGTGCAACTCTATGACATAGTCATAAAGTTCAAACCATTCAACTGAGACGGTTTATAAATCCTTCTGGACTACCTTGGAGCTTGTGGTATAGGAACTAGGTTGTCTTAGAAGTATATATCATATATATATGGGTAATTGATAATGTCCAACGAACTAAATCTTATTCATGTTCATTCTTCTCCTAATGGAGAAATTCATTATCTTACGATGCTACTTTCCTTGATATTTTTCAAGGAAATTAATCTAAAGTGTTACTTTTTCCTTGGATCAAATCTAAGGAGGTAAATACTTTAGACGTCTTACTCATCTACTTACATTTATTGAATTCTTTGAAACCTTTTGCAAAGTATTCGGACTTGTGTTTATTCAAAATAAACTATAGTCCAACCGAGAGTGATCTTCGGTGAATGTCATACAACATGAGTAGTATTATGTTGTGGACTAGTGCCACTAATATCTAAGTGAATTAACCTCAACAACTTTGTGATTCTTTCTTCTTTCCAAAAGAATAAAGATTCGAACATTTCGCCTCTATACAATTTTAACAAGAAGGTATTGGATCCGGATCTAACGATCCAAAGCATCCATCTATGACCAACTCGTAACTTATGTTTTAGAGGTATCACAACTCAGTTGGGATTAGTCACTACCTTGCAACCTTTTGGGTTTTAAGCATCATCGTATTCTAAACAGTTAAACTACCACATCATCTCTACTATAGAGACAACCAATTAAATTACAATAATCTAATTATTGATTAATAAAGAACAATGTTTTGTCAAACAAAACATTTATCCATCTCTACTATAGTGACGGATTTAAGTTCCTTAAAATTGGAATGTAAAGACAATCTTTAGTATTTTCCAATTTCTTTGGTAGTTCATATGAGGAAGTAAGTACAATCCGCTTTCGCAGAGATCTATATTTTATTCACTTTCCGAATTTTCTCTTCTCTCATTAATATTCTACTTTTTATTAGCACACTTTTACAACAATTGTAAAACATAGTTACTAATACGGAATCAAGCATTCAAGTAGAAGAACCAACTGTTTTGAACTATTTCAAGAACATATTACAACACCTTTGAAAGGTGTGTTCTTGACACTTGCAAGACATTTCTTGCAAATACCCATTCCAATGTCCATCCTTTCATAAAGAAAGTTTGTTCCCTTGGAGTTATTTTGCCTTCTTCATTTGACTTCTCCTTTGACTACAATAGTCATGGTCCCTAAACTCCCACTATCTCTCTTGAAACTTATTTCAATTGTGTTATACACATCAAACAATTTGGTGAGTGTGTGGTTATTGTTCACTATATAGTTTACAATAAACTTAGTGAACCATTAGGATAGGGACACAAAGGTGAAGTCCTTGCCTAATTTCCGTCTCGTTAAGTGGTTTAACACTTCAACACTCAATGATTCAAAATCATCATATGTCCATGTTGATGGATTATTTTTGTCAACCAACCATTATGTTCTAAACATAATTACAAACTTTCAAGAGTTGTTCAAGGCAACTCTCATTTCTTCATACAACAATTTGTAAGTGAAGAATCATGGCACATAAAGCGTCCATGCCCTTGTGCTTACTTTAAAAGTTCCTTGTTTATGTAACAAAGAAACAAGCACTAAAATTTGTGTTGATTAAGGGTTGTTCAAAGCAACTCTTATTTCTTCATACAACAATTTGTATTTGAAGAATTATGACATTGAAAGTGTTGTCCTTCTCATGTTAGACTTATCTAACATATTCTTCCAATGATACATTATCAATAGGAAGATTGTGAGGATGAGACTACTTAGTTACATCTACAAGCCATTAAAGACAATCTATGGGATTGTAGAACTAAGTCCGGAAATTAAAGCATTCGGCTTTTCTTTGTCAAGTTTTGGATAGCGTTTGCAAATATATTGGTAAACAAATACATAACGAATATAAATTGATTGATTTTAAGCCATTTTATTCGGGTCTTTAAATCAAATAGCACCACCCACTATTTTTGGCAAATTCCATATCCCTCATCGGAATTCGAGAGTTTTGTTGAACTCTTAGCGGGGTATGGGAGACTCACCATTACCAAGCCCACCTCACGATGATACGATATCGGTTAGCAAAAATAATGATGAGAGAATAACACTTTACTCATTTACAACTCTTGTAATTACCCATCTAGTTTGGCCTCTAGAGAATGTGGCCTCACGATGATACGATATCGGCACCATTGCACTTAGTTAAGTTATTCCCACCATGCTTAGTTCATGAAGGGGTTCAAGAATAGCCTCACATTGATATGATATCGGCCATCCTCGTTGCCTACACTTACCTCATCATATGTTTATGGACTCCTCCTGAGTGTAAGCATGCACTTTGTACTCCCCCATGATAGGGTGAAGCCGGTGTACAAGTCACAAACGATTGGAGCCCACCACGGTGGAAGGCCTACGAAGAAATGTTCAAAGCATCTCTCGCTTATCAACTTAATAATGGTTTGTTGAGGGTTTTAGGTCTCATCACATATATATATTCATTTTAATCATAATTAAAACAATTTTGGTCCTATTACAACTATTGGTCCATATGATTGATTTAGTTGTATATAATACTCCCACTAAGCTTTTAAAACGGTTTTTAAAGCAAGAGTATATGATACTACTAACATAAGGTTTGCATTCATTGATGGACTATATAGTTGCCTTAGGGCCTTAGGATGACTATGAACCTTTGATTAGATCCAACACAAGCCTTGTGTTGAATCTCGGACTAGGGATGGAGATTGATTTTAGTTACGCGTTTAATCACATTAAGGCGTGTTGTCTTAGGGCGTTGGACCCAACTACTTCATTTCATGCATATCAAATAAAGCAAGAAAGAAGTACTTCAAAGTAAATATGAGCTTATGCTCTTTACAACAATTGAATATAACTAATTACTTTAAAGTAAAGAAGAGCTTATGCCCTTTTACAACATTTGATCAAATCAAATTACAACCAAAATCTAATCTACTCATTCCCATGGTTCAAACAAATTTGAAACGGCCATTCACATAGCTCAATTATCGTAGGCTAAGGTTCATAATCACCCTTTAATTAATTAACACTTTAACTAATTAAATTGAATGCAACAATTATCATTTGGTTTTTGGATCCATAGAATTGATTTAAATGGAACTAAATATAATGAAAATCAAATTCTCATTAAAGAGACAAAACAATTTTGTTCTCATTTTGTTTTGGGCCAAAAACAATGACCACAACAATTTGGGTCACTTTGTTAAAACAAAAAAAAACTTTTGGGGTCAAAATGCAAATACACAAAAGTATCAAAACTTTATATAATTGCACAAAAGTCCCTCCAACACCTTTTCCAAAGGTGGCCGGGCATATTGTTGAAAATTTGAAAAAATCTAAAGTTTTAAAAGTGGTTTTTGGTAGGTGAGACAAAGTTGACTTTGATGGTTTGTAAGAAAATGTTTTTTTATAAAACTTTAAAATTCTTTTAGTCACATCTCACCAATAACTATCACCCACCATTTGAAAAACAAAACTTTATGAAAAACATAAAACTTTTGAATCAAAACTTCAAAACCTTTTTGTTCTTGGCAAGAACTTCAAGAAATATGAAGAACATACATGAAAACTCATAATAGCTCCATGGATGTTTTCTTTCACCAAAAACTCAAATTTTCACAACTCAAAAGAGGGTTAATATCCTAGGGTACTTAGGGGTTCCAAAAAGCACTTTAAAACCATTTTAACAAGACTAACAAGAACCCAAAAAATCACCCTTTGGATTTGGCCGAAAATCCCAAAACACTTGGCACCAACTTTTAGTTCCAATATTCATGCTTTAATGAAATACATCTACAACATTTGAGATGCTAAATTTTCAAGCAAAATTTATATTCAAAGCAAGAACAAAGCTTGTAACATTTACAACACTTAAATCACAAAATATGAAAAATCACAAAACCCAAAAGGATCCACCATAAACTAGGCCTAGGCTCTGATACCACTTGAAGGATTATTTTGGAAGATGACATGTTCATTTAAGCAACATCATTAGCATGCAATTAACAAATTAAAGGCGGAATCATGCTAGCTGCACTTAAAAACAAAACATTACCCATGAATGTTCAAAGCCTAGTAAAATGGTGAACCAATAATCAACTCAAAACAAAGTGAGTTGAAATATATACCTTTGTAGATTCCTCTTTGTATTTAAACAAAGGCTAATCACCCAAAGAGAGGGCCTTCATTCCTTGCATCTTAGATCTATTGATTTGGATGGATGAAAAAGGTTTCTCCAAAGTTCCCAAAATTGAGAACCTCTAATGATTCATCACCAAGGCATAATGAAGAAGAAATGAGTGACCTTGGAGGAGTTTGATGATGCGAGATTTATACGCACACAAATTAAACCCTATTTGTGACAATTGTAGTAATGATGTAAGTAGGGATCGTTCTAACCGGGGATTAACTAGGGGTGCTAATCTATTTTAAACTAACTCAAAGAAATAAAAATAACCTTTAAAACACTTGATTCACTTAAAGAAAACTCGAAACAAGTTCACAAGACTCAAAATTAGCTAAAAACACAATCTAAAACAAGAATGTAAATGAGGCAGATTTGGACGAATTTAAAGGTGTTTGTGACTCCAAATACTTAAAAACCAAAATAAGACAGATTATAATGACTAAGACTTAACAAAATATGGGGGGGATTGTGTTTGGATGAGATTAAATTAAATGGACAGAATATAATTAAGGGCAAAATGTAAATATGTATATGATGAAAATATGGATGATGGAATAGCCAAGGGGTTCTTCTCCACACATGTTACACTTGCATACAAGATTGATTTTCAGTTGATCTTTCGATAAATTATGAAACTCAACACCCCGGGTTAATTAGGTCCGCTTAAATTAACCGTCAAGTTCTCCTTTAAGTTAATGAATTGGATGGGTTTGCACAACGCAATTCACAACATTCTCCAAAAGTCCTTTACGTGAAAAGCACAATAAAGATACAATCAAAGATCATTAAGCATCATGAAAACTATAAGTGTTGACAAGGCATTCGTTACTATGATGAGCATGAAACTAGTGCCAAGAATTCATTTAACGCGATTGTTTATAAGCAACCTGAAGGAAAATTTGTGAAAAACAAGTTCATTTGAGCAACATCAACAACATGCAATTAACAATTAAAAGGCGGAATCATGTTTATATGCACTCAAAAACAAAACTTAACCCATGAACTTCAAAGCCTAGTAGATAGGTGAACCAAGACTCAACTCAAAACAAAGTGAGTTGAGAAATCAATACCTTTGTAGATTCCTCTTTGCATAAGCAAAGGCTAATCACCCAAAGAGAGGGCCTTCATTCCTTGCATCTTAGATCCATGGATTTGGATGGATGAAAAGGTTTCTCCAAGTTCCCAAAATTGAAAACCTCTAAGTCTCCACACCAAGGCATATTGTAGAAGAAATGAGTGACCTTGGAGGAGTTTGATTGCTAGATGATCCCTCCAAGGTGGCTGAAATTTTAGAGAGAAAGGAGAGCTTGTGTTCTCATCCTTTCCCCCAAAAATTACCCTTAATGAATTTTGGCTATTAAGTCATACTTATTCCTTAATTCATTTGAGTGGCAAACTTGTAAATAAGTCCAAAACCACTCATTCTTTAACATGGGATTTATTGGGCTATTTGGGCCTTTGTGAATCATTATTCATTAAGTTGTCACACAACTTAAGTCAATGGACTTGACGTTCGAAGCCCATTGGGCCTTAAGGTCCAAAACTATCCCGAGGTCTTTTAACGAACTTATTCGTTTGATTAATAATCATATTAATTAATCCTTGCCATAAATAATTAAACCATTTAATTATTCTTACTCATCTCCGTTGAATCTTCAATCTCTACCTTACACGGTGTACGATCCATTAGGTTCCTTTTAGCGAGGTAGTGGGCGATTCAAACTCTTTCAAATCGATTGTGAATTGGAACTTACTTTCAATTCTCCCGTTAGTGATAATACACTTTTAG
The DNA here is from genome assembly GCF_963583255.1 of Pyrus communis. Taxonomy (NCBI): domain Eukaryota; kingdom Viridiplantae; phylum Streptophyta; class Magnoliopsida; order Rosales; family Rosaceae; genus Pyrus; species Pyrus communis. The sequence continues at coordinate 27,290,374 of NC_084804.1, forward strand.
GGCTTCCACAAACCATGGTTGACGCCTAGCAGCATGTCATGGTTACCCAAGCTAATCAGAAGAGGTGGAGAACCTATTCAGTTTTAGGATTACAAATGCAATACGGTCTTTCTCTAATACAATACTCTTGACCACATTGTTTGGTTTGATAGTTTATTCATGTCTACTATCCAATGTGAGTCTTGTGCTTATATGATTATCTTGAATGTGATTTGGAACACATTCCTAAATTTCATTCATACTCTGGCCAGAGATTCTAAATCATATCATAGAGTATTCTCCCTCAAACAGTTTGAAGGTTAGAGATCCCTTGTTGCGCATTCACTTGCCTCCATGGCTAAGTGGCTTAACCCCAACGATGTCGTGGACACCCTCCTGATGGAGTGACTTTGACATAATCAAAGATTAAGGACCTAACCACAAGACAACTGTGATGCCTCAGGTCAAAAGACTAATTTGCATTATCCCAACCATGAGTTCTCATGTGACATGAATATGAGAACTCTTCGTTGATCGTGTTCAGTGAACTCATTCTCTATTGAGCACCTACGTACTTGTCTTGATGTCACACACACCAATGACTTGAGACTAGTCACTCTCCCTGAGAGAAGACATAGCACGTACTGATCTTAACGGACTGTCAATGCCCAATTGACAATCCTATGATCAGGAACGTTTAGGATGTGTCAACGAAAGAATGGTCTCATGAATCTAACTTCTTTAGATCGCATTCTTCCAATCACATATTCCTTGGACTTATCGTTTAAGCATATAACATTTATATGAGACAGCTCAAACAATAATCTTTGCCCTTTACATTAAACTAGATTAGTTTAACATGTGAAATGTCCATAAAGTATCATCATATGATTGGTTTTAGGGCACATTTCCAACAATCTCCCACTTGCACTAGAGCCAATTAGCTTAGTCATCAATGATGATACCTCTTCTGTAGTCATTTCATAAATGGCTGAGTAGTAGGCCTAGACAATGGATATCTATATGTTATCCATAGAAGCAACCTTGAGAATAACGATGTCACCATTATACATGATTCTCAATCATGTGGTTCAGTCTCTCATTTGAGTTCGGACCTTGATGAGACCTTGATTCCCTGGCTTGAGCTATCGCCCCATTAGTGTCATACACTTTCTGGTTGGAACCGAATGGAGAGTTCAAAGATGAACTTTCCCATCCAAACAACAATGTTGTAAGCTTCTATATGGCAATATATTTTGCATACATGATGGAACACATTAAAGTCATTACTTTTAACGTTTCCACCCAAATATCTCTTTAGTCATAATAAAGAGATATCTCATTATCACTTCATTCATAATGAAGAGATATTCTATGATGGATTAGATTCATAATCTAATACATTTACGCTTCCATTACGTTACTCTAATTCTTCCTCATTCTTGAGGAATCCATCCTTAGTATTTCTTAAATACCTAATGATTCACTTGACAGTTGCCATGGTTCTGATCCTAGGCTTGCACTGATATCATCTTGTACCGTTCTAGGTACAACTTATATCAATGTTTTCATACAATATGAAATACATAAATCACCTTTCTACGTATGCATAAAGGATTCTATTTACGCATTATTTCTTTGGGAGTCAAAGGGTACATTCCCTTTGAGAAGAACAACTTCATAGTCTCACTAGAATTGTCATTCTAATTGAAGTTTATCATCATATGAGAAACTTCCTAGCATCTCTTGTCTATTTTAGGGATTGATATAATCCAATTATATCTTGAAATATATCATTATAGATTTCCATCCCATAGACTATATCTCCCATATACATTCTATCATTATAGAATGTTTAAAGTCATAACTTTAACGATGAAGAATTCCTTTCATTTTCAAAATTAATATATATCATGTATATATATTCAAATTTAGGAATATGATTAACTCCCACTAATCTTTTGTAAACCTAGTAAACAAAAGATTCATTTACATCTTTATGAGAAATCAAACGATTTGATCCTTTTTCTCATAAGATGCTTATAGCTCCCACTAAGTGTAGTCATAAGGATTTTCATTCTTATTTCTTTCGAATTAAGAGGTGTAACTCTATGACATAGTCATAAAGTTCAAACCATTCAACTGAGACGATTTATAAATCCTTCTCGACTACCTTGGAGCTTGTGGTGTAGGAACTGGTTGTTATATTTGTTGATCATATCAAACAAATATTGCTTATTAGCACACAACCCCAAATCTTAACATGTTTAAGATTTGTCTTTCTTTCCAACTACATCTTATGGAGTTATGAAAATTTTGGAAGATCTTCTAATTGACAATCATATTGTTTTAGAAGTATATATGGGTAATAGATAACATCCAACGTACTAAATTTTATTCAAGTTCGTTCTTCTCCTAATGGAGAAATTCATTATCTTATGATGCTATTTTCCTTGATATCTTTCAAGGAAACTCATCTAAAGTGTTATCTTTCCTTGGATCAAATCTAAGGAGGTAAATACTTTAGATGTCTTACTCATCTACTTACATTTCTTGAATTCTTTGAAACCTTTTGCAAAGTATTCGGACTTGTGTTTATTCAAAATAAACTATAGTCCAACCGAGAGTGATCTTCGGTGAATGTCATACAACATGAGTAGTATTATGTTGTGGACAAGTGCCACTAACATCTAAGTGAATTAACCTCAACAACTTTGTGATTCTTTCTTCTTTCCAAAAGAATAAAGATTCGAACATTTCGCCTCTATACAATTTTAACAAGAAGGTATTGGATCTGGATCTAACGATCCAAAGCATCCATCTATGAACAACTCGTAACTTATGTTTTAGAGGTATCACAACTCAGTTGGGATTAGTCACTACCTTGCAACCTTTTGGGTTTTAAGCATCATCGTATTCTAAACAGTTAAACTACCACATCATCTCTACTATAGAGACAACCAATTAAATTACAATAATCTAATTATTGATTTAATAAAGAACAATGTTTTGTCAAACAAAACATTTATCCATCTCTACTATAGTGACGGATTTAAGTTCCTTAAAATTGGAATGTAAAGACAATCTTTAGTATTTTCCAATTTCTTTGGTAGTTCATATGAGGAAGTAAGTACAATCCGCTTTCGCAGAGATCTATATTTTATTCACTTTCCGAATGTGAAGTACTTTCTCTTCTCTCATTAATCTTCTACCTTTTATTAGCACACTTTTACAACAATTGTAAAACATAGTTGCTAATATAGAATCATGTATTCAAGTAGAAGAACCAACTGTTTTGAATTATTCAAGAACATTTTACAACACCTTCGAAAGGTGTGTTCTTGACACTTGCAAGACATTTCTTGCAAATACCCCTTCCAATGTCCATCCTTTCATAAAGAAAGTTTGTTCCCTTGGAGTTATTTTGCCTTCTTCATTTGACTTCCCTTTTGACTACAATAGTCATGGTCCCTAAACTCCCACTATCTCTCTTGAAACTTATTTCAAATGTGTTATACACATCAAACGATTTGGAGAGCGTGCGGTTATTGTTCACTATATAGTTTACAATAAACTTAGTGAACCATTAGGATAGGGACACAAAGGTGAAGTCCTTGCCTAGTTTCCGTCTCGTTAAGTGTTTTGACACTTCAACATTCAATGATTCAAAATCATCATAAGTCCATGTTGATGGACTATTTTTGTCAACCAACCATTTATGTTCTCAACATAATTACAAACTTTCAAGAGTTGTTCAAGGCAACTCTCATTTCTTCATACAACAATTTGTAAGTGAAGAATCATGGCACATAAAGTGTCCATGCCCTTGTGCTTACTTCTCAAGTTCCTTGTTCGTGTAACAAAGAGACAAGCACTAGAGTTTGCATTGTCCTCTTCATGGTAGACTTATCTAACATGTTCTTCCATTGATACATTATCAATAGGAAGATTGTGAGGATGAGACTACTTAGGCACTTTTACAATCCATTCAAGACAATCTATGGGATTGTGGTACCAAGTTCGGAAACTAAAGCGTTCGGTTTTTCTTTGTCAAGTTTTGGATAGCGTTTTGCAAATATATTGGTAAACAAATACATAACGAATATAAATTGATTGATTTTAAGTCATTTGATTCGGGTCTTTAAATCAAATAGCACCACCCACTATTTTTGGCAAATTCCATATCCCTCATCGGAATTCGAGAGTTTTGGAGGAAACTCTTAGTAGGGTATGGGAGGCTCACTATTACCAAGTCCACCTCACAATGATATGATGTTGGCTAGCAAAAATAATAATGAGAGAGTACGCTTACTCATTTACATCTAATGTAAGAACCCATCTTATTTGGCCTCTAGAGAATGTCACCTCACAATGATATGATGTTGGCTCCATTGCACTTAGTTAAGTCATTCCCACCATGCAAGTTCGGGTAGGGGTTCAAGAACAACCTCACGATGATACGATGTTGATCATTCTCGTTGCCTACCTTTCACAACATCAAGTATGCATATAAACTCCTCCTGAGTGTAAGCATGCACTTTGTACTCCCCCATGATAGGGTGAAGCCGGTGTACAAGTCACAAACGATTGGAGCCTACCACGGTGGAAGGCCACAAAAGAGTGTTCAAAGCACTCCCACGCTTATCAACTTAATATTGATTTGGTTGAGGGTTTTTAGGTCTCATCACATATAAACATACATTTTAATCCAATTAAAACATTTTGATCCTATTACAACTATTGGTCCATATGATTGATTTAGTAGTATATAATACTCCCACTATGCTTTTAAAATGGTTTTTAAAGCAAGACTATATGATACTACTAACATAAGATTTGCATTCATTGATGGACTATATAGTTGCCTTAGGGCCTTAGGATGACTATGAACCTTTGATTCGATTCAACACGAGCCTAGTGTTGAATCTCGGTCTAGGGATGGTGATTGATTTTAGTTACGCGTTTAATCACATTAAGGCGTGTTGTCTTATTGGGCGTTGGACCCAACTACTCCAATTTCATGCATATCGAATAAAACAAGAAAGGAGTACTTCAAAGTAAATAAGAGCTTATGCTCTTTTACAACAATTGATCAAATCAAATTACTTTAAAGTAAAGAAGAGCTTATGCTCTTTTACAACAATTGATCATATCAAATTACAACCAAAATTTAATCTACACATTCCCATGGTTCAAACAAATTTGAAACGGCATTTCACATAGCTCAATTATAGTAGGCTTAGGTTCATAATCACCCTTTCTTTAATTAATTAACGCTTTAACTAATTAAACTTGAATGCAACATTTTCATTTGGTTTTTGTATCCATAGAATTGATTTAAATGGAGCTAAATGAAATGAAAATCCAATTCTCATTTAAAGAGATAAAACAATTTTGTTCTCTACCTAATTTGGGCCAAAATGCTATGACCTCAACTTTTGGGCCATTTTGCAAAACTTAAACTTTTGGGGTCACTTTGTAAAAACACAAAAGTCCACTACTTCATGTAATTACAACTAGAACCCAAAAATTTCCACAAAAGCTAAAACTTCATTAAAGGAGCAAAACAATTTGTCCTTTTAGTGATTTTGGACCTTTACGTAAAAACGTAAACTTTTGGGTCAAACTACAAATACACAAAAGTATCAAAACTTTATGTAATTGCATAAAAGCCCCACAAGGACCCTAATTGAGTAGGTTGGCCGGCCATTGAAGCAAAGTAATAAAAAAAATTTCAAAGTTTTTGTAAGTTGGGTGGGTGAAATGGAATAAATCATTACACACCTACCCACTAAAATTTCTTTAATCTTTCAAAATAAATATCTAATATATTTAAACATAAGAAATATTTCAAAACAAAAACTTTATGAAATAAATCAAAACTTTGAATCAAAACACCAAACCTTTTGTTCTTGGCAAGAACATATCAAGAACAATGAAGAACATCCATGAAAACCCATAAGAGCTCCATGAACATTCTTCACCCAAAAACATACAAAAACCACTCAAACTTAAGGGAAATAACATACAACCATACTAGGGTACATAGGGGTTCCAAAAGTCACTTTAAAACACTTTTAACAAGTCAAACAAGAACCCAAAAATCCACCCTTTGGATTTGGCCGAATTTCCCAAAAAACATGGCACCAAATTTTAGCTCCAAAATTCATGCTCATATGAACTACATCTACAACATTTGAGATGGCAAATTTTCTAACAAAATTTACATTCAAAGAAGCAAGAATAAAGCTTGTAACAATTACAACATTCAAATCACAAACTATGAACTACAAAACCCGAAAGGATTCACCAACTACTAGACTTAGGCTCTTGATACCAATTGAAGGAAAAATTTGTGAAAAACAAGTTCATTTGAGCAACATCAACAACATGCAATTAACAATTAAAAGGCGGAATCATGTTTATATGCACTCAAAAACAAAACTTAACCCATGAACTTCAAAGCCTAGTAGATAGGTGAACCAAGACTCAACTCAAAACAAAGTGAGTTGAGAAATCAATACCTTTGTAGATTCCTCTTTGCATAAGCAAAGGCTAATCACCCAAAGAGAGGGCCTTCATTCCTTGCATCTTAGATCCATGGATTTGGATGGATGAAAAGGTTTCTCCAAGTTCCCAAAATTGAAAACCTCTAAGTCTCCACACCAAGGCATATTGTAGAAGAAATGAGTGACCTTGGAGGAGTTTGATTGCTAGATGATCCCTCCAAGGTGGCTGAAATTTTAGAGAGAAAGGAGAGCTTGTGTTCTCATCCTTTCCCCCAAAAATTACCCTTAATGAATTTTGGCTATTAAGTCATACTTATTCCTTAATTCATTTGAGTGGCAAACTTGTAAATAAGTCCAAAACCACTCATTCTTTAACATGGGATTTATTGGGCTATTTGGGCCTTTGTGAATCATTATTCATTAAGTTGTCACACAACTTAAGTCAATGGACTTGACGTTCGAAGCCCATTGGGCCTTAAGGTCCAAAACTATCCCGAGGTCTTTTAACGAACTTATTCGTTTGATTAATAATCATATTAATTAATCCTTGCCATAAATAATTAAACCATTTAATTATTCTTACTCATCTCCGTTGAATCTTCAATCTCTACCTTACACGGTATACGATCCATTAGGTTCCTTTTAGCGAGGCAGTGGGCGATTCAAACTCTTTCAAATCGATTGTGAATTGGAACTTACTTTCTATTCTCCCGTTAGTGATAATACACTTTTAGGGCTTCCACAAACCATGGTTGACGCCTAGCAGCATGTCATGGTTACCCAAGCTAATCAGAAGAGGTGGAGAACCTATTCAGTTTTAGGATTACAAATGCAATACGGTCTTTCTCTAATACAATACTCTTGACCACATTGTTTGGTTTGATAGTTTATTCATGTCTACTATCCAATGTGAGTCTTGTGCTTATATGATTATCTTGAATGTGATTTGGAACACATTCCTAAATTTCATTCATACTCTGGCCAGAGATTCTAAATCATATCATAGAGTATTCTCCCTCAAACAGTTTGAAGGTTAGAGATCCCTTGTTGCGCATTCACTTGCCTCCATGGCTAAATGGCTTAACCCCAACGATGCCGTGGACACCCTCCTGATGGAGTGACTTTGACATAATCAAAGATTAAGGACCTAACCACAAGACAACTGTGATGCCTCAGGTCAAAAGACTAATTTGCATTATCCCAACCATGAGTTCTCATGTGACATGAATATGAGAACTCTTCGTTGATCGTGTTCAGTGAACTCATTCTCTATTGAGCACCTACGTACTTGTCTTGATGTCACACACACTAATGACTTGAGACTAGTCACTCTCCCTGAGAGAAGACATAGCACGTACTGATCTTAACGGACTGTCAATGCCCAATTGACAATCCTATGATCAGGAACGTTTAGGATGTGTCAACGAAAGAATGGTCTCATGAATCTAACTTCTTTAGATCGCATTCTTCCAATCACATATTCCTTGGACTTATCGTTTAAGCATATAACATTTATATGAGACGGCTCAAACAATAATCTTTGCCCTTTACATTAAACTAGATTAGTTTAACATGTGAAATGTCCATAAAGTATCATCATATGATTGGTTTTAGGGCACATTTCCAACAAAACTTCCACTACTTGTGAATATAAGTTCATAACTATTAGGTGAAACTCACTTATATTCTAGCGTCATATTCATGCATGAAAATTAAGCGTGCACTCTCAATAAACATACATAAATAAGTTATCAATCAAACGGTTAAACAAACTGAATCCACAACTTATGAAATTCCAACCAAAGGTAATCAATTCATATTGCAAGCATAAACATGGTTTCGAATCACCCCCTAGCTAAAGGGGGTTTAGTTCCTCATACGTACAAGACAAAGAGAATTGAAATTAAACATTGAAATCAAAGAAACACCTAAACATTCCAACAACTCAAACTTGAATTGTATGAACGTTTAGGCCCTCTTCTCTTCCTCTTCGTTGCGGCACAAGGTTGATGCGAGAATTATATGCGCACAAATTAAACCCTCTTTTTGACAATTTTAGTATAAGTATAAGTAGGGATCGTTCTGGACCGGGGATTAGGAGGGATTGCAAATCTCTTGGAAACTGACTCAAAAACGTAAAATAAAGTTTAAAACACTAAACTAGACTCAAAGAATGCAAAATTAAAGTTTAAAACACTAAGGCAAACCAAAAACTCAAAATGCTTTAAAAACACAAACTAAATTGAATTCTAACTAATTTGACATTAAAGCAAAAGGGGGATTTAAGTTTTTACGAAATTAAATTAAATGAACAAATTAAAACACTAGACAGAATGTAAATATGAAATTTATGGATGAATGCTAGCTAAGGGGTTCATCTCCATACATGTTACACTTGCATACAAGATTGATTCTCAGTTGGTCTTTCGATAAATTATGAAACTCAACGCCCCGGGTTAATTAGGTCCGCTTAAATTAACCGTCAAGTTTTCCTTAAGTTAATGAATTGGATGGGTTAGCGCAACGCAATTCACCACATTCTCCAAAAGTCCTTTACGTGAACAGCACAATAAAGATACAATCAAAGATCATTAAGCATTATGAAAACTATAAGTGTTGACGAGGCATTCGTTACTATGATGAGCATGAAACTCGTGCCAAGAATTCATTTAACGCGATTGTTTATAAGCAACCTCCACTACTTGTGAATATAAGTTCATAACGATTAGGTGAAATTCACTTATATTCTAGCGTCATATTTATGCATGAAAATTAAGCGCGCATTCTTAATAAACATTCATAAATAAGTTATCAATCAAACGGTTAAACAAATTGAATCCACAACTTATGAAATTCCAACAAAAGTTAATCAATTCATATTCCAAGTAATAAACATAGTTTCGAATCACCCCCTAGCTAAAGGGGGTTTTAGTTCCTCATTACGTTGAAATCAAAGAAACACCTAAACATTCCAACAACTCAAACTTGAATTGTATGAACGTTTAGGCACTCTTCTCTTCCATTCCTTATACGTACAAAACAAAGAGAATTAAAATGAAACATTGAAATCAAAGAATCACCTAAACATTCCAACAACTCAAACTTGAATTGTATGAACGTTTAGGTCCTCTTCTCTTCCTCGTTGTTGTAGCACAAGGTCTAAGGTGAGGTTTGGAGGATTATGGAAATGGTAGAGGAGTGGTGTTGTGAAGTGTTGGAATGGTGTTTGGATTGTAAGGGAGATACACGGCAACAAGGGGTTTGTTGCTTGGTTTTTGTGACTGAAATGTGTATGGAAGTTGATGCGAAAATTAGCTTAACACACAAATTAACCCTCTTTTGACAATTGTAGCATATAAATAAGTAGGGATCGTTCTTACACCGGGGATTAGGAGGGCTTGCTAAACACTCTAAATTGACTCAAATAAATAAAACTAACCTTTAAAACACTTAAACTCACTTAAAAAGACTCAAACACGTTTACAAAACTCAAAATAGGCTAAAAACACTCAAAACTGCCTTAAAAACACAATCTGGCAAGTTTTGAGCCTAAACACAAACTTGGACAACTTGACTCAAAACTCTAAAAAAACACAATCTAAAACATATTTGGACCAATTAGACACTCTAAGACACTTGGGGATTTGGTTTTTGACGAAAATCAAACAAACAAAACAAATATGTAAAATAGGCAGATTCTGACGAAATTGGTGGAATTAAATGGATGGGGAGATGGCTAGGAGGTTTTTCTCCACACATGGCATATTTGCATACAAAATAATCTCCAGTTGCTTATTCGATGAATTTATGAACCTCAACACCCCAAGTTAATTAGGTACGCTTAAATTAACTCTCAGATTTCCCTTAGGTCATTGAATTGAATGGAAATAGCACATTGCAATCAAATTATTCCTTAAAGGTTTTCTATATGAAAGCGCATGATAGAAAGACAATCAAAGATCATTAGGTTCTATGGAAATCATAGGTGTTGATGAGGCATTCGTAACTATGAAAGCGCATGATACTTATGCCAAGAATTCACTTATCATAATTGTGACCAACAATCTTAACTACTCATGAATATAAGTTCCCAACGATTAGGTGAAGTTCCCTCATACCCTAGCATCATGTTTATGCATGCAAATTAAGCGTGCACTCTCAATTCATATACATAAGCAAGTTTTAATTAAAATAGATAAGCAAATTGAATTCATCATTCATGAAATCACAACTAAGAGTAATCAAATCATCATGCAAATATACCCATGGTTTCGAAATTCCCCCCTAGCCAAAAGGGGGATTAGTTCCTCATGCTTGCACAACAAAAAGTATTGAATTTAAACATTGAAATCATAAGAAAGAATACACCTAATTGCTCAGCGATCCAAGATGAATTCGATGCACAGATTGGCTCCTCTTCCTCCTCCTTGCTGCGGCACAAAGTTTGGGTGATGGAATTGGTGGTTTTGGGTGGTGTTTTCTTGTTTGGAGGGATGGAGGATGGTTGATTATGGTGGGGAAGGGTGCGGCAGAGATGTATGGATGTGGAGGGAGGTCTATGGAGGTCAAGAATGGAGAATGGAGGTGCGGCACAAGGGTTTCTGAATAGCATAAGGGGGTGGTACGAATTTGTGGCTGAAAATATGTTTATATAGTCCTAGGGTTTATTAGATTAGGGTTTACTTAGCAGATTTGGTGGATTAGGGCTCTAGAATTCGGCCATGGGTTGTCAAATCCACCTAGGAAGAGGTTTTTGGCCCACATAGTATTATAAAACGAATTGTATACCCAAATCCACAAGGATTAGGCCTTGGAAATCAGAATCCCAAAGGGATTGGGCCTAGGGAGGTGCGGCTAACTTAGGGGAGAGGGTTGCTTGGCTTGCAAGGCAAGCCAAAGCCTTCTAGAATGGATTGGGGTGCCACTTTTCTAGGGCTTATAGAAAGAATAGGTTTTGTGGCAGATTTGGGCCTTCTAGAATAGGATGCTTCTAGAAATAGGTTCTAGAATTATCCATTTAGGTCCCCATGCAATTAGGATTAAGACATGATAAGGTTTGGATAAGATAAGATGAGATAAGGTTTGGATAATGTTTTGGATAATTGGATAATGTTGGATAAGGTTGGATAATGTTTAGATAATGTTTTGGATAAGGTTTCCTCTTTTGAGCTCCTTCCTTATCCACTTTGTCCTTAGCTTAGTTCCTTCCTCTTCTTATCACATATCTAGCCTCTTGAAGTTCAAATTCGTCCATCCATGTTAGCCCATATGCAAGCTATCCCCATAGTGTCCAAAATAGCTCCAAAATGCACCAAAATGCACTTTCTTGATATTTTAACCCATAGGACCTACAAACACACGAAATTGAGTTGTAATACGACATTAACTAAGAAATAATAGCACAAATGCACAAGAATAAGCTAGTTAAGTCACCTAAATATGCTCCTATCAGAAGTGTGAATGAATTTTGAGGAGTGTTGGATGCTTATTTATAGGTGAAATGGGGGGAACAAAAGAGGGAATATTGCAGCTAGGAGGGAATGAATGATTATGGGTGCATGTGTTTGGAATAATGAAGGGGGAATGTATGTAATAAAACAACTAGGAAAAGTTATGGAAAGCTGGAAATGGGAGTGGGAACTCACGGCATTGTTGGGTTGTTTATGGGAGAATAAATGTATGATAATGGCTAAATGATTAAAGGGATGTTGCTAGATTGGAAATGCATGTGTAATGTTTTGGAAATGCAATGGGAGATGGCTGAATTGGTTTAAAGAATGGGAGTGACACTAGGTTGAATGATGATGAGTGCATGTGAATTGAAATGCATGTAGAATGAATGAAATGCATTGATATGCACGGCAAAGGAAGTGATATTTCTGCTAAAAATGAATTAAAGGGTGCATGTGTTGATGATTTGTGGTGCAATGATGAAAGGCAAAGTGCATGTGTTGATTTGTGGTGCAATGATGAAGTGGGAAGGTGGAAATGCAAAGGGGAAATGCTGAAATGAAAGGGAAGTGCTCGGCAAAGGTAAGTGTTTGAATGTGTGAAGTGTGTGTGAATGCATGTGAGTGTGAATGGTGGTAGCTAGGGTGAATTATGATGAATGCATGTGAAGATGCTAATAAATAATGCATGTAGGGTTAGGAAATACAATCATAACTTAAAAGGGAATGATTAAAGGATGTTGAAAGGTTTTGCATGGCTTTGAAGTGATTGTGGATTTTGGAATTGGAAGGAAATGCATGGCCTTGGGTTTGGTTTAAGAGAGAATGGGCTAGGCCCTTTGTTGTATGTCCTAAATTGCATAAATGGCCTTCAAATTCGTCCATCCTTTTGGCTCCATGGATAAGCTATCCAATCCATGCCCAAAAATGCTCCAAATAGCCTCAAAATGTACTTTCTTGCTCCCTAAGCCCTTAGAACCTGAAAACACACAAAAGAAGCATAAAGAACTAAAATAACTAAAGAAACATAACGTAAATGTACGAGAACAAGCCATTTAAGTCGCATGAATATGCTCCTATCAAATACCCCCACACTTAGCTTTTGCTAGTCCTCGAGCAAAACAGAAAAACAAAACAAAACAACAAAAGAACACGAAACTAGGCAAAACGAACAAAACACCACCTACACCTTCCAACAATCGTCTCACGGATTTCCAATGCACATGACAAGTTAAAAATCATTATTCCCACAGATTTTAGCCATCTTTACACTTAAGTACATTCTTAATCATAGTCACCACATACTAGTTCACAATTAAGCATTTAAAACCATGATTTGAATGTAGTAACATGCCTTAGAGAATTTCCTCAATTCCTTACTAGAATGCACTCTATTTTTCACACAGATTTTCTGACTACACACCCTAAACTAGTTATATGTGAGAAGATTGATGTAAACATAAAAACGAACACTCACATATATGTATTTCAAAGGAAGCAATTTCTGGAGTTAATAAGCATGTTTAGATATGATCTCATGAATGGAATGCTACTACTTAGACGCGAGAACCAGTGATACCATAAGCTCATATCAATTCCAAACTCCACAAATTGAAACACATAACACTCAAGATAGAAGCATAAGGGTTGAAACGGAGCTAAAGGTGTTTGGCTAACAAAGAAGGGATATGGAAAACAAAGGTTCTTAAAGAAATAGCGAGCAAAGCATTTGAATTAACGTAGAATTCACTTTTGAATGAAAACTCAACTTTTGAACAAGGGGGAACAAGCTCTTTTTCCTTTCTTTCTTTTCTTTTCTGTTTTTCTTTTTCATATGTTTTTCACAATTTTTTTTTTTCTTTTCTTTTGACTCTCAAAACATACATAAACACTTAAGAACAAAACATTCTCTCCCCCACACTCATTTTCTTTCATAATGTAACTCAAAAGGAATTCATTTAAGTCATGCTCACTATCATTTAAGAACAAGGGTGTGGATTGTCCTAAACTAGGCTAGGTAAGGGGTGATGTGGTTAGCAAAGAAAATAGGCTAAACGAGGCTCAACGGGGTTAAAACTTACAATATATATGTAATATGGGAAATAAGGCTATTTGGCTATGGTGGCAACTACACAACTTCATCTTGATATATGTTATGCAATTCAATGTCATGCTTTGAATGAAACGGATATGAGTTCTAGCATTTGGAACTATATGATGAAACGCCTTCTAAGTAGTAACCAAGCAAAGAATAATGAGATCATGCAACGACTTTAGAAAACAAGAAATCACAGATTATACTCTCCAAAGAACGTTATAGGCTCAAGTCTCTCAGGGTTGTAGCGTTTGTTTGAGTTCCTTCCTTCAAGCATGTTACAAAAACGAATTTTTTTTTTTTTTTTTTTTTTTTTCTTTTATGATTGCATGTGAAGTCATACATTATAACCATAACCAAGCATATACCAAGAGTAAATCAAACTTTTCTCTATGTTTATAACTCTTTTTAACAGTCATGCAATTAGAAACCAAATCCTTATCATTGTGTTGGAAGGTGACCTACGACACAAAAACGACTCAAAACACTCTTTTTAGGCTTTTCAAAACATTTTTTTCAAATTTTTATGTGTTTTTCGGAGTTATAACACGCTAAAACAGTTTAAAAACACCTTCAAAACATTTAAAACAGCAAGGAACAACACTTGAAGTTATGGGTGATAAAATTCAACGAATTTGCATCAACATACTTAGTTACCCCCCCCCCCCCCCCACACTTAAATCAAACATTGTCCTCAATGTTTTAAGCATAGATTCACACAAAGCATAAGTAAATACACAAAAAGCACTTAAACATACTAAACATGGCAAAATGTAATTAACAAAGAGAAGAGTTTAGGGACGCAAATCTGGTTATGGAGTGTAAATTCCATCTTCTCTTTGTTGATTGCATTGAGGCTTGATCTTGATGATTCCACAGGCTTACTCTCGAACTGGTTTCTGCCCATCGTTGATTTTCCTTTGTGCTACTTCTTGAACTGGGCAGCAGGATGGTTCTTTTGGTCTTCCCCGAAGGTCTGAGCTTACTCCTTTGGTCTGTTTCTTTGTTCAATCTTTCCAATTCGTATTGAAAAGGGTTGGAGGATAACTCAGCCTTTGTTTGTCTCCACATGCTTCAATGTATCATTTTCACTTGCCTTACTCGCTCCCCTTTGCAGAAGTGGTCCCTTCTCCGGAAGTGTATCAACCGTTGAAGATGACTACTCGAGAGCAACGCTAGGTAAGCAATCAGGAATAGATTCCAGGCAGTTGGCTCCAGATTGGAAGACTGACTCCAAGTGCCGGCTGATTGCTTCTTTTACTTTGCCATGCGAGTAAGAACAAGGACAAAGAAAAAGACAGGGAAAGAGCATGATATGAGATACTTTTGCTTTAGACCTTGAAGATATGAGATACCTTTGCTTTTGAAGAAACGGCGAATGAAGCAGCACATGTATGTGTTGTGGTTGTTTCCACATGCTTCGATCGACCGTTTCCTTCTGCCTCATTTGTACTCCAGGTTTCTGGTATCTTCTTTGGGGGAGAAAAAATTGAGTATTTCAAGAGGCTTTGCTGGGAGTGCGCCCTCAGAGGTGAGGGAGAGTTGGGCATTTTTCTTCAGGTTTGCCTTGCCATAAAACACGAAAGTCGACATATATAGAGATAATATCAAGTGATGGTATTGTTCTTTTACCCTTGTCGACAAATGTTTTGATCCCGCAAATCCGGCTTTTTGAAATAGTGTCGCCTCTTCGATCTTTGAATACGCCTCTTCGATTTCTGAGCAGGCGCCCCTTCTATTTCTGAACGACACGTGGTAGTGCAGATGCGGCTCCTTTTGACAAAGCTGCACGCGTCTTCTGAAAAGCAGAGAAAGCGTCGCCGAACTTTGCGCTTGTCGGCTAAAGATGTGTAGTTGCGATGATGGCGTCCACGTGTTTTCAGCTTTGTCAGAAATCTTTTGACAAAGTTGAACGCGTTTTCTGAAAAGCCGAGGGAGCGTCGCCTAACTTACGCCGGAAAATCCGGCTCTTTGAATCGGTGGACGCGTCGCCTTGGCTTCTTATAGAGGTATCGATCACCGCCAACACACACACTCTGAAGATTTCCCATTCCTGAAACTCGACTCCGGCCCTTTGTGAAATTTTAACTCCATCCACCCCTTCTCTTTGAACACTTTTGAAAAAAATGGCAAACTCATCGAACCTTAGCTTAGATTTGAGTCTCAGCAGCGATCCGGTTGCGCCCCGTCAAGGTAATGTATGGCGCCCTTCTTTTTTATCTTCTAACGGTCCTCTTTCAGGTGAAGACTCTGTGATGCAGGACGCCACAACAACTACAATAGTAGCTAAAAACCTCCTCACTCCAAAAGATAGTAGGCTGCTATCAGGACGGTCCGATGAGTTGGCCGTTCAAGAGTCCCTCGCACTTAGTGTTCAGTGTGCGAGTTCTGTGTCCAACATGGGCCAACGCCTGCTTGCTCGGTCCCGCCAAGTGGAATCGTTGATGGCAGAGGTGGAAAGTCTTAAGCAGGAAATCAAACAGCTTAAGTACGAGAATAGAAGTTTGCATGTGCTTGCAAATAACTATTCGGCGGGCATGAAGAGGAAGCTTGATGAGCTGCAAGAATCTGAGGGTCGAATTCACAATGACCGTCAAAGGCTTGCGTCTTATCTCCAGAGGCACCTTTTTCCTGGGTCATCCAGCGCTTGGCCAAGTATTGAGGCCTGGAATGCTCTAGCTCCGATGCCTCCCGCTCCGATGGCTTCCGCTCCGATGCCTCCCGCTTCTATGCCTCCCGCTTCTGCGCCTTCTGCTTCTGCGCCTCGTAGTGGGGCTTCACGTAAACAACCTTTGTGAAGCTCCACCTTTCTCCATGTTTAGTATCTTTCTTTTCTTTTTCTTTTTTTTTTTTTCTTTTTTTTTTTTTTTTAATTTTTAATTTTTTTTTTTTTTTATTAACATAAATAAAATCAAACGGCATGGAATTGGTCCTTGAATGGAAGGTGATACTTGAAGTGAACCGGCATTGGTTTGAATTCTAGTGTAGGTGCCTGATTAAAAAAAAATAGCAAGTTAGTATAAAATCTAATGGAATTTGGAAAAAAATACTTACTTGTTTTGTCCGACAAGAACTCAATGACAAATACCACTCCTTTGAAAGTTTTAGGGATATTGGACTTGGCCAGATTGCAAGTGATGGTTATTACTTGTCCAATGTCATCAAATTTAACTTCTTTGGATTTTGTGGTTTCAAGAACGTCCTCTTTGATGAATTCATGACATTCCCTACTTGTCACCTTTGGAAGGGCTTCCAAGATGTCTTTTTCACCTTCTTCTTCCTTGGAAGTCATGAATCTGCAAGGAATAGGGATATTTGATGGAACGGGGTTAAAAATAATGAAATTTGGAACAACCATACTTGTATTAGATGGCCTAGGAGCAATAGGTGCCTCCGGTAAAGGTGTTTCCACCCTTGCCGTGGGTTGGGTGTATTCCTCTTCCTTGTGATTTGATTTTGATGGTTGAGGGTCCGTTCCAACCTCCTTGTCACTTCTCAACATGATAGCATTGGTGGTTTCAAATTCTCCCTTCTGATTTGCAATGGTTGAACTAGGGAGTTCGCCTTGGTCGCAAAATTGTCCTTCGAACTCCGCTATCTGCCCAATTTGCTTTTCCAGAGTAGTAAGTAATTGAAAAATCGTATCATTATCATTTGAATTACCTACATTACTTTGGGCAGGTTGTGGTGGCTGCATAGGCGTTGAATAGAACTCCTCATACGGCTGCCAATATCCTTCTTGTTGAGCCTCATTGTCTTGATTTTGTAAGCCCTGCACCAAACAAATTAATTCATCAAGCTTTTGATTATAATTTATTGACGAACTTAAATTTGGTTGGGCATATTGAATATGAGGTTGTGGTGGCTGCCAATATCCTCCTTGTTGAGCATTTTGAGGTTCCCACCACATAGAGTTTGAATGATCACTCCAATCCGAATTGTAAGTATTGGAAAACACGTTATTCCTTGATTGAAGATTAAATATATCAACTCTTTGCATTTGGGACTTTTCCATGAGTTGTGACAAAAGAGAAGCATTATCAAGTGCCATCTTATTCTTAACAAACAAAACACAAATAAAAAAAAAAAACTAAATCTAAAAGACAATACAGAAACAAACAATCCAAGGGATTAGCAAATTTTCTAATCCCCGGCAACGGCGCCAAAATTTGATGCGAGAATTATATGCGCACAAATTAAACCCTCTTTTTGACAATTGTAGTATAAGTATAAGTAGGGATCGTTCTGGACCGGGGATTAGGAGGGATTGCAAATCTCTTGGAAACTGACTCAAAAACGTAAAATAAAGTTTAAAACACTAAACTAGACTCAAAGAATGCAAAATTAAAGTTTAAAACACTAAGGCAAACCAAAAACTCAAAATGCTTTAAAAACACAAACTAAATTGAATTCTAACTAATTTGACATTAAAGCAAAAGGGGGATTTAAGTTTTTACGAAATTAAATTAAATGAACAAATTAAAACACTAGACAGAATGTAAATATGAAATTTATGGATGAATGCTAGCTAAGGGGTTCATCTCCATACATGTTACACTTGCATACAAGATTGATTCTCACTTGGTCTTTCGATAAATTATGAAACTCAACGCCCCGGGTTAATTAGGTCCGCTTAAATTAACCGTCAAGTTTTCCTTAAGTTAATGAATTGGATGGGTTAGCGCAACGCAATTCACCACATTCTCCAAAAGTCCTTTACGTGAACAGCACAATAAAGATACAATCAAAGATCATTAAGCATTATGAAAACTATAAGTGTTGACGAGGCATTCTTTACTATGATGAGCATGAAACTCGTGCCAAGAATTCATTTAACGCGATTGTTTATAAGCAACCTCCACTACTTGTGAATATAAGTTCATAACGATTAGGTGAAATTCACTTATATTCTAGCGTCATATTTATGCATGAAAATTAAGCGCGCATTCTTAATAAACATTCATAAATAAGTTATCAATCAAACGGTTAAACAAATTGAATCCACAACTTATGAAATTCCAACGAAAGTTAATCAATTCATATTGCAAGTAATAAACATAGTTTTGAATCACCCCCTAGCTAAAGGGGGTTTTAGTTCCTCATTACGTTGAAATCAAAGAAACACCTAAACATTCCAACAACTCAAACTTGAATTGTATGAACGTTTAGGAACTCTTCTCTTCCATTCCATATACGTACAAAACAAAGAGAATTAAAATGAAACATTGAAATCAAAGAATCACCTAAACATTCCAACAACTCAAACTTGAATTGTATGAACGTTTAGGTCCTCTTCTCTTCCTCGTTGTTGTAGCACAAGGTCTAAGGTGAGGTTTGGAGGATTATGGAAATGGTAGAGGAGTGGTGTTGTGAAGTGTTGGAATGGTGTTTGGATTGTAAGGGAGATACACGGCAACAAGGGGTTTGTTGCTTGGTTTTTGTGACTGAAATGTGTATGGAAGTGTGAATGAATTTTGAGGAGTGTTGGATGCTTATTTATAGGTGAAATGGGGGGAACAAAAGAGGGAATATTGCAGCTAGGAGGGAATGAATGATTATGGGTGCATGTGTTTGGAATAATGAAGGGGGAATGTATGTAATAAAACAACTAGGAAAAGTTATGGAAAGCTGGAAATGGGAGTGGGAACTCACGGCATTGTTGGGTTGTTTATGGGAGAATAAATGTATGATAATGGCTAAATGATTAAAGGGATGTTGCTAGATTGGAAATGCATGTGTAATGTTTTGGAAATGCAATGGGAGATGGCTGAATTGGTTTAAAGAATGGGAGTGACACTAGGTTGAATGATGATGAGTGCATGTGAATTGAAATGCATGTAGAATGAATGAAATGCATTGATATGCACGACAAAGGAAGTGATATTTCTGCTAAAAATGAATTAAAGGGTGCATGTGTTGATGATTTGTGGTGCAATGATGAAAGGCAAAGTGCATGTGTTGATTTGTGGTGCAATGATGAAGTGGGAAGGTGGAAATGCAAAGGGGAAATGCTGAAATGAAAAGGAAGTGCTCGGCAAAGGTAAGTGTTTGAATGTGTGAAGTGTGTGTGAATGCATGTGAGTGTGAATGGTGGTAGCTAGGGTGAATTATGATGAATGCATGTGAAGATGCTAATAAATAATGCATGTAGGGTTAGGAAATACAATCATAACTTAAAAGGGAATGATTAAAGGATGTTGAAAGGTTTTGCATGGCTTTGAAGTGATTGTGGATTTTGGAATTGGAAGGAAATGCATGGCCTTGGGTTTGGTTTAAGAGAGAATGGGCTAGGCCCTTTGTTGTATGTCCTAAATTGCATAAATGGCCTTCAAATTCGTCCATCCTTTTGGCTCCATGGATAAGCTATCCAATCCATGCCCAAAAATGCTCCAAATAGCCTCAAAATGCACTTTCTTGCTCCCTAAGCCCTTAGAACCTGAAAACACACAAAAGAAGCATAAAGAACTAAAATAACTAAAGAAACATAACGTAAATGTACGAGAACAAGCCATTTAAGTCGCATGAATATGCTCCTATCAAAGGTCTAAGGATAGGTTTTAAGGAGTGGTTGGAGTGGCTGCAATGAAGAGAAAATATGCAGAAAATGGAAGGGATATGCACGGCAAAGAATGGGAAAAAGTGATGGTGTGTTGTGTGATTATTTTGTGGTGAATTGGAAAATGAATTGTATGAATGCATTGCAAGGTTTTATAGGGAGAGAATGGATGGGAGAACATGTGAATGGCAGCTAGGAATGATTAAAGAAGGGAATGCATGTGTAATGACAAGTAGATTGGTTGGTGGAAATCTGAAAATGCAAATGGG
This sequence comes from Pyrus communis, assembly GCF_963583255.1. Classification (NCBI taxonomy): domain Eukaryota; kingdom Viridiplantae; phylum Streptophyta; class Magnoliopsida; order Rosales; family Rosaceae; genus Pyrus; species Pyrus communis. Next base: position 27,311,232 of record NC_084804.1, read on the forward strand.
AATGCTGGAAATGCAAGGAGGCCACGGCAAGGTGGGGTTTGGTGTGCATGTGGCTGATTTGTTTGTTGGGAAAACATGTGGATACAAGCTAGGGTGAATGATTAAGAATGCATGTGGATTAAAGAGGGAATATGGAAGTGAATGTGCAGAAAATGATAGGATGAATGCATGTGGCTGCAAGGTTGTGCAATGATGGAGGAATTGCAAGGGAATGCACGGCAAGAATGGGTTTTGTGTGCATGTGGCTGAAATTCTTAGGTTATGCATGGGTTAGGATGATTTGTGTTAGGTGATGGGTGCATGTGTTGAATTGGTGGTGCAATGATGAAAGAATAAGTGCATGTGGCTGAAATGAATGAAGGCAAAGTGAATGAATGCAAAGTGAATGAATAATGAAATGGGAAAGCATGTGCAAGGTTGTAGTTTAGGGTGTTTGAGTGAATGGTTGAGATGGTTTCTAGGGTGAATGGTGTGTTGGATGCATGGCAAGGTATTAGAATGGGCTAGGCCCTTTGTTTTATGTCCTAGAGTGCATACAAGGCCTTCAATTTCGTCCAACACTTTGGCTCCAAGCATAAGCTATCCATCCTTAGCCCAAAAGTGCTCCAAAAGGCCCCAAAATGCATCTTTTTGCTTCCTTAGCCATATGAACCTAAAAACACACGAAAATGGCTTAAACTACTAAAACAACTATGAATTAACAATATAAATGCACGAAAACAAGCTAAGTAAGTCGCCTAAATATGCTCCTATCAAAATCCCCCACACTTAGCTTTTGCTAGTCCTCGAGCAAAACAAAACAAAAGAAACCAAAAACAAAACAAAACGAACAAAACACAACCTACACCTTCCAACAATCGTCTCAGGGATTTCCAATGCACATGACAAGTTAAAAATCATTATTCCCACAGATTTTAGCCATCTTTACACTTAAGTACATTCTTACTCATAGTCACCACATACTAGTTCACAATTAAGCATTTAAAACCATGATTTAAATGTAGTAACATGCCTTAGAGAATTTGCTCAATTCCTTACAAGATATGCACTCAATTTTCACTCAGATTTTCTAACTACACACCCTAATCTAGTTACATGTGAGAAGATTGATGTAAACATGAAAACGAACACTCACATATATGCATCATAAAGAGAGCAATTTCTGGAGTTAATAAGCATGTTTCGATATGATCTCATGAATGGAATGCTCCTACTTAGATGCGAGAACCAGTGACACCATAAGCTCATACCAAGTTCAAACTCCACAAATTGAAACACATAACACTCAAGATTGAAGTCACGGGTTGTAATGGGGCTTGGGGTGTGTGGATAACAAAGAAGGGATATGGAAAACAAAGGTTCTTAAAGAAATAGTGAGCAAAGCACTTGAATCAACTAAGAATTCACTTTTGAATGAAAAATCAACTTTTGAACAACAAGGGGGAACAAGCTCTTTTTTCCTCTCTTTTCTGTTTTTTTTTTTTTTTTTTCATATGTTTTTTCACACTTTTTTTTTTTTTTCAACGAATCTCAAAACATACATATAAATTTAAGAACAAACATTCCTTCCCCCACACTCATTTTCTTGCATAATGTAACTCAAAAGGAATTCATTTAAGTCATGCTCACTATCTTTTAAGAACAAGGGTGTGGATTGTCCTAAACTAGGCTAGGTGAGGATAATGTGGGTTAAAAAAAGAATAAAGGCTAAACAAAGCTCAACGGGGGTAAAACTTACAACATATACGAAATATGAGAAGTAAGGCTATTTGGCTATGGTGGCAACTACACAACTTCATCTTGATATATGTTATGCAATTCAATGTCATGCTTTGAATGAAACGGATATAAGTTCTAGCATTTAGTTCTATCATGATATAATTGCATTCTAAGTAGCAACCAAGCAAGGAATAATGAGATCATGCAACAACTTTAGAAAACAAAGAATCACAGATTATAACTCTCCAAAGAAGGTAATGGCTCGAGTCTCACAGGGTTGTAGCGTTTGTTTGAGTTCCTTCCTTCAAGCATGTTACAAAAACGAATTTTTCTTTTATGATTGCATGTGAAGTCATACATTATAACCATAACCAAGCATATACCCAGAGTAAATCAAACTTTTCTCCATGTTTATAACTCTTTTTAACAGTCATGCAATTACAAACCAAATCCTCATCATTGTGTTGGAAGGTACCCTAAGACACAAACACACAAAAACGACTCAAAACACTGTTTTTAGGCTTTTCAAAACCTGTTTTTTTCAAATTTTTATGTGATTTTCGGAGTTATAAATACAAAACATACTAAAACACTCTAAAATATCTTAAAAACACCTTAAAACAGCAAGGAACAACATTTGAAGTTATGGGTGATAAAATCCCACGAATTTGCATCAAATATACTTAGTTACCCCCCCCTCCCCCCCACACTTAAATCAAACATTGTCCTCAATGTTTTAAGCATAGATTCACACAAAACATAAGTAAACACACAAACAGCACTTAAATATACTAAACATGGCAGAATGTAATTAACAAAGAGAAGAGTTTAGGGACGCAAATCTGGTTATGGAGTGTAAATTCCATCTTCTCCTTGGTGATTGCATTGAGGCTTTGATCTTTGTGATTCCACAGGCTTACTCTTGAACTGGGCTGCAGGATTCTTTTGGTCTTCCCCGATCGTTGATTTTCCTTTGTGCTACTCTTGAATTGGGTAGCAGGATTCTTTTGGTCTCCCCCGAAGGTCTGAACTTACTCCTTTCATCTGTTTCTTTGTTCAATCTCTCCAATTCGTATTGAAGAGGGTTAGAGGATAGCTCAGCATATGTAGTTGTTGCTTGTCTCTACATGCTTCAATGTATCATTTTCACTTGCCTTACTCCCCTTTGCAGAAGTGGTCCCTTCTCTGGAAGTGTATCAACCGTTGAAGATGACTACTCGAGAGCAACGCTAGGCAAGCAACCAGGGAATAGCTTCCAGGCAGTCAGACCCAGATCGGAAGACTGACTCCAAGTGCCGGCTGATTGCTTCTTTTACTTTGCCATGCGAGTAAGAACAAGGACAAAGAAAAAGACAGGGAAAGAGCATGATATGAGATACTTTTGCTTTTGACCTTGATGATATGAGATACCTTTGCTTTTGAAGAAGCGGTAAATGAATCAGCACATGTATTTGTTGTGCTTGTCTACCGTTTCCTCCTGGGTCATCTATACTCCAGGCATCTGGTATCATCTTTGGGGAAGAAGAAAAAATTGAGTATTGCGAAGGGCTTTGATGGGAGTGCGCCCTCAGAGGTGAGGAAGAGTTGGGCATTTTCTTTAGGTCTGCCTTACCATAAAAGATGAAGGTCGACATATATAGGGATTTCCCAATAGCAAGTGGTGGTACTATTCTTTTACCCTTGTCAACAAAATTTTTGATCCAGCAAATCCGGCTCTTCGATTTCTGAGCAGGCACCTCTTCGATTTCTGAACGACGCCTCTTCGATTTCTGAGCGAGCGCCTCTTCTGACAAAGTTGCATGCGTTTTCTGAAAAGCAGAGAAAGCGTCGCCGAACTTTACGCTTGTCGGCAAAAGATGTGTAGTTGTGATGATGGCCTTCACGTGTTTTCTGAAAAGAAGAAATCTTTTGACAAAGTTGAACGCGTCTTCTGAAAAGTCGAGAGAGCGTCGCCGAACTTTACGCAGGAAATTCCGGCTTTTTTGAATCGGTGGACGCGTCGCCTTGGCTTTTTATAGAGGTATCGATCACCACCAACAAACACACTTTGAAGACTGCCCATTTGTGAAAATCGTCTCCGGCCCTTTGAGATTTAACTCCATCCACCCTTCTCTTTGAACACCTTTTGAAAAATGACTAACTCATCGAACCTTTGCTTAGATTTGAGTCTCAGCAGCGATCCAGTTGCGCCCCGTCAAGGTAATGTATGGCGCCCTTCTTTTTTATCTTCTAACGGTCCTCTTACAGGTGAAGACTCCATAATGACGGATGCAACAACAGCTACGATAGTAGCTAGGAACCTCCTTACTCCTAAGGATAGTAGGCTGCTTTCAGGACGGTCCGATGAGTTGGCCGTTCAAGAGTCCCTCGCTCTCAGTGTTCAGTGTGCGGGCTCTGTGTCCAACATGGGCCAACGCCTACTTGCTCGCTCCCGTCAGGTTGAATCGTTGATGGCAGAGGTGGAAAGTCTCAAGCAGGAGATCAAACAGCTTAAGTACGAGAATAGAAGTTTGCATGTGCTTGCAAATAACTATTCGTCGGGCATGAAGAGGAAACTTGATGAGCTGTAAGAATCTGAAGGTCGAATTCAAAGTGACCGTCAAAGGCTTGCGGCTTATCTCCAGAGGCATCTTTTTCCTGGGTCATCCAGCGTTCCACCAAGTATTGTGGCCTCAAATGATCTAGCTCCGATGCCTCCCGCCTCGATGCCTCCCGCTTCGATGCCTTCCGCTCTGATGCCTCCTGCTCCGATGCCTCGTAGTGGGGCTTCACGTAAACAACTTTTGTGAAGGCTCCATCATTCTGCCATTTTTTTGTTTTTTTTTTTTGTTTTTTTTTTTTTTTTTTGTAATCAAATCGGAGATCAATGGACAGCTTTATTTTATTCAGTGTATTGGGTTGCCTCCCAAGTAGCGCTTTCTTTTACGTCTTGCAGCTGGAGGAAACCTTCATTTCTCACTTAGAGCCCACGGCATGCAATGGGATCTCTTCCATAACATGATCCTTCATTTCTATGCCATTTGTAATGACCGTTTCAAGTGCATCGCCATGTAATTGATCAATGTGTGCCTGCGCCAAAGAATCAAGAATATCAATAGAGACACATGAGTGATCATCATTAGGAAATCTCATAGTTTAAGAAATATTAAAATCAATCACTTCCCCATCGAATTCCATTGTTAAAGTGCCTTTAAACACGTCTATCTTAGTTCGGGCCGTCTTCATGAATGGCCTCCCAAGAAGAATCGGCAAGGATGGAGCTTGGGTGGTTTCCTCCATTTCAAGGACATAGAAATCCGCCGGGAAGATCAAATTATTCACCTGCACTAAGACATCTTCCAATACGCCCTTTGGATAGGCATTAGATCTATCGGCCAACTGAATAATCACACCATCATTTTTCAATTCACCAAGGTTCATTGAGGCATAAATAGAGTATGGCATGACGTTAATTGAAGCTCCTAAGTCTAACATAGCATGTTCGAACTTAGTTTGACCAATAATACAAGGGATTGTAAAGCTACCTGGATCTTTGCACTTTGGTGGTAACTTTCTTTGTAAAATAGCGGAAACGTTCTCACTTACCCTTACCACCTCCTTGTTTGAAATCCTCTTCCTCGTTGTGCAAAGCTCTTTTAAGAACTTGGCATACTTAGGGACTTGCTTGATTGCATCAAGGAGCGGAATGTTGACTTGAACTTTCCTAAAGGTTTCCAGAATGTCTTTCTCCTGCTCCTCCTTCTTTGTTTGCATAAACCTGCCAGGAAAAGGCACGTTTGGTGGAATCACATTAGAAACAATTGAGTTTGGACCTACCTTTGCCCTTGCTCTCTTCCTTTTTCAGCAACCTTTCATCCTCTTCTTGGCTGGATTTTGGTGGTTGTGAGGTGGTTCCAACTTCCTTGCCACTTCTTAAGGTGATTGCATTGGCGGTTTCGAAACCACCCTTTGGATTGACTACCATAGTGCTTGGTAACTTACCATTTTCACGGAATTGTCCCAAAAATTCGGCCATTTCGCCCATTTGCTTCTTTAGCTCATTAACCTCCTTTGCTTGGTTCTGCATTCCCTGCACCATTGTGGTTAGTAACTGATATGTTTTATCGTCATTCATAGATGTACCTGAGTTGGTTTGGGATGATTGTGCTTGAGGAGGTGGTTGTGGTGCCATTGGCCTTGGAAAGAAACCTGGGGGTTGTCGGAATCCACTTTGTTGGGCAGGTTGTTGTGCATCTCTCCATCTGAAATTTGGGTGGTCTCTCCAACCTGGATTATATGTGTTAGAATATAGATCGTTCCTCGGTTGGTTTTGATTCCCATAGCCCATGGCATTGGCAGATTCCCATCCTCCGTTCTCAATTAATTGAGGGCATTGATCAGATTGGTGTCCTTGAATGGAGCATACACCACAAATTGTAGCTCCTTACGCTTTGGGGCCCTCCACAAACTGCGACAACATAGATGTAAGGTTAGCCATTTGGGATTGTAACTCAGAAATAGAACTTACCTCATTTACATGATGTGGCCGTGGGGTGTCTCTCTGCCCAACACCTTCATATTGTTGTGCATTGAGTGCTCGATTAGCAATGAGAGTTTTGGCATCCCTAGGTGTCTTGTCCACTAGAGCTCATCCCGCGGATGCATCCAACATTTGCCGTTCAAGTGGTAGAAGACCTTCGTAAAAATATTGAAGAAGTAGCTCCTCCTTCATTTGGTGCTGTGGACATGAAGCAACAAGAGTTTTAAAACGTTCATAATAAGTTGGAAAAGATTCACCTTGGCTTTGCTGAATTCCACTAATCTTCTTGCGAAGAAGAATGACTCGTGATGTCGGAAAGAACTTCTCTAAGAAGGCTCGCTTCATACTCTCCCATGATGTGACAGTGCCGGGAGCCAACTCATACAACCAATCCTTGGCCTTCTCCAACAAAGAAAAAGGAAAAGCCTTCATCTTCAATATGTTGCTGTCCACGTTCACCGATGTCATACTTGAGCATACGACTTCGAACTCCTTTAAATGCTTATTGGGGTCCTCCATTGATAACCCATGGAACTTGGGTATATGATGTAGCAAACTGGACTTCAACTCAAACTCATCGGTCTTTTCAGGGGCTGCATTGGGGTATTGGATGCAAAGAGGGGCTGCATTGGCCAAACCCGAGGCAGAAAGCTCTTTGATGGTTCGATTGTCCACTGCCATGCTTGGTACTTCCACTTTAACCCAATCCGTGGCTTCCTCTTCTACTGGCGCCAAAATTTGATGCGAGATTTATACGCACACAAATTAAACCCTATTTGTGACAATTGTAGTAATGATGTAAGTAGGGATCGTTCTAACTGGGGATTAACTAGGGGTGCTAATCTATTTTAAACTAACTCAAAGAAATAAAAATAACCTTTAAAACACTTGATTCACTTAAAGAAAACTCGAAACAAGTTCACAAGACTCAAAATTAGCTAAAAACACGATCTAAAACAAGAATGTAAATGAGGCAGATTTGGACGAATTTAAAGGTGTTTGTGACTCCAAATACTTAAAAACCAAAATAAGACAGATTATAATGACTAAGACTTAACAAAATATGGGGGGGATTGTGTTTGGATGAGATTAAATTAAATGGACAGAATATAATTAAGGGCAAAATGTAAATATGTATGTGATGAAAATATGGATGATGGAATAGCCAAGGGGTTCTTCTCCACACATGTTACACTTGCATACAAGATTGATTTTCAGTTGGTCTTTCGATAAATTATGAAACTCAACACCCCGGGTTAATTAGGTCCGCTTAAATTAACCGTCAAGTTCTCCTTTAAGTTAATGAATTGGATGGGTTTGCGCAATGCAATTCACAACATTCTCCAAAAGTCCTTTACGTGAAAAGCACAATAAAGATACAATCAAAGATCATTAAGCATCATGAAAACTATAAGTGTTGACAAGGCATTCGTTACTATGATGAGCATGAAACTAGTGCCAAGAATTCATTTAACGCGATTGTTTATAAGCAACCTCCACTACTTGTGAATATAAGTTCATAACTATTAGGTGAAACTCACTTATATTCTAGCGTCATATTCATGCATGAAAATTAAGCGTGCACTCTCAATAAACATACATAAATAAGTTATCAATCAAACGGTTAAACAAACTGAATCCACAACTTATGAAATTCCAACCAAAGGTAATCAATTCATATTGCAAGCATAAACATGGTTTCGAATCACCCCCTAGCTAAAGGGGCTTTAGTTCCTCATACGTACAAGACAAAGAGAATTGAAATTAAACATTGAAATCAAAGAAACACCTAAACATTCCAACAACTCAAACTTGAATTGTATGAACGTTTAGGCCCTCTTCTCTTCCTCTTCGTTGCGGCACAAGGTCTAAGGATAGGTTTTGGGGGGATGAGGAGTGGTTGGAGTGGCTGCAATGAAGAGAAAATATGCAGAAAATGGAAGGGATATGCACGGCAAAGAATGGGAAAAAGTGATGGTGTGTTGTGTGATTGTTTTGTGGTGAATTGGAAAATGAATTCTATGAATGCATTGCATGGTTTTATAGGGAGAGAATGGATGGGAGAACATGTGAATGGCAGCTAGGAATGATTAAAGAAGGGAATGCATGTGTAATGACAACTAGATTGGTTGGTGGAAATCTGAAAATGCAAATGGGAATGCTGGAAATGCAAGGAGGCCACGGCAAGGTGGGGTTTGGTGTGCATGTGGCTGATTTGTTTGTTGGGAAAACATGTGGATACAAGCTAGGGTGAATGATTAAGAATGCATGTGGATTAAAGAGGGAATATGGAAGTGAATGTGCAGAAAATGATAGGATGAATGCATGTGGCTGCAAGGTTGTGCAATGATGGAGGAATTGCAAGGGAATGCACGGCAAGAATGGGTTTTGTGTGCATGTGGCTGAAATTCTTAGGTTATGCATGGGTTAGGATGATTTGTGTTAGGTGATGGGTGCATGTGTTGAATTGGTGGTGCAATGATGAAAGAATAAGTGCATGTGGCTGAAATGAATGAATGCAAAGTGAATGAATAATGAAATGGGAAAGCATGTGCAAGGTTGTAGTTTAGGGTGTTTGAGTGAATGGTTGAGATGGTTTCTAGGGTGAATGGTGTGTTGGATGCATGGCAAGGTATTAGAATGGGCTAGGCCCTTTGTTTTATGTCCTAGAGTGCACACAAGGCCTTCAATTTCGTCCAACACTTTGGCTCCAAGCATAAGCTATCCATCCTTAGCCCAAAAGTGCTCCAAAAGGCCCCAAAATGCATCTTTTTGCTTCCTTAGCCATATGAACCTAAAAACACACGAAAATGGCTTAAACTACTAAAACAACTATGAATTAACAATATAAATGCACGAAAACAAGCTAAGTAAGTCGCCTAAATATGCTCCTATCATTTGATTGCTAGATGATCCCTCCAAGGTGGCCGAAATTTTAGAGAGAAAGGAGAGCTTGTGTTCTCATCCTTTCCCCAAAAACAACCCTTAATGAATTTTAGGCTATAAAGTCCTTTATATAGTCCCTTCAAATAAGTGACCTAATGGACCAAAAGCCCTATTCTTCTAACATGGCCGGCCTATAGGGTTTATTGGGCTTTCAAGCCCTTTGTTTATTCAAGTTGTCATACAACTTGAGTTAATGGGCTTGACATTCAAATCCCATTGGGCCTTACGGCCCAAAACTAACCCGAGGTCTTTAACGAACTTATTCGTTTGATTAATTAACATATTAATTAATCCTTGCCTTAGATAAATAATTAAACCATTTAATTATTCTTACTCATCTCCGTTGTTTCTTCAAACTCTACCTTACTCGGTGAACGATCCATTAGGTTCCTTTTAGCGAGGCAGTGGGCGATTAAAACTCTTTCTAATCGATTGTGAATTGAAACTTACTTTCAATTCTCCCGTTAGTGATAATACACTTTTAGGGCTTCCACAAACCATGGTTGACGCCTAGCAGCATGTCATGGTTACCCAAGCTAATCAGAAGAGGTGGAGAACCTATTCAGTTTTAGGATTACAAATGCAATACGGTCTTTCTCTAATACAATACTCTTGACCACATTGTTTGGTTTGATAGTTTATTCATGTGATAGGAGCATATTCATGCGACTTAAATGGCTCGTTCTCGTGCATTTACGTTATGTTTCTCTCGTTATTTTAGTCCTTTATGCTTCTTTTGTGTGTTTTCAGGTTCTAAGGGCCTAGGGAGCAAGAAAGTGCATTTTGAGGCCATTTGGAGCATTTTTGGGCATGGATTGGATAGCTTATCCATGAAGCCAAGAGGATGGACGAATTTGAAGGCCTTGTATGCACTTGAAGACACAAAACAATGGCCCTAACCCAATCACATTCACCTTGCCTTGGGCTTAACACAAACACCATTCCTTGCCATGCAAGGGGGAGCAATTTGGGTCCATTTCATGTACTTAAACTCTAGCCCAATCCACATTCACTTCAAAGCCATGCAAAACCTTTCAAAACCCTTTAATCATTCCCCTTTAAGTTATGATTTTATTTCCTAACCCTACATGCATTATTTATTAGCATCTTCACATGCATACACACATGCACATCATTCATTCTTCTTCCTAGCCGTGCATCCCCTTAGCCATTTCCAACCACATTCTTCCACTTCCCACTTCATCATTACACCACCTAATCCACATGCACTCCCATCCATTTCATCATTGCATTCATCACCAAAGAACCAACAACAAAACCGTGCATTACTCATCAATTCCAGCCACATTCCACATGTTTTCACAACCTAATTCACATGCACATTCAGCCACCTTTCTCCCAAAAACAGTGCACATGCATTCATTATTCATTCACTTTGCATTCCCTTTTCAATTACACCCCACATGTCCATTTAATCATTCAACCACATTCCCATCAACCACAAAACAAATCACACAACACACCAACACACATGCATCCTGAAATTCTTTGCCGTGCAATCACATGCATTTCCCTTGACATTTTCAGCCATCACACTTCATCATTACACCACCATTCACTCTTTAACCCACACACACTTCACACAAACAACATTCACATGCATTCACATGCATTTCCAACACAAAACACACTCAAAACCGTGGCCACCTTTGCATTTCAGCATTCCCATTTGCATTTTCAGATTTCCAGCTTTCCAACCTAGCCACATTCACATGCATTCACTCATAATCATTCACCAAACTTGCAGCCACATTTCCACCCACCTCCTAGCTGTCATGTTCCCTCCATTACTCCTATAAATACCCTTGCATTCATTCATTCAAGAAGCATCTCATTTCATACACTTCACACAACACAAACACAACCCTTGTGCCGCAAATCCCCTTCCATTTCTGTGCAGTTTTTTTTCTCCTCCATTGCAGCCACTATCCAACCACTTCCCATCCCTCCAAAACACTTCACATAATCCCCAAAGCTCACTTAGACCTTGTGCTACAACAACGAGGAAGAAAAGAGTACCTAAACGTTCATACAATTCAAGTTTGAGTTGTTGGAATTTTTAGGTGTTTCTTTGATTTCAAAGTTTAAATTTAATTCTCTTTGTTTTGTACGTATGAGAATGGAAGAGAAGAGTGCCTAAACGTTCATACAATTCAAGTTTGAGTTGTTGGAATGTTTAGGGGTTTCTTTGATTTCAAAGTTATGAGGAACTAAACCCCCTTTAGCTAGGGGGTGATTCGAAACTATGTTTATATTTGCAATATGAATTGATTACTTTTGGTTGGAATTTCATAAGTTGTGGATTCAATTCGTTTAACTGTTTGATTGATAACTTATTTATGTATGTTCATTGAGATTGCAAGCTTAATTTTCATGCATGAATATGACGCTAGAATATAAGTGAGCTTCATCTAAACGTTACGAACTTATATTCACAAGTAGTGGAGGTTGCTTATAAACAATCGCGTTAAACGAATTCTTGGCATAAGTTTCATGCGTATTCCATAGTAACGAATGCCTCGTCAACACTTATAATTTTCATTGAACTTAATGATCTTTGTTGAATGTCTCTATCATGCGTATTCCATAGTTAGGGACTTTGATTAAGAATAATTTGGTTGTAATGCGTATTCCATTCAATCCAACGAATTTAGGGAAATCTGAAAGTTAATCTAAGCGGATCTAATTAACTTGGAGCATTGAGTTTCACAACTTATCGAAAGACCAACTGAGAATCAATATTGTATGCAAGTGTAACATGTGTGGAGAAGAACCCCTTGGCTATTCCATCATCCATATCTTCATCGCATTCATATTTACGTTTTGCCTTTAATTACAATTTGTCCATTTAATTTAATCTCGTCCAACCACAATCACCCCCCTTATTTTGTTAAGTCTTATTCATTTGATTTGTCTTATTTTATGTTTTTGAGTATTTGGAGTCTTTTAAACTTGTTTTGATTCTTTTAGTTTGTCTTAGTGTTTTAAAAGTTAGTTTTTATGTTTTTAAGTCAATTTAGAAGGTTTTAGCAAGCCCTCCTAATCCCCGGTCTAGAACGATCCCTCACTTATCCATTCTACTACAATTGTCAAACGAGGGTTTAATTTGAGTGTCAAGTAAATCTCGCATCAAATTTTGGCGCCGTTGCCGGGGATTTAGCAACTTTGCTAATCCCTTGTCTTTATTTTTATATTTATATTTTGTTTTTCGTGCATTCTTATTTCAGATTCTTAGTTTGTTTGTTTCCTTGTTTTTTAGGTACTGTGTATGACTCGTAGCTCTCGGCCTATTATAGAGAACATCTCCGACTTTGACGGTGATTTTGAACGCACTTTGAGGAGAACGAGGAGTCAACAAGAGCCACCACAACCTCCACCACAACCTGGGCTTGAAGGAGACGAAGTAGGTGTAGAAGAAAAGCCCACGGATCAGATTTTTGAAGAAGAACAAGCCATGGCAGCAGATAATAGAACCATCAAGGAGCTTTCGGCCTCGGGTTTGGATAATGCATTGCCTCTTTGTATCCAATACCCCACGGCTGCAGAGGGGAAGACTGAGGAATTTGAACTCAAATCCAGTTTGTTACACCATATTCCGAAGTTCCATGGCTTGTCTATGGAAGACCCCAACAAACACTTGAAGGAGTTCGAGGTGGTTTGTTCGAGCATGACCCCCGTCAATGTGGATGGGAGTATATTGAAGATGAAGGCCTTTCAGTGTGTTTGGGAGTTCATTTGATAATTGCTTGGATAATCTGACCTTAATTTTGAAACGATGTGTTGAAACTAACCTTGTCTTGAATTGGGAGAAATGTCACTTTATGGTGAAACAAGGTATAGTTTTAGGACATATTGTTTCAGAAAAAGGAATAGAAGTAGATAAATCGAAAATAGACCTTGTACGTCACTTACCCTCTCCTACTTCGGTTAGAGAGGTACGTTCGTTTCTTGGCCATGCAGGGTTCTATAGGCGTTTTATCAAGGACTTCTCCAAGATGTCCAACCCTCTTTGCCGATTGCTTCAAAAAGATGTGCCATTCAAGTTTGATGAAGAGTGTAATTCGGCATTTAACCAACTCAAGGAGAAGCTAGTCTCGGCCCCCATTATTGTACCTCCAGATTGGAGCCTTCCGTTCGAGCTCATGTGCGATGCATCCGACTATGCATTAGGAGCTGTTCTAGGAGAAAGAAGAGACAAGCGGCCGCATGTCATATACTATGCCTCTCGGACTCTCAATGATGCCCAATTGAACTACTCCACGACGGAAAAAGAACTTCTAGCTGTGGTTTTTGCTTTAGATAAATTCCGTTCATATTTAATTGGTACTAAAGTAATCGTTTATTCTGATCATGCAGCTTTGAGGTACTTGATCACGAAAAAGGAAGCAAAGCCAAGGCTTATCCGTTGGATTCTTCTTCTTCAAGAATTTGATATTGAAATCCGGGATAAGAAAGGAAGCGAGAATGTAGTGGCTGACCATTTAAGCCGAATGATCCACGAGGAGCATGAACATGCCGTACCTATCCCTGAAACTTTTCCCGATGAGCAGCTGCTATCCATTGAGGTAAGTGAACCATGGTATGCAGATTTAGTGAATTACTTGGTGGCTAAACAATTTCCAAATGAACTAAACAAGCACCAACGTGATAAGCTTAAAAATGATGCACGTTTCTATGTTTGGGATGACCCTTATTTGTGGAAGTATTGCTCAGATCAAATTGTACGTAGATGTGTGCATGATTCTGAATTTCACTCAATTCTAAGCTTTTGTCACACATATGCATGTGGTGGTCATTTTGGCACACAACGCACTGCCCTCAAGGTTCTAGAGTGTGGTTTTTATTGGCCGACTATATTTAGGGATGCTAGAACCTTTTGTATGTCTTGTGATCGTTGCCAACGAAAGGGTAACATAGGTACCAAGGACCAAATGCCGCAAACCCCTGTCTTTAATGTTGAAATTTTTGATGTTTGGGGCATTGATTTCATGGGCCTTTTCCCTCCATCTTATGGTTTCACTTATATCTTGCTAGCCGTTGATTATGTTTCTAAATGGGTGGAAGCAAAAGCCACCCGTACTAACGATTCTAAGGTGGTTGCAGATTTCGTGAAAACTAACATTTTTGCTAGGTTTGGAATGCCGAGAGTAATCATAAGTGATGGAGGGTCTCACTTTTGCAATCGGACCATTGAGGCGTTGCTAAGAAAGTACCATGTCAACCATAAGGTCTCCACACCTTACCATCCTCAAACAAATGGCCAAGCCGAGGTGTCTAACCGAGAAATCAAACAAATTTTGGAGAAGACCGTTGGACCAACAAGGAGGGATTGGAGCTTACGTTTAGATGATGCACTGTGGGCATATCGTACGGCATACAAAACACCCATTGGGATGTCACCTTTTCAGCTCGTCTATGGTAAGCCATGTCATTTGCCCGTAGAGTTAGAGCACAAGGCACATTGGGCCGTGAAGACTTTCAACATGGACATAGATGCAGCGGGAGTTCATAGGAAGCTCCAATTGAATGAACTTGAGGAGATTCGGAATGAAGCCTATGAGAATACCCGGATGTACAAAGCCAAGACCAAAGCATTCCATGATAAAATGATTCGAACCAAGACCTTCACAGTTGGGCAGAAAGTGTTACTTTTCAACTCTCGCCTACGTTTGTTTCCTGGTAAGTTGCGTTCTAAATGGCTTGGCCCGTTTGTTGTTACTAATGTTTTCCCTCATGGTGCAGTGCAAATCAAAAGTTCAAGGACGCAGCAAGAATTCAAAGTGAATGGGCATCGATTGAAGCCCTATTACGAGATGTTTGAGGAGCATGTCGTGGAGGAGGTACCCCTCCATGCCGTGGAACCTAGTCAAGCTTAAACGGAGGTACCGTCCGGCTGCAAGACGTAAAAGAAAGCGCTACTTGGGAGGCAACCCATGCATTCAACAAAGGAAGACTTAGAAAGCACTCCAAATCCAGATTCCTAAAAAAACTCTTCTCTTTGTTGCTATTTCGTTTCTGCCTTGTTAGGTTGTTTAGTTGTTATTGTTTGTTTGTTTATTAATTGTGTGAGTCTATGATTGTAACATTGAGAAAATGTTTGATTTATTGATAGGCACTGCTAAACAAAGAAAGATGGTGCTTCACAAAGGTTGTTTGCTTAAGGCCCCACTACGTGGCTTTACTCTTGAAGCGGAAGGCGTAGGAACAGAAGGCATCGGAGCGGAAGGCGTAGGAGCAGAAGGCATCGGAGCGGGAGGCATCGAAGATAGAGCATTCCAGGCCTCAATACTTGGCCAAGCGCTGGATGAGCCAGGAAAAAGGTGCCTCTGGAGGAAAGACGAAAACCTTTGACGGTCACTGTGAATCCGACCTTCAGACTCTTGCAGCTCATCAAGCTTCCTCTTCATGCCCGTCGAATAGTTGTTTGCAAGCACGTGCAAACTTCTATTCTCATACTTCAGCTGCTGGATCTCCTGCTTGAGACTTTCCACCTCTGCCATCAATGATTCCACCTGACGGGAGCGGGCAAGCAGGCGTTGGCCCATGTTGGACACAGAACTCGCACACTGAACACTAAGTGCGAGGGACTCTTGAACGGCCAGCTCATCGGACCGTCCTGACAGCAGCCTACTATCTTTCGGAGTGAGGAGGTTCCTAGCTATTATTGTAGCTGTTGTGGCGTCCTGCATCACGGAGTCTTCACCTGTGAGAGGACCGTTAGAAGAAAAGAAAGAAGGGCGTCATACGTTACCTTGACGCGGCGCGCCCGTATCACTGCTAAGGCTCAATTCCAAGCTAAGGTTCGATGAGTTTGCCATTTTTCAAAAGTGTTCAAAGAGAAGGGATGGAGTTAAATTTCAAAGGGCCGGAGTCGATTTTCAAGAATGGGAAATCTTCAGAGTGTGTTTGTTGTGGTGATCGATAGCTCAATAAAAAAGCCAAGGCGACGCGTCCACCAATTCAAAAAGCCGGAATTTCCGGCGTAATTTAGGCGACGCTTTCTCGGCTTTTCAGAAGGCGCGTTCAACTTTGTCAAAAGATTTCTTCTTTTCTGACAACACGTGGAGGCCATCATCACAACTACACATCTTTAGCCGACAAGCGCAAAGTTCGGCGACGCTTTCTCTGCTTTTCAGAAGACGCGTGCAGCTTTGTCAAAAAGGAGCCGCATCTGCACTACCACGTGTCGCTCAGAAATCGAAGGGGCGCCTGCTCAGAAATCGAAGAGGTGTATTCAAAAATCGAAGAGGCGCCACTATTTCAAAAAGCCGGAGTTGCAGGATCAAAACGTTTGTCGACAAAGGTAAAAAGTACCACCACTTACTATTATCTCTATATATGTCGACCTTCATCTTTTATGGCAGGGCAAACCTGAAGAAAATGCCCAACTCTCCCTCACCTCTGAGGGTGCACTCCCAGCAAAGCCTTTCGAAATACTCAATTCTTTCTTCTTCCCCAAAGATGATACCAGATGCCTGGAGTACATATGACCCAGGAGGAAACAGCACAACAAATACATGTGCTGATTCATTCACCGCTTATTCAAAAGCAAAGGTATCTCATATCATCAAGGTCAAAAGCAAAAGTATCTCATATCATGCTCTTTCCCTGTCTTTTTCTTTGTCCTTGTTCTTACTCGCATGGCAAAGTAAAAGAAGCAATCAGCCGGCACTTGGAGTCAGTCTTCCGTTCTGGAGCCAACTGCCTGGAATCTATTCCTGATTGCTTACCTAGCGTTGCTCTCGAGTAGTCATCTTCAACGGTTGATACACTTCCGGAGAAGAGACCACTTCTGCAAAGGGGAGCGAGTAAGGCAAGTGAAAATGATACATTGAAGCATGTGGAGACAAACATAGGCTGAGTTATCCTCCAACCCTTTTCAATACGAATTGGAAAGATTGAACAAAGAAACAGATAAAAGGGATAGGCTCAGACCTTCGGGGGAGACCAAAAGAACCATCCTGCTGCCCAGTTCAAGAAGTAGCACAAAGGAAAATCAACGATGGGCAGAAACCAGTTCAAGAGTAAGCCTGTGGAATCACAAAGATCAAAAGCCTCAATGCAATTACCAAGGAGAAGATGGAATTTACACTCTATAACCAGATTTGCGTCTCTAAACTCTTCTCTTTGTTAATTACATTATGCCATGTTTAGTATGTTTAAGTGCTTTTTGTGTATTTACTTATGCTTTGTGTGAATCTATGCTTAAAACATTGAGGACAATGTTTGATTTAAGTGTGGGGGGGGTAACTAAGTATGTTGATGCAAATTCGTTGAATTTTATCACCCATAACTTCAAGTGTTGTTCCTTGCTGTTTTAAATGTTTTTAAGGTGTTTTTAAACTGTTTTAGCGTGTTTTGTTTTATAACTCCGAAAAGCACATAAAAATTTGAAAAATTGTTTTGAAAAGCCTAAAAAGAGTGTTTTGAGTCGTTTTTTTTTGTGAGTTTGTGTCTTAGGGTACCTTCCAACACAATGATAAGGATTTGGTTTATAATTGCATGACGGTTAGAAAGAGTTATAAACATAGAGAAAAGTTTGATTTACTCTTGGTATATGCTTGGTTATGGTTATAATGTATGACTTCACATGCAATCATAAAAAATAAAAAAAAATAAAAAAAAATTCGTTTTTGTAACATGCTTGAAGGAAGGAACTCAAACAAACGCTACAACCCTGAGAGACTTGAGCCTATAACGTTCTTTGGAGAGTATAATCTGTGATTTCTTGTTTTCTAAAGTCGTTGCATGATCTCATTATTCTTTGCTTGGTTACTACTTAGAAGGCGTTTCATCATATAGTTCCAAATGCTAGAACTCATGCCCATTTCATTCAAAGCATGTTATTGATTTGCATAACACATATTCAAGATGAAGTTGTGTAGTTGCCACCATAGCCAAATAGCCTCACTTCCCATATTTCGTATATGTTGTAAGTTGTACCCCCGTTGAGCCGTGTTAGCCCATGTTCTTTGTTAACCCACTTTTTCCTCACCTAGCCTAGTTTAGGACAATCCCCACCCTTGTTCTTAAAAGATAGTGAGCATGACTTAATTGAATTCCTTTTGAGTTACATTATGAAAGAAAATAAGTGTGGGGGAGAGAATGTTTAAGTGTTTATGTTTTGAGATTCAAAAGAAAAGAAAAAAAAAAAAAAAAAAAAAAAAAAAGAGAGAAAAGAATAAGTGATTGAAGAAAGGTTCCAAAACACCAATTCTGGGCGTAAATTGTCTAAATTCTCCCTTTTTGTTCAAAAGTTGAGTTTTCATTCAAAAGTGAATTCTAAGTTGATTCAAATGCTTTGCTCACTATTTTTTTTTTTTTTAAGAACCTTTGTTTTCCATATCCCTTCTTTGTTATCCACATACCCCAAGCCCCGTTACAACCCTTGACTTCTATCTTGAGTGTTGTGTATTTCAATTTGTGGAGTTTGAACTTGGTATGAGCTTATGGTGTCACTGGTTCTCGCGTCTAAGTAGTAGCATTCCATTCATGAGATCATATCTAAACATGCTTATTAACTCCAGAAATTGCGTTCTTTGTGATACTTATATGTGAGTGTTCGTTTTCATGTTACATCAATCTTCTCACATATGACTAGATTAGGGTGTGTAGTTAGAAATTCTGAGTGAAAATCGAGTGCATATCTTGTAAGGAATTGAGCAAATTCTCTAAGGCATGTTACTACATTCAAAACATGGTTTTAAATGCTTAATTGTGAACTAGTATATGGTGACTATGATTAAGAATGTACTTAAGTGTGAAGATGACTAAAATCTGTGAGAATGATGATTTTTAACATGTCATGTGCATTGGAAATCCCTAAGACGGTTGTTGGAAGGTTTAGGTTGTGTTTTACGTGTTTAGTGTCGTTTTGTTTATTTGTTTTTATTCTGTTTTGCTCGAGGACTAGCAAAAGCTAAGTGTGGGGGTATTTGATAGGAGCATATTCATGCGACTTAAATGGCTCGTTCTCGTGCATTTACGTTATGTTTCTCTCGTTATTTTAGTCCTTTATGCTTCTTTTGTGTGTTTTCAGGTTCTAAGGGCCTAGGGAGCAAGAAAGTGCATTTTGAGGCCATTTGGAGCATTTTTGGGCATGGATTGGATAGCTTATCCATGAAGCCAAGAGGATGGACGAATTTGAAGGCCTTGTATGCACTTGAAGACACAAAACAATGGCCCTAACCCAATCACATTCACCTTGCCTTGGGCTTAACACAAACACCATTCCTTGCCATGCAAGGGGGAGCAATTTGGGTCCATTTCATGTACTTAAACTCTAGCCCAATCCACATTCACTTCAAAGCCATGCAAAACCTTTCAAAACCCTTTAATCATTCCCCTTTAAGTTATGATTTTATTTCCTAACCCTACATGCATTATTTATTAGCATCTTCACATGCATACACACATGCACATCATTCATTCTTCTTCCTAGCCGTGCATCCCCTTAGCCATTTCCAACCACATTCTTCCACTTCCCACTTCATCATTACACCACCTAATCCACATGCACTCCCATCCATTTCATCATTGCATTCATCACCAAAGAACCAACAACAAAACCGTGCATTACTCATCAATTCCAGCCACATTCCACATGTTTTCACAACCTAATTCACATGCACATTCAGCCACCTTTCTCCCAAAAACAGTGCACATGCATTCATTATTCATTCACTTTGCATTCCCTTTTCAATTACACCCCACATGTCCATTTAATCATTCAACCACATTCCCATCAACCACAAAACAAATCACACAACACACCAACACACATGCATCCTGAAATTCTTTGCCGTGCAATCACATGCATTTCCCTTGACATTTTCAGCCATCACACTTCATCATTACACCACCATTCACTCTTTAACCCACACACACTTCACACAAACAACATTCACATGCATTCACATGCATTTCCAACACAAAACACACTCAAAACCGTGGCCACCTTTGCATTTCAGCATTCCCATTTGCATTTTCAGATTTCCAGCTTTCCAACCTAGCCACATTCACATGCATTCACTCATAATCATTCACCAAACTTGCAGCCACATTTCCACCCACCTCCTAGCTGTCATGTTCCCTCCATTACTCCTATAAATACCCTTGCATTCATTCATTCAAGAAGCATCTCATTTCATACACTTCACACAACACAAACACAACCCTTGTGCCGCAAATCCCCTTCCATTTCTGTGCAGTTTTTTTCTCCTCCATTGCAGCCACTATCCAACCACTTCCCATCCCTCCAAAACACTTCACATAATCCCCAAAGCTCACTTAGACCTTGTGCTACAACAACGAGGAAGAAAAGAGTACCTAAACGTTCATACAATTCAAGTTTGAGTTGTTGGAATTTTTAGGTGTTTCTTTGATTTCAAAGTTTAAATTTAATTCTCTTTGTTTTGTACGTATGAGAATGGAAGAGAAGAGTGCCTAAACGTTCATACAATTCAAGTTTGAGTTGTTGGAATGTTTAGGGGTTTCTTTGATTTCAAAGTTATGAGGAACTAAACCCCCTTTAGCTAGGGGGTGATTCGAAACTATGTTTATATTTGCAATATGAATTGATTACTTTTGGTTGGAATTTCATAAGTTGTGGATTCAATTCGTTTAACTGTTTGATTGATAACTTATTTATGTATGTTCATTGAGATTGCAAGCTTAATTTTCATGCATGAATATGACGCTAGAATATAAGTGAGCTTCATCTAAACGTTACGAACTTATATTCACAAGTAGTGGAGGTTGCTTATAAACAATCGCGTTAAACGAATTCTTGGCATAAGTTTCATGCGTATTCCATAGTAACGAATGCCTCGTCAACACTTATAATTTTCATTGAACTTAATGATCTTTGTTGAATGTCTCTATCATGCGTATTCCATAGTTAGGGACTTTGATTAAGAATAATTTGGTTGTAATGCGTATTCCATTCAATCCAACGAATTTAGGGAAATCTGAAAGTTAATCTAAGCGGATCTAATTAACTTGGAGCATTGAGTTTCACAACTTATCGAAAGACCAACTGAGAATCAATATTGTATGCAAGTGTAACATGTGTGGAGAAGAACCCCTTGGCTATTCCATCATCCATATTTTCATCGCATTCATATTTACGTTTTGCCTTTAATTACAATTTGTCCATTTAATTTAATCTCGTCCAACCACAATCACCCCCCTTATTTTGTTAAGTCTTATTCATTTGATTTGTCTTATTTTATGTTTTTGAGTATTTGGAGTCTTTTAAACTTGTTTTGATTCTTTTAGTTTGTCTTAGTGTTTTAAAAGTTAGTTTTTATGTTTTTAAGTCAATTTAGAAGGTTTTAGCAAGCCCTCCTAATCCCCGGTCTAGAACGATCCCTCACTTATCCATTCTACTACAATTGTCAAACGAGGGTTTAATTTGAGTGTCAAGTAAATCTCGCATCATCATGTCTACTATCCAATGTGAGTCTTGTGCTTATATGATTACCTTGAATGTGATTTGGAACACATTCCTAAATCTCATTCATACTTTGGCCAAAGATTCTTAATCATATCATAGAGTATTCTCCCTCAAACAGTTTGAAGGTTAGAGATCCCTTGTTGCGCATTCACTTGCCTCCATGGCTAAGTGGCTTAACCCCGACGATGTCGTGGACACCCTCCTGATGGAGTGACTTTGACATAATCAAAGATTAAGGACCTAACCACAAGACAACTGTGATGCCTCAGGTCAAAAGACTAATTTGCATTATCCCAACCATGAGTTCTCATGTGACATGAATATGAGAACTCTTCGTTGATCGTGTTCAGTGAACTCATTCTCTATTGAGCACCTACGTACTTGTCTTGATGTCACACACACCAATGACTCGAGACTAGTCACTCTCCCTGAGAGAAGACATAGCACGTACTGATCTTAACGGACTGTCAATGCCCAATTGACAATCCTATGATCAGGAACGTTTAGGATGTGTCAACGAAAGAATGGTCTCATGAATCTAACTTCTTTAGATCGCATTCTTCCAATCACATATTCCTTGGACTTATCGTTTAAGCATATAACATTTATATGAGACAGCTCAAACAATAATCTTTGCCCTTTACATTTAAACTACATTAGTTTAACTTTGTGAAATGTCCGTAAAGTATCATCATATGATTGGTTTTAGGGCACATTTCCAACATCTACGTGGACATTCTGGGTTGGGGTGTGTTAGTTTGGTATCAGAGCATAGGTTAGGCAATATTGCAATCATCACACATGTGATGTAAGCATTCTCAATTCTTGGATTCTAACGTCATATTTATGCCGCCTTGTCGAACACGAAATATGCCTACTTTCCATGAGTTTTGGGCACCTTGGTACAGCTATCGCTGACACTTTTCTATAACTTACCGACCTTTTAGAAGAATGCTTTGGCGACCACCATTAGACTTTTAAGTGAAAAACCTCCTTGCCAAGGAAACACACGAATTAAAGACGCTTTGTTGACCCTGAAGTAGGGTAATCATATCGATAATTGTGTACCATTGGAAATTTATCGATCGATCACAACTACAATCCAACCATCGTTACCAACCCTTCTTTGTTAGGAAACTGCAAGTGCTTTTATCCTTAGCAATCTTTATTTTTTGTGGCACCTCCCAAAATTTCCTTGAGGCTTTGCTTTACCTCAAAGTTTTGAAAATATCTCGAATGACTATGTTAGTGATGAAGGGGTTGCACTCAATGGAAGAACATCTGGGGGACAGTCACATTTGGTCCCTAACAACGTTTATTTTTCAAACATATCAGCTCTGATTTCGGATTTTCAGGAGGAAGATCGAATTTCGATAAATCCCATTCTGTGGTAAAGTTAACCACAATTCCCATTCTCGAGCTTAAGGTAGTTTCACAAACACTAGTTTCCATAATTACATACTAAAAACAGTAGCCAGTGTTCCCAAAAGCGATAAAATCACCTCATAGGAGCAACCTTCCTATAAAATCTTACTCTTTCGATCAAATGCTTATACAAGAGTTATAATCTAGCCATTCACACACATCAACCATAAACTAAACAAGAGTTATCATCTTGCCATATACACACATATGCTCTCCAACACCATTCAACAATCACAACAATCAATAACACATACGATACACCAAAATACAGGGCTAAAGCAACACAGTTCGGCCTAAGCTTGCATCTCTGAAGCTTTCTCAATTTAGACCGAATCCAACGAATCAACGAAGTCAAGGATGTGATTTCGGACCACTAAACGAAATACAACATTGGGTTTCAGACCACTCAACGGAATCAAAGTACCAAACGGGATTCAGGACCACTCAACGAAATCCAAACCAAGATACGATTCTGGACCACTCAATGGAATCACAGGGTAGAAAGGATTCTGAATTTCTTAACGGAATCTGAGTGGATACGATTCCAAACCACTCAACGAAAACACGGAGTACAATGGATATCAAACCACTCAACGAAATCCAAAGCAGGATACAATTCCGGACCACTCAACGAAATCATGGAACATGAGGGATTCCTAACCACTCAACGAAATCCAAACAGAGCAAGGAACCAAACCATTTAACGGAACCCCATCGGAACCCAGAAGTCAAAGAATCAAAGTACTCAATTTATAATGGCTCAATGAAATGAGATATAAAACAAGCACAAGTACTAAATTTAGAACGGATTAATGATGCAAGAAATGCAACATTTTCGAAGCAACGAATCCTTATGACAATGGGTTAACAGTCCACTGCTAGCCTTCACATTTAACACACAATCCAACATGCATTTAAATCACATTTCACAAATATCTTCAATACACAAGTCAAATCACATTTCATAACAATAGATCGATGGCTAATTATTAAAAAATCAAATTTTAATAGAAATCACATTTATAAAACCAAGTCATACTCGCAAAGGATATTAAATATGAAAATAGGCCCACTAGACTTCGCTTAGTCTCTAGTAGTACTAATTTTAGTATTTAAAACGATTCGAGACATGTAATCAAAAGTCAACTCTCAGTCAACGGTGAGGTCCACTACCCTACATAATTCGATCAGGAATATCCACCTATGGATTTCCAATCCGTAATTTCCCAAGAGTCTCACTTATCTGCTAGAACAATATCCCAAAATTTTGGAACGATCCAACCGTCGGTTCTCCGCCAATTGTTAGAATTAAGTGGCGGTCAACAATTAGTTTTACAAACTTTAAAAAAATCAATTCATCAAGATCCGTACGTCAAATTCTCGATTCATCAGTTTCTAATGTCCTCAAATATTACGTGCTATAATACATTAAAGTTTGGTGACGACCCAACGATTGGATCATCGATGGTTATAATGATCAAGAGGCGGACCCTAACAAAATTATGTTTGAACGATGGGATCTCGTCCATCGAATGTCACATATGGAATTAGGGTATCAAATTTAGCCTAGAAGGGTCAAGTGGGTCCTCGGGCCACACGCTGCCCCGACTCATCGGAAAATTCACCTAACTCCAAAAATTACCAAATTTTGTAGGACTATATAGCATAACAGGGGGAAGAACTTTCATACCTCGGCCAATGTCCAATTTGTACGGGAAGCACCTGAAAACCACCTCGAACTGTTGAAAACCCTAAAAATTGGTGCACTTCAATTCGTACTCTCTGACGTTCCGTCACCCCCAAACTTGTTTGGGGTTTGTTCCAGAGCTCAAGAGGAGTAATTTAGTGGTGGTGATTGACGGAACACATTTCATAAATGGTGGATCATCGACAAGGTAACATCACACCCACTGGTGTGGTTCTTTATGAAATCGAGGCCCATCTTTTCCATTTTTGGGTGAATTTGGAAGAGAGGTTGATGCTAAGTTATTTCCAGGTGGCCTCAAGCTGTGATTCACCAGAGATGGCATCGGAAATTGGCTGTAGAAATCGGGTCAAGGGTCGTGTCGCGAAGGTCTAAAATGGGTCAAATTGATTAGTAGGGGTGGCTGGTTCCCTTCCTTTCTCCTTTCTCTTCTTTCCCCTTCTTTGCTTTCTTTTAATTGGCCCCATCTCTCCCTTATTTTCTTCTTTTCTCTTATTTTCTTTCCATCAAAGCCACATACGTGGCTTCTAGATTGCTGTTCCAGAAAATCTGGAGCCTTCTAGATTTGCTCGTCTATACCTTCTTCATTATAATTCCAAATTACATTACATTTAGGCTCACGCATTCGTATCGACACATACCATCCAAATATGTAAAGAAACCTAGAAATTCATAAAATGATCAAATACGTCCATGGATAATCCCGTTTTATACAACATGGGCAACCTCATCCTTTTACTTATCGAGAAAAAAACTATACACTACAAATATAAAAGCATCGAAACTAAGAATGCGAAATACGTAGCTTTAAATAGTGAAATCCAGGGACGAGATTTGACAACCTTCCCTCCTTATAAAAATTTCATCCTCGAAATTTCCATTGTCATCCCCACCTACTCGACATTGCAATAATTCACGTGATAATGATACATTCAATGGCTCACACACACATATGCTTTCCAACACCATTCAACAATCACAACGATCAATACATATACAATACACCAAAATGCAGGGCTAGAACGACATAGTTTAACCGAAGCCTACATCTTCGAAGCTTTCTCAATTTAGACCGAATCCAACGAATCAGTGAAGTTAAGGATGTGATTTCAGACCACTCAACGAAATCCGACAACATCGGCTTCCGGGTGATAAGAGCATATTTATGCGACTTTGTTAGCCTATTTCCTTGCATTTACTTAATTAGTTTCTACTTATTACAGTGTTTTAAGCCATTTTCGTGTGTTTGTAGGTCCGTATGGCAAAGTTGGCAAGAAAAGGTAATTTGGAGCATTTTAGAGCAGTTTTGGGCTTGGAATGGATAGCACATGTATGGAGCAAGGTGGATGGACACTTTTGATGAGCAAAAGAGGCTAAGAACGTGCTTAACATCTGGACAAATTAATTGAAGACTTTGAAGATAAGGAATCAGCTAAAAGGAAGGAACATTATCCAAACCTTATCCAACCTTATCTTATCTTATCCTATCATATCCTAATCTTATCCTACCTTAATTCCAAATGCAAAGGGGAATCAATTTCAAATTAAATCACCTAAATATCTGGTTCTAGGAGCCATATCCCTTCTCCTAGATTTGTGCCGCATATCTTATCCTTTGTCTTTCTAGAAACCTATCGCAATACCCCTTTCTAGAAGCCCTAGATTGGTGCTGCACCACCCTAAACCTTTCCTCCTACAACTTTATCGTGCCCTATCCTTATCCTCCAAGGATTGGTGCCGTGAACCCTAGCCCTATATATATATACATTTATGCCGCACAAAAGAGGGAAAGCTTTAGAGAGAAAATCAGAAAAATAACCTTATGTCGCAGCTTTGCAAGGAAGGAGAGAAGGAGTCCTGAGCCGTGACCTACATCCAAGACCATTGGAGTGCTGGAACGTTTTTGGGTTCTTTTTATCCTTAGATTTAGTTCAATGTTTAAACTAGATTGGTTTTGTTTAATTGCAAACATGTGGAACTAATTTCATTTTAGTTGGAGGTGAATTCAAAGCCATGAACATATATGTGATATGAATTGTCAAAGCCATGAACATATATGTGATATGAATTGATTTCCTCCAGTTATTATTTCGTAAAACATGAATGCGATTTACTTATCTGTTTGATTGATAACTTATTCTTATATGTTAATTAAGGATGCATACTTAGTTTGCATGCATGAATCTAATGCTAAAATATAAGGGAATTTCACCTAATAGTTATGAACTTATATTTCTACGTAGTGGAAGTCACTAGTCATGATTGTGTTAAGTAAATCCATGGCAGGAGTATCATGCAGTTCATTGTTACGAATGCCTTGTCAATGCTTATGATTTTCATAGAACTTAATGATCTTTGATATGTATCTCTATCATGCTGTTCATATAGGGAACTTGATAAGAATAATTTGATTGCGTCGTTGAGTCCAATTTAATGAAATTAGGAAAATCTGAGAGATAATTTGTGCAATTGACAACTAATTTAGGGCATTGTCATTCATGGTTTATAGGAATAATAATTGGAAATCGATTTGTATGCATATGTGTCATGTGTGGAGCGTTTCACCCTTTAATTCACCCAATTTTGTGCAACCTTTAGTTTGTTTATGCAACTATTTAGTTTTAGTTAAAATTCATCAAAACAACCCCCCATTTAGTATTCTGAGTCTTTTTAGTTTAATTTTCGTCTAAACTTCTTTCTAGTTCCTGTGTTAAGTCAATTTAACTTAGTTTTGTGTTATTTGAGTCAATTTAGCTTATTTTGAGTTGTTTGAGTCTAGTTGTCTGTTTTTGAGTTAAATAAGTGTAGATTAGCATCCCTTTTAATCCCCGACCTAGAATGATCCCTACTTTCATATACTACAGCTACCAAAAAAAGGGTTTAATTTAAGTGTTAGTTTATATAACATCAAATTTTAGCGTTGTTGCCAGGGATTAGCAAAATTGCTAATCTCCCCTTTTGTTTCATTTTTCTGTTTCTCTTGTGTTTTTTATTTTATTTTGTTTTGTTTCTTTGTTTTAGGTACTAGTTTATGACTCGACGTTCTCAACCTGTTAGTGCACATAAATTGGAGTTTGACGACGATTTTGAACGAACTTTGAGAAGGAAAAGGAAGCAACCAGAACCCAATCCATCTAGTTCTAGCTCTGAATCTAAATTGGAGGCTGAAGAGGAGGAAGAACAAGACATGGTTGTGGACAATAGAACAATCAAGGAACTTTCAGCCTCGGGATTGGACAATGTCGTGCCTATTTGCATTCAATACCCTAGGACGGCTCAAGGCAAGACTGATGAGTTCAAATTGAAGTCTAGTTTGCTGCATCATATTCCCAAATTCCATGGGTTGTCCATGGAAGATTGAAACAAGCATCTTAAGGTATTTGAAATTAGTATGCTCGAGTATGACACCAATCAACGTGGATGGCAATATTCTGAAGATGAAAGCCTTTCCATTATCTCTTTTGGAAGAGGCTAAGGATTGGCTCTTTGAATTAGCACCTAGAACCGTTACTTCTTGGGAAAGTATGAAGAAAGCATTCTTAAAGAATTCTTCCCAACTTCAAGAGTTATTCTTTTGAGGAAGGGAATTAGTGGAATTCAACAAGGCCAAGGAGAATCTTTTCCAGCATATTATGAGCGTTTCAAGACTTTAGTTGCATCTTGTCCACAACATCAAATGAAGGAAAAGCTTCTAATTCAATATTTTTACGAAGGACTTCTTCCAATTGAAAGACAAATGCTAGATGCTTGGGCAGGTGGTGCTTTGGTTGACAAAACCCCCGTTGCTGCCAAGATCCTAATAGCCAATCGAGCCTTCAATGCACAACAATACGAGGGAGTTGGGCAAAGGGACCCCCCACGGCAAACCCAAGTGAATAAGGTAAGTGCAATTTCCGAACTTCAATCTTAAATGGCTAATCTTTCTGTTCTTCTATCACAGGTTGTTGATAGATCCAAAGTACAAGGAGCAAGTGTTTATGGCGTCTGCACTATGCAAGGACATTCCAATGATCAATGTCCTCAATTGATAGAGAATGGAGGATGGGAAAGTGTTAATGCCATAGGATATCAGGGCCAAAATCAACCAAGGCATGACCCATTCTCTAACACCTACGATTCGGGCTGGAGAGATCATCCAAATATGAAGTGGAGGGAACCTCAACAAACTCATCAACAAGGCGGATATAGACAGCCACGTCCGGGACTCTATCAAATGCCATTCACACCACCACAACTTCCACCACAATCTGTCCAACCAAATTCAAGTTCGTCATTAGATAATTATAAAATTCTTCAAGTACTAACTTCTATGACACAGGACTTACAAAACCAAGCCAAAGAGATGGGTGAATTGAAGAATCAAATGGAGCAAATGGCGGAATTCATAGGACAATTTAGGGAACAAGGCAAACTACCTAGTTCAACCGTTGTAAATTCGAAGGAAGATTTTGAAATCGCTAAGGCTATCACATTAAGAAATAGCAAGAAGGTTGTAACTACCCCACAAACGTCCAAATCAGGTCAAAAGGAGGATGAAAAACTGCTACTTGAAGAAGAAGAGGATGCTAAAGCCACGACAAGGGTAGAACAACCCTTGCCGCAGCCACCTAAGGACCCTAAGCCGTCCAACTCAAGTGAGGTAGGTTCAAATTCAATTTTTTCTAAC
The DNA here is from genome assembly GCF_963583255.1 of Pyrus communis. Classification (NCBI taxonomy): domain Eukaryota; kingdom Viridiplantae; phylum Streptophyta; class Magnoliopsida; order Rosales; family Rosaceae; genus Pyrus; species Pyrus communis. Next base: position 27,340,690 of record NC_084804.1, read on the forward strand.
CCTATCCCACCAAATATGCCTTTTCCTAGCAGGTTCAAGGAATCTAAGAAATAAGAGAATGAAAAAGACATTCTAGAAACCTTCAGGAAAGTACAAGTCAATATCCCACTCCTTGATACAATCAAGCAAGTTCCAAAGTATGCTAAACTTTTGAAAGAGCTTTGCATAACAAGGAAAAGGATTTCGAACAAGGAAGTGGTACGGGTAAGTAAGAATGTTTCAGTAGTTTTACAAAGGAAACTGCCTCCTAAATGCAAAAATCCAGGTAGTTTCACAATCCTTTGTGTTATTGGCAATACTAAGTTTGAACATGCTAAGCTAAATTTAGGTGCTTCCATTAATGTCATGCCTTACTCTATTTATGCATCTATGAACCTAGGAGAGCATAAAATGATGGTGTTATTATTCAATTAGCTGATCGTTCTAATGCATATCCAAAAGGAGTTTTGGAAGATGTTTTGGTGCAGGTCAACCACTTGATATTTCCAGCAGATTTTTAGGTACTTGACATGGAAGATTCGGCCCATTCTACACCATTGCCAATCGTACTTAGGAGACCTTTCATGAAAACAGCCCGCACCAAGATAGATGTGTTCAAGGGGAAGTTAATAATTGAATTTGATGGCGAGATTATTGATTTTAACATTTCTGAAGCTATAAGGTATCCTAAAGACGATCATTCTTGTTTTTCTATTGATATATTCGATTCGTTGGCGCAGGAATACCTTGAAGACCTAAATGGGGATGCCCTTGAAACAACCATTACAAAAGGAATAGGACTCAAAGACCAAAGGGTAGAACTTTTGCACACTCAAGGCAGAAATGAGGATCTTCTTACTGTGCCCAATTGTGAAGAAGTGGCCGAGATGGTGGTTGCCCTTGAATCATTGCCACAACATGTTGGTAAGCCTTTAATCCCAATTCCAATTCCCGTTTTTACTAATAAGTTGTTACCCTCAGTGATTCAGGCACCTTCCCTTAAGCTTAAATCGTTACCAAATCATTTGAAGTATGTCTTCTTCGGAGATAAAAAGACTTTACCCATCATAGTCTCTTCATCACTCACGGCAGTGGAGAAGGAAAAACTAGTTCGAGTGTTGCATGAGCATAAAACAGCCATTGGATGGACCTTGGCCGATATTAAGTGGATAAGTCCTACAACATGCACGCGCATACTTCTAGAGGAGAAGGCTAAACTAACTCGAGAGGCTCAACGTCAACTCAACCCTCCAATGATGAAAGTTATGAAACAAGAGATTATCAAGCTTCTTGATTGTGGAATGATTTATCCAATTTTGGATAGTAGTTGAGTTTCACCGGTTCAAGTTGTTCCAAAGAAATTTGGAGTCACTATGGTGAAGAATGTAGAGAATGAACTTGTGCCCACTCATATCCAAACAGGTTGGAGAGTTTGCATTGACTATAGGAAGCTCAACACCACCAAAAGGAAAGATCACTTCCTTTTGCCGTTTATTGATTAAATTCTTGAAAGGTTAGCCGGTCATTCTTTTTATTGCTTTCTTGATGGTTATTCGAGATATAATCAGATTGTTATAGCTCCATATGATCAAGAAAATACTACTTTTACTTGCCTATTTGGTACTTTTGCTTATCGTCGAATGCCATTTGGTTTATGTAATGCACCAGCCACCTTTCAAAGATGCATGGTAAGTATCTTTTCAGATTTTGTTGAGAAGATTATTGAAGTTTTCATGGATGATTTAAGTGTTTTTGGTGATTCGTTTGATGATTGTTTAAATAATCTCACATTAATCTTGAAACGATGCATTGAAACTAACCTTGTTTTAAATTGGGAAAAATGTCACTTCATGGTAAAACAAGGCATAGTTTTAGGCGGCATAGTTTTAGAAAGGGAAATTGAAGTTGATAAATCGAAAATAGATCTTGTACGCTACTTACCCTCTCCCACTTCGGTGAGAAAGGTTCATTCTTTCCTTGGACATACAAGATTCTATAAACGCTTTATCAAAAATTTCTCAAGGATTTCAACATCCCTATGCTGACTCCTACAGAAGGATGTGCCATTTGTGATCGATGAAGAATGTGAGAAAGACTTCAATCACCTCAAGGAGATGCTCACTTCGGCACCTATCATTGTTCCACCAGATTGGAGTCTTCCTTTTGAGCTTATGTGCAATGCCTCAGATTATGCGTTAGGGGCTGTTTTGGGACAAAGGAAGGACAATCAGCCGCATGTCATTTATTATGCATCTCGGACCTTGAATGACGCTCAATTGAACTACTCCACCACTGAAAAAGAACTCATTGCTGTTGTGTTTGCTTTAGATAAGTTTCATTCTTATTTACTTAGAACTAAAGTCATCATTTATTTTGATCATGTAGCTTTGAAATATTTACTCACAAAGAAAGAGGCCAAACCAAGGCTTATCCGCTGGATGCTTCTTCTTCAAGAGCTCGACATCGAAATCCGGGACAAGAAAAGAAGTGAGAACGTGGTGGCTGACCACTTAAGCCATTTGGTACATGATGAGCAGCCATTACCCATCCTAGAAGCATTCCCAGACAAGCAGCTGTTGTCCATTGAGGTAAGTGAGCCATGGTATGCCAATTTAGTGAATTATTTGGTGTCTAAACAAGTTCCAAGCACCCTCAACAAGCACCAGCATGATAAACTTAAAAAGGATGCACGGTTTTATGTGTGGGATGAACCGTACTTGTGGAAATATTGCGCTGATCAGATTCTTCGTAGGTGTGTGCATGAATTTGAGTTTAATTCAATTTTAACTTTCTGTCACACTTATGCAAATGGGGGTCATTTTGGCACTCAAAGAACAGCCCTTAAAGTTTTAGAATGTGGATTTTATTGGCCTACTATATTTAAGGATACTAAAACTTTTTGCATAACCTATGATCATTGTCAAAGAATAGGGAATATAGGTCCAAAAGACCAAATGCCGCAGGCCCCAATCTATTCTGTCGAAATTTTTATGTTTGGCGTATCGATTTCATTGGTCATTTTCCTTCATCTCATGGTTTCAATTATATTTTACTTGTAGTTGATTATGTATCGAAATGGGTGGAAGCAAAAGCCACCCGTACTAATGATTCCAAAGTGGTTGCAGATTTTGTCAAAACTAACATATTTGCCAGATTTGGAATGCCAAGAGTACTTATAAGTGGTTATAAGTGGTGGGGGTTCCCACTTTTGCAATCGAACCATCGAGGCGCTACTTAGGAAGTATAACATCACGCATAAGGTTTTGACACCTTATCATCCTCAAACAAGTGGGCAAGCCGAGGTTTCTAATTGAGAAACAAGCAAATTTTGGAGAAGACAGTTGAGCCAACTTGGAAAGATTAAAGGTTGCATTTGAATGATGCACTGTAGGCGTATCGTAAAGCCTAAAAACACCAATTGGGATGTCTCTATTTCGGCTCATCTATGGGAAACCGTGCCATCTTCCAGTTAAGTTGGAACACTGAGCTCACTGGGCAGTCAAGATGTTCAATATGGACATAGATACGGCTGGTTTTCATAGGAAACTTCAATTGAATGAAGAGGATATTCGGAACGAGACTTATGAGAACACTCATATTTACAAGGAGAAAACGAAGGCATTCCATGACAAGTTGATTTGTAGTAAGATGTTCACTGTAGGGCAGAAAGTGTTGCTTTTCAACTCCCGTTTTTTATTGTTTCCACGTAAGTTACATTCTAAATGGGTTGGTCCTTTTGTTGTTACTAAAATCTTTCCTTATGGTGCAGTCCAAATTCAAAGTTTAAAGACAGGACATGAATTCAAAGTGAATGGACACCGTTTGAAACCTTACTATGAGTATTTTGAGGAGCATGTCGTGGAGGATGTACCCCTCCATGTCGTTGGCCCTAGTGAAGCTTAAAAGGAGGTATCGTCCGGCAGGAAGACGTTAAAGCAAGCGCTTCTTAGGAGGCAACCCATGCGTTCAAATAAAGAAGACCTAGGAATCTTCGCCTCCAAAACCAAATTTGCGTTCCTTAACCCTACTCTTTATTGCTTTTACCTTGCCATGACTGTCTTGTTTGCTAGCTATCTTTTATTGCTGTCATGTTTGGTTTTATTTTTAAAACATTGAGCACAATGTTTGGTTTAAGTGTTGGGGGGGGGGGGGGTAAACAGAATGCTTTCCATGACTTATTTTTGAATTTTATCACCTATCACTTCTAAAAGTTGTTACTCACTGTTTTTTAAGTGTTTTTATTGTGTTTTGAAGTGTTTTAATGTGTCCTATAATAGAAAATCCGAAAATTTTGAAAAAAAATTCAAAAAAGCTTGAGAAAATACCAAAAAAAAAGGAGTCGTTTTTGTTTGTTTGTTTGTATCTTAGGGTACCTTCCAACACAATGATGAAGATTTGGTTTTTTAATTGCATGACTGTTAAAGAAAGTTACAAGCATGGATGGAAGTTTGATATGCTCTTTGGTTTATGTTTAGTTGTAGTTGTTGCTTACGAATTCACACGTAATCACAAAAAGGAAAAAAAATTAGTTTTTGTAACATGCTTGAAAGAAGGAACTCAAACTAATGCTACAACCCTGAGAGACTTGAGCCTATAGTTTGTTTGGAGAGTTATTATTCTGTGAAGTTCTTGTTTCTTAAGTCGTTGCATGATCTCATTATTTCTTTGCTTGGTTGCTACTTAGAATGCATTTTCATCATTTTAGTTCCAAATACTAGAACTCATGCCTGTTTCATTCAACGCATAAAATTGAGTGCATAACAAATAACAAGATGAAGTTGTTTAGTTAAACCAAAGCCAAAATGCCTTGCCCTTTGTATATGTATTGTAGGTTTAACCCTGTTGAGCCTTAGTTAGCCTATTGCCTTTATTAGCCACATTATCCTTACCTAGCCTAGAATAAGACTATTCATACCCTTGTTCTTAAAGGATAGTGAAGCATGACTTAGAGGGAAGTCCTTTTGATCTACAATTTGCAGAAAAACAAGTATGGGGGAAGGTTTTTCATTGGAAATCTATGAGGATGTATGTTTTGTGTGCCAAAGAAAGAAAAGGGCACGAAAAAAAAAAAAAAGGAAAAGAGGTTAGAAATAAGTGAGAATGAACTCACAAGTATTGGTTGTTAAAGAAAAGGTCCAAAAGTTTGAATCAGGCCCTAAATGTTGTGTGAATCTCCCATGGGTGTTTAAAGTTGATTTCTGTATTCAAAAGTGAATTCTCAGTATTGATTTCATTACTTTGCTTACTATTGCTTTAAAAACATTTGTTTATCCTTACCTTTCTTTGTTAGCCAATACCTTAGCCCCGTTACAACCCTTAGACTTCTATCTTGATTGTTATATGTTTCAATATGTGGAGTTTGAAATTGGTACGAGCATATGGAATCCTTGGTTCTCGCTTTTAAGTAGCAGCATTCCATTCATGAGATCATATACATGTTTTAATAATTCCAGAAAGTGCCTTCTTTGTTATAACATATGTGAGTGCTAGTCTACATGTTTACATCAATCTTCTCACATATACCTAGTGTAGGGAGTGTAGTCAGAAAATCTGTGTGAAAATAGAGAGTATATTCAGTGAGGAATTGAGTGAATTCTCTAAGGCATGTTACTACATTCAAAATGTTGTTTTAATAGATTAAATGTGAGCTAGTGAGTGGTGAATATGGTTAAGTGTATACTCAAGAGTAAAGATGGATAAAACCTATGGGAGTAGTGATTTTTAACATGTCATGTTTTATTAGAAATCCCTAAGCAATTGTTGGAAAGTTTAGGCTATGTTTTGTTTTCTTTATTTTGCTCAGGGACTAGCAAAAGCTAAGTGTGGGGGAATTTGATAGGAGCATATTTATGCGACTTTGTTAGCCTGTTTCCTTGCATTTACTCAGTTAGTTTCTACTTATTAGAGTGTTTTAAGTCATTTTCGTGTGTTTGTAGGTCCAAATGGCAAAGTTGGCAAGAAAAGGTAATTTGGAGCATTTTAGAGCAGTTTTGGGCTTGGAATGGATAGCACATGTACGGAGCAAGGTGGATGGACGTTTTTGAAGATCAAAAGAGGCTAGGAATGTGCTTAACATCTGGAGAAATTAATTCAAGACTTTGAAGATAAAGAATCAGCTAAAAGGAAGGAACATTATCCAAACCTTATCCAACCCAACCTTATCTTATCTTATCCTATCCTAATCCTACCTTAATTCCAGCTACAAAGGGGAATCAATTTCACATTAAATCATCTAAATATCTTGTTCTAGAAGCCATATCCCCTGCCCTAGATTTGTGCCGCATATCTTATCCCTTGTCCTTCTAGAAACCTATCACAATACCCCTTTCTAGAAGCCCTAGATTGGTGCCACACCACCCTAACCTTTTCCCCCTACAACTCTGCGGTGCCCTATCCTTGTCCTCCAAGGATTGGTATCGTGAACCCTAGCCCTATATATACACATTTATGCTGCACAAAAAAGGGAGAGCTTTAGAGAGAAAATCAGAAAAATAACTTTGTGTCACAACTTTGCAAGGAAGGAGAGAATGAGTCTTAAGCCGTGACCTGCATCCAAGACCATTGGAATGCTGGAGCGTTTCTGGGTTCTTTCTATCCTTAGATTTAGTTCAATGTTTAAATTAGTTTGGTTTTGTTTAATTGCAAACATGTGGAACTAATTTCGTTTTAGTTGGAGGTGAATTCAAAGCCCTGAACATATATGTGATATGAATTGATTTCCTCCAGTTATTGTTACGTAAAACATGAATGCGATTTACTTATCTGTTTGATTGATAACTTATTCTTGTATGTTGATCAAGGATGCATACTAGTTTGCATGCATGAATCTGACGCTAAAATATAAGGGAATTTCACCTAATAGTTATGAACTTATATTTCTAAGTAGTGGAAGTCATTAGTCATGATTGTGTTAAGTAAATCCATGGCAAGAGTATCATGCAATTCATAATTACGCATGCCTTGTCAATGCTTATGATTTTCATAGAACTTAATGATCTTTGATATGTATCTTTATCATGTTGTTCATATAGGGAACTTGATAAGAATAATTTGATTGCGTTGCTAAGTCCAATTCAATGAAATTAGGAAAATCTGATAGTTAATTTGTGCAATTCACAATTAATTTGGGGCATTGTCGTTCATCGTTTATAGGAATAATAACTAGAAATCGATTTGTATACATATGTGTCATGTGTGGAGAATAACCCTCTAGCTAGCCTTTCATCCTTTAATTCACCCAATTTCGTGCAACCTTTAGTTTGTTTATGCAACTATTTAGTTTTAGTTAAAATTCGTCAGAACAACCCCCTCTCGCCCTTTCAGTAATCTGAATCTTTTTAGTCTAATTTTCATCCAAACTTCTTTCTAGTTCCTGTTTTGAGTCAATTTAACTTAGTTTTGTGTTATTTGAGTCAATTTAGCTTGTTTTGAGTTGTTCGAGTCTAGTTTTCTGTTTTTGAGTTAAATAAGTGTAGATTAGCATCCATTTTAATTCCCGGCCTAGAACGATCCCCACTTTCACATGCTACAACTACCAAAAAGAGGGTTTAATTTGTGTGTTAGTTTATATCACATCACCGAGCCACTCAACAGAACCAAAGTACCAAATAGGATTACAGACTACTCAACAGAATCGAAACTAGGAGACGACTCTGGACCACTCAACAGAATTGCTGAGTACAATGGATATCGGACCACTCAACGAAATCCAAAGCAGGATACAATTCCGGACCACTCAGTAGAATCCATACAGAGCAAGAACCGGACCACTCAATGAAACCCTTGCAAAACCCAATTCTGGACCACTCAACGGAGCCAAGCGGAAGTCCAAGAAACATATCAATAGCTCAAAGAAACAAGACATAAATCAAAGTACTCAATTTATAATGGATCAATTAAACGAGAAATGAAACAATGAAACGAGATATGAAATAAGCACAAGTACTAAATTTAGCACAGATCAATGAAGCAAGAAATGAAATGATATTGAAGCAATGAATCCTCATGACAATAGGTTAACAATCCATTGCTAGCCCTCACATTTAACAAACAATCCAATATGCATTGCAAATCAGATTTCACAAATATCTTCAATACACAAGTCAAATCACATTTCATAATAATAGATCGATGGTTAAGTATTAAAAAATCACATTTTAATAGAAATCACATTTATAAAACCAAGTCATACCCACAAAGCATATTAAATACAAAACCAAGGTAATAACCATATCACATTTATTAAAGTCACTCACTAACCAATGTAGACCCACTAGACTTCACCTAGTCTCTAGTAGTACTAATTTTAGTATTTAAAACAATTTGAGACATGTAACCAAAAGTCTACTCTCAGTCAACGGTGAAGGTCCACAACCCTACATAATTTGATCAAGAATATCAACCCACAAATTTTCAACCTGTAATTTCCCAAGAGTCTCATTTATCTTCTGGAACAATATCCTAAAATTTCGAAATGATTCAACGGTTGGATCTCCGCAAATTGCTAGAACTAAGTGATGGTCAACAATTAGTTTTACAAACCTAAAAAAAAATCAATTCATGAAGATTGGTACGTCTGATTCATGATTTGTCAGTTTTTAATGTCCTCAAATATTACGTGTTATAACGCATTAAAGTTTGGTGACGATCCAACAGTCGGATCGTCGATGGTTATAATGTCAAGAGGCACCCTAACGAAACTATGTTCGAACGATGGGATCTCATCCATTGGATGTGATATATGGAATCAGGGTATCAAATTTAGTCTAGAAGGGTCAAGTGGGTCCTCGGGCCATGCGCCACTCCGACTCGCTGGAAAATTCATGTAACTCCAAAAATTTCCAAATGTTGTAGGAATGTGGAGCACAACAAGAAGAACTTTCATACATGTGCCAAAGTCCAATTCGGCCGGGAAACACTTGAAAACCACCTTGATCCGTCAGAGAACCCTAGAAATAAGTGCACTTCAATTTGTACTCTCCGATGCTCCACCACCCCCAAACTTGTTTGGGGTTTGTTACTGGGCTCAAGAAGTATTTTGGTGGTGGTGATTGAAGGAGCACCTTTCAGAAATGGTGGTTCGCTGGCAAGGTACCATCACACCCACCGGTGCGATTCTTCATGAAATTGAGGCCCATCTCTTCGATTTTTGGGCAATTATGGAAGAGAGGTTGATACTGACTTGTTTGCAGGTGGCCCCGCGCTGTGATTCACCAGAGAAATGTCAAAGATGGCATTAGAAATCGACTACAGGAATCAGGTCAAAGGCCGGGCCGCGCGGGTTGAAAATGGGTCAAAGAGATGAGTAGGGTTGGCTAGTTCCCGTAATTTCTCCTTTTTCTTTTTTCCCCTCCATGCTTTCTTCTGATTGGCTTCGTCTCTCCCTCATTTCCCTCATTTCTTTTCTCTTCTTTCCATCACAGCCACATACGTGGCTTCTATATTGCTACTCCAGCAAATCTAAAGCCTTCTAGATAATGGTCAAATGACCATTTTGGCCCTAACTTTGCTCATCTAAAATTTCTTTGTTAGAATCCAAATTATACATTCTGTTTGCGCTCACGCGTTTGTATCAACACGTATTATCCAAATATGTAAAGAATTCTACAAAATCATGAAAAGATCAAATGCGTCCGCGAAGAGTCCCGTTTAATACAACAGGGGCAATTTCATCCTTTTACTTATATAAAAAATAAAATAAAATAAAATAAAATAAAACTATACTTCATAAATATAAAAGCATCAAAACTAAGAGTACAACGTAATTTTAATGAGTGAAATTCGGGGACGGGGTTTCATAACTAGATTGAGTTGTGTGTGACACCATTGATCTACATCCAAGTATAACATCTATTTTCCTTGAGTCTTCATCGTGAAGACCTCTACTTCCATTCATGAAGAGTAAAGACCGAACCTTAAAATTTTACATTGTTTACTAGCAATTCAATTGGGTGATAATTAAAAATTGTTAATCCATGTCTTGAATTGAAGATCTCTCCGACCAACTCTATGGAACCTGAGCTTTCTTCGAGATTGATCTAAAGTTTGGTTGCAACCAGCAGAAAATTAGAAATGACGATGTTCCTAAGACTGCATTCAGGACTTGACATGTTCATTATGAGTTCCTTGTGATGTCATGCAGGTTGGCGAATGCTCCAATATCGTTCATGAACCTGACGAACCATGTATTCTACCCATATCCCGAGAGATTCGCAATAACCTTATCTAGAACTTCCTTATTACTCCAATAATGAAGTCAAAACATCAATGATTTGATCTGACCAATTTCAAAGCAAATCAGCTTTACAGTAATTTCCCCAAATGCCAATTTTGTTTAGATCATGTGCCTTTTTGGATACGTGACCTTAGCAGACAACATTCTTGTCAATCCCCAAATGTTGTAGTTGAAGAAAAATTGGAAACCCCCACAAGGTTTTGCGAAATATAAGGTATCCTTGGTCGTGTCGGTACCATTTACGGTATGTGCTAACTTTCTCCACCATAACCTTACTCCTTACAAAGTTGACAAGGAAATAAGTTAGTTTTGTTTGAGATGTGAATGTGGCTAAGTTTCTGACAATTGAGATGTTGTCTCTTTTCGACTATTGTTCTTACACTTCCCGATGACACCAATAATTTTGAATTCTACAGAGATACTTCACTGAATGATCTGGCTACGTGGTGATGCAGCATGGTTGGGTAACCACTTATGCCTTCCGACAGCTAAAGCCACATGGAGTGAACTATCTTACCTACGACTTAGAGTTGACAACTGCTGCATTTATGCTAGAAATCTTGATGGTGGTTTCTCTATGGAGAAACATGCCAAAATCTTCATCGACTCCCTTAAACCCCTCAAATACCTCTTCATTTGGAAGGAGCTTGATTATAGACGACGATGATGGAAGAAATTAATTAACGTCTACAATTGCACCATCATGTCCTACCACAGTTGCACAAACATAATTGCTGACGACATTAGCAGGAAAACACATGGATGACCCACCCGTCAAATTCCATTTCAGTTATAACTTACGAGTATTGATGTGACGTTACTTATTGATCATCAAGAAACTTTGTTAACTAATTTCCAAGTCCGACCCTTCCACTTTTGAGTTGGGATGAAAAAGGAGATTGCTTAGGCATTAAGCAAGAACTTGATTTGTCAGCTAGTCAAAGCAGGAAGAAAGAAATCATTTGAGTTGTTACAGTCACTCCTTATATCCAAATGGATATGAGAAAATGTCACTGTGGGCTTAATGTACAAAAAGCCTCGTACACGTGAAGACAATGATGATGTTTCAGTGATTATCAACTAACTTACTAAGGTTCCCATCCTCTGTCGTTCCACAAAGACACCCTCTAGACCACTTGGCAAAATCCCTTCCCACGTTTATTCTTATTATATTCCCTAATGCTGGAAAATTACGAAACACCCCTGGTCGACTAAGTGAAAATCCTACGTGGATTTCATGCGTGGACATCTAAGTCCTTATCACTTCATGTCCCTTTTCACATCTTTCTAGGTAGTACATGTTCTTACAAACACATAGGTGCAAACGCTGTGTAAATCGGACGATTTAAGCACTTTTCCAAATAAGGGGCAAAATGGTAATTTTGCACTCTCGTAGTTTCATTACTTATTTATCGAGACAGCAGTTAGTTGTTGGTATTGCAGGCTGCAAACTGTGATATTGATGACCTATTTATTGGGTTCGTTAAGCAAGTGGGCAAGTAGGCCCATCTATGGTAGTATTTTATTAATTAGGTCTCTTGCCTAATTAATCAATTTTATTAATTAGGTCTCTTGCCTAATTAATCAATGTTTGGGCTTGACCCAAAGACACATACAGTCTTACTCTCATAGTCCTTGTCATTACAATCGCATGGATGCAAGTGATACAAAATTCGAAGAAACCACTCTGCTAAATAGGCTACATAGGAAACGGAAAAACGTGTGAGAGACTTGTATCCATATTTCTTCCTTGATTAAATTACATTGCTTTTTATTTCGAGGATGAAATTTTCTTAAGGGGGTAGATTGTGACATCCCATCCTGAGATTTATTGTATTTTATTCTCAGTAATAGTGAAATTATCCAAAGAACCTCTGTGATGCCACGTAGGCCTTCCACATGGACCTTAATTTTCATTTCACTTTTCCAGTCTTATTTTACCATTTTCAAATAGTACTCATGCTTATAAACAGGTGGCTGTAGACAGAACTCAATTTGAAGTTATAACGAACAAGTTATGTTCAAAACAGTGTAAATTTACCTAAGATAAATTCCAATTTCTTGTGCTGTGTGCACCACTGCCTTGGTCTGGTGTGGGAAAGCTTAAACTAGCCTTAAAGAGGCTTTGTTTAGACCATACATGATATTTGATTCATTTAGTGTACAAGTAGGAATTAAAATAATATTTATTTTAGGTTTGAAAACCCACACTTGTCCCTTCACACATATCACCATTATTTGCCTTCTTTTTGGCTGGTTCCTACATCTCTCTAGCTCTCTTTCTCTCTCTCTCTCTCTCTCTCTCTCTCTCTCTCTCTCTCTCTCTCTCTCTCTCTCTCTCCCTCCCTCTCTCCCTAACCATTTCTGAAAACCCCTATCTCTCTAACTCTCGACACTTTCTTTCTCTCTCTAAGCCGAGAGCTCAACCTTTAATCCCACCTCAATTCCTTCACGAATCGATCCCCAAAACCATATATTGAACATCCATGTGACTCAAGGAACATGAATATGTGGTTGCATGCATCATTGGGTCATTGTGGAGTGATCCACCATTGAAACCGAGAACTTCATAGCTCTTAAACTTGAACCCAGGTGAAACTATGCCTCGTTTTTATTATTTATTGGGTATTGTTGTTGTTCCTTGATCTGTGAAGTTAATTTCATGTGAAAACTCAAAGGTTTTACCCTCTGTCATTTTTTGTACTTCTAACCCAACCCCGACGACGAACTCCAACGAAATGTCATTGAGTTCGAAGTTAGTGGGTGTCCCTAGTACATCAAATTTCTCCCCTCTTTGTCTCTATGATAAATTGGGTGAAATGTTGAACTACCATTCGAGACCTAACCTATGCATGCACATTTATATCTCTTTTCCAGTATTCGATGAGCATGAATGGACGAACTTTGGTGAGTTCGCACTGTGGGTGCGCGGACCCCTTTGAAATCAACCCAGGTAATTAATAACCTTGTTGCATGTCGGTTTTTGGTTAAAGATCATTGAGTTTGACATGTATGCACTCTGCTTTTCCCATTCCCCAATTTTCGGCGAAGGACTGGGGAATTACAGGCCATTTCGGCTAGTTCTAAGCACAATTCATGTCCCACTTAGGTATATTTTTGTTCATTACCTCTTGAGCTTCATTTTGGCTTTTGAATCTTTGAATTTGGTTTAGAAATGAACCTGTTATGACCATTTGAAGTTTCCCGGCCAAGAATACGACCTTCTTCTTCATTGGGTCCGGCGGGTATGACCCATGAGCCCAGATGGTCTAATCTGACCCGATTGAAAAAAATAATGCCCAAAACCCAATCCATGAACCGTCCTAAAACCCATGACCCGTTAAACCTAACCCGGATCCGTGAGATCGACCCATATCCATTTCTAAAATTGGAGGGAATATTTCCTTGGAATATTTCTTTGACTCCCAGTTAACTTTAACAAAATATTCCTTCTTAGGAGGGAATATTTCGTTAAAGTTAACTGTTGACTGTTTGTTGACTTTTTTGAAATTTTCTAGAAACCCTCCTAGGCTAATTTCGACGCCCCGAGTCCATTTCTGACATCCATTTAGTGAAATTCCAAAGTTTTAACGTAGTTGACCCCCGAGGCATCTCGGTTGACATTTTAGGGTTGACCATTGAATTTTTACAAAATTTTCCCGGGACCCCTCTTAGTGTATTTTGACCATTGGTAAAAGCTATTACATAGGATACTTCTCCTTTCGGTATAAATGTCCTTACTCTTCTTTTACTGCAATTTATCTATGCTCTAACATCACTTGTGTGATATGGGTTGAATCCCGCTCACATGCGCACTCTAAATTAGTCACTTTTATATTTTAATTTATTCACATTTTCTGCATCACTACACTTTATGGCTTCGTCACCTTCGGGTGTCTACGTGGACATTCCGGGTCAGACTATTTCAAATTTATTATTACTAATTTTTTATTTATAAAATCATTAATTCTCCCTTACAATTTGTATGGAATTAATTGTATAAATCAAACATTCAAATAAGGGTGTTTTGGGCATCAAATTTTTTTAAATGTGTAAAGTCAAATATAATTAATGAATTGGCTGATGTGGAATCTAGTCAATGGGTTTTATTCCAATAAAAAACTTATGTCGTGTTTTATGTTGAGAAAATTAAGTTTAAGGGATCAAATTCATATTTTCAGTTAATTTTATAATTGAAAAATGTAATTTTATCCTTAATGTGTTTTATATTGTTCTTCTCTTCCATTAGTTCACTAAGTAAACTTTTTGTTTCAATATTAGGTTTTAGGAACAAAATCAAAGTTGAAGCAAAAATTGGCCAATTATAAAAGTAAGAAGTTTATCGGCTAAAATTAAAGTTGAGAGAGGGGGAATTGACAGTTACAAATGTTTAGGGGTAATCGACTATAATTAAAGTTCAAAGGTGAAATTGATAGTTCCTTACAAGTTTAAGAGAGAGGGAATGACACACCCCGATCGAAATCAAGGTGTGCTGGCCGTCATGAGAGGGTGACGTAGCCATGTGCACAGTGCGGAAGCAATAATAATAATAAAAATGCGAATAAATAAAAACCAACTACTAGCAATACTAGCTAAGATAACATGCTAGTGCAAGATTAAGTGTGATAACACAACCAGAGCACAAGTAGCCTAAGTGCAGTTCAGCAGGACAAATACTAATTATACAGCATCGAAAGGTGACCATACAATGGTGATAATCTGTTAGAGCTGTCGTGGATTCCTCGCAAGCCACCAAAAAGCACTCCTAACTAGAACCTGGAGAGGCGCAAAACAAAAAGTGTGAGTGGGCAAAACAAAGCTTTTCAAAATCATTTCATTTCTCAAAGTTCTAACCCTTCGCCGTAAAACCTGTATAATTTCCCAGAAAATAGAATATATATATATATATATATATCACAACCATGCTCAGAATAGCAAAATTCACCAATATGCCATGTCAAATATCTCAGCATGAAAAAATATGTAAGCCAAGTGATATAACTCAATGCAAATGATATGTTAGCCGGAGTCACTTAACGTTACCTGTAAGGCTTAAATCCACATCTCAACAAATATACCTGCACAAGAGTCGGAACCACCTAAAGTGGTATGTATGACAAGACTGGTGTAAATAAATACGCTCAAGTGCTACAATCACGTGAAGACTGTACGAATAATCACGGGTCACCTACGAGTCAGAACCACCTATAGTGGTCTGTACGACAGGACTGTGCACCTAACTTGTATCCAAGATGAGCGTATGGTCAAGGAGGTGAACATCACATGAAGGATTGTGCCCTAACTCTGGGCGGGAGCATTAACTCCGGGGTGCAGGTTTATGAGCTCTCAACATATCTCATGTAATCATCAATCTCACAACCATAATCTATAAACTTACATGTGTGTCCGCAACACCAATCATAAATATATGCAACTACTAATGCATCAGTAAAATAGGCAGATACTTTGCATGGCATTTCAAAACGTATAATCATTCAAATGCATTTTCTGGGAAAAATACCAAGTATACAGGTATGTACTGAAAACCAAAAAGCCACTCACTAGTATGGGGAAGGGTCGTAGCCTCCGAGCCTCGATTGACTACGCTCGTCCTGAGGATAGGTCTCACCTATATGCGAAACAACTATATAAACGTTAATTTAAAGCACAAACCAAAACTAGGTAATAACTTCTCAAACATTGCTCAAATGGGGTTTTTGAATATACCAACGTGATCTACTCAACACAACGAATATCTCCATGTTTTTAGAAAAAAAATTTCGACCACCCACACGCCACCACGTGCTGGCCATACACAGGCACGTGCCTGGCACACGTACGGAAACCCTAACGGCGTTAGGGAATATTCCGTCCAAAAATGGAATATACCGTTATATGTACCTGACGTCGTTAGTAACGCCGTTAGTATATTCCGTCAAAGTTGACGGAATATTTTTCGTCTTCTCAGGTGATCCTCACCAAGGCCACCTCTGACCGCCGTCTGCGTCGCCAGAAACTGGAAAAACATAGAACTTCAATATCTTCTTCATTTCTCAACCAAATTCCATGAAATTTGTACCAAAATGAAGCTTACAACGAGTAGAACAAAACCTAATGACTTTTAGAACTTAAATACAACAGAATCTCACCGAAAAAAACCCACGATAATCTGGCCAAACTTGAAACTCGCCAAACTTCCCGACGTCCAAAACACTTCATTTTTTCTTCTCCGAGCTTTGTGAAGACTTTCTAAAGCTCCCTAGAAGCTTAAAAACTTCCAAAAACTTCACGATCACGATTGCATGAACAATACCCAAATCGAAGTTCGCGAGAAGTAGGATTTTCGAAGGTTTTAAGTCTAAACAAAGGTATGGATCAACTCCTAGGCTTGCAAGGAGTTTGAATGTTAACTTTAAAACCTCGATCCGTGCCTGAAATGGTTGGTTGAAGGTTTGTCCGTACGCTTGATAGGAGCATATTTATGCGACTTAGTTTGCTTGTTTTCGTGCATTTATGTTATTAATTCTTAGTTATTTTAATTCTTCAAGCTTCTTTTGTGTGTTTTCAGGATCATAAGACGTATTTGACGAAAGGATGCATTTTGGAGCCTTTTGGGGCCTTTTGGAGCATTTTTGGGCTAAGGATGGATAGCTTATGCTTGGAGCCAAAGTGTTGGACGAAATTGAAGGCCTTGTATGCACTTTAGGACATAAAACAAAGGGCCTAGCCCATTCTCTTCCCAAAAACCATCCTAACCCATGCATAACCTACCAATTTCAGCCACATGCACCCAAACAACACCTTGCCGTGGCCTCCCATCCCTTTTCCAGCTTTCCCTTTGCATTTCCAGGTTGTCCACTTCATCATTGTAGCCACAATTCACCCACATGCTCTCCCACTTCATCATTGCAGCCACATATTCACCCACATGCTCTCCCATTTCATCATTGCAGCCACATATTCACCCACATGCTCTCCCATTTCATATTGCAGCCACATTCATCACCAAAGAACCAAATTGCCGTGCATTCCCCTTCTAACAATCAGCCACATTTCCACGTGCAGTCCCTCTTTAATCATTCTTTTCCTAGCTGTTTTTCACATGCATTCCCATCCATTCTCTCCCTATAAAACCATGCAATGCATTCATACACACCATTCCCATTCACACACCAGAAATTACAATCTTTTGCCGTGCATAATCCCCCATCCTGGCAGCAGCATTCCAACCATTTTCTCCTCCATTGCAGCCACTTCAACCATTTCCCATCCCTCCAAAACACTATCACACCATCACACAACCATTCCTCCATACAAATACCACCCCAAAACCTATCCTTAGACCTTGTGCCGCAACAAAAAGGAAGAGAAGAGGGCCTAAACGTTCATACAATTCAAGTTTGAGTTGTTGGAATGTTTAGGTGTTTCTTTTCCTTTGATTTCAATGTTTAATTTCAATTCTCTTTGTCTTGTACGTATGAGGAACTAAACCCCCCCTTGGCTAGGGGGGGATTCGAAATACATGTTTATGCTTGCAATATGATTTGATTACTTATAATTGCGTTTCATAAGTTGTGAATTCAATTTACTTATCTATGTGAATTAAACTGATTTGTGTGTGTTGGTTGAGAGTGCACGCTTAATTATCATGCGTAAATCTAATGCTAGGATATAAGGAAGTTTCACCTAATCGTTACAAACTTATATTCACAAGTAGTAAAAGTTGATGATCTCAATTGCGTTAAGTAAATTCTTGGCATAAGTTTCATGCAGTTCATAGTAACGAGTGCTTCGTCAATGCTTATGGTTTTCAAAGAACTTAATATTCTTGCTTGTATCTCTATTATGCAATTCATATAGGGAACTTGTGGGGAATGTTTTGGGTTGTCGTATGCAATCATCCAATTCAATAACGTTAGGAAAATCTGAGGGTTAATTAGTGCAATTCACGGTTAATCTGGAGCGTTGAGAATTAATGGTTTATTGAAAAGCAATTGGAAATCGTTTTATATGCAAGTATAACATGTGTGGAGATGAACCCCTTAGCTAGCTTCCCATCCATTCCATTCCATCAAATTCGTTTTTACAATCTTTTCTTATTTTCGTCCAAAATCTGTTTTAAAGTTTTAAGTCACTTGTTTTCTTTTAAATTCGTCCAAAATCTAAACCCCCCTTCTCATTTGTTCCAAATCTGTCCAAAAGAGTCCTTTTGAGTCTTTAGAGTCAAAACCAAATGTATTTTTCGTCCAAATTAAGTTCTAGTGTCTGTTTGAATCAATTTGATTGTTTTAGGCAGTTTTGAGTGTTTCAAAGCTGTTCTGAGTCATAGTAGTCTTGTTAAGAGTCTTTAAGTTTAGTTTTTATGAATTTGAGTCAATTCATATTAGATTAGCACCCCTAGTTAATCCCCGGTTAGAATGATCCCTACTTACATCATTACTACAATTGTCACAAATAGGGTTTAATTTGTGTGCGTATAATTTTCGCATCAACGCTTGTATGAAAATGGCAAGAAAATCCGACAAAGGGAAGAGAGAGGTCTGAGTGTTTGTGTGTATGGTACGTGGGAATGTATGTGTGTGTGTGTGTAGTCCAGCTTGATCACCAACCAAAAACCACAAAAAGCTAAGTTCTAATTGGGTCCAAATTATAGGGACTTAACATAAATGGTCCACATCCAAAGTAAAACCACACCACACCACAAGCGTTTAAGGGTACTTTAGTAATTTCACACCATCGATACAAATATTTCGGGACGGGCTATGATAACCTATCCCCCTTAAGAAAATTTCGTCCCCAAAATTACACAACAACAACAACAAACAAATCACTAGTAATCATAAAACAGGCGTGGATACAATTCTCTCATCCTGTCCTCTGTCTCCCAAGTGGCCTCCTCAACAAAATGATTTCTCCACAAAACTTTCACTAATGTCACAGTCTTGTTCCTCAGAACCTTTTCTTTCTAATCTAGAATAGTCACTGGCTCCTCATCATAAGTCAAATCCGGATTAATTTCCAAAGGTTGAGGAGATATCACATGCAACGGATCTAAAACATAGTGACGAAACATGGACACATGAAAAATATTATGCACTTTAGACAGCTTTGAAGGCAACTCAAGCCTATACGCAACTTCACCGACTCGCTCGGTGATCATATACGGTCCAATGTACCTAGGACTTAGCTTGCCTTTCTTCCTGAACCATACTACACCTCTCCACGGTGATAATTTCAGAAAAACCCAATCACCTAATTTATACATCTGGTCAGTGGCATGTTTATCTGCTAAGCTCTTCTGTCAATCCTGGGCTGCCTTCAGGTTAGACTTAATCACCTAAATATTCTGAGTAGTCTCCTCTACTATCTCAGGGCCTTCCAAAACTCTTTCACCAACCTCTGACCAACATAAAGGTGTACAACAAGATTTGCCATAAAGTGCCTCAAATGGTGCTATACCAATACTCGAATGAAAGCTGTTTTTGTAGGCAAATTCCATCAAATCCAACCGTTTGTGCCAAGCGTCACTAAACTGCAATACCGAAGATCTCAACATATCCTCCAATGTCTAAATGGTCTTTCTTTATTGTCCATCTGTCTGAGGATGATATGTTATACTATAAAGTAACCTCGATCCCAGAGCCTCCTGAAATGTCACCCAGAACTTAGAAGTAAACTTGGGATCACGATCTGAGACAATACTAACAAGAACTCCATGGTACTTCACAATCTTCGATATAAATAATTCAGCTAATCGGATTAAAGAATACTTCTCCCTCACTAGAATAAAATGTGCTAACTTAGTAAGCTGATCAACTATCACCCAAATGCCGTCATAACCAT
This sequence comes from Pyrus communis, assembly GCF_963583255.1. Lineage (NCBI taxonomy): Eukaryota > Viridiplantae > Streptophyta > Magnoliopsida > Rosales > Rosaceae > Pyrus > Pyrus communis. The sequence continues at coordinate 27,360,746 of NC_084804.1, forward strand.
TATGTGTACGAGGAAGCTTGTACCCAAAATCCATAGTAATATTTTCCCATTTCCACTGTGGAATGGGAAGCGGCTGCATCAACCTAAAAGGCTTTTTCCTTTCAGCTTCAACTTGCTAACAAATGGCACACCTACTCACATACTCAGCAATTTCTCTTTTCATAGCCGGCCAATAATAAAATGGTCAAATAGTATGATACATTTTAGTACCTCCAGGATGCATTGCATAAGCTGAAATATGCGCTTCATCAAGAATTACTTTCTTTTATTCCAAATTATTCGACACACACATTCTACTATCCTGCATAAGCAAGCCATCAGTTTCCCGAACTTTGAGATCTTTCTTTTTCCCTTGACTTCTTACTTCAATTAACTCTTGGACTTCTACATCATCCATCTAAGCCTCAAGCACTCAATCAATTAAAATTGGTATAACTTGAAAATTAGCAAGTAAAGCTTCCTCCCGATCTTCTACCTCTAACTTCACTCATGTTGATCTCAAGTCTACCAAAAGAGGAATATGACAAGCATACAAAACGTTCATACGGCCTTGAGATTTTTTGCTAAGTGCATCAGCTACCACATTTGTATGACCAGGGTGATAGTCAATCGTGCAATCATAATCACTAAGTAGTTCCAACCATCTCCGCTGCCGAAGATTAAGATCCCTCTGAGTGAAGAGATATTGAAGACTCTTAAGATCCGGAAAAATCTTACATTTATCTCCATAAAGATAATGTCTCTAAATCTTCAGGGCAAAGATAATGGATGCTAACTCCAAATCATGTGTAGGGTAATTCCTCTCATGAGGCTTTAATTGTCGTGAAGCATAAGCAATCACCCTACCATGTTACATCAGCACACATCCCATACCATTCAAGGAAGCATCACTGTAGACCTCAAAATTACCACTATCATCTGGGAGTGCTAAAACAGGTGCATGAGTGAGATAATACTTCAACTGCTGGAAACTCTGCTCACAATTATCATCCCACTCAAATTTAACCTCTTTTCTAGTCAATCTCGTCAATGGCAAAGCAACGACTAAAAAATTTTTAACAAACCGTCTGTAATATCCTGCTAAGCCAAGAAAACTCCATACCTCAATGATAGTTCGAGGTTGCTCCCAATTCTCCACCGCTGCTACCTTTTGAGGACCCACCGAAATACCTTGAGCAGATATGACGTGTCCCAAAAATGACACTTGATCCAACCAAAATTGGCATTTGCTAAACTTAGCATACAATTGATGTTCCCTTAATCTCTTCAACACCAAAGTGAGATGTCGAACATGCTCTGATTTAGACTTAGAGTATACCAGAATAGCGTCAATAAAGACAATGACAAACCTGTCTAAATATGGCTGGAATACTCGATTCATCAAATCCATAAAAGTTGCTGGTGCATTCATTAATCCGAATAGCATCATCAAAAACTCATAATGATCATGAGTCCTAAAAGCTGTCTTAGGGACACCCTCACTGCTGATCTTCAAATGGTAATAACCAAACCTCAAATCAATCTTAGAAAATACACAGGCACCTTGAAGCTGATTGAACAAATCATCTATACGCGGCAATGGATAACGGTTTTTAATTGTTACCCGATTCAATTGCCTATAATCAATGCATAGCCTCAAAGTCTCGTCTTTCTTCCTCACAAATAACACTGGAGCTCCCTAAGGTGAAGTACTAGGCCGAATAAAACCTTTATCGACTAATTACTGTAACTAAATTTTCAATTCCCTTAATTCAGTAGAAGCCATTCGATAAGGAATGAAAGATATAGGATCCGTACTTGTAAGCAAATCAATAGTGAACTCCATATCTCGGTCTGGCGACAATCCTGGTAAATCATCAGGGAATACATCAGGAAAATGCCTAACTACTCATACATCATCCACACTATTAGGAGCAACATCATTCAACACCACATGAGCTAAATATCCCTGGCAACCTTTTGATAATAATCTTTTTGCTCTCACGGCAGAAATAACGCCATGCCTCACCCCACTCTGCCCACCCACAAAAGTAACCATAGGTAATCCAAGACGATGGAAAGTAACTGTTTTCCCATAGCAATCTATATTGGCACAATTATAATGCAACCAATCTGTGCCCAAAATCACATCAAAATCAACAATATCTAACGGGATAAAGTTAGCTGGCATAACTATATCCTCCACCATCACTGGACATCCTGGATAGACACAATCAACATAATATCTCTCTCCTCTAGGCATAGCAAACTCTAGATCATACCCTAGAGGTGTAGGATGGGGTTGCGTCATTTAAGCAAATGTATGAGAAATGACAGAATGTGTAGCACCACAATCAATTAACACTCTAGCAAAGTGACCAAGAATATTTAACATACCCATGATTAAGTTAGGATTCTTTTGAGCATCCTGCAGCGTGATGTTGTGGATACACCCATGGGTCTGTTGTCGTCCACCACAACCTCTGTTAGTCTGACCACCTCGACCCTGCATATTACGCCCCTAACTAGGTTGACCAGACTGCCTTAAAGATCCTGCACTACTGGAAGCAATCTCTCCTTGTTGGGGCTGTCCTCGCTGGTACCATTGAGATCCACCAGCTGGAATGGGAGGATACGGCGTATAACCTCCAAAATATTGAGGATAACCACTTAGGTAACAAGGATCCTGGGAATACTGATACTGCCTTGAAGCATAAAGAACGGCGTCACCCTGATAATGGTAAGCACTACCACGACCCATCTGACCATAACTACCAAACCCTAGAACTTGCTAGAACGGCACTGGTGGTGGCAAGGAAGGCTGCTGGGGCCTCTGCAGCACAACGGAACCCTTCCTCTACTATCATCCTCCTGTCTCTAGAATCTAGAACCCCGAGAAAATCTACCACCTCTTCCCTGACCAGTGGCACTAAAACCACCGTTGGAAAAACTGGAACTAGCTTCACTTCTCTTAAAGCTCTGAGTATTGCGAGGTCCTTGAGATGCTTGACTTTGCACAAGAAGCACAAGGAGTAGTGGTCGCCATAGAACGCCACTTCTTCTTAGTACCCAATCTAAAACAACGGAGCATCTTAACCGAATTAGCAGCAACTTCCGGATCATAGCGAGACAAATCAGTGAATCTCCTGTAATACTCATTCGCCGTCATCTTCCCCTGTCTCAATTGAGTAAGTTCTTGCTTCTTGCGATCAATATACTCAGGGGGAATAAACCTTTTGGTATCGTTTGGTATGCAGACGGGACGGGACGGAACAGAATGGGACGGGACGGGACGGGACAGGACGGAACGGAACGGAGCGAGATCAAAGATGCCCTCGGATGGAAACAAGGAGGAAGAAGAAGGAGACGGAGATGTTATAATTTTGTGTTCCACGGATGTGGAACGAGTCGTTCCAGGGGGGTGAGGTGGAACGAAAATTCACCCAAAACTCGTCTCGTGGAACAGCTCGTTCCACCCGTTTTAGGCGCACCAAACGTGGGACGGAACGCCTTGTCCTACTCTGTTCCGTCCCGTCCCACGTGCCAAACGGTACCTTTCTGAACAACTGCTTAAACACTTCCCAGTCAGCTGCTTTCTTTGGTGTCATCGGATAAGCCTCCTGTTTCCACCAGGATGCTGGTTATTTACCTAAGAACCACGTAGTCATCTCGACCCACCTTTCATAAGGAAGATTCCCTTGACTTTGCAACACTTGGAATGTCTTTTCAAGATGGTCGAGCCACTGCTTTGCCCCTTCATGACCTTCATTACCCTTAAACTTATCCAACTTTAAATTATACATAGTCTCCAAGGGTGTCATTTGAGGAGGGCGGAGCGCAAACTGAGTAGCAGTAGCAATAACTTCCCCTAACTGAGCTATATCAGGGAAACTAGGCTCAGCTGAACGACGTGGCTCTCTACAAAGCGACATAGTTCTGACAGAAGACACCAAAATAATCAGAATATTCATAAAATCTACAAGACTGCCAAACCTAGGCTCTGATACCAAACTGACACACCCCGACCGAAATCAAGGCGTGCTGGCCGTCATGTGAGGGTGACGTAGCCATGTGTACAATGTGAAAGCAATAATAATAAAAAAAATGCAAATAAATAAAAAAAAAACTACTAGCAGTACTAGCTAAGATAACATGCTAGTGCGAGATTAAGTGTGATAACACAACCAGAGCATAAGTAGCCTAAGTGCAGTCCAGCAAGACAAATACTAATTATACAACACCCAAAGGTGACCATACAATGGTGATAATATGTCAGAGCTGCTGTGGATTCCTCGCAAGCCACCAAAAAGTACTCCTAACTAGAACCTGGAGGGGCGCAAAACGGAAAGTATGAATGGGCAAAACAAAGCTGTTCAAAATCATTTCATTTCTCAAAAGTTCTAACCCCTCGCCGTAAAACCTGTATAATTTCCCAGAAAATAGAATATATATATATATATATATATATATATATATCACAACCATGCTCAGAATAGCAAAATTCCTGTGACATCCCGACCACGCCCTCACGGTTTTGTTTCCGGGAACTCACACGAGAACCTCCCAGTGGGTCACCCATCATAGAATTGCTCTCGCGCGTTACTCGCTTAACTTCGGAGTTCCTACGGAACCCAAAGCCAGTGAGCTCCTAAAAAGCCTCGTGCTAAGTAGGGATGGGAATATACATATAATGATCACTCCCCTGGGCGATGTGGGATATCACAATCCACCCCCCTTAGGGGCTCGACGTCCTCGTCGGCACACCACAACCAGGGATTGGCTCTGATACCAATTATCACATCCTAGCCCGAGGCGGATCACTTCCCGGGCCCGCTCCACCACCGTAGCATGATATTGTCCGTTTTGGGCCCCAACCACGCCCTCACGGTTTTGTTTCTGGGAACTCACACGAGAACTTCCCGATAGGTCACCCATCTTGGGAGTGCTCTCGCGCGCTACTTGCTTAACTTTGAAGTTCCTACGGAACCCGAAGCCAGTGAGCTCCCAAAAGGCCTCGTGCTCAGTAGGGATGGGAATATACATATAAGGATCACTTCCCTGGGCGATGTGGGATGTCACAATTCACCAATATGCCATGTCAAATATCTCAACATAAAAAAATATGTAAGTCAGGTGATATAACTCAATGCAAATGATATGTCAACCAGAGTCACCTAACATGACTTGTACGGCTGAATCTAGAGCTCATCCATCTAGCCGGAGTCACCTAACGTGACCTTTATGTCTTAAATCCACATCTCAACAAATATACCTGTACACGAGTCGGAACCACCTAAAGTGGTATGTACGATAAGACTGGGTGTAAATAAATACGCTCAAGTGCTACGATCATGTGAAGACTGTGCGAATAATAGCAGGTCACCTACGAGTCGGAACCACCTATAGTAGTCTGTACGACAGGATTGTGCACCTAACTTGGATCCAAGATGAGCGTATAGTGCGAGAGGTGAACATCACATGAAGGACTGTGCCCTAACTCTGGGCGGGAGCACTAACACCGGGGTGCAGGTTTATGAGCTCTCAACACATCTCACATAATCATCAATCTCACAACCATAATCTATAAACTTACCTGGTACTTACCTGTGCATCCAGAACACCAATCATAAATATATGCAAATACCTTGCATCGCCTTTTAAGATGTATAATCATTCACTGGTATGTGGAAGGGTCGTAGCCCCCGAGCCTCGATTAACTGCACTCATCCTGAGAATAGGTCTCACCTATATACGAAACAACTGTATAAACGTTAATTTAAAGCACAAACCAAAACTAGGTAAGAACTTCTCAAACATTGCTCAAATGGGGTGTTTGAATATACCAACGTGATCTATTCAACACCACGAAATCTCCATATTTTTAGAAAAAATTTTCGACCACCCACGCGCCGGCATCGCGCAGGCATGTGCCTGGCACACGTACAGAAACCCTAATGGCATTAAGGAATATTCCGTCCAAAAATGGAATTTACCATTATATATACCTGACGCCATTAGTAACGTCGTTAATATATTCTGTCAAAGTTGACGGAATATTCTTCGTCTTCTTCGGTGATCCTAGCCGAAGCCGCCGCCGGCCACCGTTTGCGTCGCCGAAAACTGGAAAAAACTTAGAACTTCAATATCTTCTTCATTTCTCAACCAAATTCCATGAAATTTGTATCAAAATGAACCTTACAACGAGTAGAACAAAACCTTACCACTTTTAGAACTTAAATACAACGGAATCTCGCCGGAAAAACCCACGATAATCCAGCCAAACTTGAAACTCGCCAAACTCAACTTCCCGACGTCCAAAACACTTCGTTTTTTTCTTCTCTGAGCTTCGTGAAGACGTTCTAAAGCTCCCTCGAAGCTTAAAAACTTCCAAAAACTTCATGATCACAATTGCATGAACAATACCCAAATCAGAGCTCGTGAGAAACTAGGGTTTTCGAAGGTTTTAAGTCCAAACAAAGGTATGGATCAACTCCTAGGCTTGCAAGGACTTTGAATGTTAACAATAAAAACTCGATATGTGCCTAAAATGGTTGGTTGAAGGTTTGTCCGTATGCTTGTACAGAAATGGCAAGAAAATCCGAGAGATGGAAAAGAGAGGTCTGAGTGTTTGTGTGTATGGTACGTAGGAGTGTGTGTGTGTGTGTGGTCCAGCTTGATCACCAACCAAAAACCACAAAAAGCTAAGTTCTAATTGGGTCCAAAATGATAGGGACTTAACATAAATGGTCCACATCCAAAGTAAAACCACACAACACCACAAACGTTCAAGGGTACTTTAGTAATTTCACACCATCGATACAAATATTTCGGGATAGGCTATGACAGGGAATCATCCAATACGTCTTATACGTATAGATAAAAAAAAAAACCCACATAGTTATCTGATTATTAAACCACTTAATAACCAAGTAATGCTAGGAAGGTACATAATTATACTACATTAGTAATCATATGATATTATAAATGATTCATCAACATCCAATCACTCATTAATTGACATGACATATACACATTATCTGTCATTTTAGATGGTACACCAATGTGATACAAAATGTAGTATAGCATTATTCATAATAAAATGTAAAATGAGCTTCTCATGAACCGTTTGATAACCATTTAGTTTTTAGTTTTTAGTTATTAGTTATTAGTTTTTTATTTTCAGTTTTCACTTTTTTGAAAAATGAAATATTATTTGTAACTATTTTCAACTTTCAGTTTAAAAAGTAAAAAAATAAACACTGAAAATCAAAGTGAAATCTCAAAATCAAATTTTGAAAGCTCAAGAAAGTATTTCAATTTTCATTTTCTTTAAACCTGAAAATTGAAAGCAGTTACAAAACAAATTTTAATTTTCAAATATAAAAAAAAAATGAGAATACAAATTTCATCGAACGACATTTTAGTAAATATAAAAATAAATCGACAAACATGTGTGCTTTGATGGTTCAAATTCGTATTTGATGAGAATCGAACATAAGATATGTCATTTATAAAATAAAATGAATACTATTACACCATAACGAGCGTTTAATTGTATAAAAAATATCTCCCTTTGGGATAAACTAACAAAAGTACCGGTCGTTACACCTCACCGCAACTGAATCAGTTGCGGAGCTTGATATCAATGGAGGCTCTAAACCCCACCACAGCCCCCAAATCATGTCTACCCAGAACCCATTTTCTCAAGGCCCCTCTCCTCCACTGCCCCTTCAAGCCCATCACACTCTCTTTTCACAATTTTCAAATTCACAGACGTTCCTTCCGGCGGCCACCTCTCTCCCTCTCAGTCACCACCACTTGTGGGCTGAAGACCCCTCAAGACAGGAAGAAGAGCAAGAAGAAAGGAAATAACATAACCAAGCAGATTATACTCTCCGAAAGAGTGCCACCAACTCTGGTGGAGAAGAGTGGCGACGCCGACGGAGGCGAGGAAGCTCCGGTGAAGTCAGGGAGTGGGAGTGGGAGTGGGGTGATGGGTCTGATGAAAATGTTGTCGATAAGGGTTCTGTCGGTTCTGTCTTATCTGCCTTTGGCTATTGGAGAAATGTTTGCCATTGCTGGTCTTATGGCTCTGGGTATGTTGAGTTTTTGGGTTTTGTTATCTTTGAGTAAGCAGCTTAATGACTTTTGCTTTTGGCTTTTTTCAGTTTGTTGTTTGCTAAATTGGGTTACTTGCTGGTGTGCTTGTTAGTAGTTGCTTTAAATTTGGGTTTTTTTTTAATTTTCAATCCACGTAGCTTGTTTCCCTGGCTTATAACTGTGGGGTGGAAATAAAATTTGATTTATTTGTTTTGGATAATTTTTTTGTTTTTTCATGAAAAATTAGAGTTTATAAGCAATGCTCTTTTCGGAATGCTCATAATTGTAAGCAATGCCTTGTTTTGTCTTATGAGGTATTGTAAAGAGAGATGTTTTTATCTTCATGTGGAATTTTAAGTAGGCCTTGTGTCAATGCAATACTTCTGCAGGAACTTTCATTGATCAAGGTGAGGCCCCTGATTTCTATTTCGATAAATACCCTGAAAGTAATCCCGTGTTGGGAATTTTCACTTGGAGATGGGTTCTCACCCTTGGGTTTGATCACATGTTCACATCGCCCATTTTCCTTGCACTTTTGACTCTCCTTGGTGCGTCACTAATGGCCTGCACTTACACTGCACAAATACCCCTTGTCAAGGTTGCAAGAAGGTTTGCTTTCATTTTTCGTTTTACTTTATGATCCCTAACTGGAAATGAGTTGCGCACTGCCCTATTAACCGTGGATTTAATGGTAATAACAGATGGAACTTCATGCAATCTTCTGAGGCCATCCACAAGCAGGAATTTTCAGACTCTTTGCCGAGAGCATCAGTTGAAGATTTCGGTGTTGTTCTTATGGGAGCTGGATATGAGGTTATATATTTTTATATTCTTCTTTCTTTGTTTACTCTTTTTAGGAAACTTTTATTTTTTGTTAATTCCTCCCCCTGAATTATTTTTATCTCCTTATATTTATAGCTACGTGTTCAATATGGGTCGCTTCATCCTTTCAGGTATTCTTGAAGGGGCCTTCTTTATATGCTTTCAAGGGGCTGGCTGGTCGGTTTGCCCCTATTGGAGTACATCTAGCAATGCTGCTAATAATGGTAGGTGGAACTCTTAGTGCAAGCGGGAGCTTCAAAGGAACAGTTACGGTTCCACAGGGTTTGAATTTTGTTATAGGAGATGTGATGCACCCTATCGGGTTTCTCTCTACTCCAACTGAGCTTTTAATACATAGGTTCATGTCAACAAATTCTACATGAACTACTACGACAGTGGTGAGGTGAATGTGTATGTGCTCTATTTTGTTTGCTTTATGCTACCTTATCTCGCATGTTCTAAATGATAACGTTTATAATGACGTAATCATCTCACAAATTTTGCTTGCTCAGTACTGCTAAATGCATAGGTGGTTTACCTTTTCGTCCCCTTGTTTGTGTCCCAGGTATCACAATTTTACACTGATCTTTCACTATTGGACCTTGATGGTAAGGAGGTGCTAAGGAAAACAATCAGTGTAAATAACCCTTTAAGGTATGGAGGGATCACGATTTACCAGACAGATTGGAGTATTTCGGCGCTACAAGTTCTCAAGGATAATGAAGGACCCTTTAATTTGGCGATGGCACCTCTTAAGATCAATGGAGACAAGAAGCTTTATGGGTCCTTCTTACCCATTGGAGATGTGAATGCTCCTAATGTTAAGGGAATGTATGTGATTCTCCTACAGCTATATCTTTTCTTGTACCATTTGAATATGGAAGCTAAATTCCCAATTGGTTCTTGTTGGTGTTTCGAACAATTACAGAAGGCTCAATTGGGATGGAGAACCTTTAAAGCTTAGACGTTGCTTTATTTCCCCTGCCCCTTCATCCTTAAAAAAGGAGGGGCAGTGACCACATCTTTATCGACAGATAATTGTTTCCGGTTGTTGCTTACCTACATTCTTTTATCTAATTTCAGATCAATGCTTGCTCGTGATCTACAATCGATTGTCCTGTACGATCAAGAAGGAAAATTTGCTGGAATCCGACGACCAAGTTCCAAGCTTCCAATTGAAATTGATGGCAACAAAATTGTTATTGTAGATGCAATTGGGAGTAGCGGTCTTGACTTGAAGGTGATGCCTAAACATTTTCTTCAAAATTGGTGTACAATTTTCTTCAACTGCATCCATTCTGCCTTGAAACTAAATCGTGTTCTTATCAGACTGACCCAGGAGTGCCGGTTGTATATGCTGGATTTGGTGCTCTAATGCTCACTACTTGCATCAGTTTTCTTTCTCATTCGCAGGTAGAATTCAATTATACGTCTTACCAGTCAGTGTTTTGTGTTTATAAACCAGAAATCATGTACCCCAATTTTGATGAAGGTTAAAAATGGTTTATATTTGTCTTCATCAAGTAGGCTTACATGTAATCTGGTGTCATCAATTGGCACTGCCTCTATTATAATCCAACTTTATAGTAGGATCACATAAAGTTTCTAATGCATAAGTATTTGTAGTTTGGGATGGTATCATATATGGGTGCCTATATCTTACATTGATATTTCTTTCTTTGGTTTTGTTGTACGTAATTGTTACGATTGTTGAAACTGTTCCCCCAAATTATTAATATATGCTTATGTTCCTTGTTTTCTCCTCTGCTCAAACTAAAGATTTGGGCCTTACAAAATGGAACAGCAGTGATCGTAGGAGTAAAAACTAACCGAGCAAAGGGAGAGTTTCCAGAGGAGATGAACCGCTTGCTTGATTGTGTTCCAGAATTAGTTAACTCGCCTCTTTCCAGGCAATCAGATAGCATTGTTGGCTAGTCTTTGAGGCATCTAAGATGGAATAGCTGTTCTTCTGAGCACCGAAATTAAATCCAGATATCGCTCCAGTTTAAAATGATTGCACAGAACTTCAAACAAAAAGAGAGAGAATTCATTACAAATTTATGAAGCAGAATTCAACACGTTGGCAGAGCAGTTGAATTTGTTTTTATATGTATACGTACCAGCATCATACCATTGACAGTATGGTTTCCAGTGCAAGTGCAAAGTCGATGCTCTTCAATTGTATGTATTTATTTATATATGTCCAATTTTTTTCTCCAACAACTATCAAACTTACCATGCACATTGCAACAGTTGAGCCGCATTCGATTCGGACAAGGGTACCATTCTTTACATTGACTTGGCTTTGCATTCTTTCAGTTTGTTTGTGCAAATGTGTTGATACTTGTTTCTTTTGCTTAGATCCTTACATTTCAGCTTTATTGAGAAGATTCAAAACATATTTGGTTTTTTACACTGAAGGGTGAGGGATTTGTGCTAATTCACGCAGAGCCTGAACCCGAAGATGATCTCATTTTTACAGTTAATATCTTTGCACCGAAACTAAAAAGACTAGAACCTGAAGAGTCTCTATTGATGTTGATGCTCCAAATCTTAAAAAGCTCAGTTACGATGGCAACATGTTGGTATTTTACTCGTCAAAGGATGCGAAAACCCTAAGGAACGCCAGAATTAACTTCGCGCGGACCATGCAGGACGAACCTTTGAATTTGCCCATCATGATGTTCCTCTTGTACACAGGCTTTTTACTGTAATTGTCCACGTTGAGTATCTACCACTTTCAGGTCCTATTTTCCGGGTAAGTATATGCTTCTAACTGGTTTTCTTGGAGGCTCGATCATAGCCTTTTTATGTCCTGGAAATATCGAGTTTTGATAGTCATTCATTCGTCTCTACTTTTATTTCTCGTGAAGGATCCCAACTCGATGCATCAGTACATCAATATCTTGTGCATATGTTCAATAAATCCCTAGCACTCCCATGTATTGGTTGATCCATTTGGCAACACAACGAGGATGACGTAGAACATGAATGGATTTCACCAGAGTCTCTGCCTATTTGTTTGTTGTCAAGCCTCAAGACTGTTTGCACGAGTGGATTCCGGAGGCAGCCAGATGAGATGAAAGGGGTAGAGTGATAGACCACGTCAGTCTGTGACTCTCACTTCCGAGACTTCAGGGAGTTGTGATCGCTCTAAACTCTTATCCATGAAGAGTTAGCTTAGGTTACAACTCTTTCAAATGTTTGTTGGTTCTCGGATATATATCTTTCCTCCAGTTTGTTGTAATCTTTAAATTTTGAAAAGCCTTGTAAATAGGGATTGCTTTCCCTGATGTAATCTAAAATGCAATATAAATACATGCAGCCTCTCGTTAAGGGGATATGCAATTAACGTGATCTCTTGAGCATTCTTAAGATTTACATGGTATACGAGCCTTAGCAAGTCCAACGACACAGATCCAATTTTTTTTTCCCAATGGCTGATAGTTCCAACGGTGCTGCAACCCCAAACATCTCCATTCCCAACCCAGCATTACCTGCTATGAACTCCTTCTCGTCTATGACTACAATTGTCAATATCAAACTGGATCGAACCAACTATCCTCTATGGTTGGCTCAGATTCTCCCTATTCTCAAGAGTCGTGACTTGATGGGTTATGTAGATGGGTCCATTGCATGTCCTCCCAAACAGCTTCCTGGTGCCGCTGAAATCAATCCTGCATACACAACCTGGGTCCATCATGATCAAATGATATTGAGTTGGATAAATGGCTCCCTCACGCCATCTGTGCTATCGGTTGTGGCAAGCAAGAGATGCTCTCGTGATACCTGGGAGGCTCTCGAGCAAAGGTATGCTTCCTCGTCCCAAAATCGTATCTTGTTTCTTCGGAATGAACTGATGCAAACCAAAAAAGGAGATATGTCTATTGCTGACTATCTTGATCGAATGAACTCGATTTCTGACAACCTTGCCCTAGCTGGGCAACCAGTGAATGATGATGAGCTTGTCCAGATTATCCTGAACAATCTGGGTCCTGCCTATGAAATGACTGTGAGTGCTGCACAGGCACGTGACACCCCAATCACGTACCCTACACTTGAGGCTCTCTTACTGACAATGGAGAGGAGGATGGCTGAGCAAATTGCTCCTACTGTGGAGGTTGCTCCTGTGAATGCATTTGTGACTACCAGAGGTCGTGGTGGACGACTTCGAGGTAATGGACGTGGTGTGTCTCCGTCTGCACGTGGTGGTGGTGCTGCCAACCAGCGAGGTTTCTTTCCTCGCAGTAATAATCAACGGCTAAACTCGGCTTGCAATGGTGAGAAGTTCACGGCTACAGGTGAAAGACTTACTTGTCAAATATGTGGAAAACAAGGGCATCCTGCCCTAGATTGTTATCAAAGAATGAATGTAGCATATGAAGGGCGCATTCCAGCCAAGAGACTTACTGCTATGGCAACATCATCGGTCACCATCAACAAGCAATCTAATGGACAGTGGTTGCTTGACACGGGTGCTAATGCACATGTCACTCCAGATCTATTGAGAAGATTCAAAACATATTTGGTTTTTTACACTGAAGGGTGAGGGATTTGTGCTAATTCACGCAGAGCCTGAACCTGAAGATGATCTCATTTTTACAGTTAATATCTTTGCACCGAAACTAAAAAGACTAGAACCTGAAGAGTCTCTATTGATGTTGATGCTCCAAATCTTAAAAAGCTCAGCTACGACGGCAACATGTAGGTATTTTACTCGTCAAAGGATGCGAAAACCCTAAGGAACGCCAGAATTAACTTCGCGCGGACCATGCAGGACGAACCTTTGAATTTGCCCATCATGATGTTCCTCTTGTACACAGGCTTTTTACTGTAATTGTCCACGTTGAGTATCTACCACTTTCAGGTCCTATTTTCGGGGTAAGTATATGCTTCTAACTGGTTTTCTTGGAGGCTCGATCATAGCCTTTTTATGTCCTGGAAATATCGAGTTTTGATAGTCATTCATTCGTCTCTACTTTTATTTCTCGTGAAGGATCCCAACTCGGTACATCAGTACATCAATATCTTGTGCATATGTTCAATAAATCCTTAGCACTCCCATGTATTGGTCGATCCATTTGGCAACACAACGAGGATGACGTAGAACATGAATGGATTTCACCAGAGTCTCTGCCTATTTGTTTGTTGTCAAGCCTCAAGACTGTTTGCACGAGTGGATTCCGGCAGCAGCCAGATGAGATGAAAGGGGTAGAGTACCTGTTGAAGCACAGTGAGGTTCTGAATATCACGGTACTTTACACCCCAAGTAACTATTTAGATGAAGAGATGAACTTGTGGAAGGACATTTTTCTTCCATCCTGGGTTTAAACAATCTCTCTTCCTCCGTAGTTTAAATGAATTTAAAGTAGATTATTTTATCACCTATTAAAAGTATAAATGAAACAGAGATGGCCATGCGAGACGGGATTTATTATTGCTTGATTTTTACTCCAAGGTTCATTTTTGCTTGGTTTTTACTTACAAGGCTTCCCTTTCCAAGGTTGTGAATGGTCCTTTCTTTGGCGAAATGTGAACGTGTTTAAAGCACCTGTGCTTTCGATTGTCTTTCTGTTTTAGGTTTTCTATAGCGGCCGATTGATAATCATTTCAGTTTTAGTTCCTTGTGAAAACGATATCTAATATGCAAAACTTCGGTTGCATTGAGAATGTTATTGAGGAACTTGTATATGAGTTTACACTTCTAGGGTACAAGGAGCCTTACAAAATAAGATACAGTAAGACTTACCGCTCGATTAGACAACGATCAAGCTGCGTGCATAACCGGGTACGGTGTACCAATGATGATGCCCAACTTGGATTACGCTAGTTGCAGGACGTCTTCACGCTTGAGGTCGAACACCCTGATAAGAGTGTCTTCAACAACCTGGAAGAAACCCAAATGGATTTGATCAATTATTAAGCTAACAAGCAAAAATTTCGGCAGATAATGTGAATTCAAACAAAAGCGGTTCAGTGGTTCAAATAATATTCACATGGATGAGAGTTACCTTATCGGGAGTAGATGCCCCAGATGTCACTCCAATAGTGACAGGACCTTCCGGCAGCCAGTTTTCTTTCTCGACCAACTCGCCATGCTACCAAAGAAACACAACAGACAGTTATGATACGTACCTAAAAGACAACAAATAACTGTACATGAAATTTTGTTTCTGTTACTGTTTTCCGAAAGAACGACATAAATTTGTAAACCATAACAAACTAAATTGCAGTTCTATGGCTTCAGAGACTCACATTGAGCTTATAAGCTATTCTGTTTCCAGGGCCTATTCTCTTCTCACTATCAATCCAATACGAGGGAATTCCACGTTCTTCTGCAATCTCTTGTAGGTGAGAGGTGTTACTTGAGTTCCACCCGCCAATGACTAACAAAAGATCTAGCTTTTCCTCAACGAGCTTGTACATTGCATCTTGTCGCTCCTGTAAAAGGAGCATATACATCATCGTGTACATTCTCCAAATTTTAAATTTTCTTAAAATGTATACAAAACTATAAACTAGCTTCACAAGGGTATGCAAGTTGCTGCTGCAGTGGGGCATTAGAATAATAAATACAATCTTACCAGAAGATAAAACACAAAGCATGGTTACAAATTGTTCCATGGCACACCAACTACAAAGAAATCTAAACCAAACCCCAAAAACCATGAACTAGAGAAAGAACTTGCCTGAGTTGCATCACATATTGTGTTGAAGCTCACAAAGTGGTCATTTATATTTTCCACTCCATGCTTACTCATCATGGTCTTCTCTACTAATTTTCCTGTTAGATTGCAGATGCAATCAATAATTTACTCAAATAATCTGTTCGCCGCAGATGGACCAACATAACATAACTTCAAGGACTAACCAATCTCTTCAGTTTCCCCCTTAAGCATTGTTGTCTGATTTGCAATCCCAACTTTTACCAGGTCTCTGTCTGGATCAAACCCCGGAGAGAGTGCCTTTTTAAATTTCTGCATTCAAAGCCAATAAAACACTTCAACACTGCCTGATAGTATCACACAACCAAATGAATTGATATAAGCAACTTAAAAACAGCACCTCCATAAACGCCTCTTTAGTTGAGCTAGAACCATTAAGTTCCCCGCCAAGAATATAGTCACACACATACGTTGCCTGAAATAAATTTGACATTAATAACTAATTAGCTTGACAAACAGAACAACTGAAGCTAAAGAGTAAAAACTTTTAACTTCGGCAGCAGTTCTACGAGAAAGTACAAACCATTGTATACCTCATCCATGTTTTTCACTATAACATACTTCCCGGCAAAAGAAGCAGTGGCCACAGTCTCCTCATGAGAATATTTCCCATGAATGATCGAAGTGTAATCTCCTTTCTTGTGCTTCTCCACAGTATTCCAAACCTTCACACGAAAACACCAACATAACATATCAGAATCAATTTAAATTTTCGCCAAAAATATTAAACGGACTAAAAATAAAATTGCCAACCTTGGAAACCCAGGGGCAAGTAGTGTCAACAATTTGAACATCTCTGTTACTCAAGTCGAGCATCTCATCCACTCCGGCTCCGAAAGCAGGCAAAATGACCACATCGTCCTTGTTCACCACCTCAAACTGCTTCTGACCTTCCTCTATCGGAATGTTCTCCACCTTCATCTCCTCCAACCTCTGCTCATTTCATCTCAACACAATCAATTAGATAATTAACTAATATTTTTTTTTTTTTTTATCACAGACGATATTAATACTCAAAGCTACACTAATGGAGCGTTTTAACCTCGGACAATCCACAACTAGCCACAATCCACCATTAGATGATTAATTAACTTTTTTTTTTTTTTAAAAAGGGGGCAACCAATGGCAAGCCACAATTATCTACTCCTGGCCTGGAGAGGCTATGCAGAATTTCACCTGGCCATGGCCACAGTCAAGCAGACTCATCAGCTCGGGGCATCAGGACCTCCCACATTTTTTTGTTAATACAAACAGTAAACCAAATACAACTGCAAAAATTAATTAAGCACCTTATTGACCGTTGGATTGTGGATGATTTCGTTGGTGATCCAAATCTTATCATCGGGAAACTGCTTTCTGGCCTCGTAAGCAATCTGCACGGCTCTCTCAACGCCCCAACAGAATCCGTACGCCTCCGCGAGCTTCACCGTCACGTTTCCCCAGGTGTACTCGAACCCGTTCTCCTTCAACGTCTTGATAATATCGCCTTAAAACATCAAAACTCAACAATTAAACTTAATTAATCGACTAATTAACTGTTTAATTACTGATTCTGAGGTGTAGCTGCCCCGATTACAGCTTTCTCACTTGTGTACTCGCGGTTCATGAGCTCCAATGTCACCTCCTTGTGGCCGAAGCCTCTGCGGTTGTAGTTCTTGCTTCGAGTGAGGTTCTTGCGGAAGACCTTGGCGTCGAAGTCGGACTCGACGGCGGAGGAAGAGGAGTCGCCGGAGCATCGGACGGTGAAAGGTTTCCGGCAACTGAGAGATACCCTCCCGGCGAGGCTCTCTGAGAGGAAGAGATCGTTACGCGGTAGAATTCGGCCGAAGTGGAGAGTGATCGCCATGGCTGAGAGAAAGGGATAGAGAGAGGGAGAGGCGCGTGGAGAGAGACTGGAGTTGGTTGGCACTTGGCAGTGGCGGTGTTCCTTTTATCTTGTGGGCAACATTGTGCCCGTGCCCCATGAATATTACGTGTTTTTTTATATTTATTATATATATATATTTTTTGTGGGTTGTCGTTTTACGTGAAGAATCGGGACTTAGGGGTCGTCGTTTTGATACCTGGACGGCGGGGACGGATGTGTGAAATTACCGAAAAGGTTACCGTAAATGGCAGGTTGCATGAATCATAATAGGGAGATGAACGCGTGGCTTTTGGAATGTTCCAACAAATTTGAAAACACAAATAATGGCTCTTACCATTTAAACATATTTGGACAACAAAATAATTTTGTGGATTAAGAAATTTTGTCTAAAATTTGGTGGTCGGAAACAAAAATGGAAAAATGTAGAAGTACGTAATTATTTGGAGATTCGTGTTATTTAGTGATATATAGTATTGAGAAATTTCTCAAGTTTTGAACCAATTTGATTTCATTTGATAAAATGAAAGCTACAAATTATAATTTATCCAAAAATAAATAAAAGCTAATTTATCCGATAGTTATAATTCATGATTTCATTTGATTTCGGTGTGGCATTTCATGATTCTCGACGGACTTTTGGACGTCAGATACAGTGCTTTTTTGAGGATATTTAGGGGCCCTAAAAAAAATTGGTCACAAATGACAAGTGTGGAGCTTAAAATAATTCCAAAAATTCTTGAGGCGATATGTGAATTTTTATTCAAAGAAGACAAGATTGCCCTTAATAAATGGGCAGGCTTCTCAGATGCTTCCATGCACAGCTCACACCCCTGGAGGTCTTAGCAGTTGAATACGACTGCCCACATCTCACCTGCCCTTGCCAAGGAATTAAAGATAAGAATTAATTACCCAAATCATATCTTTAATACATTCCCAATTGAAGATTGATTCCAATCAAGTAAGTAATCCTAATTTAAATCAATTAGGGATAATTACTCCATTATCTCAAGATTTAATATCCTATTAAATATCTTGGAAATATTTAGAGAATATCTCTCCATTAAACACTATATGGCCGCCCCTAACCCTATAAATACTTCATATTCTACCAAATTTTGAGAGGTTTTGCAACCCTAAAAAAGCCATAAACACTTTACTCTCTCAGAGAACCTAACTTAGGCATTGGAGATTCGTTGACCTAACCCCCCCCCCACCTCGTGGGCGCGTGAGGCTTAGGTCTCTGATCAAAGGTATTGATTGTTTTGCAGGTGCATTTTCGTCAAGACTAAAGACGGTGGAAATTTGCGTCGACAAATTGGTTCTTTTATTGAAAGCTGATTCAAAACACTTGAAGAAGCCTATGGCATTTGTTTCTTGAATTTTCTATTACGTTGAATTTCTCACACGTCGTATCACTTAATTTTTCCTAGAAAAGTTTCTTGATCAATCCCTAGAGAAAGGATACAATGGTAGGAATTTCAGCAACTATGACGAACTGAACCTCCTACGTTCAATGATTTGGACTAGAGAGTGGAGACGAGGACATAGCCCCACGACGGAGGTCCTCAAGGCTCAACATGACGGCTGGAGGAGCCCCATCGCCACAAAGTCGTGCCACCACCATCACCATCGTGACCCACCAGGCCACGACAAGGCCACAAGGCCATTGTACCACTCCCACTGTCACTGCCTTTGCAGCGCTGCACCCAGCCAAACCCTAGGAATGAGGCCCAAGTCTATTTCCAAGCTCATGGGCAGGAAGCCCAAAATTTGGCAGCTGCCATAGCAGGCCTAGGACAGAAGCCCAGCCCACTGCAGTAGCAGGCCCAAACCCAAGCCCAAAACGCAGCAACTGCTGCCAGCCAGGCAACTTAACGGGCCCAAGCCCAAGCCACCCAACCAGCAGGCCCTGATGTGGTAACCCAACGGCCAAGAGGCCCAAAGGCCATGCAGGTCCAAGGCTAGCAGATGCCGGCCAACACGCCCCGCGACCCGCTCCGATGACCCAGATTGCGGACCAACCGATTCCAAGGCCACCTCCAGCGATCCAGAGTTCGACCACAGGTCTTGCAATCGATTTAGGGTTACTTACACCCCACTTTTCTGCAGGAATGCTCGCTTTGGGCTCAAGCTTTGTACCTGCAGTCCACTATACTTCCACCACACATGGAGATGCCTATTTTCCAGACTCTTCCAATCCAAATGGCGAGCACCACCTACCCCAGCAGTTCGCCAATTTGACTAATGCCCTCGCGCAGCAGACTACTTTAGAGAAGCAACTCCTCGACCTCATCGAGATACAACGCGCCCCAGACTAGGTGTCCTAAAGCAGGAAAAGGGTGGGAGAATGTGACTCATTCTAGCGACATCTCGGCAAAGAGCTGCTCAGCCCATCATGAACCCTGCATTCAGGTAGTGTGCACTTTCGTTTGGGCCATCGGGGAAATGTCTTTTCTTGCCTAAATGCATAAAGAAGCGTTCATTCCCGACTCAGCTTATGAGTCAGTGTGCACTCGAGGTTGGGTCTATACTCGGACGAGCACTCAGGACATTCCAGGCGAAGCATCCATATAAGGCTAGGCCCATAAGGAGATCCTTCTACAAGGCAACGGAGTAGGCAGCTGCACGACGTCCAGAGGAGAGCACAAGAGCAGTCCAGCTTGAATTCCATTGGCAGCCTTTACCAAGCATGATGACGAGCAGCACAGCACAGCAACAGCGACACAGACGAGCAGAGCATGCCGAAAAGCAACGGGGACCAGCAGGTCAGCATCGGGGGCAGTTGAAGGCTCCGTTGCCTCACCAGGCGCAAATCCAGGAGGAAGTACAAAGGCTAGTAGCAGAGCAGCTGAGCGGATTCTAGCGCATTGACACCACCGACAATGCCCTTCGTAGAGACGGGCCAACCTGAGCAGGTCACCATTTTCAGACGAGATCGAGCAGACAAAGCCACCGCGAAAGTTCAACTCACCACATTTCACCTTGTTCAAAGGAGATGAAGATCCAAACAGACACTTAATGCACTACCAAAGTGCCATGACCTTCTATGTCAACAACAACGCATTCATGTGCAAAATCTTTGCCACGACGCTCCAAGGCGAAGTGCAAGACTAATTCTACACCATGCCGCCACGCTCAATCTGGAACTTCAGCGAACTTTCTTTGGTTTTCACTAAGGAGTATTCGTCCTACCGTTCGATCAAGAAGAAATCTAACCACTTCTTCAGCATGAAGGACCTGAATGAGTCACTCCACACATACGTCAAGAGGTTCAAGGCGGAGAAGGCGAAGATTGTTGGATGTGATGACAGCATCGCATGCTCAGCTTTTCAAAAAAGGCTCCCAGCAAATCACCCACTTTTTGAAAAATTGATCATAGGCGAGAACTTAACCCTGACAAACTATTACTCTTTGGCAGAAAAGCACGCACTGTGGGATGAGGCCAAATAGTTCTGCATAGATGAGCAAAAAAATAAGCGAATGGACCGTTCCCCTAATGTAGATGATGCAATACCTAAGGCGTTCACCAAATTCACAGTTTCGATTGGCTAGAATCTCCGTAAGCTCAAGAATGAACTATGGTTCGAACTGCCACCACCCATGAATGGTGATCTTACCAAGCTAGATCAGACAAAGTATTACGCATTCCACCAAGGGCTGGGTCACACCATCAACGGCTGCCTGAAATGGAAGCAGTACCTCGAGGAGCTGATGAAGGAAGACCGATCCGACGAATACCTCAACAAACTAGCTGCATAGCCTATGCAAGCAGCATAAGTTGACATTGAACCCCATTGAAGATGATGCGGATTAATGGCATATTTGCTAGGTCAGAGTACCTCGGTCTGTCACCTCTTGAACTCTATTTAGGCCCTTCCCAATAAGTTTGAAGTCTTAAGCAGTTCGACGAACAAGACCTCGCAGGCCGAGGATTATCCTAGTTGTTATGCAGTTTCTACCTTCTAGCATAGTTGATGTGTTTCTTTATTCTCAATAAAGATCCAAGAAGTTTTTCACAAATCTGGCTCAACTGTTGCCTATAACAATTGCTCAAAGCCTGATTTGGGTAAGCTCTCCAGAGCGAGAGGGTAAATTAATTCCCCAACACCCATCTGGGTTAGCTCTCCAGCACGAGAGGGTAAACTAATTCCCCGACACCCATCAAGGTTAGCTCTCTAGCGCAATAGGGTAAACTAATTCTCCGACACCCATCTAGGTTAGCTCTCCAGAGCAAAAGGGTAAACTAATTCCCCGACACCCATTTGGGTTAACTCTCCAGCGCGAAAAGGTAAATAATTCCCGACACGTATCGGGGTAAGCTCTCTAGTGTGAAAGCTACACTAATTTTCGGACACCCATCAGGGTTAGCTCTCTAACATGAGAAGGTAAACTAATCCCCCGACACCCATCTGGGTAAGCTCTCTAGGGTGAGAGGGTAAACGAATTCCCCGACACCCATCAGGGTTAGCTCTCCAGCACGAGAGGGTAAACTAATTCCCTAACGCCCATTTAGGTAAGCTCTCCAGCGCAAGAGGGTAAACTAATTCCTCGACACCTATCTGGGTAAGCTATCCAACGCGAAAGGGTAAACTAATTCCCTAACACCCATCTGGATAAGCTTTCCAACGCGAGAGGGTAAGCTAATTCCCCAACACCTATCTAGGTAAGCTATCCAACGTGATAGGGTAAACTAATCTGGAACATCTGGACGTGGATGGGTGGTACGACTGCTCAGTTTCCCCTGAGTGCAACAACTACCTGCGCCGGACAACTCCCAGAATTAGCCACAATAGTCCTTCCTATGGAATAGACTTAGCCAACTAAATTATTCAATTCTGCAGGATCCTGGGTCTCTAACCGGAAAAGATGTTAAGTGCAGGACCCCTACCCACGAAAGAATTTATGTGACAAGATGGTCCGTCCTCGACGTGCAAATCTTCATGAAGTGGCTTAATTTTAAAGTGTTGTAATACTAGTTAAGCAACCTACGGAATTAAAGTTGTGACTCAGAAGGATATGGCCTCTGAAGCCCGATTTTGCCTACACCTCATGCCTAAAACGCCTTGAGAGCCAGGGATGACGCCTGAAGTGGTTACGTGGGTTGTCTGCTTCTGTAAGTAAGATGCCCGGCCAACAACCCAACGGGTAAAAGCCCAAGGCAATCCGTAAGCCGAGACTTACACATGCTATGACTACGCGGACTCGCCTGCTTACTTATAAGCAGCGCTTTTGGCCGACGGTCTACAGTTTAAGTTTTGTTGGGACAAAGCTGAGGTACAACTATAGTGGATACACTGACCTTCTCTGTTGCCTACGGGAAGTATGAGTCTACCCGACAACTCTATAAATTAAACACTTCGCAACATGCCCCGGGAGACCCAAGGCTCAAGAAGCCACACAAAAGCCGAAATACAACCATAGAGGCTATGTGAACTTCTCTACTTCCCATGAGAAGCATGAGTCTGGCCACCGGCCCTATAGGTTAAACATTTTGCAAATACACCCTGGGAGGGCTAAAAGTTCATGAGGCCATCCAAAGCCGAGATTCACAGCTATAGTAGCAACACGAACTCGTTTGCTTCCTACGAAGGTAACAAGTTTGGCCGTTGGCCCTATAAGCTAGAAGTCTCGCACTCTTTACTCTTGCAGGTAAAGCTCTATGAGCATCAAAGCCAAAATTGAAGCCTAAAGTGACCACGCGAGTCAACTGCTCCATCGAAGTAGACAACTCAACTGCCCATCCTACGACGAAGTTTTGCAAGTTGCCTCCAGCAGGCAAGCCTCCCGAAGCCCTGAAGATGAAACTAAAATCTAAGTGATGATGTGGGATCAACTGCTTCGTTGAAGTAGCTCACCCAGACGTCCGCCCTACGGTAATGTTTCACAAAAGGCATGGTCAAATAGAAGGATGAAGCAAAAACAAGGAAAGCTGTTTATTAAATTTCTAGCAAATTGATAAATCAGGTCCAAGGCTAATGAAGTTCAAGCAAAGTAGAACAAAAAGGAAAAGAAGAAAATTCCTAAGTCTAAGCAAAAAAACTACTCCTTGGCAACCTATACAACCATTGGTTCCTCAACTGCCACGCCTTCAGCAGCCGCATCGCTTCCATCAGCTCATCCTCAGTCACCACTGCCTGGACTGCCTGACCCTCAACTGCTCCACCAAAGGCAGCCTCAAATGAGAAATCAAGCAAATGAACTGGAGAAATGTAAAAAGTCTCGAAGTCCTTCTCGAAAAATTCATAATCTGACGGCCTGCCCTGAAGATGGTCTACATAACCAAACTTGTATAAATCGGCCTTGCAAGAAGCAAGCGCCACTTCGTGACTAGCTTTCGTATTCTTCAGTTGCACATTCTCCTCAACGAGCCTAGTGTGAACACCCTATAGCTCATCCAATTCATTTTCAGGTTCTCGCTGGTAGACAGCGCACCTTGCAGATCCACCTCCTTGGACTCAAGCTTACTGGTAATCTAATTGAGATGAGACATTTCAGCATGCATGAAGTAAGCTCCTCGTCCTTGGCAAAGCAAGCAGATCGTAGCTTTGAATTGACACGCTCAAGGTCCTCGACTACCGGAGAAACACGACTGACTTCCTTCTCTGTAGCTTCCAACATCACTTGAGTCGCACTAAGCCTAGCATGCAAATGGGTGATCTCCTGATGAGCGATCTCGAGCTGCAAAGAAGTAGGGGTAGAGACATCAGACCCCTTTAAAATGGCGAGTCACCAATGCCACTTCGGCCTCCTTGGCACACTTGACAACATGTTGATTAACGCGCATAGACTCAGCTGCTAGGATTAAGGTCTTATGCATTTTAGCAATCAGGGATGACCTCTTCAAGTAGGCAGGACGCTTCGTAAATGAGTCTGAGCGGATGACAACTTTCCCAACACCGTCAACAAACTTGGCGCATGCATCGACATCCTTAAACAGGTCAGCCTTCAGCAGCGCACAAACCTCGGGAAACTCTCTTACCTCAGACTCAGTGGATTTCTCACAACTACCCGTGCTAGCAAATTTCCCCTTCTCAGCAAATGAGTCAGTCACAGCAAAAGAAGGAACAGGCCCAGGCGCCACCTTAGCTGCAGAATCCACATTCCCGTTCTTCATAGCGATGAGCCTCTCAGAAGCTGATCCAGACTTAGCTCTCCACGGATGCTTCGATACAAACTTGAACATTGGAGGCGTTGCCGAACCCTTCCGCTGGGCAAGTCTCTTAACGATGAAAACAGTCACCTTTGGAGCAACAAGTTTCAAAGGCTTAGGCTCAACGGTCTTCTTCGCCCCCTTTGGGGAAGTTAGATCAATGACAAGCTTCTCGGCAGTAGATGAGCTCCCACGAGTAGCAGAAGAATTCCTTAGGTTCTTCTCAACAGAAGGCTCACAAGTAGGAGAGGAATACCTCTTCTTACTACCATCATTGGCAGCAGGCTCTACAGCAGTGATCGGACGAGCTAACGCCTCATCCTTTATCAGTTTTATCTCTTCCTCCGGAGGCAGGCCACCTTTCTCCTGACGAAGAGGGCTGAGCAGCTAACGCCATTCACGGTACTCAGCAGGAATATCCAAGGCGACGTGCACTTTCTTTATATCTGCTGAAGTCTTTGGAGTTGAGCCAAACTCCGAATCTACGCAAAGTAAGAAAGATGATCAATAAATTGAAGTCATGGAACAGCTTAAGCAAAATTCAAGCAGGACAAGAATGAAGCAAGTCACTTACCATTGATAAAGGTAGTCGGGACATGCAGCTCAGGAGAAGAGTCAGACTCCCACTCTCTGGTCACCTCCAAGGTATCTCTCACCCACTCATGATCACCTTTGCTAGAAGCATCGAGCAGCCTATGGCGAGATCTCAGCTGCCCACATTTTCCTTGTGGTCGATCTCAAAAAAGTACCAAAACTCATTTATGGTTAAGCCAAGATTAAAGAACCTGCTCAAGTTCGAGAACCCCACCATCACACGAACTGCATTTAGGGAACACTGAGCAGGTGCGCATTTCATGGAGCAGATCACCTCCTGGAAAAAATGCGGCATGGTAAAAGTAAATCCTAACACGCAACTTATGAAAAGAGTCAGATTCCCACTCTTTTTCCCTTCTCTAATCCTTTTTCTACATGAATTTGTATCATATCAATCCCTCTCCAATCATGACAATATGCCACATCCCTGCCCTATAAATACCCCATCATTCTGCCGTAAAAAAGAAGAACACACTGAAGAGAGCAATTGAGAGATTTTGAGAGAGTTACAAAGGTGTGCTGCAACAAGGAGGAGGAAGGAAAAGAGAAGCCTTTGTGCCGTGCCTATGCCCAAGCTTTTGGGAGTGTTGGAGCGTCTTTGGGGTGTCTTCTATCCTTGTTTTAGTTTTACAATTATGTTGATTTCGTTGTTAATTTCTGCAATTATGTGGAACTAATTTCTTTTTAGTTAGAGGTGAATTCAAAGCCATGAACATATATGTGATATGAATTGATTTCCTCCAGTTATTGTTTCATAGAACATGAATGCGATTTACTTATCTGTTTGATTGATAACTTATTCTTGTATGTTGATTAAGGAGACCTACTTAGTTTGCATGCATGAATTTGATGCTAGAATATAAGGGAATTTCACCTAATCGTTATGAACTTATATTCATGAGTTATGGAGGTTGTTATTCACGATCACGTTAAGTAAATTCCTGGCAGGAGTATTATGATGTTTCATAGAACTTAATGATCTTTGATATGTATCTCTATTATGCAGTTCATATAGGGAACTTGATAAGAATAGTTTGGTTGCGTCGCTGAGTCCAATTCAATGAACTTTGGAAAATCTGAAGGTTAATTTGTGCTTCTCACGGTTAACTTAGGGCATTGTCATTTATGGTTTAAAGAAATAATAACTGGAAATCGATTTGTGTTGCATGTGGTTCATGTGTGGAGAATGACCCTCTAGCTAGGCTTTCACCCTTAAAACACCCAATTTCGTGCCTAACCTGCTTAGTTTATGCAATCTGTTTAGTTTAATTAATTTCTTTGAAATCAATCCCCTATTTAATTAAGTGTGTTAGATTAGTTAGAAACGTGTTCAAATCTGTCCAATTTAGTGTTTTGAGTCTGTTTGCTAGTATTGTGTTGTTTAGAGTCTGTTTAGTGTGTTTTGAGTTTTTAGAGTGCTTCTAAGTCTAGTTTTATGTTTTTAAGTCACATTTGTGTAGATTAGCATCCCTAGTTAATCCCCGACCTAGAACGATCCCTACTTTCATATACTACAACTATCTTAATATGGTTTAATTTGTGTGTGAGTTTCTATCACATCAAATTTTGGCACCGTTGCCGAGGATTAGTAAAATTGCTAATCCCTTTGTTTTTTTTGTTTTTTTTACTTTTGATATTTGATTTAGTTTTCTTTCTTTGATTTTAGGTACTATAGAAGCAAGACATGGCAATTGCTAGTGGTCAAGCTCAAATTGTGAATCTTACTTCTCAGTTGTCATAGTATATCGAAAGGACCACAATGCAAAGTGTCCCTACATTTGGTGTGTCCTATAGGCAAGGATATCAAACTTATCAACGCCCTCAATTAACTGAGAATGGAGGTGCCTGGGGTTATCAAGGCCATAATCAATCAAGTAACAACCTGTTTTCCAACACTTACAATTCAGATTTGAGAGATTATTCAAATTTTATGTGGAGGGAACCTCAACAAGTTCAACAAGAAGGATATTGACAACCATCTGAGGAGTTTTATTCAAGACCTATGCAGCCACCACAGCCTCCCCCACACCAATCCCGACCAAATTTAGGTTCGTCCTTGGATTACGATAAAATTCTTCCAATACTAACTTCTTTGACGCAGGGTTTACAAAATCAATCTAAACAGATGGGCAAATTGAAGAAACAAATGGGGCAAATGGCAGAATTCATGGGACAATTTAGAGAACAAGGCAAACTACCTAATTCAACCATAGTGAATCCAATAGGAGGATTTGAAACCGCCAATGCCATCACGTTGAGAAGTGGCAAGGAGGTTGGAACCAACCCACAAACGTCCAAATCAAGTCAAAAGAAGGATGAAAAGCTGCTGCTCGAGGAAGAGGAGGATGCCAAAGTCATGGCAAGGGAAGCACACCCCTTGCCGCAACCCCCTAAGCACCCTATTCCATCTAACTTAACTAAAGTAGGTTCAAATTCAATTCCTTCTAACGTTATTCCACCAAATGTGCCTTTCCCTCACAGGTTTATGCAATCTAGGAATGAAGAAAATGAAAAAGACATTCTAGAGACATTTAGGAAAGTGCAAGTAAATATCCCGCTCCTTGATGCAATAAAGCAAATTCCGAAGTATGCTAAGTTTTTATGCTAAGTTTTTGAAGAAGCTTTGTACAACAAAGAAGCGAATTCGGGAGAAAGAGGTGGTACATGTAAGTGAAAATGTTTCTGCAATGTTACAAAGGAAATTGCCTCCTAAATGCAAAGATCCAGGTAGTTTCACAATCCCTTATGTAATTGGTAATACAAAGTTTGAACAAGCTATGTTAGATTTAGGTGCTTCCATTAATGTAATGCCCTACTCTAATTATGCATCTATGAACCTAGAAGAGCTTAAAAATGATGGTGTTATAATTCAATTAGCCGATCGTTCTAATGCATATCCAAAAGGAGTTTTGGAAGATGTTTTGGTGCAAGTTAATCATTTAATCTTTCCGGCTGATTTCTATGCACTTGAAATGGAAGATTCGGCCCATTCTCCACCATTGCCGATCCTACTTGGAAGACCATTCATGAAAGCAGCCCAAACCAAGATTGATGTGGCCAAGGGATCGTTAACAATGGAGTTTGGTGGTGATATTATTAAATTCAATGTTTCTAAATCTGTTAAGAATCATAATGGTGTTCGTTCTTGCCATTGATGTGAATAAAAATATAGGGCATGAACGTTCAACAACTATCAAGAAGGATGTATTTCGAACCACCATCGAAGAGGGAATTGGAGTAGAGCACAAAGAACACACCACTGCCCTCAAAACACCCAATCTGGCCGAGAGCATCCATAGTGATTTTGTGGACAGTGTTGCCACTTTTAAGTCTTCATTGCAATACATTGGTGCGCCACCTATTCCAATTCCAATTCCTATTTCAACTACCTTCTTTGGTGTAGATACCCAATCAAATCCAAGGTGGTGGGAGAATTTACATTGACTTTAGGAAGCTCAAGGCCACAATCAGGAAGGATCATTATCCCCTTCCGTTCATAGAGCCAATGCATGAGTATTTTGGGGAGCATGTCGTGGAGGAGATACCCCTCCATTCCGTGGGCACTAATGGAGCTTGAATGGAGGTATCGTCCGGTTGAAAGACGTTAAAGCAAGCGCTTCTTAGGAGGCAACCCATGTGTTCAAATAAAGAGAACTAGGAATCTTCGACTCCTACAATCATATTTGCTTTCTTTTACCCTACTCTTTATTGCTTTTTACTTTGCCATAATTGTCATGTTTGTTAGTTGTGTGTTTGATTGTTTGTATGTGAGTCTATGTTTGCAACATTGAGGACAATGTTTGGTTTAAGTGTGGGGGCGTCAGATTTTATCACCTATCACTTCTAATGTTGTTTCCACTGTTTTTAAGCGTTTTTAGTGTGTTTTGAAGTGTTTTAATGTGTTTTGAAAGGGAAATATGAAAATTTTGAAAAAAAAATTCGAAAATTGGTTTGAAAAAACTCAAAAAGAGTCATTTTTGAAGTTTGTTTGTGTCTTAGGGTACCTTCCAACACAATGATGAGGATTTGGTTTTTAATTACATAACTGTTAAAGAAAGTTACAAACATGGGTGGAAGTTTGATATGCTCTTTGGTTTATGCTTAGTTGTAGTTGTCATTTACGAATTCACATGTAATCACAAAGAGAAAAAAACAGTCTTTGTAACATGCTTGAAGGAAGGAACTCAAACTAATGCTACAACCCTGAGAGACTTGAGCCTATACATTATTTGGAGAGTTATTAATCTGAGATGTTCTTGTTTTCTAAAGTCTTTGCATGATCTCATTATTTCTTTGCTTGGTTGCTACTTAGAATGCGTTTCATCACTATAGATCCAAATACTAGAACTCATGTCTGTTTCATTCAAAGCATAAAATTGAGTGCATAACATATAACAAGATGAAGTTGTTTAGTTATGTCAGAGCCAAAAAGCCTTACCCTTTGCATATGTATTGTAGGTTTAACCCCGTTGAGCCTTAGTTAGCCTATTTTAAGCCATATTATCCTTACCTAGCCTAGAATAGGACTATCCATACCCTTGTTCTTAAAGGATAGTGGAGCATGACTTAGAGAGAATTCCTCCTAATCTACAATTTGCAGAAAAACAAGTGTGGGGGAAGGTTTTTCGTTGGAGATTTAAAAGGTTGTATGTTTGTGTGCCAAAGAAAGAAAAAAATGTGAAAAAGAAAAAAAAAAGAAAAAGTTGAAGAAAAGAAAGAAAAAGAGTTGAAAATAAGTGAGAATGAACTCACAAGTATTGGTTGTTGAAGAATGGGTCCAAAAGTTTGAATCTAGCCCTAAGTGTTGTGTGAATCTCCCATGGGTGTTTAAAGTTGATTTATGCATTCAAAAGTGAATTCTAAGTGTTTATTTCATTACTTTGCTTACTATCGCTTTAAGAACTTTTGTTTATCCTTACCTTTCTTTTTTAGCCAATACCTTAGCCCCATTACAACCTTTAGACTTTTATCTTGATTGTTATGTGTTTCAATATGTGGAGTTTAAAATTGGTACGAGCATATGGTATCCCTGATTCTCGCGTCTAAGTAGTGGCATTCCATTCATGAGATCATATACATGTTAATAATTCCAGAAAGTGCTTTTTTTGTTATAACATATGTGAGTGCTAGTCTACATGTTCACAAGTCTACATGTTTACATCAATCTTCTCACATATACCTAGTGTAGGAAGTGTAGTCAGAAAATCTGTGTGAAAATAGAGAGTATATCCGATGAGGAATTGAGGGATTCTCTAAGGCATGTTACTACATTCAAAATGTTGTTTTAATTGATTAAATGCGAGCTAGTAAGTGATTACTGCGATGAAGTATGAGTTCGAGGGTAAGGATAGCTAAAATCTGTGGGAGTAGTGATGTTTTTTAACATGTTGTGTTTCATTGGAAATCCCTGAGGCAATTGTTGGAAGGTTTAGGTTATGTTTTGTTTGTTTTCTTTTGCTCGAGGACTAGCAAAAACTAAGTGTGGGGGAATTTGATAGGAGCATATTTATGCGACTTTATTAGTCTGTTTCCTTGCATTTTCTTAGTTAATTTCCATTTATTATAGTGATTTAGTTTATTTTCGTGTGTTTGTAAGTTCAAATGGCAAAAGTGGCAAGAAAGTGCATTTTGGAGCAGTTTTTGGTTTGGAATGGATAGCTTATGAATGAAGCAAGGTGGATGGACGAATTTGAATTCAAAAGAGGCTAGGAACATGCTACAAATCTGGAGAAACAAATTCAAGACAAAGAAGATAAGAAAACAGCAAGAAACATAGAACCTTATCTAACCTTATCTTATCCAACATTATCCACACTAATCTTATCTTATCTCACCCTATCCTAATCCTATTTCACCTTAATTCCAGCTACCAAGGGGAGTTATTTTTAGTTTAGAACACATAAAAACCTGGTTCTAGAAGGCCTATCTCTTCTCCTAAAAAGGTGCCGCAACAACCCTTCTAGAAGCTCTAGAATCTGCCGCAGGTTGCATCCTTGTTGGAGTGTGTTGTGTAATCCTTTTTCTACATGAATTTGTATCATATCAATCCCTCTCCAATCATGACAATGTGCCACATCCCTACCCTATAAATACCTCATCATTATGCCGCAAAAAAGAAAAACACACAGAAGAGAGCAATTGAGAGATTTTTAGAGAGTTTCAAAGGTGTGCCGCAGCAAGGAGAAGGAAGGAAGGGAGAAGCCTTTGTTCCGTGCCTATGCCCAAGCTTTTGGGAGTGCTAGAGCGTCTCTGGGGTGTCTCCTATCCTTGTTTTAGTCTTACAATTATGTTGATTTCGTTGTTAATTTCTGCAATTATGTGGAACTAATTTCTTTTTAGTTAGAGGTGAATTCAAACCCATGAACATATGTGTGATATGAATTGATTTCCTCCAGTTATTATTTCATAGAACATGAATGCGATTTACTTATCTGTTTAATTGATAACTTATTTTTGTATGTTGATTAAGGAGACCTACTTAGTTTGCATGCATGAATTTGATGCTAGAATATAAGGAAATTTCACCTAATCGTTATGAACTTATATTCATGAGTAGTGGAGGTTGCTAATCACGATCGGGTTAAGTAAATTCCTGGCAGGAGTATCATGCTGTTCATAGTTACGAATGTCTTGTCAATGCTCATGATTTTCATAGAACTTAATGATCTTTGATATGTATCTCTATTATGCAGTTCATATAGGGAACTTGATAAGAATAATTTGGTTGCGTCGTTGATTCCAATTCAATGAATTTAGGAAAATCTGAAGGTTAATTTGTGCTTCTCACGGTGAACTTGGGGCATTTTCATTTATGGTTTAAAGAAATAATAACTGGAAATCTATTTGTGTTGCATGTGGTTCATGTGTGGAAAAGGACCCTCTAGCTAGGCTTTCACCCTTAAAACACCCAATTTCGTGTCTAACTTGCTTAGTTTATGCAATCTGTTTAGTTTAATTAATTTCTTCGAAATCAATCCCCCCTTTAATTAAGTGTGTTAGATTATTTAGAAACGTGTTCAAATCTGTCCAATTTAGTGTTTTGAGTCTGTTTGTTTTGAGTCTGTTTAGTGTGTTTTGAGTTTTTAGTGTCTAGTTAAGTGCTTCTAAGTCTAGTTTTATGTTTTTGAGTCACATTTGAGTAGATTAGCATCCCTAGTTAATCCCCGACCTAGAATGATCCCTACTTTCATATACTACAGCTATCTTAATAGGGTTTAATTTGTGTGTTAGTTTCTATCACATCAGTGGACGCCTAAGCAAGTCTAGTTGTCCTTTATTAATTTTTAAACGCTTAGAGATTATTGTGGCAGTAACCAGCTGCTTAGCGCCTAGGCAAAATTTTTTAGAATAGTGTTCACTAGCCACTAGGTTAATGTTGAATTAAATTCTCCATTTTTTTCCGCACAAAGAAACGAATAAGAAAAAAAAATTATTTATAGGCCACTGCATTCTCTGCATTTTCTGTTTCACCCACTGGTGACAGGTAATTTTTTTTTTTTTTTCAATGGTGACAGATAATTAATCTAGAAGCAGATGAGGACCTTCACACAAGGCATGTGCATAGGGCTGCATGTTTTACACCTCATCCCAACAAATTTGGCACTTTAGTTCTGACTTCCTTTATAAAAATCGAACCAATCTACTGTTGTTTACCATAGGAGCCTGAGTTTCTTGTTTCATCCTTTTTAATGGGGTTCCTTCTTTTCAAAATCTTTGCTTTTCTCAATGCAAGTAAACACCGTAAAATTGAATTTCACAATGATTTTTTTTTAATCATATATGTGTTTGGGTGCGTGTGTATCTGATTTCCTTTAGCTCGAACTAATGAGAATTTTAACTATTTGCAGCTGACACTGGTGGTGGTGGCAAACCATGCTACTACTTCACTCCCACCTCAACTTTACTACTAGAACTCCATTTTTCTAGACACACCAATGCCAAAAGCTCTTAGTCAACTTGTCCAACCTGGTTTGTATATACAATCTCTTACTCATAGAGCTTATCCCATCATTTTACTTGTATGAAAGAAAAAAGAATAGAAAAAAATGATTTGATTCTTTTGAAGGGTATTTTAAAGGAATAGGAATAATTGAATGAAATTGGAGTTGTATCCATAAACACTGGTCTTGAAACATGTTATGCATGTGTGTAGGAGGAAGTCATTGCTGGATAGAGAAAAATTAGTGAATGGGAAAGAAATTGGATACAAAACTGAATTGAATTAATACTCTTTGGTTCTCTTAATATGAAGAAAGTATATGTAGATAGTACAATTATTTTGAAATGTATGTACTAATCAAATGAACCGTCACAAACTATTATGGGTTAGTATTGATACTCCAAAATAGTTATCCTGCAATCCTCATTGAATGAAACATAAAATAAAAAAATACGTAAGAAGAATTAGGGAATTGTGACTATTTTTGTCAATTTGCTAATTATAACAATTCCTTTGTAAAAATCAATCATCATCTTAAAACTTACTCTTTTTCTCCATTTATGTTCATAAATCTGCAGACTTCACTAGTGTTGGCAATGAAGACTAGTCTTTTCTAAGCCAAGATGCTGCCCAAAATGACCCACCCTTTAGAATATACCAAAGAGACATGGATTTCTTGAGCCAAGATGTTGTCCAAAATGACCCACCCTTTAGACATTACCCTAAAATTGGGGTCCTGAATAGAGTAATTTTCTTTGTGGAGAAGGACATGCATCCTGGGAAAACAATGAAACATCACTTGGCTACAAATTCAACAAGAACAACTTTCTTGTCCCACAAAACTGCAGAATCAATCCCCTTCTCATCTCTCGAACTGCCAGAAATTTTCAATCAATATTCAGTGAAACCGAGGTCTGTGGAAGAGGTTATAAATAAAGAAACCGTCTAGGAATACCAAACTCAGGGCTTTAAAGGAGAAGAAAAACAGTGTACCACCTCTTTAGAGTCGGTGATTGAATACGCCACTTCTAAGCACGAAAGAAATATTAATTAGCAATCTCCACAGAGGTGGAAAAAGGAGCTGCCACTATGTAGAATTACACAATATCCCCCGAAATGAAGAACCTTTCTGTCGCTGATAAGAAAAGAGTCATTGTGTGTCACAAGATGAGCTACCCATATGCCATCCACTACTGCCATACATTTGGAAGAACTAAGGCTTATATGGTGCCTCTGCAAGGATCTGACGGGACAACAGCGAAAGCAGTAGCTGAGACACATCTGGATGGAACCCAAATAGTTATGCCTTACAAGAGGCGAAAGTTAAACCAGGAACGGTTACCATCTGCCTTTTTCTTACCGACAGCGAAATTGCCTGGGTTCTAAAATAGAAAGTCTAGCTACCTGGCATGATCACTTGGCAATGTGCTTCCCCTGTAAGAATATTTCAATAAGAGATAGCATGATATCCCGCTAGGTATAATTACAAAAAAGAATCTCATAATAATGGGATGTTTCCTTCATGGGAAAAACGCCATATGACAATATATTAACGGATCACTCATCAACAACCACATAGCTACATAAGCGGTCACTACTCTCCTCACCCGAGCTTCTTTATCTCTCATTCAACCCCTAATCTTAGTAAAGTTGTAGTATCGAATGGGTTTTGCACCTGGAAAGAGGGAGGAGAAAGAGAAGAAAATGAGGTCAATTTGTGAAAAACAGCAGTCGTCATAGGCAAGGGAGCAGGTAATTTAAAGAAGTTAAGGTTCTACCATAAACCAATTGGTAATATGGAGAATAACTCAACCTCATAAACCCATGCAAGGACATTCTCCCATCAATATGAGATTCATTCTCAACACGCCTCCTCAAGTGTTGCCAATTTTCAAGCCTAAGTATGACAAGTCTCAAGACATTTAGTGTTGGACACTATGACAAACACATATGTACTCGAAATGGTAATTGATTAAACTAAACAACGATCAAAAGGGAGTTCAAACATACATGTCATATCAGAGCTCATGAGTTGCAATATGCAAAGTAGTCATCTGACTTGAGGCATCATAATTGTCTGATGTTAGGTCCTTGATCTTTGACTATGTCAAAGGCAATTGAAAATGTCCACGAAATTGTTGGGGTTAAGCTACGTAGTCATGTAGGCATGTGAATGGATAACAAGGGATCTCTAACCTTCCATGATGAAAGGAGAATACTTTGAAATATGATTCAAGAGTCTTTGGCCAAAGCATATGAATATGACTTAAGAGGAATATTCTAAATCATATTCAATTAAATCATATAGAGAAGTATCATGTTGGATAGTAAACATGAAACAAACTATCACTTAAACAATGTGATCAAGAGTATTGTGTTAGAAATTAACCATATTACATTGTAGTTGTAACTGGATAGGTTCTCCAACCACTTCTGCTTAGCATGGGTAGCTATGACATATTGCTAGGTGTCACTTATGGTTTGTGGAAGCACTAAGATTAGCAAAACACTAATCTTCATCAAAGGGAGAATTGAAATGTTGTTTCAATTCACAATCGATCGTTAAGAGTAACAATCGCCCACTGCTTTGCTAAACAGAAACTAATGGATCGCAGACCGAGTAAGGATGAACGTGAAGATATATAAATGAGAAGGATAAGTAATTAAATAGTTTAATTGAGAATGGTCAAGATTATTTATTTATTTAATTAATTACGAAAGGTTCAAATTGGGCCTTTAAGTTAGTTTTGGGCTTCGAGGCCCAAAACGGTTTTGGTCCTAAGGCCTATTATGTTTAAGTTGTATGACAACTAAAACAAAATGGGAATCAGCCAAAGAAACTAAGAGAAGCCGGCCATGGTGAGTAAGTTTGCATAATTGCCACTCACTTTTGAGTGAGTACAAAAAGGAAGTTATAGGCAAAAGCTCAACAAGGTTTTCTTTGGACAAAAAGAGAAACATTTCACTCTCTCTTTCCAATAAGAGCAACTCCAGTATTGCAAAGGCCTCTTAGGGCAAGTCACTATTGAATAGCCTCTAATGTAACTGTCTTTAATGAACAGTAACTGCCTTTTGCATCTTCACCCCTGCACTGAATAGCCATGGCAATAGGCAATAAAATATTAGTATTTTTTATTTTAAAAAATAATTTTATTTGTAATTTTGGATAAGATTTTTAATCATTCTCGTTGAGCCACTTGTCATTATCCGAGAAGACAATTTTTGGTGATAGATTTCGATAAGATATTTATCCAATGCCATCATGCCATGTGGCGTTACCTTTTCAGAATCGTTGAGGATAGATTTCCGATAAAAATTTTAACCAATCACGTCGTGCCACGTGTCACAATCTGTTTACAATCTTTGAGGATAGATTTCAATTAGATTTTTAAAGAATGATGGCATGCCATGTGGCATTATCTACAACCTAATCCTTTCTTTTTCCTCCATATAACTCACCATCCATCCTAAGAAATCATACACCAAAATCAAAATCTCTATCATTATTCATAGTTTTTGCTTCCTTCTTGCAATGTCTTCTTCTTCAAGGATGTTGTGGGAAATCGAGGAGTAAGAGAAAGAATTGTTTAAGCAAGGGGAATAAATGTTCAGTCTCCAGGTGACCCAAAATGAGATAGAAGAGGATGAGGATGAGGAACGTAGAATGAGAGATGATGAAGCAAGAAGCCAAAGAGCCTCACATTCTCGTTGAGTCATCCAAGCTGTGGCTCAGATCTGCAGGCCCAGCCGTTCCACAAACATTGATAGAAGTAGGCAACGATGAGGTAAGGATCTTTTGGACAATTATTTTGTCCGTAATAGTGCATTCCCTGATACGTACTTTAGATGTTGTTTTAGAATGGAACAACATTTGTTCAACAAAATCATGATTGTTGTTTGCAACCATGATTCTTACTTTGTGCAAAAGAATGATTTTTTTGGTGGTACGGGTCTCCTTCCTGAACAAAAAATTACTATGGATGCTTGCATATAGAGTATCTGCAAACCAAGTGGATAAGATAGTGAGAAGGGGAAATCAATCATTCTTAAGTCCCTAATGAGGTTTTTCTTTGCAATCGAATCTCTCTACACTGCAGAGTACCTCTGGAGACCTACTAAGATGGAGTTGCAAAGGCTTCTGAAGAAGGCCGAGATGCAAGGTTTTCCTGGGATGATTAGAAGCATCGACTATATGCACTTGATAGAAGCATATTTATGCGACTTAGTTAGCTTGTTTTCTTGCATTTACATAGTTAGTTTCAACTTATTATAGTGATTTAAGCTATTTTTGTGTGTTTGTAGGTCTTAATGACAAAGGAAGCAAGAAAGTGCATTTTGGAGCTATTTGGAGCAGTTTTGGGCATGGAATGGATAGCTTGCATATGGAGCAAGGTGGATGGGCGAATTTGAAGTCAAAAGAGGCTAGGAACATGCTACAAATCTGGAGAAACAAGTTCAAGACAAAAAAGATAAGGAAAGAGCAAGAAACATGGAACATTATCCAAACAACCTTATCTTATCCAAACGTTATCCTAACCTAATCTTGTTCTACCTTATTTCTAGCTACAAAGGGACCTAAATACCTGATTTCTAGAAGTCTTATATGCTCCTAAAAGGGTGCCGCACCCTTCCCCTTTATCCCTTCTAGAAGTCCCAATTTCTGCCACAAAACACATTGTTTCTAAAATCCCTAGAAAGGTGGCGCCTCTCCCTCTTCTAAAAGCTCTAGAACCTACAATCCTTTTCCTTAGAGAATTGAGAAATCCTTTTCCCTTCAGATTTTGGTGCACCCTAGTCCTTTTCCCACCTGATTTCTACCAAACCCTAATCTGATTTCCCTAAGGTTTGCCATGCATCATATATATATATATATATATATATATATATATATATATATTTAAGCTTGTGCCGCACCTAGGCATCCACCCATCCATTCACTCACTCATTCATTCATTCATTCAGCCATCAAACACCATAATTCACACCACATACATCCAAATCACCCTAGTGCCGCAGCAAGGAAGGAAGGAAAAGAAGAGTATCGTGCAACCTGCCATCCAAGGGAGTGCTGCAAGTTTGCCATTGGAGTGTGGAGTGTTTTTGGGTTCTTTCTATCCTTAGTTTTAGTTCAATGTTTATTTTAATTTGGTTTTCAATTATGATGAGCATGAGGAACTAATTTCTTTATAGTTGGAGGTGAATTCGAAGCCATGATTATATGTTTTATATGAATTGATTACATCCAGTTATTGTTTCTTGAGTCTTGAATGTGATTTGCTTATCTGAGTTATCAAAACATGTTTTTGTATGTTGATTGAGGGTCGACACTTAATTTGCATGCATGAATTTGATACTAGAGTATAAGGGAGTTTCACCTAATCGTTATGAACTTATATTCACAAGTAGTGGAAGTCACTAGTCATGATTGTGTTAAGTAAATCCTTGGTATGAGTATCATGCTTTTCATAGTTAGGGAATTTGATAAGGATAATTTGGTTGTGATGCGTATCCCATCCAATTCAATGAGTTAAGGAAAATCTGATGGTTAATTTGTGTTATCACGGCTAACTTGGGGTGTTGTCATTCATAGTCTAAAGGAATCATAACTGGAAATTGGTTTGTATGCATATGTCATGTGTGGAAAATGACCCTCTAACTAGCCTTTCACCCTTTTTAATTCACCAAATTCGGTATTATGCAAAGTTCTGTTTTAAGTTTTAAATTCGTCAAAAACAATCCCCTTTCCATTGAGTCTTGTTAGTTGAGTAAAAATCTATTTTCTTTTGGTCTTTTGAGTCAAGTTAAGTCTTATTTTCGTCAAAATCACTTGTTAGGTCTAGAATTGAGTATTTTTTATTGTGTGTTACTGTTTTGAGTGTTTTAAGTCAGTTTTGAGTCTATAAAGTCTAGTTTAGTGTTTTTAAGTCTTATTTGTGTTGATTAGCATCCCTAATTAATCCCCGGTCTAGAACGATCCCTACTTACATATATACTACAATTGTCAACATTAGGGTTTAATTTGTGTGTCAAGTTAATTTTCACAACACCATTGGACCTAGAAAAACTGTCCAAGTGCATGGCAAGGAGCTTATGGGGACAGAAAATGAGCAAAAAGTATCATTTTGGAGGCGGTGGCTTCATTTGATATATGGATCTGGCACGTTTTTTCGGTTTTCAGAGAGCTCAAAATGACCTCAATATCCTGGCCTAATCCCCAGTTTTCAATGATGTCTTGCATGGAAAAGCACCAAGAGTCACATACTGGGTCAACGGACATAAGTACCACGGGCCATACTACCTAACAGACGGCATTTACCCAAGGTGGTCATCGTTTGTCAAAACAGTGCCACGTCTGGGAAGTGCAAAGGAGAAACATTTTGCAAGTTGTCAAGATGGGTGTAGGAAGGATGTAGAGCATTGTTTTGGTATCCTTCAAGCTCGTTGGGCGTCAAGGGTGCTGCCATAATGTTTGATTTAGAGTCGCTTCAATCCATCATGATGACATGCATCATTCTTCACAACATGATTATGAAAGATGAATACGATTATGATGTCGTTGATGAATATGAGCCAGACACAATGAACAATTCCAGAACATAAATATATTGTGCTCATGATGCCAACAAAGAACCCGTGCAACACGAACCATTAGAAGGGGATGGACGTTACAATGAAAGGCTCATTCAACAATATGCTGCACATCAGGACCCATATATGCACAATGCCTGGCAAATTGACTTGATAGAGCACCAGTGGGAATTGAAACATGCTCAACATACTTAAGTTCATTTAGTGTATTTGTTTTTATTTGGTGTGTTTATTTAATTTTATTTGGTGTGTTTTTTAAGTTCATTTAGTGAGTATTTTTTTTTTTATTTGGTATATTTATGTAATTTTATGTGGTTTGTTTATGTCATTTTGAATAAAGATTCTCCTAGTTTAAATAAATTACCAAATTAAATAAATATACTCTTAGTTTAAATAAAGTACTAAATTCAATAAATTAGAAACAACATAAAGTACTCTACTCAATAAATAAGAAATTACAACCTAAAGTGATTGGAAAATTATGGGTTCCGATTAAAAACAAATTCCTTAGTTCCTCGTGAATGGAAAATCATCACCTAACCAATTTGTGGTTCTAGGATTATCTCCTCTTGTCGTGCTAGGACTATCTCCTCTTGCTCTCGCTTCTCTTGCACGCCTCCTTCGCACCACGTCCGCTTTCTCCGAATTTCAAAAATATTTAGAATTCAGAAACATCGCCTTTACAGGCTCCTTCATAATGTCGCAATCTTGTTGAGCCTTTCTTTCTTCTCTAAGCTTTTCCCTTTCTTGCCTAAATAGCTCTCTTTCTCTCTCATTAGCTTGAAATAATCTCTCAATAGCTACAGCTTTTGCATCCTTTCTAGCCTTATCAACCTCAAATTTAGCCATTTCCCGCGCCAAAGTCAATTCATCTTGGCGAATAAATTCTTCCATATATTTTGCATAATCATTCTTGGAAGCATTCCCTTTTCTCTTTGAAGCCTTCTTACCTTGAGGCCTAATTGGATAACAGGTCGACCCCAATGCTTGTTCAAGGGGCGTTTCCAGCACTTCTTCTGCATCATCTTCATGAACATACCAGGCATGATCAGGCGTAGAGTGTAGATGAGTGCTGTTCACGACAACTTCTGGGCCGACAGGCATAACTCTGAATTTAGGACAATATTTGACAATATTCCAACATTCCCACCAGTTGAATGATTTGTTTTTGTTTTTGGTTTCAGCATTATACCAAGCTTGTGCCTAAAATGTCTACACAATGCGGGAAAATAATTAATTATAATCAAAGTAGCTAATGTAAATTTGGGTATAGTACAAACAAATAAATAATATATTGTTACTTGATCTGCTAAATTTTCCCCACTTCGAAGATTACTACTAGCTTGTGCCAAGGTGTCTCTCCACATACTAAACAATTGACTGAGTATTCTCCAACGACTAGACATCGATTCTTTGGTTCTTTTCCCACCAATTTTCTCAAGATAATTGGTATGAATAAGACTCCACATTTCTCGCAACTACATATCATTACCCGTAATCGGATCATGAGTAACTTCAACCCAGCTAGAACACAACGTAACATCTTCAATAAGCATCCAATTCGTACCTGCATCATTAGTCATTTTGTTGGAAACCAATTGGATTGAAAGTTTGAGAGAAAGATTTGAATGTGATTGAAAGTACTTGAGAAAATATGAAATTGTGGTGTAAGGTAGAAGATAATGAGAAGGTATTTATAGAAAAGTTATTTTTTTTTTTTAATTTTTAAAAAAAAATTTCGGATTTTTTATTAATTTTTTATTCACATAATTAATTTCTGCCGTTGGATTAAAAAAATTTTGAAATCCAACCCTCCAGATTGTGCCACGTGGCACAACAGTAATATTTTAGATTTTTTTACTGTTTTTGTTTTTAATTTATAAAAGCCAATAACGTGGTCCATTAATCTCAAATCCAATGGCTGAAATTAATGAAGGTTTGAAATTTTTTTTTTTTACCGTTGGGAATCCAACGGTCCATAAAAAGTAACCGTTGAAATCCAACAGACGCGAAGAAGCCACGTGTCCCAGGCAACGGTAACATTTTAGAATCTACGCCGCAGGCCCCAGAGTCTGAAAACTTGTCGGGGACACGCCCCCACGTGCACGTGTTATGCACGTGCCTGACACAAAAAAATCTGAAATGTGGCTAACGTCGCCCTGACGTCAACGTTACATCACCCCCACTTCAGGCTCTTGAGCCACCGATTTGTGTCAGGCATGTTGCTCGGGGCCCCTCCTGCACTAAAGCCCACATGGGCTGGAGTTGATTGTTGGGGCGATTGGCTCCTGTGCAAACGTCGGTCCATCGTGCTACTCCCCCAGCTGGACTTTCTCCAAGGAGGCCCGCCACTTAGAGGGAATTTTTATAGCATCAAAAATCTCTCTAAGTCATCCATCTTCTCTTCACGAATACATCTTTGATGTGCAGACTTAAGAGGCACAAAGCCTTTGGTGCTTCTGGAGATCATTTCCTTACATCTTCTAAAAGCAAAGGTGAAAAAATTCAAGCAGCAAAGAGCCAATAAGAATGGAAATAAGCAAGGAGCAAGGAGGTGACTTGAAAGCCCTCCACTTGGGTGAATCCCTTGTGTGAACAAGGATGAGCTTCAAGGGTGAGAAAAGCTCAAACTTTCTCTTTCTTTTGCAAAAAGTCTTTAGGTTCACCATTCGCTAGGCTTTAAAAGTCATGAGCTTATAGAATTGTTTTGAACGCATGCCTACATTAAGAGTTGTTTGTATGCTTGTATGTTCAAATATTCTCACATGTTCTTAACTAGGACAAAATCATCAAGAGCCTAGGTCTAGTGTGTGGTGAATCATTTTGGGTTTTGTGTTTTTCATAGTTTATGATTTGAATGTAAATGTTATATGCTTCATTCTTGCTTTTTGAATATGAATTTTGCTTGAAAATTTGGCATCTTGAATGTTGTGGATGTTGTTCAAATATGCATGAATATTGTAACTACAATTAGTGTAAGAACTAGCATGGTGGGAATGACTTAACTAAGTGTCATGGTGCTAATATCATATCATTGCGAGACACATTCTCCAGAGGCCAAACTAGATGGGTAATTACAAGAGTTGTAAATGACTAAAGCGTTATCCTCTCATCATTATTGTCGCTAGCCAACATCATATCATTATTAGATGGGCTTGGTAATATTGAGTCTCCCATACCCCGTTAAGGGTTCAAAATAACTCTCGGATTCCATTTAGAGGGATGTGGATTTGCCAAAAATAGTGGGTGGTACCATTTGACTTAAGACCCGATCAAGTTATTTTAAAATCAACAATCTAATACGATTTATGTTACGTTAGGTAGCAAACAACATGCCTAAAATTACACCTACCACTATACTTGAGAAAAGGAGCCTTAAAGCCAACGTTTCCTTGCTTGGTATCGTCACATTGAGAATGTCCCAAAGGTGAATCACATATTGTATGTGCTCAAGTAATCCCCTACTCATGTACCTCCTATAAAACTAGCTTCAAAGGAAGAGTGTCAAAGTTATGCTAGACACTATGAGGATGACTTACAAGTCAAATGCTTAATCTTCACTTAACGTAGTGAGGAGCTTAAGAAGCTACATAAGCACATGGATGCTTCTTATGCCATGGTTGATAGTTTGCATAAGATGCATGGCATTGAGACTAATAATGTACGATTCTCAAATGTTTGTAGTTTGTTGAATGCCA
Source organism: Pyrus communis (assembly GCF_963583255.1). Classification (NCBI taxonomy): domain Eukaryota; kingdom Viridiplantae; phylum Streptophyta; class Magnoliopsida; order Rosales; family Rosaceae; genus Pyrus; species Pyrus communis. The sequence goes on from NC_084804.1 coordinate 27,404,208, forward strand.
AAATGGCAAAGGGGACATTGGTCCAAAAACATGGACAAAAGATGGAAGGGATCTTTCCAAGATCTTGAGAGTTTAGGAACTCCCATCGATAGGAAAATGGCCCAAAACTTTTTCCTTACATCTCTCTCGGATGACTTCACTAAGTTTATTGTAAACTATGAAGTGAATAGATTCAACCATACTTTTTCTGAGATGATTGACATGTGTTGTGAGTTTGAACAAAGTTTCAAAGGGGACAATGAGAATGAGAATGCAATCACAAGGAAAAGTTTGCATAAGAAGAAGGCAAGAAAATCCAAAGGAACATGCTTTCATTGTGGAAGTGATGAATGTTGGAAGAAGAAATACAGGGTGCGCATTGCGAGCCTTGTGACATGAACTTTCGAAGAGTATTTTTGTCATAGAGAGCACTTTTACAATGAGCTCCAATTCCTGAATTTTTTATTCAGGCGCTAGTCAACATATCTGTAATTTGTTGTAGGGACTAATAGGGAGCATAACATTGCGCAATGGGAGAAGATTGTGCAAGTTGAATCTACACTAAAATCTCTGCAAAAGCAATAGGCACCTACATGCTCAAACTGCCCTTAGGGGAAGTCTTGGAACTTAAAAATTGTTTATATTTTCCTTCTTGTATAAAGAACTTAATATCCATCTCTATGCTTTTGAGAGATGGGCACTCACTATTGTTTGACAAAATGAGTTGTACTTTATGCTTGAATGGTCATATTATCTCCCATGGTAACATGATCGAAGGACTTTTTCACCGCGAGAATAGTAGTGGGATGCATTGTATTAAAAGCGCGAATACCTCAAACCCAAAAAGGCAAGAGAAGAAGTTAACCAAGAAATGATTTGGCATCTTAAACTTGGACATGTGAACCTTGATAAGATTTGTAAGATGTCGAAAGACGGATATTTCCGCCCATTAGGTAAATGACCAAATGGGTACTTGTGAATGTTGCTTGAAAGGGAAGATGTCCAAATCTTCATTCATTAGGAAAGGAAAGCGTGCCACTGAAATTCTAGGGTTAATCCACACTGACGTTGTTGAGTTTTTCCTAATGACGAATGTACTTGAGTGTGATGGATATTCTTGGATTGTGATTTTGTAAATTCTAAATAGATTATTTTTTTCACTATAAATAAAGTCACGCAGGAATAACACACACATAATAAATCTCTACACTTCCTCTACCATTTTTCTATTGCCACACCCCTCTTTCTCTTTTGGTTACATGAGCTGCAACGCTTGCAACAATTCTTATATTTTTATTTCCGTTATTTTAAAATTATAATTTTAAAGTTCTTCCTCTAAACTGTAAATTAATTGTCCACTAATATTTCAAATACTTTTTTATTTATGACCAAAGTCTGTGTGGAGAGAGAGAGAAGCATAAAGCGAAGAGGCCTCCTCCGTTGCATCATCTCTCTCATTCAGACTTTCCAGTTCAGCTTCTTCCCAACCCATCCTCTGCAGAATCGCACCCAAAATCCAGCACTTCAACTAGATCCATCTCTCCCACTTCCCCAACCAGCTCAAACGACGTCGTCCAGCTTCACCATTCCCCTTCACGGAACCCTCGTCTTCAAAATTCAATCAGTCCTTCAATCTCTCGTCTCTCGGGGCAGAAACCCAATCCCCAATTCGTCCCTACGTGAATTCCCTGCATGCGCGTACTGCCTATTCGTTTCGATTTCAATAAAATTTTACATTAAGTTTTCGATTTTTTTGCTTTTGGGGGGGGGGGGGGGGAGATAAATAATCGATGGAGGATTGCTTGGGCAGCGACGAGGAGTACTATTACTCCGATCAGGATTCTCTCGACGTCATTGAGAATGAAGACTCTGATCTTCCGTGGATTCTCCCCAAGGGGCCCACTACTAAGGTTTTCCGATTGCTTTCTGGGTTTTCAGCTCTTTCTAGCAATTAATAGGAGTTTAATTTCGATTATTTATTCCTAATTTAATGGGTTTTCATTGTATAACTGTAATCTCTGTGTGTGTGTGTGTATTTTTTTTTTGCTTGTTTTGTTTGGGTGCATCGTGCATTAATATGTATGTTGTTTGTATCAATTTGGAAAGACTTACCTTTTTTGTTGTGGGGTGTATTGGAATTTGGGTTACTTTTCGCTTTCTTAACAATTTTGGTATTATTTTCGATATTTCATATGATTTTTGTTGTTGGGTATTTCTTTCAAATAAGTTTTAGCTCTGTTTACTTATTTGGGAATTTGATGGTTTTTGTGTACGGTTGCAGGTGATCACCAAAGAATCTCTTTTGACCGCACAGGTAGGGAAAGAACAGTCCTTACTGCTCTGCTTTAAATCCTCACTAATTTGTCGTCACTGTCTAAGATTAATGTTTCAATTCGGCTGTGTTTTCTGCAGAAGGAGGATTTGCGCAGGGTGATGGACTTGCTATTCCTTAGGGAGCACCATGCCAGGACTTTACTTATTCATCATCGCTGGGATGTTGAGAAGCTTTTTGCGGTGTATGTAGAGAAGGGAAAATCTTGGTTGTTTGCTGAAGCAGGTGTAACTGTTGTTGATCATCAAGATCTTGACCCATCGCCCCCTAATTCTCCAGTAATGTGTGCTATTTGTATGGAAGATGTGCCTAGTAATGAGACGACAAAAATGGATTGTGGACATTGCTTTTGCAACAGTTGTAAGTACTCTACACTTTTTTTTGCATTTCTGATTGTTAACACGTTTATTCTTTTAGTGGATTTATACAATTATTAGTATGCAGTTCATCAAATGGCTTTTTTTATTTTATTTATTCTATATCGTGTATTATACATATGTAGTATGTAAAATGAGCATACATATAAGGTCTTTTTTGCCATGTGCTTTATTTTCTATCATGTAGCTACTGTCGTAAATTTAACATACTGTATCTTGTTTAGGCTGGACAGAGCATTTCGTTGTAAAGATAAATGAGGGTCAAAGTAAGCGCATTAGGTGCATGGCTCACAAATGCAATGCCATTTGTGATGAAGCTGTTGTCAGAAATCTAGTCAGTAAGAGGCATCCCCAGCTTGCTGAAAAATTTGACCGTTTTCTTCTTGAGTCATATATTGAGGACAATAAAAGGGTTAAGTGGTGCCCGAGCACTCCTCATTGTGGGAATGCAATACGCGTGGAGGATGATCAGTTTTGTGAGATAGAATGTTCTTGTGGTCTGCAATTTTGTTTCAGTTGTTTATTAAAAGCTCATTCACCTTGTTCATGTTTAATGTGGGAGCTTTGGGCCAAGAAGTGCCGTGATGAATCAGAGACAGTTAATTGGATCACAGTTCATACAAAACCTTGTCCCAAATGTCACAAACCTGTGGAGAAGAATGGTGGCTGCAACCTTGTGAGCTGTATCTGTGGACAAGCATTTTGGTGAGGGTTCTTTTTTTTTCCACTTCATCTTGCTCCCTTCGGTTGATGTATTTGTATTATCTTGTTTTCTTGTACTTTAAACGTTCTTTGTAACTTGATGCAAGCCCTTGCTAATTCTGGCTTGACAAACGTCAAAAATGAGCAAAGATTTCCATTATGAGTTTGATATCTATTGACTACTTTTGGAGGGTTGAAACTGACTTCTACTTTCTTTACTGCCAGTTGGCTATGTGGTGGAGCGACTGGTCGAGACCATACATGGTCAAGTATTGCAGGTCATAGCTGTGGTCGGTACAAAGAAGACAAAGAAAAAAATGCTGAGCGGGCAAAGCGGGATCTTTACCGGTATATGCACTATCATAACCGTTACAAAGCTCATACTGATTCCTTTAAGCTTGAAAGTAACTTGAAGGAGAGTATACAAAAGAAGGTGTCAATTTCAGAGGAGAAGGACTCGAATCTCAGAGATTTCAGCTGGGTAAACAATGGACTCTCCAGACTTTTCAGATCAAGGAGGGTTCTTTCATATTCGTACCCATTTGCTTTCTATATGTTTGGAGAAGAGCTGTTTAAGGATGAGATGACAGAGGAGGAAAGGGAAATAAAACAAAATTTGTTTGAGGACCAGCAGCAGCAACTTGAGGAAAATGTTGAGAAATTATCCAAGTTTTTGGAGTCACCTTTTGATCAATATAATGAGAATGAAGTTATGGATGTAAGGATGCAAGTGATCAATCTCTCAGCAATCACGGATACCCTCTGTCAGAAAATGTTAGTGTCTGAAAATATCTTGGCATAACTCTCTACAACACACAGTTATGAATGTGTTTGTGCATATATGTGATGCTCATTAACACATGTTTTTTTAAACTGTATGCAGGTATGACTGTATTGAGACTGATTTATTGGGCTCTCTACAGCTTGGTATCCATAACATAGCTCCTTACAAGTCGAAGGGCATTGAGAAGGCATCAGAACTTCCTGTTAGTTGGGTCAATAATGCCAATAATGCTGATAAAGGTCCAGCATTGCATTGTGGTACAAGTGGTAAAGTAGATTCCATGAATTCTTCTGCCTCCCTCGATGTCCTAATGAACAAAAAAGAATTAAAACTATGGTATTTGTAAAGAAAAAAACTCGGTTGTATACCATTTAATATGTTATATTCAAACATCTAAAGCTTTAGTGAGCGAGTAGAACCTGTCAACTTTTCATGTGTCGCTATTATGGTATACTCAGGAGCTCAATTGCATGCTGAAACTTTATTATAGTTATTATTATCATTAAACAATCTTAGGTTATATATTTGATTATGCCTCTTCTTACTTATAATTCACAATGCAACTTGAGCATGTATCTTCATCAGCCGATAATGTTTTTGGCATATCTAGCTATAGCTCAAATATAATAGTCATCCCTTACTTGCAATGGTTATATGTTAAGCTTTATGATCAGTTTTTTAGCTGCTTAGGTAATGTTTTAACCTGACCAGTTGACATAAAAGATTGAAGGCTTTTTTTGCTTTTCTGTGGTCAGCTTCTTTCACCTTTCTTGTAATTGTATAGATTAGTGAAAACTTACATCTGATTGGAATCCCCTTAGAAAGATGAGAAACTTGGACCTTTTTTTAAAGTGGGTAGCGGTTATCACATATTTCCTGTCTTTTATGAGTAGCTCTTCCTACTAGCATCACATCATATCGTCTTGGCATTGTGATTTTGTAATTTTCAATTGGATAGACTTTACTTATAAAACCTTGGTCTGCAGCAGTCATCATTAATTTTTTCAATGAAGAAAAGCAGTGTACTATTATGTGTTCTCGGCAGTTTTTAAAGAAATTTGTTGGGGGTGCAAACTATCGATGGTTCTTTTCTTTCATGTTCAGTTTTAAGAAAAGTTTCACAGTATCGTCTCTTGTATAGAACATGATGGATGCAAAACAGAAAATTCAGGCTAACATGTGTAAGATTTTACTGATACACTTCTAATGTAGGAGGATCGACGGAACTGGAACAACCTTCAGGTTTTGGAAGTTCAGATGAGAGTGGATGCTCCTCTCGGAAGCGTGCTAGGAAGGATGGTCTTGGAGGTGGTTTTGATCTAAACTTGCCAGCAGAGGTTGACAGATCTGATTCATGAAAGCTGAATGCTTCATACAGAAAAAGGTGTACAGTCTCTAACGTAAGACCGTATTTTTCTACGATGGTATCATTATTATTAAACACTCAAGTGCTTTACGTTCTAAGATCCCAAGTGCTTTTCCCATTCTTCCTTGTGTTGCTATTTGTTTCTCGTGGAAGAGAAATTTGGAGATCCTTGTATCTGGATCCTTTTCTTGTTTTTGAAAATATGTATTTTGTAGATATAGTTTATGGAGCGGGGGCTATTCGGGGGAGCTAAATTTGTAAATTTTCCAACTGAAATTTGAGCTATTCTTAGTTATTATCTTGGGTTAATATTCAAAATTTTTGGAGACTGGAATTTGTATTGGGAGGTCGTTTTCTTGTTTTTCTTTCCTTCGCCTTTTTGTTGTGTGCAAATACTGAAAATAGACTTGGCAATTTCTTACACGACCTGTTAACACGAAACGTAAACGATACGAAAATAACGGATTTCGAATCAACACGATAATTAATTGGATTATTATCGGGTCACATGATAATAACCTATTAATAACGGGTTCTTAATAAGTTTACACGAGAGTGATACGTGGGTAACCTGTTTCGACACGATTTTGATGATTTTAAATTTTTAAACTACCATAAAAAACTTGCTATCAAATACAACTAGCATATGGGCGCACACAAATTGTGAGAATTTTTTTTTTTTTTTTTTGATTTAGAAATAGAAGGGGAGAGGAAGAGAGTGATAGAGAATGTGGGAGTAAGAAGTTTTTTAATTTTTTAATTTTTTTTTAATTAGAGATATGTTAAGATTACATGTATGTGAAGCTTTGAAGAAAAAAAAAGCAAAATTTGGTTGTGTGAAATTACATTTTTACCTCATATTTCTTATACAGGTTATGTTTTAATTAAAATGTTAAACTAGTAATTTCATAGAGTTTTGGTTGACAATAAATGTTTTATTAATTAGTAGAGATAAATATAATGAATATGTATATATTGTTTTTTAATTATTATTCTATATAAATTTTAAATTTTAAGTTTTATTTATTTATTTATTTTTATAGTATATTATAGGCAAAGATTGAGATTAAAAATCATAAAACACATTAAAAATAAAAATATTAAGTAATTTAAAAATACCAAACACATTAAAAAAATTATAATAATTAATTTACATATGTGAAAAATATGAAAAAAAAATATGCAAACGCTCGTAATCGCATCCTCTATGCTTTGAGGATGGGTATATGATCGTTTGAATTTTTTAAAACCATACAAACTCTCATAAATAGTATTTTTAAGGGAGTTCAAAATAAACAAAATTCATAATCATTAATATATAAGTCTGAAAGATGTGAAAGCATAATAAACATTCATAATTGCATCCTTAACGCTTAGACGATAGTTACATGGTCGTTTAGATTTTTAAAACTCTCCAAATTTCATGAACAGTGTTTTTTATTTGAGTGCAAAATTAATAATAATTATTGTAGAAGTGTGAAAAATGTAATAATTCGTAGTGAAAAGCTTTACAACTTTCATGAAGGGGTCAACTCCAAAATTAAGTATGTATATACTAATTTAGTATTATGTTTTACATTTTTTTAGGTGAAATTATGTTTTTCATTTTCATTTTTATTGATTTAAAATATATTTTTCTTAACGATTAACGAGTCAGGTCATATTATCTGATAATATTAATGGGTTGATTTTGGGTCGGGTCATATTACTCGTTTACTTTAACGGGTATTACACGACACGACCCGTTAAGCTATCAAGTATAACACGAACACAAGAAACATGACACGAATACCAGGTCTAACTGAAAAGTCACTAGAAAAGCTTTCTTTTAGGTATGATTTTTTGTTTTTCTTCCTTTTACAAAAAGAGGGACAATTGGTGGTAAGCCATAGTTATCTAACTTCTTCCAGGCTAAGAGAGGCTATGGAAGATTTCACTCTGCCCATTGCCATAGTCAAGCAAACTCATCAACTCGGATCATCAAACCCGGAGCCTTCCACATTCATGTAATTGAAGTGAGAACATACGCACTTTGCATTTGGTTGGTGGCAACCAACTCAAATCCAACAACCACTTTGGATTGCGTTTTGTAAGTTAAGCATCGACGGTATAATTTATAACCCGAATTAGCAATCGCCCGCGGGGCAAATGCAGGTCGGAGAATTTCCTACCATAACAAGTTAGGTATCTATATTTGTTGTATATTCATTTACCATGTCTTAATTTTATTGGTTGCAGTTCAAGTTTATACTTGTTCGACTTCATTACAAGGGGAAGTTATTGAGCGTCGAACGTACCGTCATGTGTTGTTGACAATTCACTCATATTGTAACACGTATATTATTGACCTAATTCAAATGTTCTATTCTATAATACTGCACCTTGGATTAATGAAATATCAGCCAATTCCCTTTGCCCGCCGATATTATATTACTAATGTGACACTGCGTGGCCGTGTCCATCACACTTGGTGCTAATAGAGGAATATCGTTAAAAGTGAAAAGGAATATTATTAGACTGCACTACAACCTACTAATCCATGACGGCATTCGTTTCTCTTTATTTGTTTGCATTCCTGGCTACTTGATTTGCCTTCACCCCCAAGCAGCCCAGACTTTCACCGAAACGCCCAAAATTACGAGAACCAATGGTGCAAAATCAGGTCCAAACAGTTCATTGATGGTGCAAAATCAGAGCCGAACAGTTCATCGTTTCATCTGCTTGACCCAAATTGCATACTGAGTCACTGACTAGTTTTAAAATAAAAAATTGAATCCAAGACGGATTTCAAGCACCTCGTTCGATATGTATCCTCTTCCATCCATATGTTTGAATATCATGAATAACGCGGTTAATATTGAATTACTACATCATACTGTTTGACGTAAATATATCGTTGTATTAAAAGAGAGAGAGAGAGAGAGAGAGAGAGGTTCCAACCAAACAGGCCAGGCAGGAATACAGAACTTTGGGCAACCAAGCATCTCTCTCACTCTATCCAGCTTCTTCCTCGCTCGTCAGCATAGCAAGATCGTAAGTGATCTCTCTCGCTCTGTTTCTCTCCTTCATGCGAGTTGCCTGTCGATTTCTCCGGAAATTTTATTATTTCTTGCTGAAATTTTTTTTTTTTTTTTGGAGCTATCTGATTGTTGTTGCGATTGGAATGAAGAATTTAATTTTTCTGATTGTTTGGATTGTTTTGGTTTTGGTTGATGTTCCGGTTTCTGGGTTGGCTATACGGCGGTTTTTTTCACCATTGCTGCACATCACCTTCACTTTGTTAGTGGAGGAGGGTGGGTGGCTGTTATCCCCAAGAGAGATTGTGGGGATTAGGGGTCTTAGGGTTTAGAGGGTTTAGGAGCCATGGAAGGCCAAGAGGGTCTTGCACCTCTCTAGAAATTAGATGGGAGATGTGAGTGGAAAGGCGCATGCCCATTGTGATTGCAAGTAAAATACCGGGAAATGCAGATGGATAATGGTATTTCTTTTTACTTGGAGATTCAAATTTTTGGGTTTTTTGGGCACATGAAAAATCCCGCTTCTCTGTTGTTATACAATGAATTTGATATCGCATGAAGGAGTGAAAAGATGAATGGGCAGAAAACATATTCAAGAGAACATAAATGCAAAATTTTCTTTAGAAACTCCATAAAAGCTTCATTTTTAGTTTATTGTAAATTTGTAAGGCAAACTCTAACCAGACTTTATGGATACTAAACATAATGTTCTATGATAAGATTAGGAACGTGTTTCTGGTTCTGGCTTATTTGGACTTGGTGCTCATTGTGTGTTATTTTTATGTACTGTAAACATAGAGGCTTTCGAACTCAGTGGTGAGATCGAGTTAGCTGTCTTAGCAATTTGGATTGTTTTGGTTACCATATTATGCTATGTACAATCAGATTATGCTTATTCTCTGGTTCAATGTTAATTACTGCAAGTTCTTCATTATAAAAATTATTTGTACACGCTTTCATTCTTCCCTAGCTCTTGATCTGGGTCTGCAGCAGTTTGTATAGATCTTGGTTTTTGTACTGTTACGTTTATTTATTTATTTATTATTTATTTATGATTATAAAGTCCTTTCCTTTTATGTATATTGATTCACTACTAACGTATGAAATCAAACTATATTTGCTTCCCCCGCTTTGGTATCGACAGTATTTTAATCTCTTGAGGTGCTTATACTGTATACAACTAAATCATTATAGCGTACAATAAGTAGCTGCAGGTGGTTAGTCAAACTGTATATCATCTGTGCCGTAATATTTTATCACATTCTTAGTCCCCAGAAAGAGTTCTATAAACATTGTCCTTGTTTTGTATTCAGTAAGTTGCGCCCCGCAAAAGAGAAGAGAGCTGATCCTCAGTCTGTGAGAAACAGAAGGAAATACTACCATGAATGCCCCAGACCGATATGAACGGTTTGTCGTTCCAGAGGGAACAAAAAAGTAATTCTACTCTCTGGAAGAAATTTAGCTCCTTTTTGAAGTATAAATTTTGAATCCTAATTTTTTTTTTCTTCCTATTTGCAGGGTGTCGTACGAGAGGGACACGAAGATCATAAATGCAGCATCATTTACAATTGAGAGAGAGGACCACACCATCGGCAACATCCTCCGCATGTATGCAGGCCTATTCCTTTATTTCAAGTTTTATTTTGTTTTTAAACATTTTGTCATTCTTAGATCACTTGTATAAGCTTAACCAAACCCTATTTAATAATTCCTTTTGAAAATTGCAACATTCAGGCAGCTACACAGGGACGAGAATGTTTTGTTTGCTGGCTACAAGCTTCCTCACCCTCTTCAGTACAAGATTATTGTCAGGGTTAGTTTTCCCAATTTAATTCTCTATGATTATTTTATCCTCTGCGAAAAAAAAAAAAAAAAAAAAGAGAGAAAGGAAACATGTTAATCATGAAATGAGAAGTAGAAGTGCTCATATAATGTTGTGGTTGTGACCTGAACCAGTAAATGGTGTTTTTGTAGATTCACACAAGCAGCCAGTCTTCACCAATGCAGGCATACAACCAGGCTATTAATGATCTTGACAAGGAACTTGACCATTTGAAGAATGGTTTTGAGGTATTGCTTTTTGATGCTTCTCCTTCTCAACGCTTGCTTTAGTAAAACTCTCACTTAGTGTTGGTCCAACTAAATAAAGGCGTTGGGAATGCTTTTGAAATTTGAAATTTACCTTTACCTATAGCATTTATGAGATTTTTAACATTGTGCTACTATGGAGCCCTCTTCGTTTAATAATTGGTGTGAACTTCAGTGTCATGATAGTTTAATTTGGACTGTATGTCAAATGAACTTACTATCATGTTTATCTAATCATAGGTCTAGAGGACAATGATTGATATCACGCCTCTGAGAGTATAAGATCATGAAATTGCTATCATGTTCGACATAAGTTCTCAAATATTTTAGAACAAACTGAGGCATAAATGCGAGGGGTTTCCTATGTTCACGTTTTTCTTTTGAAATATCTGAAAGCGCACAAGGTTCATGTGAAAGGATATGATTTGTTTTATAAGGCTGTTAAGTAATATCAAATGTGTCATGAATTGTGTACCTAGGAGTACAACGATGAGTGCATTTACATTTCTAAATCCTGTATGCAGGCTGAAGTTGCAAAGCATTCAGTGGAGTACTAGTACGCATTCCAGGATCTGTAAGGAGGCTTTTTTTTACTGTTCATGCTAGATAATCATTGTACGTAACATCAACTGCTGTCTTCTTTAACTAGGGATCAAAGTACTTTGTGTGCATTTTGATGTTTGGCTGTCTCGTGAATGTTTATCGCTAGTTATGAAATGAGAACAGGATGAAGGGGCTAACAGTTTCTTGAAAATATGGTGTGCATTGCTTCTTAGCATTACTCGTAGTCAGTGTTACAGTAAATGTACAAAAGGCACAAACACATGCAAAACGCCTCGGGCGTGGTCGTCTGTATGTCATAAGTATTATGAATTATGACGCACAACACGTATATGGCACGCTGTAAAGGGTCGGCATGTTTTACAACCCTTTTGCTGCTGCTCAGTTGTGAATTCACCATTAGGGGCTATTTACTCCAACGACATTCTCGGTGGTAAAAAGTTGTGGAGAAAATGAAAGTAATCGGTGTGAAATTCAGTTGTGAATTCACTCACCATTTAGGCCTTTGTCATGCCTAATCAAGATATTTATAAACTATAATCGTGATTTGTAATGGATAGACAATTACATTGAAGGATTCGAATCCTAAATGTATCTTAATTCTAATTCATTGTTTTACTCTACTTTCCCACCTAGGCTAACCTAGGCGAGGGGAGGGCAGGGCAGGGCAGGGTTGATGTGTAGACACAATGTCTTGACCCAACACCAACGGAATCTTATATAAAAACGTTAATCGACACTTAGTTAATGTGCATAGAGTGATGTGCAATTCTTTTTTAATGAATGGGCCTTGACACCAAGTGATATAAAAATTGAATGAAGGAGATTGAAAATATAAAATCGAATAGTTATAGAAATTAAATTTAACGGCTAAAACATTCAAAGCACTTAGTGCTATTGAAGCCGGATCCCAATTCCCAAGTTATGTATAATATTTGTGGGTTTTATTTAGTTGGGTGTTTTTTTTGTGCCATGCCATTGTATTTTAAAATGGAAAATGTTGTCTGTAAAATGGGAGGCAGGATTAGAAGAAGAGCCAGCCCTAAACCAGGTTTAGAATTGGGACGATGCCTCATTGGCTTGACCTAAAACAAAACTTGATTTGGTTTTGTTGCCGTTCCTTGTACCCGGATGAGGATCCCCTCCGGGCCCTTTTTGTGATGTTCCTTGTGACATCCCACATCGCCCAGGGGGTGATCCTTAAATGTATATTCCCATCCCTACTTAGCACGAGGCCTTTTGGGAGCTCACTGGCTTCGGGTTCCGTAGGAACTCCGAAGTTAAGCGAGAAGGGGGCTAGAGCAATCCCATGATGGGTGACCCACTGGGAAGTTGCTCGTGAGTTCCCAAAAACAAAACCGTGAGGGAATGGCAAGCCCAAAGCGGACAATATCGTGCTACGGTGGTGGAGCGGGCCCGGGAAGTGATCCGTCCCGGGCCAGGATGTGACATTCCTCTCTAGGTCATTTTTGTGAGGATTTTAGTATTTCTCACATCCTATCTATTTATCGTATATCGAGTGGCTAACTTGCTTTAAACACTATTCGTATTTAATTTTAAATAAAAAAATTCAAAATAATTTCTGACCACACGATGTATGATAAACGGATAGGATGTGAGGATCCGGATGGGATCCAAATCCCGACCCTGCATGTATTTCTTCTAGGTTTTGGCGCCCCACACTCTTGGTTTTCTGTGTTAAAGGTGACACCAAATTTTCTTTAAGTCTCAACGTTTAGTTTTGAACTAGATTGCTAGTTGCTACTCAAGTTATTCCTTTTATATCTAATTTCATTGGAAAATATAATCTCACTAATACTATAGTTTATGCATATGCTGTGACAGCCTGTCCCGGATTTTTCGTACCGTAGGGGTAAAATGACGGTTTTGCCCCTAGTGGTTTTGTTTTGTTGTGTGGTTATTTTGGAGTTTTGGTTGGCTGTTTTTGGACCACACACACACATCCACACTCATTCTCATCCTTTCCCTGTCCTGTATCCCTGTCTCTCTCTCCCTTTCCTTTCTTCTTTGTACGGACAAGATCAAATCCTTCGAAAATGTGGTAGATCGTGGTGGAGACTTATACCTTTGTGTTTGTGAGCTTCATACGAGTTCAACCATACCCATTTCAGGTAAGGACACCTTCGTTTTCAAGTCGAACCCGAGATGTTCAATTCGGGGTACTGTTCATGCACACGTAAAATCATGTGTTTTTGGGAATTTCAGGGTTGTAGGAAGCTTGGTGAGGTCCTTAGGAAGCTTGGGGTGGTTCGTTTGAAGGTTTTGGACGTCGAGATCGTGAGTTGCAGGTTTGGCCGGATTTGGTGAAGTTTTTCTGGCGAGATTCTGTTGGTTTTAGTGCTTGAAAGTGGTAAGGTTTTGTTCCTCTAGTTGTAAGCTCCATTTTGGTATCAATTTCGTGAAATTTGGGTGAAAAACGAGTGAGAAATTAAATTTAGAAAATTTTCCGATTTTTCGGCAACGCCGTTGGCGCCGGAGGTTGGCCGGAGAAGACGACGAAATATTCCGTCAGTTTGGACGGAATATTCCTAACGGCGTTAGGTTAACTTTAACGAAATCTGTCATATTTAACGGAATATTCCTGACAGTGTTAACTGACGCCGTCAGTGTGCCAGGCACGTGCCTGCGCGTGGGCGACGCCTGTGGCCGTACCTTGGTCGGCGCGTGGGGGCACATGCGGTGTCGGAAAATTATTTTAAAAATATGGGGATGTTCGTGAGGTTGAGTAGATCACGTTGGTGTATTCACACACCCCATTTGAGCATTGTATGAGAAATTATTACCTAGTTTGGGTTATGTGCATTAAATTAACGTTTTTATAATTGTTTCGTATATAGGTGAGACCTATCCCGAGGACGAGCGCAGTCACTCGAGGCAAGGGGGTTACGACCCTTCTACATACCAGTGAGTGGGCTTTTGGTTTTCCGTATATACCTATATACTTGTGATTTTCCCAAAAAATGAAATGAAACGTTTATATGTTTTAAATGACATGCTTTGCATTTGCCTATTTAATTATGCATTAGTAGTTGCATATATATATATATGTTTGGTGCTGTGGACACACAGGTAAGTGTCAGGTAAGTTATGGTTTATGTTGCGTTTAGTAGTGAGTTGAGATGCATTGAGAGCTCATAACCTGTACCCCCGGTGTTAGTGCTCCCGCCCAGAGTAGGGCACAGTCCTTCACATGATGTTCACCTCCCGCACCACACGCTCATCTTGGATCCAAGTTAGGTACACAGTCTTGTCGTACAGACCACTATAGGTGGTTCCGACTCGTAGGTGACCCACGATTATTCGCCTAGTCTTCACGTGATCGTAGCACTTGAGCGTATTTATTTACACCCAGTCCTGTCGTACAGACCACTATAGGTGGTTCCGACTCGTGTGCAGGTATAGTTAGTGAGTTGGGGATTTGAGCTTTAAATTCAGCCGTACAGGTCACGTTAGGTGACTCCGGCAAACAGATTACATGACATTGTTGACATTACCTGAGTACTTGCATTTTATTTAGAGGCATTCGACATGGCATACTTCTGAGCATGTTTTATATAAATGTGCATATTCTATTTTCTGGGAAACTATACAGGTTTTACAGCGAGGGGTTAGTACTTTTAATATTGAAATGATTTTGAGAAGCTTTGTTTTTGCCCACTCACACTTTCTGTTTTGCGCCCCTCCAAGTTCTAGTTGGATTACTCTTTTGGTGGCTCTCGAGGAATTCTCGGCATATCTGACAGACTATCACCAGTGTAGGATTAGCTCTGGGTGTGTTTATTTAGTGTTTGTTCCCCCGGGCTGCACTAGGTCTTTTGTGCTCTGAATATTGTTTTTCACACTTACACTTGCACATGTATGTTTTCTACTTGGTGTATAGCTTGGTTTTTATTTATTCATACTTTTATTTTTTTATTCTTAGCTTTAGCACTGTGCACATGGTTACGTAATTCTCATGTGACGGCCAGCACGCCCTGATTTTGGTCGGGGTGTGTCAGTTTGGTATCAGAGCATAGGTTTGGCAGTCCTGTATTTTTGTGAGTGTTCTAATTATTTTGGTGTCTTCTGTCAGAACTATGCCACCTTGTAGGGAACCACGTCGCTCTGCTGAGCCTAGTTTCCCCGATGTAGCTCAACTGGGGGAAGCTATCGCCACAGCTATTCAGTCGGTGCTCCGCCCTCCCCAGAGGACTCCTCTGGAGACTATGTACAATCTGAAGCTGGATAAGTTCGAGGGCCACGAGGGTTTTGAGGGAGTGGAGCGGTGGTTAGAACATATTGAGAAGATTTTTCGTGTTCTGCATAATCAGGGGAATCTCCCTGTTGAGAAGTGGATTAAGACGACATCTTGGTTTTTGGGTAAGGATTTGGCATCCTAGTGGGAGCAGGAGGTTCATCGTTTGTCCCCAGAGGAGATGACTGATTGGGAGGTGTTCAGAGAGTTGTTCAGGAGAAGGTTTGTGCCTCCTAAGTATATAGATCGCAAAAAGCAGGAATTCACTAAGTTGAGGCAAGGGAAGTTGACGGCAAACGACTATTATCGGAGGTTTACTGATTTGTCCCGTTATCATCTAGATGTTGCTGCCAATCCGGCAGAGATGCTTCGTCGTTTCCGTTTGGGTACTAAGAAGAAGTGGCATTCTATGGCGACCACTACCTCTTGTGACACCTACCAGGAGTTCTACGAGATTCTGTTGAGGATTGAGGATTCCGAGAACATGCCCAGCGAGAGTGAGGAAAAAGAAAAAGATGGTAATCAAAGGAAATATGATAAGGGCAAGGGTCAGGCATCGCTCGGACCTCGCAAGACCCAGAGTTTTAAGCGATGTGAAACTAGTTCTAGTTCTTCTAGCAATGGTTTCAGTGCCACTGGTCAGGGTCGTGGTGGTAGATTTGCTGGGGGTGCTAGAGGCCAGAAGCAGGGTGATGCTGGTAGAGGAAGGGCTCCGGTTTGCCGCAGATATAATAATCGACATTTTGGAGAGTGCAGAAGAGGCAGCGGTGGTTACTTCACTTGTGGACAGATGGGACATCGAGCTGCAAATTGTCCCCAGAGTCAGCAGAGACCCCAGCAGCCTTTCTTGCCACCACCTACGTCGATCCAGCAGGTTCCTGGCCCTGGTAGTTATGGGCAGATAGGTCGTGGTGGTGCCTATTACTATCAAGGTGATGATGTTCCTTATGCCCCAGGACAGTATCCATATCCCCAGGATCCGTATTCTCAAATTGGTTATCCCCAGTATTCTGGTGGCTATATGTCGTATCCTCCAGTTTCAGCAGGTGGGTCTTTATGGTACCAGGGAGAACAACCACAACAGGGGGAGATTGCTGCTAGTAGTGCGGGGTCGTCGAGATAGTCTAGTCAGCCTAGTCAGGGGCGTAGTGCACAGAGTCGTGGTGGTCAGACTAGTAGAGGTCGTGGTGGACGGCAGCAAACCCAGGGGCGTATTCACAATATCTCTCTGCAGGATGCTCAAAATAATCCAGACTTGATCATGGGTACGTTAAATATCCTTGGTTATTTTGCTAGAGTATTGATTGATTGTGGTACTGCACATTCTGTTATTTCTCACACATTTGCTCAAGTGACGCAACCTCACCCTACACCTCTAGTGTATGATTTAGAGTTTGCTATGCCTAGAGGGGAGAGATGTATTGTTGATTGTGTGTATCTAGGATGTCCAGTGATGGTGGAGGATGTTGTTATGCCAGCTGACCTTATCCCGTTAAATATTGTTGACTTTGATGTGATTTTGGGCACAGATTGGTTGCATTTCAATCGTGCCAATATTGATTGTTACGGGAAAATAGTTACATTCCATTGTCCTGGATTACCTATGGTTACTTTTGTGGGTGAGCAGAGTAGGGTGAGACATGGCGTTATTTCTGCTATATGAGCGAAAAGGTTTTTATCGAAGGGTTACCAAGAATATTTAGCTTATGTGGTGTTGAATGATGTTGCTCCTAGTAATGTGGAGGATGTAAGGGTAGTCAGGCATTTTCCTGATGTTTTCCCTGATAATTTACCTGGTTTGCCGCCAGACCGAGACGTGGAGTTCATTATTGATTTGCTTCTAGGTACTAATCCTATATCCTTAACTCCTTATCATATGGCTCATGCTGAGTTGAGGGAATTGAAAGTTCAGTTGTAGGAATTAGTGGATAAGGATTTTATTCAGCCTAATACTTCACCTTGGGGAGCTCCAGTGTTGTTTGTGAGAAAGAAAGACAGAACTTTGATGAAATTTAATTCAACTATAAAATATCCGTACAAATGGCTAGTTTTGAATGGAAGTGCCTCGATTGACGAGGTGATACTGTACTATTCTATAAGAGTAATGCTATTCATACCACATTTTTATACCACATTTTCATACCATCTTAGGTGGCATTTGATGTGAACAGCCACATCATTTGAATTAATCAGATTTTTAAATTTAGTTCATTATTTAATAACTAATAATTAAGAAAAACTAGTTAATTAAATGATGATTGTGGTATACGAGAAGTCTTTCTCCTTCATTTCCTCGGGTTTTGCAAAATTTTCAAATAATGTAGCTGTCCATATTAGATGCCACCTGAGGTGGTATAGTAATGTGGTACAAAAACATGGTATGAATAGTATTACTCATTCTATAATTCTCCTCTGCCTGTTGTTGTTCATCTACGAGGAAGAGGAAGAGAGGGAGGTGGTGGTGGTACCATATTTGAACGGAATTGGGGTGGCCTGTCTTGCCTGGGAAGGGGTTGTTTGGCCTGGAGATTTGTATTTTTATGTTCTAGTTTTTATTTAATTAATTTTTTAAAAGATAAACTTTGTGGAGTTATTATAGAATAGGTGGCGTAATTTCATTGAAGGGGTATTTCAGTTGTCCAGGGTAATGTGTGGTTCCCGTCACCTCGAAAAATTTCTCTTTAAAGTGAGGATGATATTCACCATGTCATTGATTAATTACTTTTTAATTTTGAAATCGGTGTCTTAAATCAATGAAACCAAATTAATCTGATGGCACCCGACGTTTGAGGGGTGAACAAAAATGCACTCTGTAATTTAATAATTGTTAGAAACTTCTTATTTAAGTGTGATTGTGTAAATCATAGATTAGATTTGATTCTAGTTATTCTTCCCTATTAGGACTTGTATTCCTTGGAGGAGAAGGATTTCTTCTCTCCCTTATTACTATAAATAAAGGCACTGCGCAGAGAGAATAACACATCCTCTACACAACCCTACAAACACATCTCTCTCTATATTTTCTCTGTGCCACCGACCCGCTCTCCTTGTCAGTTAAATATGGGCCACAACACGTTATCAGTATGCTCCTACCGTTGAGCTTAGGAATTTGACGTGGAAGTTTTATGCATCAAACCAGTCCACCAATATCATCACGCAATCAAGTTCTTTCAAAACAACGGTTTTTTATCTCGATATTTTTATAGCCCTGATAGCATGAACATTCACCATAATGCATGAACCAACTTTACGTTTTGCGAATTTTAGATTCTACATAAATTGTGTATGCATTATATCCACAATTATTGAATTATGTGAATTTGATATTGCCATGAATTGCATCAAAAATATGTCCATGCATTAAATTATTTATATGAATATGCATTGAATTAATCTGGAATTAAAAAAAAAAATTTAAAGAATTTTTTAGATATAACGGTATTCCGTCAGTTTGGACAGAGAAGATGACGGAATATTCCGTCAGTTTGGACGGAATATTCCTAACGACGTTAACGGAATCAGTTAGATATAACGGAATATTCTTAACGGCGTTAACTGACGCCGTCAGTGTGCCAGGCACGTGCCAGCGCGTGGGTGGAGCGTGTGGCAGTGCCTTGGCCGGCGCGTGGGGGCGCGTGCGGTGTCGAAAAATTATTCTAAAAATATGGGGATGTTCGTGAGGTTGAGTAGATCACGTTGGTGTATTTCATACACCCCATTTGAGCCTTGTATGAGAAGTTATTTCGTAATGTTGGTTATGTGCTTTAAAATTAATCTTTTTATAGTTGTTTCGCATATAGGTGAGACCTATCCCAAGGACAAGCGCGGTCACTCGAGGCAAGGGGGTTACGACCCTTCTACATACCAGTGAGTGGGCTTTTGGTTTTCCGTATATACCTATATACTTATGTTTTTCCCAGAAAGTGGAATGAAACGTTTATACGTTTATATGCCACGCATTATGTTTGCCCATTTAATTATGCATTATTAGTTGCATATGTATATGTGTGTTGGTGCTGCGGACGCACAGGTAAGTGCCATGTAAGTTATGGTTTATGTTTATGTTCAGTAGTGATGTGAGATGCATAGAGAGCTCATAACCTGCACCCCCAATGTTAGTGTTCCCGCCCAGAGTTGGGCACAGTCCTTCACGTGATGTTCACCTCCCACACCACATGCTCATCTTGGATCTAAGTTAGGTGCACAGTCCTGTCGTACAGACCACTTTAGGTGGTTCCGACTCGTAGGTGACCCGCCATTATTCATCCAATCTTCACGTGATCGTAGCACTTGAGCATACTTATTATACACCCAGTCTTGTCGTACAGACCACTTTAGGTGGTTCCGACTCGTGTGCAGGTATAGTTAGTGAGTTGGAGATTTGAGCTCTAGATCCAGCCGTACAGGTCACGTTAGGTGACTCCGGCTGACAGATTACATGGCATTGTTTGGCATTACCTGAGTACTTGCATTTTATATCGAGGCATTTGGCATGGCATATTTCCGAGCATGATTTATATATATGTATATATGCTATTTTTCTGGGATGTATACATGTTTTACGGTGAGGGGTTAGAACTTTATATATGAAATGGTTTTTGAAAAGCTTTGTTTTTGCCCACTTGCGCTTTCTGTTTTGCGCCCCTCCAGGTTCTAGTTTGGCTAGCGCTTTTGGTGGCTCCCGAGAGGATTTTCCCGGCCTATCTGACAGATTATCACTAGTGTAGGACCACCTTTGGGTGTGTTTATTTAGTGTTGTTTCTCCCGGACTGCACTAGGTCTTTCGTGCTCTGAACTTTGTTTTTCACACTTACGCTTGCACATGTATGTTATTACTTTGTGTATAGCTGGGTTTTTATTTATTCGTACTTTTATTATTATTTATTAGCTTCCGCATTGTACACATGGTTACGTCACTTCCACGTGACGGCCAGCATGCCCTGATCTCAGTCGGGGTGTGTCAAATGGTCATCAAGTTTCTAATTTTTTCTTTTTGAAAAAATACACACACACACACATATATTTATATTTTAACTTTCAGTTCAGTTCGGCATTAGATCCTACTATTTAATTATAGTATTTCTCTTTAGCGTTATAAAGGTATTTAATTAATACTTTTCTTATCGTGTGACGGGTTACTCATGTGTATACCTGAACTGACCCGTTATCTTAACAGGTGTTTATTGGGTTACCTGATAACGACCCGATTCATTATTGTGTCGACCTGAAAATTTGTTAATTTCGTGTCGTGTCGTGTCGGGTTAACAAGTCGTGTAAGAAATTGTCAAGCCTACTCAGCATAGGTACAAGAGTGGGTCATCCAAATTTACCTATGTAATGAACTCAATTACAAAGCTATTCTATGGTGATTAAGCATAAAACAACTCAATAAGATTAGAATTAAAATAAGAATTAACCATTAAAACATCAACAAATTATCTTGTTTTTGTAACAAAAGTGAATCAAAAATACTCAAAGAAACATTATTAGGACTTCAATCAAGTCTCAACTACGGAATTTATTTATTTATAATGTAAATAGGCAGCAAAAATGACGAAGTGCGAAATGATGCTCTGGTCCTTCCTCTTTTTCCTTTTCTACCGTGGCTGCCTCGTTCTCTATTCTTATGGCTGCTACTGCCTTTGCTTTTCTTCTTTTTCTATTTATTCTCCCGCTGCCTTGCTTCACTTCCTGATAACGGATATTATCCCTTTTCATTTTGTAACAGCCCAAGGCTTGAATGGCCTTCTTTTCTTCTCTCCTAGTGAGCGTTGAAGTCTCATTATGTCCCATTATATCAAAAGGTTTTTTGACTTCTTTCAACTGTTTAAAAATCCTAATAAATAGGAATTAACTCTCCTTTAATCTGCAACGGTGATACATATTTGTAGAAAATTTTGTATTTGCGCGCAGCTCGACCTTCATGTACTAAAACTGCCATAACTATTAACTCCCTCTAGAAAAATGATATTTGCTAACACTTCACAATTTATACACATACAATTCTTGTCGTACAAGGAAAACAATAAACACAATATATATCATTCCTAATAAAGGACTGTCACATCCCGGCCCGGGGCGGATCACTTCCCGGGCCCGACTCCACTACCGTAGCACGATATTGTCCGCTTTGGGCTTACCATTCCCTCACGGTTTTATTTTTGGGAATTCACGAGCAACTTCCCAGTGGGTCACCCATCATGGGATTGCTCTAACCCCCTTCTCGCTTAACTTCGGAGTGGAACTCCGAAGTCAGTGAGCTCCCAAAAGGCCTCGTGCTAGGTAAGGATGGGAATATACATTTAAGGATCACTCCCCTGGGCGATGTGGGATGTCACAATCCACCCCCCCTTAGGGGCCCGACGTCCTCGTCGGCACATTCGCAACCAGGGATAGGCTCTGATACCAATTTGTTACATCTCGGCCCGGGGCAGATCACTTCCCAGGCCTGCTCCACCACCGTAGCACGATATTGTCCGCTTTGGGCTTACCATTCCCTCACGGTTTTTGTTTTTGGGAACTCACGAGCAACTTCCCAGTGGGTCACCCATCATGGGATTGCTCTAGCCCCCTTCTTGCTTAACTTCGGAGTTCCTACGAAACCCGAAGCCAGTGAGCTCCCAAAAGGCCTCATGCTAGGTAGAGATGGGAATATACATATAAGGATCACTCCCCTGGGCGATGTGGGATGTCACAATCCACCCCCCTCAGGGGCCCGACGTCCTCGTCGGCACACACGCGACCAGGGTTAAGCTCTGATACCAAGTTGTCACATCCTGGCCCGGGCGGGATCACTTCCCGGGCCCGCTCCACCACCGTAGCACGATATTGTCCGCTTTGGGCTTACCATTCCCTCACGGTTTTGTTTTTGGGGACTCACGAGCAACTTCCCAGTGGGTCACCCATCATGGGATTGCTCTAGCCCCCTTCTCGCTTAACTTTGGAGTTCCTACGGAACCCGAAGCCAGTGAGCTCCCAAAAGGCCTCGTGCTAGGTAAGGATGGGAATATACATTTAAGGATCACTCCCCTGGGCGATGTGGGATGTCATAAGGACTCCTACAATATCTCCACTCACTCACTGACTCACATTATTGTGTTATATTGGGATATCATCTTCTTTGATTTGCACATATAGGCATGTTTACTTAACAGAAATGAGAAATCGGAAAGCTTAAAAATATAAGAACGAAAAGAAATCAGAACAACTACCCACTCGTAGATTTGATTTTATACATTGAGTAAGGATGCACATTAAATATTACAAATGAGAGAGTTGGTAATTTGATCTAGCGACACTCGATCTGCATTCTATTGAAGAATGTTATGAGTTTGAATTTTGTGAATGGTTGTTAAATTAAAAGAAATGAGAAAATGAATGAATTTGAAAACTTAAAAATAGGAGAAGTAAGGAAAGAGAATCAGAACAACTACCCTCTTGTCGATTTCATCATTGAGTACGTATGTGCATTAAATGCTACAAATAAGAGAGTTGGTAATTTAGTCTAACGACACTAGATCTTTATTCTATTGGAGAATGCTATGAGTTCGAATTTCGTGAATAGTTATTAATTAAAAGATAACAAAATATATATCCATCCTCAATTTATAAACCATTTGTTACTTGACCAATACCAAAAAAAATAAAATAAAATAATACTAATAATAATAATCATTTGCTCAGTTCGACTTGGGGTTAATCACTTTGGTTAGTAGTATTTTTTTTCCGTGTATAAAATTTGACCGAATTTTGTGTAGAATATCATTATCTAAAGATCATATGCAAGTGTTCATCTTTTAGTCATTCTTATGCATAAAATAAATGAACGGTTCATCATGATGAAGCTATTTGCTACAAAAACTATTGATTGGTTTGACACACATGAATGGATAAGCGATATTCAAATTGAACGATTCTTTGTATATATAATTTTAGACAATGATAAAGCGAATGAGAAATTTTAATTATGATATTCTTATTGTAATGATAAGTTAAGACTCTATTTACTTCTCTCACACTCCTAATTAATTTATGTCTTTGATCGTTATCAATTCATTCGATCTGCCAGTTGAAAATTAAAATAATATATAAGAAGTAAAAAGAAATGTTTGGATATCAGACTCCTCGATTAATTGCAAGTACATGAACAAGTATTATATTTCTTTCTTTTTGGGCGAAGTTGTTAATGATTTCGAGCACTTTTTTGTATTTGCAATCAGCCCAAAAATGCGAGATTGACAGGGTCACATTTCAATCATGTCCAAAACCCAGACCCGATTTCAATTAGTTTGACTCAGAGGAGAGAGATGGAGAGACAGAGAGTCTTGACATTTAAAGAGCAGGTTTCCCTTGTCTGGTTCCAAGAGCCGCAGAGCCCATATCTGGAAGCATCCCAATTCCCAACTCGTGTTTTCTCAGAGGTTTGTTTTCTGTACAAATTCATCTTTTATATCTTTTTAAAAAATTTAATTGTACATTTTTGGCTTTGGAAAACGCATGAATTGGAAACTACATTGTCCTCCCCGCATGGATTAATAGGATTATGATCATCTACATATACTTTGTATGTTGGTGTTATCCTAAACTGATAATGTTTTAGAGTGTAGGTTTTAGCGTTTAAGAATTTAGCTTGGAGGGGGAGGGGGAGGGGGAGGGGGAGGGGAGAATTCTAAATTATAACAATAATTCGGGGAAGGGTGGAGTTTCTAACTCAGAACTCATGGATGAAAACCCAACACCTTATCCACTAAGATATTGGACCACGTGCTATAACGTTCCAGACCAAACATTCTCTCATTACTGTTAATTAGTTGGATCTTCAAGGAACGAGTAGAGTACAAAAATGAAAGTTTGATTCGAGTGTCCCTCTAAATTGGGATAATAAAAAAAAGTCTGTTGCTTTGTTCATTCGGAACAAAATATTTTCTTTGTGCGCTTCAACTATAATGTCGAGTGGGTGTAGAGGGTCGATAGATAGATGGCCTTAGAGTTGGCTTATGTAGTTACAAAATTACGTTTGGGATTATTTGAGTTGGTAAGTGTTTTTGTTCTACTGTTTTTAGATTTCTTTATTTGAATAGTTTTATTATCTGTTTTTTCGGTTGCTCAATCTGTATTTGAGTTTCAATTTGAACTCCAAATTGTTCTGTACTGTTTCTTCATTGTTTATGCACAATTATTTCTTCAAAAAACCTCCATTTATTTACTATATTTGTATCAAATGATGGAAGAACCTAGCCGAGGATCAAAGATGTAGTACATAAACAAGGAAGCTAGATCAGAACGAATCAATTGATGTGACACAAAAGGAAGACAGAAGAAAAGTGCCAATGACTAAAAACAGTGAATATGCCCAGTTCAAGTGCACTATGGTTGGATTTGGTGAGGAAATGGCTGAGTTGAAGAACAAATTTGAACAAAAGCCGCTTGTCTTGAAGAAGCTTTACAGCACACCATTTGGAGCACTGATAAAGGCGTATCAAGAAGGGAAAATGACGGTAAGAAAGTCAAATTTGGATGTCAAAGAAGTTTGCAAATGGTATGACACAACAAAGAAAAAGTTCAAGTTTCAAAATGGATATAGTCATATCACTACTGAAGATGTGGTGCGGATTTATGGGACACCGAACAAAGGAACAGAAGCACCAAAAACAACAAATTCAAGAAAGGGAAAAACAGGCGTTTCTCGATTAACAGACAAGTTCTTCAGTGCAACGGCAAGACCCGACAAGAGGGATCTCTCTAATGCAATTGAACTTGCATTTGAAGATGATTTAGAGAGAGGGCAAGATGATGCAGCATGTTTAATAGTGTTGTACTTACTTATCACTTTATTGCTTGCAAATTCTGGAAACTACCTGCCATGGAGTTACGTCCAAGCTTGTGAGAGTGTGGAACAGATAAAGACATATAATTGGGCAAGAGAGATAAAAGAATACCTTCAAAACGGAATCCACAAAGCTCAAGTCAAAACTGAGGAGAAAGGGAAACAATCTGCAATAAGTGGATGCATCATGACTCTGCTGGTGAGAAAAGGAAAACGAAACTCAAACCCAATATTACATAAGATTATCAGTTAACTCTTTTTACAGAAGATAATCCTTTGAACTATTCGTGCAACACTTATTTCCTACTTCATGGTGTTTATCATTGGATTGTTTTTACATGCGCATCTTGGTATGGTTCTCTATTAATAGCACTTCGTATTGAAGCCGATACTCATGGTTTAGACACATGTTTAAATGATGAAAGGCCTTGTTTAATTGTTTTCACTTAAGACTTATTTACGTGTTTCTGCATTTATCAGATATTTCCATGACTAATCCATTACCCCAATTTTTACAGTATTGGTTGTGCGAGCGAGGAAATATGATCAAACCGATTGAAGGGAGGGAGAAAAGTGAACCCACTGCAGTGAGATGGGACCTCCACATACTCCATAAACACTTACAAAGATAAAAAAATATTCAAATCAAGGTACAAAATCTAAAATGATTCTGCAACTTTCCTTATTATTCAATTACGAAATTTAATAGTTGATTGTTTATCTATTTCTGCATAGATGGACAATGCAATAGAGGAGGAAGATTCAAACCTCGTTCAAGAAAAAACTGATAAGAGTGACTTTGTGAATCCTCCAACTAATTCAAATACTCAAAAAAGAAAGCTAGAAAAGCCCTGTCTTTCCCCTTTTGGATTCCATCAAGAGCCAATGACCCCATATTTGGGAGCATTCCAATTCCCAGCTTTGATGACATTGAATCCCTGCTCGTATTCTCAGAGGTTTGTTTCTAAATTTTATTTTTGCTTTATCAAATGCATGAATTGTATACTACAATATCCTGTCCACATGGGAAGATAACAGAAGTAGAATCGTCTAGCTTATTGTTCTTTGACAAATGATAGGATATTAACAAAATAGCTTTATACATTGTCAGCCCATCCGTATGGGTTGAACCATACACCTCCTCCAACAAAGTGGAAACAAAAGAAGTACTGGTCATGTGCAAATAGGATCATGATCATCTACTTGTAATTTGTTTGTTGGTTTTGTCCTAAAACAGTTATGTTTTAGAGTGTAGGGTTTAGCATTTAAGAATTTAGTTTGCCACCTTAATCAACTCTAATGTAAAGTGTCATTTGAGCTGGGCTTATTTCAGTGGGTAAGTGGGCGTAGAGCTTGGTTGGATGGCAATTGAGTTGGCCTATGTAGTCCAAAGTTTCAGATATTAAGTGTAGAGACATTTTCGTTGTAGCAACTGTATTTAGGTCATAATTCCTATCTCATGAGTTTTGTCATCTGTAGACGTGTAAGTGTTCAATGCCGGATTAAAAAGCTTTGGATATCACTTTATGCTTGAAGTGGTTTCGTTTGTTCACCATTCTTTTAAGAGATGATGAGCTTTGTACATACCTGTTTAAATTAATAATCTGATTCTAGAGTTAGCATATTTCTGAAACCATGTTTGATGATCCGACCCAAACTCGACCCGTTTATATTAACGGGTAATATGACCTGATCCACGATAAGTTAAAAAAAATATATTTAAATCAATAAATAATCAAATGAAAAACATAATACTAAATTAGTATCTACATATACCACATTGTCACATAAACATTACTTCATAACATAAAAACACTTTTGTCTTTCAAGTATTATATACCCAAAATAAGAGCCTAATGAAAAAACATTACATTACTACAAAATAACAAATATTCAAGGATACGCAAAATGCAGTTTTTTTTCAAGATTGTGGAGCCTTTCTTAAAAGTCAAAACCTTGCCAATGAGACTCAAAGCTTGCACATTGTTTTTTTTTTTTTTTTTTTTTTTTTAATTTTTTTATTATACACTAAAACCCTTTAATTTTCATCGATCAACAAGGGAAATGGTATTGGAACTTTGGCTTAATCTATTGTATTCAAGAAATCTATTGTCGTTTAAGTTTACGCTTTATTCTTCTCACTGAATTTCATTTTTTAAATTTTCTTTGTTGCTACATGAACTTTTAGCGAACGCAGAAAGATGAACAATTCAGATCGTTGATAACATTTTCAGATTTTTATGATTAGTGAAAATATTGTTTGGAACGCCACATCAAAGATCGACTCCATATTTCAGTTAACTATAAACATCAGAACGTGATATTAAATATTTGAACCTTTCATTTTTCTGTATATGCTAAAAGATCATATTTCCAAAAAAGAAAATCTGAAAAATGAAATCCGATGACAAGAATAGAGTGTAAACGACAATCGATGATTAAATGGGTTCTCCAACCTCTTTTGATTAGTTTGGATAGCCATGACATACTGCTAGGTGTCACTCATGGTTTGTGAGAGTCCTAAAGGTGTATAATCACTAAAGGGAGAATTGAAAAGTAAGTTTCAATTCACAATCGATTTGAAGAGTTATAATCACTCATTGCCTCGCTAAAAGAAACCTAATGGATCGTACACCGTGTAAGGTAGAGATTGAAGAAACCATGGAGATGACTAAGGATAATTAAATGGTTTAATTATTTATGGCTATGATTAATTAATATGTTAATTAATCAAACGAATAAGTTTGTTTTAGACCTCGTGTTAGTTTTGGGCCTCAAGGCCCAATAGGCTTCAAATGTCAAGACCAATAACCCAAGTTGTATGACAACTTGAAAACGCAAAGGGCATGAAAGCCCAATGAACCCACATGGCTAGCCATAGAGTGAGGGAGAATTGAAAACACAAAAAATCTATCTTCTCTTAGGAGGCCGGCCACCATAGGAAGAATGGACTAGCATCCATTTCTTCCTAGATCACTCATCTCTTCCTCAATACTCTCCTTGGTGTGGAAACTTAGAGGTTCCCTTTCTTAGGAACTTGGAGAATCCATTCCTTCATCCATACATCTGTATCCAAGAAGTCATGAAAAGAAGTAAAGTTCCTCCATCCACATCCATGGAGCCAAGGAGCAAGGAGATTAAGGAAATAATGTCTTCATATGGGTTAATATCCTTTGCTAAGCAAAGAGGTGCTTCAAAGGTATAAAAGTTTCTCAACTTTTTTCTTTTAGATTTGAGTTGAGTTTTGGTTCACCATGATAGGAGCATATTTATGCAACTTTGTTATCTTATTTCTTTGCATTTGCTTAGTTAATTTCCATTTATTTTGGTAATTTAAGTTATTTTCGTATTATTGGAGGTCCAGTTGGTAAAGATGACAATAAATAGTTAAATGGAGCAATTTGGAGTAGTTTTGTAGATACCATATGGGCTGAACATTTTTGGTGTTTAAATGGTGCTAGACATGTGCTAAAATTTGGAAAAATTAAAGTTGAGGCTTGGAAGGCAAGGAATTACACAAGAAAAAGGAATCCTAATTGGAGAGGAACATTATCCTATCCTATCCTATCTTATCAAATCTTATCTTATCTTATCTCTAGCTGCAAGGAGAAATCCTAATCACATTCCAACACTTTCTACCTAATTTTTAAAGCCCTAAAATAACTCAAAAATGCCAAATTCCTCCTTAGATTCAGCCATTCCCCCTATATATATGAAATTCCTGCAGCGATTTAGGGTGTACCATGTCTACCATTCATCCATTGAAGTAGTTGGAATTTTCAGAGTTTTTTCTATCTTTGTTTTAAGTTTCGATGTTTATTTTAGATTGCTTTTCAATTATGATGAACATGTGTAACTAAGTTTCTTTTTAACTAGAGATAAATTCGAAGCCATGATCATATGTTTTATATAAATTGATTACATCCATTTATTGTTTCATAAAATATGAATGTGATTTACTTATCTGCTTTATAAAGAACTTACTTTTGTATGTTTATTAAGGATGCACACTTAGTTTGCTTCATTTTCCCAGTAGCAATCAAATTCCAGATCTTCATCTTTTGAACCTTGTCAAAGAGAATTGTAATGTGTCATTTCTGTAGTATTGGTGTCCAAAACTACTAAGGAGAAGTGGTTGTAATGAAATAATGGGAAGAAAATCATTGATACTTTTCCACGTTGGTCCATCAATTGCTTATAGAGCATTTCCTTATTTTGCATAGTTGCTTCAATTCTTTGTTCATTGTACTGGTTTAATAAAAATCAATTTTAGTAAAGAATGGTTCATGAAACTAATATCTTGTTTGATATGCATGATATTCTTCTGATGAACCTCTACTTTTCGGAGGAGCTTTTCAACTTCATTGTTCAGCATTTTGTTCGTTTAGCCGAGTATCAAGCATTCTCTGTATGATGCATCCATTGCATGTGCCATCATCTCCCTGAAGGTTGTATACATTTTCTCAACAATGCTTCTAGCTTTCTTGAACTCATCGAATAACTCTTCACTTATAACTATATCCATGCCAATGATGTGTCTTTGGACAGTGGCATCGAGCTTGATCATTTCCTCACCAAATAGTTTGTCAAATTCTATTTAGGCTTCATTGATGCTGATATTCTCTTGTTCATCAGTTTGCTACGCGTTCTTGTTCACATAAGGATCATTTCCTCGATTGTTATTGATGACATTCTAATTAAGCCCAGTTATGTTTTTCATGTTTTGTCCTTCATTTTCAGAATGAACCTCAGCAATCTCAACATCAGTTTTCTTGCATTTCTTTGCTATCTTTTTATGCCTTTTTCCTTTGAGGATTGTTCTTCTCGTTGAGCAGAAGGAACTTCAGAACTAGCCTGCACATAATAACATTACATATTTTGCTAATTTTCACAAAATGTCCAACATTTTTTCTGGAAATTGAGCACACTGTTTATGAAATATGCACACTATTTATGAAATTAACCAATACTGTTTATGAAATAGACACTATTTATGAAATTAACCAACACTCTTTATGAAATAGACATACTATTTATGAAATTAAGTAACAGAGTTTATGAAATAGACACTATATTTATGGAACTACAACCTAATTACTCAAACTATTTATGAAACAGAAACATAATAAGCCACGGTTTTTTTATAGAAGAGAACAAGAGACACATTGAATGAACCATTTTTTTTTTTTTGTAGAATTAGTTAAATATTTATAGATGTTATTGGTCATATAAGATAGTTTTTTTGCTTGGAGATTGTTTTGTACCTCTTGTGGTATGTCTTCTTTGTTCGATTCATCTTCGTTGTTTGATTCATCCTCTTGAGTATCAGGTTGCTTTCTTTTATTCGCCTTTTTTTTTTTGTCGTTTTTTTGTAGGTTCTTCATGTGGTTGATCAAAAGGAATGACATTCTTAATCTGCAAACAGTCACATTAGATAGGTGTCATTTTATATGATAAGTCATTATTTTTGTGTTGGAAAACCATTTCAAAGTGAAATATATTGATTATTGGTGATTACCTTGATTTTTTCCACTGGGATATCCTTGATTGTTTAGTGGATAATGCTTATGTCTCATCTTGTGATTGCCGGAATCATGTTTTCTTGTTCATCTATTATCTCCACTAGATTTGTGTGAAGACATCCAGTACTATATGAATTAAGGAAGTGATGTTAGTTGTGCAAAATTTATAAGAAACAATTCATGTTATTTTATTAACTATTTTGGTTAGTTACCAAAACAAGGACGATGCATCCACTTGTGGTCGGTTCTTCTCATTCCTCCCTTTTTTTTTATTTGCTTTGTTAAGCATCTTGAATAGATAGTCCCTTACTCCTTTGGTCTAATTGTACTTGTTTATCTGCTGCAAATTCTTACAAATTTTCAAGAAACTCCAGGTGATGTAGGTTTCGGAGTTTGTAAACAGTAGTGATTGAATGAGGTGTGCACATAAGTGAAGCAATCTTGTGCGACCTCAGGTGTTTCGTCTTCAAGTGCATTCTCGTATGCCTTTGCAAGATGCCTTCTTGACAATCTTGACATCTGTGAAGTACTTTTTGATGAGGCAGTCATCATCACCGAATTTGGTTGATTTGTCAGTATTCGTCATATCGATTCATTCATTGTTCAATCCAAAAATTTGGACAACATCATCGCTGGAAATCCCTGTGATTTATGATGCTCAAATTAGAACTTTTTGTTTGTTGGGTTGTAGCAGTTAATGATTTTGATCAAGTCTATGTCAGACTTTTGCTTCCTTTCTGACATAATCAAAGTCCCATCCATGTACGTCTTCAGTAGACTCCAAAATGGCATCTTTGCTAGTTCATCACATACATCTTGACGTTGTTGTAATATAAGGTTGTAAACTTTCATTGTATCTGCAAACCCAGCCATGTTGCATCTGTACTGGAGGTATTCCTTCTTCTGTTTAGTGTTTTTTTTTTCCCTTAGTTTTACCCTTCTTTGCAGGTTTTTTCATTGTTTTTATCTACAACAATGAAAATTGTTAGGATACTATTTATTGAACTATAACAAAAAATTGCATGTTATTTATGAAACTACGCTAAATAGACTCACTCTATTTTATGTAATGTACCAAAATAAACCCCATTGGAAAAAAGCTACACATCAGTGGCAAAAACTAACCAAAAGATGATGTAACCCAAACCCTTTTTCGTTAACGCTCCCTTAATATAACTCAACACAAATTATAATATAATTCGTGTGAATATGTATTGTATTAAATGAATCTGGATCCTTCGTGAATTGTGTCCATTCATTATACATCGTGTGATTAGTTTTCACTTGGTATTGTTTGTTTTCAATTTTAAACAAAAAATTTAAAATGATTTATGATCGCATGATGTATGATGAATGGATATGATTCACGAATCTCCAGGATCCTCACAAAGAGGATCCAAAGAGGATCCTTATTCATATTGAATACATGTAAATATTTAATTAAATCTTTACATACATATAGGTATATCAATTAAAAACATATAAATGTCACTCAGTAGTACGAGTCTGGTGGTATTGCTCTTCACATGTAAATGAGAGGTTTTAGGTTCGAATTTTGTGGACGGCGAATTTAATACCAAATGAGGTAATCCATTGTGTGGTTTAACCGAACTCCCGTCTTTCCTTACTGTAAAATATATCATTATACTCAAAAAAAAAAAAATACGTGTAAATATTTGAATTGGATTTCTAAATATAGTTGTGGCATTTTACTGGCAAGAAAGAAAAACAATAAAAATGTGTGAAGGGTGTTGTAATGTAATATGTGAATGGCCCACATGAATAGTTTGTTACTATTCATCCAGAGAAAAATCAGTTGGGTTATCATTTTATATGAAGAAAGTTTGTAAAGCAAATAGTGTTGCTACATCAATCTTTTGCCTAGAAAATGAGAGCATACGGAGGAAGAAAAAAAAGGGAGAAAGAAAAGAAGAGAGAGGAGAAGAAGAAGAGAAAGAAGAGAGATACAGAATAAAATACCAATGAGCTGGGTTAGAGAGAAGAAAGAAAATAGTGAGAGTTATCTTTGTACTCTTTTTACCACCTGCGCAAAAAGGGTTAAAAACACACAAAATACTTGCAAGAGAAGCAAAGTTATTGTAGTATAATTGGCTCAAGTAAGGTCATTCTCTACAAGGATTAATTTAAATAGATTGACGTGAAATCAATTCCCAACTAATTAATTAGAACAAAGTTTTGTAGAATGGTGATTTAATGACCTAAATTAAGAAAGACAAATTTAATTAAAAATGTTAACTAAAATCTGCAATTTTAAAGAAGGGAAAAAGAAACAATTTTTAGAATTCAAAGTAAGAAAGTACTAGGGTTCCGTCCGTCACCCTAACAATCCTATGTAGTTCTTCTAATTACTTATGAATTACACATGCATATTTTGAAGGTTAGGTTTTCCTAGAGTATATCCTACTTGGAACCTCCAACATAGAACGTATCTCTAACATGCAACCCGTCCATGGTGTCCAGATCGAATGTGAACATGCAAGACTCATTAGGTTTTGTGAAAACCCTTTGAACAACCATATAACCCTTAAGACGTGTCGTCCATCCTAAGAAGTTACACATATTAACCACAAGAAGCCTTAGTCAATTTTAGGGACAGCCCTCCGCCAAAATTGCGTCAAATTACTTTTCTAAATATCCTAATGGTCGCGAATCACTAAGACAATTAGGTAGGTTTAACTGGTGATTAACAACTCAAAACTTGCATGCATAAATTCATAAGCAAATTAAAAAGAGACTATATATTCTTGCTAAGGATCATGGCCTCATCCTAGCAAAATGAATTAGTTACGCATATTCATAATAAAAATCACAAAATCTTTATTGAAATAGAAAAAGAATGAAAACACCTTGAAAGTATAAATCTTGAAATCTCTAAGCTTTGCCCCAAATCTTCTCTCAAAAAATTGTATGCGTTATAGAGAAACCCTAGGTTTGCCAAAATGCTTATTTATACTAATCCAATTAAAATTCTCCTAGTAAAAGGTCTTTGAATAAGACTAAGAAACTAAATAAATTGAAACAAAATAGGAAACATAATCCTAAATTGACTTGGTAAATTCGCCCAAAATCCTTTACAGCCACATTTTGGACCCATATCAGCTCCAAAACTGGACCAAAATAGCTAAATTTGAAGCTTGGACTATTCTAAACACTTCTCTAGAAGGCCACGAACTCATCTGAAATCATCTTGAGCTTCAAAAACTGCATTAAAGCCCAAAAACGTCATTTTTCAGCAACGCGCACTGTTATTTTATTTAATTGACAGAAAATAACCACTTAATAGAAATTGCTGAAATTTTGACACAAACACGCCAAGAGACACACAAACGTCCTCCAATTTGAATCACTCCAAATTTGTCCGTTGAGTACGTTTTTCTCTATAAGAAGTCGAATGTCCTATGTTGAAAATATGAAGCAAAATATCAAAATTCTATCAAAATAATTACCAAAATATACTAAGGATAGGGTAAAATATATAATATGAAATCGACGCATCATTTCACATAATGAAATAAAGTACTACTACTACCCCGAGGACGTATACACACTTGCTGAACCTCATAAATATTGTGTCTTATTTACTTTATGTTCCACTGCACACATACCGTCGATTTTATAACATGTTATCAGCATGAGAAGCTCTCGTGTCGATGGAAAGCACAACGCTATAAATCCGGTGAAGCATTACCTACATCTTACCTTTGTCGGTTGGAATCTCACAGATAAGAAAATCTTTTCATTTCATCTTCATATCTCTGTATGACTAATTTTCTTAAAGTAAATATACATTTGGTTATATAACTACTATCATTATTATTGACAGAAAATTTGACAGTCATGTAAACAGCCTCTGAACTCCAACTTGCGGATCTTGGATTGAGATACTCCCGTCTTGAAAGTTGTTTGTCTGCCCAATACCTTTAACACATCAAATTTTCAGAAAATTCCAACGGTACGATCATTGCAGATGTCTGGAATACCAAACCAGTTTCCAATTTCCGCAGAAAACTAGACAACCATCTTATGAGTACCAAAACTCCATTTTTGGTAGTTTAGATCGAAATTTTTCTTCAAGAAAGTTGTTTAGTATACTCTTATCCATATCATACTAAACTTTTAGCCAAATCTAATTGTTTGAACTTCTCATGAGTTGCATGCACTACTCTCGACTCCAAGACTTATGGGAATCGTTTCGATTTTTTTGAAACTCATTGGAGGAGGAACACCAATTGGGACTTATTGTTACTATTACTCCCTGGATAACTAAAAGGACTTAAAACTGTGAAATGAAAATAAAATAAAAAGGATGAAAAGAAAGTGGCAGACAAAGAAAAAGAAAAAGAAAAAGATGGGACTTAATCATTGCCTTTTCTATTTTGGCATATTTATGTGTATGATGCTGGTTTAAAGCCCTTTCACTAGTTCTATTTATTTAAAGCAATTTATTTTTAGCGGGTAGAGTTATTACCCTTTGCTTTAAGCTTTGATATTTATGTGAATGGTGTTGAATCAAAGCCCTTGTCACAAGCTTTATTTACTTAGCAATTTATTTACCATGGCTGGACTTACTGCCTATTGCTCTAATTTATTTAGTGTACTACATTTTATGATGAGTATATAAAAGGACCCGAAGTTTCTTGATCAGATTAGAACATGAAGTTTATTGATCCTCATCATATAAAATGATTGGACCTGATGTTTCACCATTTAAAAAAAAAAGAAAAAAAGATTAGACCTAAAGTTCCTCGATCAAATCAAAACCTGAAGTGTTTTAATCAACTGAGAGAGCAGTAGTTCCTCAATTAAATTAAACTGACAGCCATAAGTGCCTTAATCCACAAACTATTAAATGAGGCCCAAAAGTTCCTTGATTCATGTAAATGTGGACCACAAGTTCCTTAAATCCATGTACAAATTAAGTATGGGTATAAATTCCAAAAATATGAACCTAAAGGTTCTAATGATGTCAATTTTGAGAATAAATTTCGAGTACATATGAATAATGTTTTGACCTGAAGTTAAAAATATGAATAATGTTAAAAACTTGAAGTTCTAACATTTTGTGTAGACATATGTTATATGTGGTATGAGTTGATTATCACAATTTCTGTCATACTTGAATTTCTTCCTCTTGGGAATAAGAAATGGTGAACATAGAAAAACGCGATTCTGCGACCATCGACATCTTACACAAGAGATACCTGTAATGCTTGAGAACTCATGTGGAAGCATAGGATATTAGAAAATATCTATACTTAAAGGCTTATTGCATCATATTCATGGAACCAGAAGTTTCCACAGGTTCCCATATATGACAAGCTAAAGTAGAAGCTTTCTGACATGTATAAAATCAAATGGGAGAATTTTTTTAGTTTTTATTTTTTATTTTTATACATACACTTAAGTTACAACTACAAAAACAAACAAATGGGGAGGGCTTTCACAAAGGTTGCTCATGTGAAGCCTCAACAATTGGTAGTACCCCAGAAGGAGTAGGCACTGGAGATTGATCATGTGACGCCCTAACACTTGGCAAAACACTAGAAGGGGAAGGCACCAGTTGCATTCGAAATCTAGCCATGAATCTCTAATGATCCCTTTGAATCCTACTTTCAGATTCCAGCAGCTGGTCGAGCTTTCTTTTCATGCCCGTCGAGTAAATATTTACAAGTTTGTGCAACTCTTTATTTTCGTGCTTGAGCTCTCTAATTTCTTGTATAAGACTTGCCACATCAACCATTAATGTTTCGACTTGGCGAGTTTGAGCAAGTAAATGTTGGCCTATGATGGATATAGAACCCGCACATTGAACACTAAAAGCCAAAGAGTCTTGAACAACCAATTCATCAAATCTCTTTGAAAGTATTCTATTATCTCTGGGAGTGAAAAGGTTCCTAGCTACTTCTGTAGCCATTATATCATCCCTCATCATAGAGTCTCCAACTGTAAGAAGGCTATTAGAAGATAAAAAGAATGGGCACCATATATTATCTTGACGCGGCTCGTGTGCATCTCCGTCGAGACTCAAATATAAACAAATGTTAGATGGGTAAGCCATTTTCAGAAATGATGAAAGAAAACGGCTGGATAGAGTGAAATCTCAAAAATACAACAAAGACAATTTTCACAGGCAGGCAATCTTCAAAACATGCATTTTGGATACAATTGATACCTCTATAAAAGGAGAGGCAACACAACCACTTGTTCAAAAAATCAAGACATTGCTATTTGAATTTCAAAAGCTGAATTTTCCTGAATAAAGTTTGTCAACATTTCTTAGACGCAATCTCAGCTTTCCAGATATCAAGGACGACTCTGTCAGAATATCTTCGGCAAAGTTAAAACGCATAAAGTTCACTATTCCAACTACACCACTGTTGCCGACAATCGTGGGTGACAAAGCACACCTCCAAAATGCCTAGCTCATCTTCCTTGCCGAGAATGCATTTGCAACCAAACCTTTCAACATATTTAGTCTTCCTTCTCTCTGAAAATACTTCTTCAACCAAGTCCCTCAAAATGCCAAAGTTATTTTCTCAGCAAGAAATATTTTTGATCGAGAAGCTTTACATCAGCATCAAATCCTTCTACTGTCTTTCTTCAAGAGCAAAACTATCTCATATCATCAGGTCAAGAGCAAGAGCATCTCATATCATGCCTTTTCCTTTGCCCTTACTTACCTAGTATTGCTCTCGAGTAGTCATCTTCAACTGTTGATAGGTCTCAGATTTCCTTAGCAAATACCTCATAACATTTGATATGATGTTGGCTCTTTACACTGAAGCTGCCAAACATGGATGAGTTGTTGAGAAACAATGTTTTGATGGACCATCCAAGGGCAAAGATTGCGCACCTTTACTGGGCAAGAAACTGAAGCAGAATGATCAACGACGAGCCCATAGAAGTCTAAAGGGAGAAAATTGGTGGCTGATTGAGTGAATGGAAGATGAAAAGTTCAATGATGGGAATCCTACTCATAGCCCCAACAAACACTACCAGTTTATATAATTCACATAATGTACAAAAAGGTATTGAAAATTACTAATTAATTACAAGTTACAGAGATGCCGTGCGGATTGAAGTCTTAGTCAGACTATCCATAGACATGGCACTACTGAACTATTGCATGCCCGAAGCACGACAGTCGCCATAGATTCAAGTTCCAAAAGGGATAATCCATGAACACGACAATCTTAATATATCTCATGCTTGAAGCATGATCGATGTGTAGGTTCCAATGACTCAACTCCCCAGAAGTGGAGATTAAAAAAAATCCAAGCTCTATATCGCTCTAGAGGAGGTTATGATCCAAATTCTCAAACAATTCATATAATAAGAGATGACTATCCTAGAAGAGACAATGTAAAACCCTTGAAGAGGCAAGGATATCGAAAGTAATGAAACACTTATAAATATGCATGCGCATGCACATGAGAATTATGGGATCAAGAATTGATGGTTACCAATGATAATTTTGGGTTTTACAGAAGCTACTAAATTCATCAATGAGCTGTGTAGATATTGATCCGCGTTCTTTTGTTTGTTGACAAAAAGAAAAATTATTGGCCAAAATGGAGAAAGGCAATTCCATTACAATTTATTAATAACGTGGAAAAATGGACCTATAGTACAAATCACCAAATGATGTTGAACTCAGAAGGTTACATATAAGCATTTGTAATACAGTGAAATACACTCACACGATATGACATAAGGTTTCCAATTGAATCCTGAAATTGTAATTCACTCTTGGAAACATGATTTCTCATTGTGAATCTTGTTCATTTAGTGGAGAATTATACATGCCCGAAGCATATATCCACAAATAAATCCCTCAAGTATACATGGAAACAAGTTGCTCTGTATAAATTCCAAAAGAGAATGTGTCATGAAGTGTAGAAAATCCTTGAATGATTTAAATTGCTTGAAGAAAGCCCTGGAAAGATGAAGCATAAATTATGTACTCAATATCAATATATGGTATAAATTGCCTTAATGAGTACTATCATTATAATATTGTTGCAACATACTAAATCTCTTGCAAGAATTGATATTAAATTGGGACTCTTGAAGAGTCTATAAAGATTATAAAGTGTTGAAAGGAATATTGTCTCGACCTGCAGATCGAACAATATGCCAACACAAATCTTATCCAAAATGTTTATGTTATTAAAAGACCATATGGATTGAAGATTATAAGTTGAATATTCAAATGGTTAACCAATATTTAGACACTAAGAAAGATCATTCATCCTTGTAAGGGAAATGAAGAATTGATATTTGGTCCAGAAGTACGATATCTTAATGAGATATGTGCCTTATTGTATTTAGTACAATACACTAAATCAAATGTTATACTTCTTGTGGTGCATAATGCCAACAAATGGGTATTGCAATGAAAAAAAGATTTATTGATATCTCCATGAAATTATAGACATGTGCTTGTTTTATTCCAAAAAACTCACTAATAGCCATGGTCTTATTGGGCAAGCAAAAATTTGAATATCTTTCTAACCTACATACAAATCGCTCTCATAAATGATTTTGTATTTACATATGGAAATAAATTGATCGTACAACGATCAAGGAAGCAACATTCATTGCCACATCTTCATATCTCTCAGAAATACAAGAGTTTGGTTAAAACATGTGGCAACTAAAATTTGGAGCACATGCGAACCACCTTCAGAAGCAAACACTCCAACTACCAAGAATGGTATCAAATTACATCAACATAGTAGTTAGTTAGATTAAAGAATTCGATATCAGGGGGAGATACTCATCAAGGGGAGCATCCAAAACAGATCAAAGTTTTAACGAGGCAATCGAAATTGACATATGGCCATCCAAGGAGAAGTGTTGTAATGTGATATGTGGATGGCCCACATGAATAGTTTGTTACTATTCATCCAAAGAAAAATCAAATGAGTTATCATTTTATATGAAGAAAGTTTGTAAAGCAAATAGTGTTGCTACAATAATTTTTTGCCTATAAAATGAGAGCATACAGAGGAAGATACAGAGGAAGAAAAAAAAAAAGGAGAAAGAAAAAAAAAAAGAGGAGAAGAAGAAGAGAAAGAAGAAAGATACAGAATAAAATACCAGTGAGTTGGGCTAGAGAGAATAAATAAAATAGTGAGAGTTATCTTTGTATTCCTATTATTTCACATAATGAAAGAAAATACTACTTCTGCCTCGAGAACGTAATAACACTTGCCAAACCTCATAAACATTATGTTTTATTTACTTTATGTTTCACTAGACACGTACCGTCGATTTACATCAAAGGATCACTAATAATCAAACAAGGAAAAAAAAATGGAAAATGATTCTACCTAATAGCATGAGAGAGAAGCAAAGTTTGCAGAACAGTTCTATTTTGGCTGTATTGATAAACCTTCCTCTTCTTTCCCCAATTGAAACAAACCAACCAAACCCTTTCAATTTCAAACCCCTTCCTCTCTCTCTCTACAAAGAAAGAAGAGATGGAAGAAGAGGGCATTGGGTTGGTTCTGGGAAGAGCCACGGAGCTGAGATTGAAGATCAGTAACTGCATCCACAAAGGAAATCACTCACAACCCAAAAGAGAAAATGGAGTCCACGCCGACGGCAAAGCAGCAGACGAAGTAGAAGAAGAAAAAGAAGAAGAGGAAGTAGAAGAGGAAGAGGCACATAAGCTTTTCAACATCTGCGACGCCCTCGAATCCCTTGAGAACCAGCTTTCTTCCTTACAGGTTTTGTTTTGATAAACCCAATTTCTTTGATTTAGCTTTGCTGTAGGGAGGGAAAAACGAGTACGAAAAACCCTAATTTTGCTGCACGAGATTGTCATTTGCAATTGGGTAGCTTAAAGTTTGAAACTTTACATTTTTCATGTGTGTGATTATTGTAGTGTGCTGTGTTTAATGCTTGAGTTTAGGGTTTATTTTCTTTCCATATAGGTTTATACATAAACTATTTCTGAATACTAAAATTGCTTTTGTTTCTGTTTTGTTAAGAAAACAATTACATTAAAAAGAGGGATTTGTTGGGAGGTGGTGTTTCATATACAGAATGTTCGAAAGATGTGGCTCACTGGTAGGATATCGATATTCCAACAGTTCTATAGGAAATTTATTATTGCTCATACAATCATAATCACTAATGAGGTACGGAGTTGAGGATGAGGAGGGTTCCCTCATTCTGGTACCGTAAGGCATGCTTGTCGTTGGTTATGGCAGTGCTCAGCCTATTCTTTGGTGATGCAGGGCTTACTGGGGCTTAGCCGTTTGTCTGTACTTGCCCACATCATTTGTTACCTTCCCTTTACCCTATTTGCGCCTTCGATTTAAATCTTTTTCTTTTTTGAAAATTCTTATCAGTGAATTAATTATGTGGTTGAGTTTGTG
This sequence comes from Pyrus communis, assembly GCF_963583255.1. Classification (NCBI taxonomy): domain Eukaryota; kingdom Viridiplantae; phylum Streptophyta; class Magnoliopsida; order Rosales; family Rosaceae; genus Pyrus; species Pyrus communis. The sequence continues at coordinate 27,445,426 of NC_084804.1, forward strand.
TACCCATCAATGAGAACTTAAGTTATATGCTAATTACATTTATTTTCATAATGATGTTTGGAAATTTAAAATTAGGAAATACCATCACCTCCTATATCAGGTGTGGACCGGATATAAAATTTTAAAACCACTGAGTTTCGTACATGCATGGGTTTTAAGTTTGTGAAACATAAGAATGAGCAAGCACTACGTAGTCAGTTATGCCTTTGTTGGAAAGTTTCCCGCACAGACATCTACTTGTAATTTACATATGGGTTTTCTTTTGCTGCATTAGTTTGTCAAATGCAATTAGGTGCTTAAATTTGGAAACTTTACATTTTCATGTATATGTGTATGTATGTGCTTATTCGAGCATCTTCGTCAAATGTGGTGGTTTATGCTTCACTTGGGTTTAAGTTCTTTCATAAACTATGGCACTATTTATTAGGATCTTTAATAGTCTTCCTTCTGTTTCTGAATGCCAAAATTTCAGCTTTTTCTGTTTGTTTAAGAAAAATTACATAAAAAAAGGAATTAGTTTTAATATGTTAGTTACTTTCATCTTTCATGTTAATGTTTGGAAATTGGAAATCATGGAAGCACCACCACCTTTTATAACAGGTCCGATAGGATGAAAGTCTCAGATCATTGAGACTGCATTTGTTACACAGGATTGGCTTGGATAGGACAATTCACTAGATTCAAGGCATATTGAAGAAATGTTGTCCAAATTGAACTAGAAGAGGGAGTAGTCATGAGGGAAAATTATCCCCTTTAATCCCCAAAACAATGGTAGGATTTGAAGAGATAACTTTCCTTCATGACTATTCATCTTCTACCTTCTACGTGAACAATATTTGGCAGTTGTCATCCATTTCTTCATTCTGCGTTGAAAATAGTGAGTTATTGTATCCATACCAATCCTATGTAACAAACGCAACCCGAGTGTTGCACATGATTTAAGTTTGTTATACTGCACAAGATTGAGGAATATCCAGTCAGTTATGCCTTTGTAGGAAAGTTGCATGCACAGGTAATTCACATATGACCTCTGCCTTCCTGAATTCTATCTCCTTCAAGTGTTAAACCTATTGGTGGCAAAGTGAAAGAGTAGAAGCAATCGGATAATGGAAGGTGAAACGGTCAATATGTTTATTGATACTCATTAAAACACAGAGATGCTTAGGGGGCCTTATATAGGCATGTAAAACATTAAGATAGCTAAGCCTAATAAGCAGATCGTAGTATTCATTCCTGAGAAGATCAATCATCATGGCTCTAGATAATTTTACATAGCACTAATAGAGAGAAGCCCAATGGTTCAAGGAACCAATGATTTCAAAATTAATTTTTTTTACAGAACCCAAGACCTTGTTGAAAGGGTAAGGCGTTATAGTTGGCTAGAAGGGCTAGACTTGTAATTCAGTAAGCCTCCATGCAAATGAACTAGATTCTTGTCATTTTCGACCTCACGTCAAAGTCCAGAGGGTTCCCATTTAACCATGGAGGAAGACGTTGGATTTGTGCTGGCAGAGAATCATCTGAATTAGTACACAATAATGCTATTCGTACCACAATTTTATACCACATTTCTTTACCATCTTAGGTTGCAGATGAGTTGGACAACCACATCATCTAAATTACTTAGCATTTAATCAAAATGTTAATCAATAATTAATAAAAAGATTGTTGATTAAATGATGATTCTGGTATAGGAGGAGTCTCCATCTTCCACCTAAGATTATTTTAGTGTTTTAACTAATAAAAAGATTGAAATTAAATGATGTAGCTTGTTCAACTCATCTGCCACCTAAGATGGTAAAGAAATGTGGTATAAAATTGTGGTAAGAATAGCATTACTCTCGAGAATTATACTGTTATACATATTGTAAACCGGTTTTATGCAGATAAATGAAGTCCCTTGGTTCTTTTACTCATTCTAGATGTCAAATTGTCAATTGAAATCTTTTGTCCACACTAGTGAGTGAGTTTCACCCATGAGCTAGTTTAATTTTCAACCATACTGATGCATTACGCAAGGATTGGCTTGACATAAATTATTCTCAGTGTATTCAACCCATCTGTTGGTAAGCACTTCTGACCGAAAAATTCTTCTAGACGTCCAAGTGTTGATTAGTGATTGGTTGACCTTTCCAGGGAAACCATACTTGCTGGTTCGTTCATCATAGTGTTGATTTATAATAAGAGCTGTATTATAGCCAGAATGAACCTGTCTATCTCTTGCCAAAGTGGCACCTTGGATTCACCTATTTGAATGTTTGAAATATATGAAGAACATTTTAATGTTTTGTGTAAAATGATTTATAATATAGGTTTTGAAATTTGTTTTGTTTTATCATCAGGCATTACAACAGCAGCAAACGTATGAAAGGGAAGTTGCCCTTTCTGAGATTGAAAGCAGCCGCAAGATGCTAGTCGACAAGCTTAAAGAGTACAAAGGGGAGGATTTAGAAGTGTTACGTGAGGCTTCTGCTTTTGCAGGTGAAACAGTAGAACACAACAATGATCTTTTGCTTCCACCATATCCAAGCCGCTCTCCGCACACTCTTTCTCTACAAAATGGCTATTTACCACCCACACACAAGTTGATACGAAATGGGATAATCACCGGTGATCCTACAAATGAAGCGAAGAAGAATTCGAGCGAGATAGACAAGTTGCAGAACGGATCCAAAAAAAGGTTGGGATTTTTCCTAAGCACAGCAGCCAAGACTCTGCTTACTCTTGTTGGTGTGGCATCTGTATTACGCCTGTCTGGTTTTGGGCCTAAATTTGTGAGAAGTAATGTCACTTTCAAAATATCAGGCCTTTCTCAGCAACCACCAACTGAAGAAAAGAGATCAACCATTGAGTGCCCCCCTGGGAGAGTCCTTGTGGTGGAAGATGGGAAGGCTCGATGTGTTGTGAAAGAGAGAGTTGAAGTTCCCTTCTCTTCTGTTGTTGCAAGACCAGATGTAAACTTTGGGTGCGGTTAAATGTTTCGTCCCTCCATGTTTTTGTATATCTTGTTTCGTTGCGTATGCTGTAATGGAGATCTGATCTCTAATGATCCAAGGCGGTCCTAATCTTTCATGAGTAGTGATTCTTAAGCATAGGAGTAGTTCAGGATTTTTGGAGGATGCTTGGTTCCGCCCGAACTTTTTTTTAAATGTACAGTGGAAAATCTCCCATTTAAGATCCGATGATTGCAGTGCCAAGTTTATAGTCTGACCGTTGAATTAGATAATGGTGGAGTAATGTAACCCAGCTTTGATTTTGCTCACTGAAATTTGTTCTGGGTTCATCCATTGTCTGTGTGATGTTTCATATGGGGCTGTGATTGGTTACCTTGTGCGAGCTTAAACCTCTGAGGTTTTTCTTACGAACTGCAGATGTTCCTTTACTAGCATTAGTCGTCTCCACCAATTTTGACTAATAGTTTACCATTAGAAGATGAATGGAAGTGAATCTTGCTATCCCCTAGTCGTAACTCTACCTTGTGGACTCTAAGGCCTTGTTTGTTTACCTCCTTAGCTAGGATTGGACTAGCTAGGATGAATACACCATGTTTGGTATGGCTATGGACTAAGTTAAATGAGATTAGCCTGAACTCGCCCAAACTCGTGTGGACTCTAGAAACATAGCATGTCACAAGAGCGAGGCGAGGTTTTGAACCCTACTGCGAGAGGGACGCCTCGCAAGACGGGCTTCTAGAGATGAGGCCTTTTGGCGAAGCCAAGTAAATTTCGGGCCACCAAACCCTGGGCCTCCTCAAGTCGTCAAATAGTCCCATGCAAAAGCAAGGTATTGCTAAGAACTTGACTACGCTGCCTTCTCTCACTACACCGCCTCTTTCGAGTGAACGGGTGAGAGCGAGATGCTGTTCTTCATCAACGCTATCAGTCATCAAGTGAGCTTCATCCTGAACAAGTATCCTTTCTCTCTCTCTACTGGCTTAATATGGGAATCGGGGGAATTTTTTTTTCTTTTCTTTTTTACTTTGTTTAGGGTTTTTTTTTGGGCCGTGAGCCCAGTAGAGCTACCCATGAACTTGGTCAATTTGCCTTAAAAATTGATAGATACTTCTGTTGAATTGAAGATGGCTCTTCATGATGCTGTGCTCATTTGAGTTTACCAATGAAGTTTTCATGATTGTGCTTTTGCTCTTTTTGGATCTCAATGGCCTTCTTCGAAGAGAAGGCTAGAGGAAGAGGAAACGGACTGATCACGGCTGGAGAAGGAGGCTGGCCGTCGTGGTTTGCTTCGGTTCTGCAGATCGCAGAGAGGAAATGAGTATGCAACTATTTGTTTTCATGATTGGGATGATGATGGAAATAGCAAGGTTATGGAAGATGAAGAGAGATGGAGAGGCGTGAAGGCGGGAAAATTGATGAACTTAATTATATTTTTTTGGTAATATTTTAGAATTAATATGTTTATCTTGAAGTTCATCAATTCAAATATAAAAGAAAAAGGAATTGGGAGGAGATCTAAATTTAATTATTTTGAATCACAAAGTGAAATTCAGTTTTCATATGTAATATGAAAAAAGGGTAAATTACATTCTGCATCATCAAGTTTGTGGTCAATAACAACCTCATAGAAAATCTTTAAAACATTTCAATCATTTACATTAAGTTATTTTTTATTTCAACTACGTACAACCGTTAAAAACTCTGTTAAGTTAGCAATTAAGTGATAACATGGTAACAATGAGTTCCACGTTTATGATTACATGGCAATAAAAAAATTTTAATTAATAATTTAAAATTAAAATTAATAATTTTAATTAACAATTAATGTAACAGTGAGTTCCACGTTTAATTAATAAAAAATCAATTTTTATTTATAATTTAAAATTTTAAAATTAAAAAGGAAAAAAAAAAAACTAATTAGAAGGGCTTGGAAACTTTGAGTTTTAATAAAAAAAACTATGTTATAAGTTTATTTAATGGTTAGTACAAAGCCCACTTTTAAATCAGCCCAACTGAAATGGCCTAACCAAAATAATATGCTAATTTGTCAATTTTACCCCTAAGTTTTAGGTTAACTTATGTTAATTAATTCGTTCGTTTAGTTATTTTGAAATTACCATAACTTAATGGAAGGCCTTTTTTTGCAAAACAGTTGCAGAGTTCTTCAATGTGCATTGTCCTTCAATCTATTTTCAGGAACTGGTTGAAGGTTATGACAGTCGATTTTTGAATCCTGATCTTCATGTTATTCGTTTATGTTAGTTTAGGTTTTTCAAAGTAAGCCTAGTTCTTCAATCCTCATTCCGAAAATGATTGAAGGTTTTGAGATTCTATTTTCAAATCCTAATCTTCGTTGTTGTTCATTGTTTCATTGGAATTTTGTAATTTTTTTTTTTTTTTTTTTTTTTTTTGCGTCCTCACTTCTTCTCTTCCTCTTTAACCCTCCCTTACTTTCTCAACCCTCACCATCTCCTTCCTTTGTGTGATCACCAAGATGCCAAACTTAGGAACCAACACCACCTAGCTTTGCCACTTCGGCAAGCTACTAAACCACATCAAACCACCTTACCTCGTCCTCCTATCATCTCCATGTCTTCCCTTACGAACTCTCATTCTCCCCCTTCTCTCTACATACACTGAATGGGTGTAACAGCAACACCACCACCGCTATTAACCTTGCCATCCTGATGAGAATAACAGATCTTCAAACCCAAAAAATTATGTTCACTAACGTCGAACTCAAACCCAGACGTGGATCTTGCACTGCACAGTGGTCGTTGCCACTGTTTATCATCTTCTCCAACGAGTTCTCGTCAATTTCAACTAAGGTAAGGTTCAAAGACACCGAATTTAACTTCCCCTCATTGAAGCTACGATTTATGACCCATCTCATGTGTTTTGGTGAAGGTTTAGAGCAAAATCGACACGGGGGAAGAAATTCTCCAATTTTTTTGGCAAGGAAAACCATGGCCATTAGGCCACTTTCAGGCCATTTTTCTGGCCAACACCCACGATAACTCGGCCCCAATTTGGTATGGATTTGTTCCCTACATTTCTAACTTCAATTTGGTTTTTGAATCATCAAGTTTGGTGAAGAATTGAGCTCGAAATGAGCTTTGGAAGTTGGAGAGAAAACCTGCAAAAATCTGGAAATCGCGAAGAAGGCGTGTGTGCACGTGGGTGGCCAATGTGCTCGGTGCGTGCGGCGACTCGTGGAGGAACCCGAGGTCCTTCTTTAGGTTTCTCTATGTGTCGAATCTGAATCCACCCTCCATTTTTTGAAGTTCAATCTTTTTTAAATAGTTCCTTTATTAACCGTACTTTGTACAAAAATTCATATTTACATTAGTAAGTTATATATTTATGTGAATGGTTTTGTTTTTAGGTGAAATGCATCACAACGATCTTTGATGCCCACGAGATGGGTTTGACGTGACGACCTGATTTGTGAATGAGTCTTTGCTTTTAAATATTATATATTTATTTAGTTTCCATTTATATGTTTAATGAAGAATTTTCTACGTTATACCTAGATTTGACTAACGTTTTTAAGAATTAACGTATTAACGGAATTTATGAAATTCTCGTAAATTCTATGGGATGCATGAATGCATATTTTGGTGTGATGCCATAAATATATTTACGATCACAAATATTATTATTTTATTAATAGTGATTTACGAAATTTCTGCAGCATGATCATATTTATATTACTGTTCATTATGCAAGCTACACTACTGTTAGTACTCGCTCAGGCCAGGGCCAGTCTTCACGTGTATGTTTACATTGCACTGATACACTCATTTTGGATCCATTGTAGGTGCCAGTCCTGTCCTAGACTGCTATAGGCAATTAGGACTTGTATGTGACTCGCATAGTGCCCGTCTTCAGGTAATTGTAGCACTAGAACGTAAATCATTATTACACCCATTCTTGTTCATGTCAAATACCTCTGCATGAACTCATGTGTCAACATATGGCAATGAGCACTAAATATTAGATGTTCGTTTATTTGAGACATGTTGATTATTGGATGTTATATGCAGAGTATTGTGATTTATCGTATTTTTGAAATATTGCTGTTATAGTAAGTATACTTGTTTTACGGCGTGGGGTTATATGTTTTCGAAAAGGTTTTACAAAATTTTATTTTCAAGCTCACTCACCCTTGTTTTTTGCCCCTCTAGGTTTTAGTGGCAGAGTTCTTGTGTCGACGAGTATTCCTAGCAAAAGTTGGTATCGAAGATCACTTCCGAGGGTATATTTCTTATTCTAATTTTATTGTACTTTACTTATGCTCTGACATCACGTGTGAAATGGGTTTAATCTCGCTCACATGTGCACTCTTTTATTTAGTCACTTTTAGGTTTTAATTTATTCACATTTCCCACATCACTACACTTTATGGCTTCATCACCTTTTCGATGTCGGCCAATGTAGCTCGATTTGGAGTCTAGGTGGACCTTCCGGGTCAGGGTGTGTCACGTTGTTTGGAGGTAATCGGCATTGTATTACAAGTTTGAATGTGATTTTGTTGTTTAGTTTTGCAAGTAATATGTTTAGCCTTTGCCTTGATTGATATATTTTTTTTGTTAATTTGTGTTCAAATTACAAGATATCAGTTAGTTGATTCCTGTTTTTTGAAATTTTCAGTTCGGATCTTACTATTTTGAAGAATCATAGGTAAGTTTTGATTTGTTCATCACACTGGCTATGTTACATTTTTCATAAATGGTAAATGTAGTATTATAATAGTTTTTGAAACATTGATTATTGTATTAATTTTTAGTTTTTAATTTGTTTGTGATAGTTTTGTTTTAGAAATAGTGTTATTTTTTTGTTCATTTTATATGTATATGGTTTATGAAATAGTTATTGTTTTGTTTTACAAATATTGGATTTAGTTTTGCAACAGATTAATAAACAGTTGTGGTTGCGTGTTACATTTTGTTGTTGTTTATTGTTATCTCCATATAATATTGTGTATTGATTCCCTATATGAATTGCATGATAGAGATACATATCAAAGATCATTAAGTTCTATGAAAATCATAAACATTGACAAGGCATTCATAACTATGAACTGCATGATACTCCTGCCATGGATTTACTTAACACGATTGTAACTAGCAACCTCCACTACTTATAAATATAAGTTCATAACTATTAGGTGAAATTCCCTTATATTTTAGCATCAAATTCATGCATGCAAACTAAATGTGCACCCTTAATCAACATACAAGAATAAGTTATCAATCAAATAGATAAGTAAATCGCATTCATGTTTTGCGAAACAATAACTGGATGTAATCAATTCATATAAAACATATGTCCATGACTTCGAATTCACCTCTAGCTAAAAAGAAATTAGTTCCACACATCCATCATAATTGAAAACCAAATTAAAACAAACATTGGACTAAAACTAAGGATAGAATACCCCTAGAAACGCTCAAGCACTCCAAACCTGCGGCAAGGATTGAATATATATATATATATATATATATATATATATATATATATATATATATAGGCAGGGCGCGACATTGTTTGTGGAGGAAAAGGATTAGTTGTTTACTCCTTAAATCAGATAAGAGGTGATTTTATATGATAAGGAATCCCCCTTGCAGCTGGAGATAAGGTAAGGTAGGATTAGGATAAGATAAGATAAGATAAGATAAGATAAGATAAGGTTGAGATGAAACAAGACTGGATAAGATAAGGTAAGTTTGGATAAGGTTCATTCTTTTCAGCTGATTCCTTGTCTTCCAAGCTTCCAAATTTGATTCCTCCAGATTTTAGCACATATTTAGCACATGTAAAACACCAAAAATGTCCATCCATTATGCTCCACACGCATGTTAACCAATCCAAGCCCAAAATTGCTCTAAAATGCTCCAAATTGCCTTTTCATGCCAACTTTGCCATTTGGACCTGCAAACACACGAAAATGGCTTAAAAAGCTCTAATAAATAGAAACTAACTGAGTAAATATAAGGAAATAGGCTAACAAAGTCGCATAAATATGCTCCTATCAAGAAGCTAGAGGTGGACCGAACTGCGACGCTCATGGTTTCTCTCTCTATCCAACAGCTGCAAGAGATGATCGCAAGCATGATTAAGACGCAATATGAAGGAAGCTCGCATGACTCTGAGCTGTACTCAAAGCCATACTCCAAGAAGATTGACGCCTTGAGGATTCCAAGGGGATATCAGCTGCCCAAATTCATGCAATTTGACGGAAAGGGCAATCCTAAGCAACATATTACCTATTTTGTGGAAACCTACAACAATGCTGGGGCGGAGGGAGACTATCTCATCAAGCAGTTCGTGCACTCATTAAAAGGTAATGCCTTTAACTGGTACACCGACCTCGAGCCTGAGTCCATCAACAATTGGGACCAGCTTAAAAGGGAATTCCTCAACCACTTCTACAGCACTCGTTGCACTGTAAGTATATTAAAGTTGACAAGTTTGAAGCAGTGGAATGATGAACCTGTCGTCGACTACATTAATAGATGGTGTTCATTTAGTCTTGATTGCAAAGATCAGTTTTCTCAAACCTCCGCCATTGAGATATGTGTTCAAGGCATGCACCAGGGGGGTTACATTACATCCTCCAAGGCATAAAATCGAGAACGTTTAAGGAGTTGGCAACTCGATCCCATGACATGGAGTTGAGTATCGCCAATCATGGGAAAAGGGAGCCAATCATCGACCTCAAGAAAGACAAAATGTTTGCTCCAAAGGTGGACAAAACTGGGAAGAAGCCCGCCAATGAAGCTTTTATCGTCAACACTACCCCCATCAAGACCTTTTCTGCACCCATCAAGATCTCCTCTAAGAATAAAATGAAAGAGATGAAGAGAGGTGAGCCTTCTCGCACCCAAGACTGGTACAACAGCACCTTAAGGGAACTGAAGCAGAAAACGTACCCTTTTCCAGACTCTGATGTGGTCGCAATGCTAAACGACCTGTTGGAGAAGAAAGTAATCGAGCTGTCTAAATGCAAGCACCTCGAAGAGATGAGTCGCGTTAACGATCCTAGGTATTGCAAATACCATCGTATCGTGAGTCATCTGGTTGGTGAGTGCTTCATCCCCAAGGAACTCATCATGAAGCTGGCACAACAAGGGCAAATTAAGCTTGACCTTAGTTGGAAATGTGCCCTAAAGCTAATCATATGATGATACATTACAGACATTTCACATGTTAAACTAATCTAATTTAATATAAAGGGCAATGATTCTTGTTTAAAGTTGTCTCATATAAATGTTATATGCTTAAACGATAAGTCCAAGGAATATGTAATTGAGAGAATGTGATCTAAAGAAGTTAGATTCATGATACCATTCTTTTTCGTATATATACCCTAAACATTCCTGATCATAGGATTGCCAATTGGGCATTGACAATCCGTTAAGATCAATATGTGTTATGTCTTCTCTTAGAGAGAGTGAGTGATCTCGAGTCATTGGTGTGACTGACACCAAGACCAGCATGTAGGTGCTCAATAGAGAATGAGTCAAATGATCATGATCAACAAGGAGTTCTCATACTCATGTCACATGAGAACTCATGGTTGGCATAATGCAAAGTAGTCATTTGACCTTAGGCATCATAGTTGTCTTATGGTTAGGTCTTTGATCCTTGACTATATCAAAGTCACCATGTCAAAGGGTGTCCGCGGCATAGTTGGGATTAAGCCACTTAGCCATAGAGGCAAGTGAATGCGCAACAAGGTATCTCTAACCTTCAAACTGTTTAAGGAAGAATACTCTATGATATGATTAAGAATCTCTGGCCAAAGTATGAATGAGATTTAGGAAGTCGTTCCAAATCACTTTCAAGGTAATCATATAAGTAAGAAAATCACATTGGATAGAAGATATGAATGAAATATCAAACCAAGCTATGTGGTCAAGAGTATTGTATTAGAAAAAGACCGTATTGCATTGTAATCCCAAACTGAATAGGTTCTCCGCCTCTTCTGATTAGCTTGGGTAGCCATGACATACTGTTAGGTGTCACTCATGGTTTGTGGAAGCCCTAAAGGTGTATAATCACTAAAGGGAAAATTGAAAGTAAGTTTGAATTCACAATCGATTTAAATAGTTCTAATCGCCCACTGCCTCGCTAAAAAGAACCTAATGGATCGTACACCGAGTAAGGTAGAGATTGAAGAAACAACGGAGATGAGTAAGGATAATTAAATGGTTTAATTATTTATGGCTAGGATTAATTAATATGTTAATTAATCAAATGAATAAGTTCGTTATAAACCTCGGGTTAGTTTTGGGCCACAAGGCCCAATGGGATTTGAATGTCAAGCCCATTAGCTCAAGTTGTATGACAATTTGAATACACAAAGGGCTTGAAAGCCCAATTAACCCTTAAGGCCGGCCATATTAGAGAATGAAGGGTTTTGGTTCTTTTGTCACTTGAGTGAAGGGACTATATAAAGAATTTTATAGCCAAAATTCATTTAGGGTTCTTTTTGAGGAAATTGGAGAGAACATGTCTCTCCCTTTCTCTCTAGGAGGTCGGCCCTTTGGAGGAGATTAGCTAGTAATCTTCCCTCCCCAAGGTCACTCATCTCTTCTTCAAGTCCCTCCTTGGTGTGGAGACTTAGAGGTTCTCTATTTTGGGAACTTGGAGAATCCATTCAACGATCCTCCTCCAAGAAATCCATGGAGCTAAGAAGTAAGGAATGAAGGCCCTCTCTCATGGGTGATTATCCTTTGCTAAGCAAAGAGGTGCTTCAAAGGTATAAAAGTTTCTCAACTCACTTTTTTCTTGAGTTGAGTCTTGGTTCACCACAACTACTAGGCTTAGAATTTCATGGGTAAAGTTTTGTTTTTGAGTGAATATAAGCATGATTCCACCTTTTAATTGTTAATAGCAGGCATAGATGTTGCTCAAATGAACTTGTTTTCACAAATATTTCGTTCAAGTGGTATCAAGAGCCTAGGTCTAGTAGTTGGTGAATCCTTTTGGGTTTTGTAGTTCATAGTCTTTGATTTGAATGTTGTAATTGTTACAACCTTTATTCTTGCTTCTTTGAATGTAAATTTTGCTTGAAAATTTGCTGTCTCAAATGTTGTAGATGTAGTTCATATGAGCATGAATTTTGGAGCTAAAATTTGGTGCCATGTTTATGGGGAAATTCGGCCAAATCTGAAGGGTGGATATTTGGGTTCATGTTTGTCTTGTGAAAAATGTTTTAAAGTGACTTTTGGAACCCCTAAGTACCCTGAGGTTAACCTTCTTTTGAGTAGTGAAATTTTGAGTTTTATTGAGTGAAAACATTCTGGAGCTCTTATGAGTTTTCATGGATGTTCTTCAATGTTCTTGCTTTGTTCATACCAAGAACAAAAAGTTTGGTGTTTTGATTCAAAGTTTTTGGTAATTTACATAAAATCTTGTTTTATGATGGATGGTGTGACTTTTCAATCAACAAGATAATTTTGAAAAGTGATTGGAAAGATGAAAGTGTGTTTGAATTTTTTTTGTGAGTACATGTTTGGTATTTTTCTTTCACACCCATACCTATTTTAATTCAACACCATACCTATCTTTTTCAACATACTTGACTTTGAGACTTTGCTTTTGAACAAAAACCAACTCACACTCACTCATTACTACTACCATAACCGGGCACCCCTATAATGGGGGTAATTTTGGGGCTTTTATGCAATTACATAAAGTTTTGATACTTTTGTGTATTTGCACTTTGACCCAAAAATTTACGTTTTTACGAAAAGGCCCAAAATCACTAAAGGACAAATTGTTTTGCTCCTTTAAAGAAGTTTTCGCATTTTTTGAAATTTTTGGGTTCTAGTTGTAATTACATGAAGTAGTGGACTTTTGTATTTTTACAAAATGACCTCAAAAGTTTATGTTTTGCACTATAGCCCAAAAAGTTGAGGTTATTGCATTTGGCCCAAATTAGTTGAGAACAAAATAGTTTTGTATCTTTAAATGAGAATTGGATTTTTAGCTCCATCTAAATCAATTCTATGGATACAAAAACCAAATGACAATGTTGCATTCAAATTTAATTAGTTAAAGCGTTAATTAATTAAAGAAAAGGTGATTATGAACCTAAGCCTACAATAATTGAGCCATGTGAATAGCCGTCTTTCAAATTTGTTTGAACCACGGGAATGTGTAGATTAGATTTTAGTTGTAATTTGATATGATCAAATGTTGTAAAAGAGCATAGGCTCTTCTTTACTTTAAAGTTATTTGATTTGATCAAGTGTTGTAAAAGAGTATAAGCTCTTCTTTACTTTGAAATACTCATTTCTCGTTTCATTTGATATGCATGAAATTGGATTAGAGGGTCCAACACCCAATAAGAAAACACGCCTTAATGTGATTAAACGCATATCCTTAGGGCTATTAAGGATAGAGTGAGTGATGATTTCATCTCCTTCCTTTTTGGGAAACATGTCACAACTTTTGGGAGCTACGAATTTTGTATGATGACGGAACCGGAGAATTCCCACCCCCCCCCCCCCCCCCCCCAAAAAAAAGAAGAAGGTTGATAAATGTCATTTTAGAGACATCTATTTCAGGGGGAAGAAGAAGATAACCCTTAAACAATTGGATGAGCAATTCAACATGTGCCAACATCCAAAAGATTACGTACAAGCTCGGTTTACTGTACTTTGCCCACTTTCTTGTTTTGGGCAAGGAGAATGAGTCAACCATTAACTAGTACATCCATGGTTTTCAGGCGTTGATGCCTAGCATATTCACGACCGCTTTAACCCGCCATAAGATTGTAAAAGAAACTGTTGTAGAGAAACCTGGGGGGGGGGGGGGGGGGGATGCGATTCGGGACTCCATAACTTGAAGGGGTGTCCTTATGCTTTTTAGGTAATTGCCCTTTTATTTTGTTGTTATAAGTTGAATGCACTTTTGCATTCATTTTCGCTACAACTTATTGAAATTATCAATTTAAATTTTGTAGATTTGGTTGTTTGAAACTTTGCCATACTTGAGGTCAAAAAACTATGCAAAGGTGCGCACGGAGAACCCTCAGTTATTGCCCCGGATTTGTTGTTGGGATACCTACTTAAATATGTCCCATCACAAGCTAAAGAGTGGTCTTTTTGCTCAAAAAATGGTATGTGTTTGTTCTAGTTTTAATAAACTTAGTGAATTTTGTATTATGAATTGGTTGTACTTACGTATGCAACACCAATTTTGTCCGATGCAAGTTGTTGTCCACTCGATTACTCTAACCGAGGAAGAAAAGATGGTACCTTACTAGAGTGCCGTGTTTGATGATGTTTAGGCTGGTAGGGATGCAACATCGAATGACGAAAGTAAAAGTGTTAAGGATGCTGATCAGGACTTCGAGGCCACGCCTTTATCCAAAACGATAGGGAAAGTGAAGAAGGGATACCACATACACGTGGGAACGTTGCCATCATCATCCCGATCAGTGGTGAGTACATAAATCCGTGTAAATTGTAGTTCAATTAACACGTATGTACTGTTTCTGAACTTATGATATGAAATCACTGTTTTTTATATGCAGGAGTTTAAGTGTGTTTCTAAGCGACAGTTTGAAGAATCTTCAGTGACAATGGAAGTTTCATTGAGGACAATTGTAAAGGCATTGGAGGAGGAGCAGCATGCTCGCATAGGGTTGGCTGCCGGGCTTGAATGTCTTTGAAGCGACACAGCTGGAAAACTATTTGACAAGTCCCCAACCCCCGAAAAAGTCGGTAAGGTCAGGGCGGGACACATATAATGTCCTTGTAGATAAGAAGGTTAATAGTTCCTCGGAACGTCCATCGGGTTATGAATATCTCACCACACCTTCCCTTTAACCTGAAACCTCTACTGACGAAGGAAAGGCAACTCGGGAAAAAGACATAATCTAAGCGACAGCCCCCGCTGTGAATTTGCCTACTTTTGTTGTCGAATTGCCGAAGATAATTGATGAACGCAAACGATGTAGCCCAATCACTATTGCGTATATTAGAGTTTAAAGTGGAGGGTGAGTTGGGAAAAGGGCAAGTTTTCTATCTTCGAGAAAAAGATGAGAACACGAAGGTCAACGAGCATAGTACCCGTACTAAGGAAGGCATCGACGTGAACGAGGTGGCCGATCTATTTGATTGGGAACCCCTTCTTGTTAAGGGAATACAGCAGAAGCGTAAAGGAATGCAGCTAGGGCACCCTTTCACCCATCTCGAATCCTACAAAAGAAGGAAGGTTAGCGATGGTCGTTCCACTGAGGATTTTGTTGTTGCCCTGGAGCCCATGCGGATCATCTTAAAGCCAAATATGGAGGTTTTTGTTGACATGTTAGGTAGGTTCGCCGAGGTAAATTCACTTTCGATCGCCATTCAAACAATTGAATATGAACTCAAAGTCTATATATCCTTAACAACCTATCCTTTTTTTTTTTGTGTACCAGCGATAGACTAGACTTATTCAAATTGGCTACTATAGGTCGAGATTTTTTTATCACACTTTTCTAGTCCGAGGGTACTTTGAACAGCAATGTAAGTAATTGTTCTTCATTTGTAGTTTCTGTTTACCACATTATAAGCAAGTACAACAGTTTAATTTTGGCTTTTACAATGTATTTGACCTTGGATTCAGCACATCAATGTCAGCCTTTACCTTCTTAGGAAGCGATCAACGAAACGTCTTAGAGATTTCTAGGCGCAGTGGACAACTACTGACTTTTATTTCTGGGTAAGTGTTATGTTATTATTATTACCTTCTCTTTCATCTACTTATGTTCGTATTAGTTTTGCACCCCATTTATGAATCTGCAGACATGTCCTCGGTTTTTGTTTTGTGGGAAAATCTGAAATTGTGTTGCAACGCATCAATGCAAGAAAAAATGAAACAGGAATATGCGCAATTTGAAACCCTTGTTATAGGAAATGGTAAGGGCAAGTCCAAGACAAAGGCAAAAGAAGCTCTGGTTTTTACACCTTTGAAGCACTTGATCAAGGTCATGTTAACCAATGCAAGTGTGATGCCACACACGTGTGCATGGAATGATTTTGACCAAGTATTCATCCTATGT
Source organism: Pyrus communis (assembly GCF_963583255.1). NCBI lineage: Eukaryota > Viridiplantae > Streptophyta > Magnoliopsida > Rosales > Rosaceae > Pyrus > Pyrus communis. The sequence goes on from NC_084804.1 coordinate 27,461,443, forward strand.
CACGTGAATGGTGACCATTGGATGTTGGGCAAAAATTAAGAAACAACTTGCTCATAGGTGTTTCGTAATACCCCAACTTCCAAAGGCGACATAATTCCAAGCTACGCAAAGTGATTTGAAGCTAACCTCGAAAGCGATGGATAAACCGTTTGAGATTCAGACGAGGGTGAATTGCGGTTAACAGAACAACGGGTACGTTCAATTCGTACTTATCTCAAACTTAATTATAAATGTCTTAAATATCTATTGTGTTATAACCTGCAGTTATTGTTTTCTGGTAAGGCAGACTGTAGAGTTTTCTTACTCAAATTTGCTGACCACCTATCATTGTGCTTGGACATTGAGCCCGTACAACCTCATAACTGCCTTTTTTCATACTCAAGCTTGCCATTGAGTTCATCAGAGGTCATGCATTTGTGTGAATCATTATGTGGACACCATTTATTTCAGTAGTTTTATTGTTATAACCAAACAATTGGGTTACCATTCCAATTGTTTCGATGAGTTGGAGTAGGGGTAAATCAATCATCTGGCATTGATAATGATTTTATTCCTGGTTGGTGGCCTTTGGTTATATCTTGAGGCGATTTGCATGAGTACGGTACTGACTTCAGCTTGTCGGATGACGTGTACGTATGCATTTACGAGATGAGATTTCCTAGGCTTTGGTCATCTAAGTGCAGATGTGCCTCGTAGAGACTCTTGTCTGATCCCATAGACAAGGTGAAGAGAGATGAACTGGTCATCTGATCCCTGGTTTTGGGTTTCGAAGTTGGTAGGCCGAAGTCATGCAACTTTTGCATAAATAAGAATGGATAGGCTATCAAAGCATACCTTATTTTTATTATGGCCCAAACAAAACTGACCCAAACTCACGAATCAATCTCAAAAGGAGAACGAAGAGATGGGTTTAAGAAGGCTCTCCATAAAAACATGGAGGGTTGCTCACAAAATAATGAGTAAATTGACAAGGAAAAGGCAGTCACAGGTAAGTGGTGAAGGAGTAAAGGGCAGTCACGGGTTGCTCACAAAATAATAAGTAAATAGAATCAAGTAACAATTTATTTACTCCATAAATAGGGATTAATTTTTTTCTCCTTTATTGAATTGTGATGAGCAAACACAAAGTCATTTGTATAGGCAAGACCAGCTACAGAGGTGGCGAGAAGGTGTTACGACTCTGGTTTTGATCAGCTAATTCAAGGTAAATGCTACATTTGAAACTACAAGAATGATTATCTCCCACATCACTTGATGAACAAAATTTTTCACCAACCGTAATGATCTCCATTTAACCATCAAATAACCTTTAAATTACAATTTAAACACATCGATTAGCAAAAAATATTTAATTATGTTGTGAATTATATATATCCCAATTAAAGTACGATTGCAATATTTTGGGATTTTTTTTTTTTGTGAAGAGACAACGCAAAACTTGCTCTAATGCCCAAAGCAAAAGTGAAACTAAATGAGAGTTTTATGGTTTTGAATTGTTGTGTTGTATTCTTCTCTCACATTGACTCGTGTCAACATACATTGAATCCCTTTGGTACGTTGACGCATGCCAACACTCCCCCTCCAATTGGTGTGCAGATGTCTCCTAAGCCCAACTGGTCAAGTGAGTCATGAAACACTTTTGTTAACATGGCATGTATTAAAACATCTATCAACTGTTAGTTTGTCTTCACAAATGGAATGTCTACTAGCTAAACATCCAGTTTCTTCTTGATAAAATGTCGATCCACCTCAACATGTTTAGTATAATCATGTTGAACCAGATTATTGGCTATCTCTCGTGCTGCTTGATTATCACAATATAAAAGCATAAACTAATTAGGCTTGAAAACCTATCTCCATGAGTAAATTCTGAAACCACAAGAATTCACAGATAGCCGTGTGCCACCCTTCTATGCTCGGCTTTTGTAGAGGGCCTTTGTAAAGGACCGAGCCATAACATTTTGCTTTTTACTTATCTAAGTCACAAGATTTCCGGTTACAAATGTGAAGTACCTTGATGTAGACTGCCGATTAGTAATATTCCCAACCAAATATGTATCAATATACCCCTTTACCTCCTTATGCCCATGTTTGCTGAAAATTAAATTTCTCAGGAGCTTCTTTCAGATAACTCAAAATATGCATCACTACTTCCATATGGTCTTCAGTTGGAGCATGCATAAATTGACTCACCACACTTATTGAGTAGGATTCTCTCCTTCTAATCCTCTCACACTTTCCATTTTCTTTACCTCAATATATAAAAAATTCAATTTAAGATGTTGACGTGACTTAATCGTAACCATTTAAATAGGAGGGGAGGGAAGGGGAGAGAGATTAGGAGGGGAAAGAATCCTACTCCCGCACTTATACCATAAGCAATATTAGGCCTCCTAAGTGACAAGTAATAACATTAAAATAATCCATGTGGTAGACAAGATATTTCCACTAGTTTGTGGGATTACCAATTTGCCCTTGGTCTTTATAGTTCTAGAGAATTGTTGTTGTAGCTTCAAATTTAGTTCTGCTTAAGCCCACGCGTTCATATCATCGACTATTTCGAGAGTACTTACCTACTTTCCTAACGAGTCCAACAAATAGGCAAACTATAGTCTGCAACTCACTGTTGTCTCGAAAAACAAGATATGGAAACACGAGGGTGCAAAATTACTTTTTCTCCTCATTGGGAAATGTGTATAAATCATTGCACATTCGATTTGCATCTTGTTCGCGCTCAGTTGTTTGTAACAACAGGTACTGTTTAGAAAAATGAGAAAAGGGAAAATAGTGAATAGGACTCAGATGTCACGTAAGGTTTCCACTTAGCCTGCCAAGGCATTTTTGAGATTTTCAAATGTCAGAGATAAAAATACTACTAAAATGGACGAGCTGTGACATTTTTCCTCAAATCTCAAGCTCTTTTTTGTTTGAATAATGATATAGTAGATTTGGTTACTGTTAGATTTTAGGATTTTACAAAGTGAGAATCGTTAAGAAAGAAAGGGTTGGGTATTATTAGGTCGGGTTTTGAATGTCACACTCTGTGCATATTTGATCGAAGTCTTGACTCAAAAACCCTAAAATGATTAGACCAATAAAAGCCTTCTAAATAATGAAAGAAAAACCACTAATGAATTGGGAGAGACCAAGGTCATATTGCAAAGGGAACAAAAAGAAAAATCTACTGATGAATCTATCTTTAATGCTTAACAAATGGAAAATTTTGAATGGGAGTGCCACTCAACAAGTTTTTCTCTCAATAGATGCATAAAATTTAACTTTCATCTTCTTGAATTGTAGAAGCCTAATGTTTTAATTATTTGTACAATATTGCACTTTTCACACAGATGTAAAAGGGCAACATAATATCCTAAATAACCAACTAACGTAATTCACGTTTGTTATTAAAAATTAGCTTATATTACAACGTTTGTTATGATTTTTAACATTAAAAAGAAATTTACTTTAAATACATAAATTAAAACTATTTATCTTAAAAGGAAAAAGATATAGTGCTTAAATTTCAATCCACTAAGTTTAACTTTCGTGAATAATGAATTTGATACCAATTTATTATAGTTAGCTTCTTGCATGACTTCATCCAATTTATTATAGTTTTCTCAAGTCCAAGGGCTTTACCAACCCCAACTTCCCAAGACTCGCCTTCCTCTCCCCTAAGCTCTTTGAAGGAAAATTTGTGAAAAAACTAAGTTCATTAAGCAACATAATACATGCATTTAACGATTAAATGGCGGAAGCATGTTTCTATGCACTTTAAAACAAAACTTTCCCCATGAAATTCAAAGCCTAGTAGTTGTGGTGAACCAAGACTCAACTCAAAATCTAAGAGAAAGAGTTGAGATTTCTTTATACCTTTGAAGCACATGTTTGCTTAGCAAAGGTTAATCACCCATGTGAAAGCCTTCTTTCCTTTGTCTCCTTGCTTCTTGGCTCCATGGATATGGATGGAAGACTTGGTTCTCCAAAAGTCCCCAAGGTAGGAAACCTCTAATTTTTTACACCAAGGATGGTGAAGGAAGATGAGTGACATTGGAAGACTTTGATGCTAGTAAACTCTCCCAATGTAGCTGGCCTCCTAGAGAAAAAGAGAGAGCAAAAGTTCTCTCTTCTTTCATCAAAGAAAAACCCTTATTGAAGAAAAGGATATACAAAGTTACCTTTATACCTACCTTCATTGGAGTGACAAACTTGTAATAAGTTCAAAACCACTCCCTCTCTAAGCATGGTCGGCCTCCCTATTGTTCGTGGGTTAACTGCCCATTTTGTTTTAGTTGTCACACAACTTAAACTTTATGTACCTTGTGGACCAAAACCCTTTTAAGTCACGAAACCAAAAACTAACTTAAGGCCTAAAACAAACCTTTCGTTCTTGATTAATTAACTTTTAATTAATCCTTTCCATATACAATTAAACTATTTAATTGTTCTTACTCATCTTCGTTATTTCCTTCAATCATTACCTCACACGGTGTGTGATCCATTAGGTTCCTTTTAGCGAGGCAGTGGGCAATTAGAACCCTTACTAATAAATTGTGAATTGAAACTTACTTTCAATTCTCCCTTTAGTGATTATACACCTTTAGGGCTTCCACAAGCCATGACTAACACCTAGCAATATGTCATGGCTACCCAAGCTAATCAAAAGAGGTTGGAGAAACCATTCAATTTGGGATTACAATGCAATACAGTCTTTCTCTAATACAATACTCTTAATCACATTGTTTGGTTTGATAGTTTATTCGTGTCTACTATCCAATGTGATTCTCTTACTTATATGATTACCTTGAATGTGATTTGGAACGACTTCCTAAATCTCATTCATACTCTGACCAGAGATTCTTAATCATATCATAGAGTATTATCCCTCAACGGTATGAAGGTTAGAGATCCTGATAGGAGCATATTTAGGCGACTTACTTAGCTTGTTTTCGTGCATCTATGTTGTTAATTCATAGTTGTTTTAGTAGTTTAAGCCATTTTCGTGTGTTTTTAGGTTCATATGGCTAAGGAAGCAAAAAGATGCATTTTGGAGCATTTTGGAGCAAAATTGGGCTTGGAATGGATAGCATATGCTTGGAGCCAAAGTGTTGGACGAATTTGAAAGCCTTGTATGCACTTTGGACATAAAACAAAGGGCCTAGCCCAATCAAACAATCCTTTGAGCCATGCAAAACCTCTAGCCCAATCAACAACCCTTAGCCACATGCATTCACATGCATCACAACCCCAAAACCATCAAGAAACACCATTCACACACACATGCACTTACTCTTTCGTCATTGCACCACCATTCACACACACATGCACTTACTCTTTCATCATTGCACCACCAATTCAACACATGCATTTCCACCTTCCTACTTCATCATTTCATCCACATGCACTCTCAATCATAACAACCACATTCACTCTTAAACAATCACTCACATACACATGCATTTCCACCTTCCTACTTCATCATTTCATCCACATGCACTCTCAATCATAACAACCACATTCACTCTTAAACAATCACCCACATATTCTCCCATTCCCCCTATAAAAACCCATGCATTCATACACAAAAATCACATCTCATTTTCATATACAACACATCACAAACACATCCAATCTTCCCTCATTGCCTTGAGCTACCATTCCCTTATAATCCAAACACCACTCCTCATCCATTTCCATAATTCCCCAATCCATTCAACACACCAACAACATCCCTTAGACCTTGTGCTACGACGAATAGGAAGATAAGAGGGCCTAAACGTTCATACAATTCAAGTTTGAGTTGTTGGAATGTTTTGGTGTTTCTTTGATTCTCTTTGTTTTGGTACCATGAGGAACTTCCTCTCGGCTTCATTCCATTAGATACACTCTCCCATTTCTTAAAGGATTTCGACATCAGTTTTGCTTCAAGGGTTCTTTCTTCTTAATCCTATGTTCACTCATGTTATATATTTTTATGTCAAACCTTTTGTAAACATGAAGTGTAACTAATCTCTCTCTAGGGATTCGATGTAGCCTTGCAAGATTGCCATGTAGTTAATTCGGAATTCTCATTTAATCTATCTATTTCTTGTTTCATTCTCCGATTTAATTGTGACTTAGTGTGTTGATTTTAATGCTTGATCATCATTTGAATTAACCACAGGTTGTTTAGCCAAGATTAAAGCACACATCATGCATAATCTTGGTAGATATGTGAATGAATGAAGGGAATGTTTTGCAAACATCCTGCCGAGTGTTCCCTTTGGTTTTGTGAAAGTTTCTTGTGCACTACATAGTCTTGATTAGGAACCAAAGTTGCACATCACAATTAGGCTCATGATTAGAGACATTTGATCAAATCCACACATCATATGGCTGATCATATCTAAGTGAAACAAACCCAAGAAATAAGTAGAGGGATGAGTATAATCTAACTTAACAAGCATGGACTTGGCTTAGCAATGGTGAAATCGAATCTCTAGCTTCATCTCCATTTGTGCTATCTCTTTTTATTAGCTGTTGATTCATTCATTTTGTGTTTACTTCATTTCCTTATGCTTTAATTTACAATCTGTCATTTAGTTTAATCAAAACCTAAATCCCCGTTTACCTTATTGTTCAATTTAGTTAGAAATCAATTTAGTTTATGCTTTAAAGCATTTTGAGTCTTTGGTTTGTCTTAGTGTTTTAAAGTTTAGTTTTGCATAGTGTTTTAGATTGTGTTTTTAGCATTTTTGAGTCAAATCCAAGTGATTAACAATCCCTCCTATTCCCCGGTCCAGAACGATCCCTACTTACATACTTACTACAATTGTCAAAAAGAGGGTTTAATTTGTGTGCGTATAATTCTCACATTAAATTTTGGCGCCGTTGCCGGGGATTAGAAAATTTGCTAATCCCTTGGATTGTTTTATTTTCGTTTGATCTTTTTATTTTTTTTATTCCAGATTCTTAATCTTGTTTTGTTTCTTGTTTTAGGTACTAGTTTATGACTCGGAGTTTTCATCCGATTCGTGAACATATCCTGGAGTGATTGGGTTCTTCGTCCGGCTGCAAGACGTAAAAGAAAGCGCTACTTGGGAGGCAACCCAATGCACTGAATAAAGCAAAGCATGTTCATAATAAAAAATAAATAAATAAATAAATAAATAAAAAAGAAAAATAAAAATAAACATAGCAGAAAGATGGAGCCTTCACAAAGGATGTTTACGTGAAGCCCCACTACGAGGCGTCGGAGCAGAAGGCGTCGGAGCAGAAGGCATCGAAGCAGGAGGCATCGGAGCAGAAGGCATCGAAGCGGGAGGCATCAGAGCGGGAGCATTCCAGGTCTCAATACTTGGCCAAACGCTGGATGACCCAGGAAAAAAGTGCCTCTGGAAATAAGCCGCAAGCCTTTGACGGTCACTGTGAATTCGACCCTCAGATTCTTGCAGTTCATCAAGCTTCCTCTTCATGCCCGACGAATAGTTATTTGCAAGCACATGCAAACTTCTATTCTCGTACTTAAGCTGTTTGATCTCCTGCTTAAGACTTTCCACCTCTGCCATCAACGATTCCACTTGGCGGGACCGAGCAAGCAGGCGTTGGCCCATGTTGGACACAGAGCCTGCACATTGAACGCTGAGAGCGAGAGACTCTTGAACGGCCAACTCATCGGACCGTCCTGAAAGCAGCCTACTGTCCTTAGGAGTAAGGAGGTTCCTAGCTACTATCGTAGCTGTTGTTGCATCGGTCATCATGGAGTCTTCACCTGAAAGAGGACCATTAGAAGATAAAAAAGAAGGGCGTCATACATTACCTTGACGGGGCGCAACCGGATCGCTGCTGAGACTCAAATCTAAGCTAAGGTTCGATGAGTTAGTCATTTTTCAAAAGTGTTCAATGAGAAGGGGTGGATGGAGTTAAATTTCGAAGGGCCGGAGACGATTTTCAAGAATGGGAAATCTTCAGAGTGTGTATGTTGGCAGTGATCGATAGCTCTATAAAAAGCCAAAGCGACGCATCCACCGATTCAAAGAGCCGGATTTTCCGGCGTAAGTTAGGCGACGCTCCCTCGGCTTTTCAGAAAACGCGTTCAACTTTGTCAAAAGATTTCTGACAAAGCTGAAAACACGTGGAGGCCATCATCGCAACTACACATCTTTAGCCGACAAGCGCAAAGTCCGGCGACGCTTTCTCTGCTTTTCTGAAGACGCGTGCAGCTTTGTCAAAAGGAGCCGCATCCGCACTACTACGTGTCGTTCAGAAAGCAAAGGGGCGTTTGCTCAGAAATCGAAGGGGCGTCGTTCAGAAATCGAAGAGGCGCCTGCTATTTCAAAAAGCCGGATTTGCGGGATCAAAACGTTTGTCGACAATGGTAAAAGAACAGTACCACCACTTGATATTATCTCTATATATGTCGACCTTCGTCTGTTATGGCAAGGAAAACCTGAAGAAAATGCCCAACTCTCCCTCGCCTCTGAGGGCGCACTCCCAGCAAAGCCTTTCGAAATACTCAATTCTTTCTTCTTCCCCAAAGATGATACCAGATGCCTGGAGTACAGATGACCCAGGAGGAAACGACGAATTGAAGTGTGCTGATTCATTCACCGCTTCTTCAAAAGCAAAGGTATCTCATATCATCAAGGTCAAAAGCAAAAGTATCTCATATCATGCTCTTTCCCTGTCTTTTTCTTTGTCCTTGTTCTTACTCGCATGGCAAAGTGAAAGAAGCAATCAGCCAACACTTCGAGTCAGTCTTCTGTTGTGGAGCCAACTGCCTGGAATCTATTCCTGATTGCTTACCTAGCATTGCTCTCGAGTAGTCATCTTCAACGGTTGATACACTTCCAGAGAAGGGACCACTCCTACAAAGATTGAACAAAGAAACAGATAAAAGGGGTAAGCTCAGACCTTCGGGGAAGACCAAATGAATCCTGCTGCCCAGTTCAAGATTATGTAGCACAAAGGAAAATCAACGATGGGCGGAAACCAGTTCAAGAGTAAGCCTGTGGAATCACAAAGATAAAAGCCTCAATGCAATCACCAAGGAGAAGAGGGAATTTACACTCCATAACCAGATTTGCGTCCCTAAACTCTTCTCTTTGTTAATTACATTTTGCCATGTTTAGTATGTTTAAGTGCTTTTTGTGTGTTTACTTATATTTTGTGTGAATCTATGCTTAAAACATTGAGGACAATGTTTGATTTAAGTGTGGGGGGGTAACTAATGTTGTTAATGCAAATTCGTGGGATTTTATCACCCATAACTTCAAATGTTGTTCCTTGCTGTTTTAAGGTGTTTTTAAATTGTTTTAGAGTGTTTTAGTGTGTTTTGTTTTATAACTCCGAAAATCACATAAAAATTTGAAAAAAATGTTTTGAAAAGCCTAAAAAGAGTGTTTTAAGTGCTTTTTGTGTGTTTGTGTCTTAGGGTACCTTCCAACACAATGATAAGGATTTGGTTTGTAATTGCATGACGGTTAAAAAGAGTTATAAACATGGATGAAAGTTTGATTTACTCTTGGTATATGCTTGGTTATGGTTATAATGTATGACTTCACATGCAATCATAAAAGAAAAATTTGTTTTTGTAACATGCTTGAAGGAAGGAACTCAAACAAACGCTACAACCCTGTGAAACTCGAGCCATTACCTTCTTTGGAGAGTTATTTTCTGTGATTCTTTGTTTTCTAAAGTTGTTGCATGATCTCATTATTCCTTGCTTGGTTGCTACTTAGAATGCAATTGTATCATGATAGAACTAAATGCTAGAACTTATATCCATTTCATTCAAAGCATGACATTGAATTGCATAACATATATCAAGATAAAGTTGTGTAGTTGCCACCATAGCCAAATAGCCTTACTTCCCATATTTCGTATTTGTTGTAAGTTTTAACCCCTTTTGAGCCTTGTTTAGCCTATGTTCTTTGTTAACCCATGTTATCCTTACCTAGCCTAGAATAGGACCATCCATGCCTTTGTTCTTAAAGCATAGTAAGCATGACGGAAAATGAATTCCTTTTTGATTAATATGTTGCAGAAAATAAGTGTGGGGGAAGGATTATTGATGAGAGTTGTTGTGCCATAGGCACGGCTAAAAAAAAAAAAAAAAAAAAAGAAGAAAAAAAATTTGAAAAAAAAAAAATGAAAAAGAAAAGAAAAATAAGAGTTGTTTGAATTTCCCCTATTAGTCTAAAAGTTGTTTTCCGCGCTCTAAAGGGAATTCTAAGTGCCTAATTCAATACTTTGCTCACTATTGCTTTAAGAATGTTTGTTTATCCTTCACCTTTCATTGTTAACCAATACCCTAGCCCCGTTACACCCCTTTGACTTCTATCTTGATCGTTATGTGTTCAATAATGTGGAGTTTGGATTTGATATGAGCTTATGGAATCACTGGTTCTCATTCTAAGTAGTAGCATTCCATTCATGAGATCATATTCATGTCATTACCGTAAATCCAGAAAATGCTTTCTTTGTTATAACATATGTGAGATACTAGTCTTTCATGTTTACATCAATCTCTCACATATAACTAGTGTAGGGTGTGTAGTCAGAAAATCTGTGTGAAAATAGAGTGCATTCTAGTAAGGAATTGAGTAAATTCTCTAAAGCATGTTACTACATTTGAAATGTGTTTTAATTGCTTAATTGTGAACTAGTATGTGGTGACTATGATTAAGAATGTACTTAAGTGTAAAGATGGCTAAAATCTGTGAGAATAATGATTTTTAACTTGTCATGTGCATTGGAAATCCCTAAGACGGTTGTTGGAAGGTTTAGGTTGTGTTTTACTTGTTTAGTGTCGTTTTGTTTATTTGTTATTATTTTGTTTTGCTCGAGGACTAGCAAAAGCTAAGTGTGGGGGAATTTGATAGGAGCATATTTAGGCGACTTACTTAGCTTGTTTTCGTGCATCTATGTTGTTAATTCATAGTTGTTTTAGTAGTTTAAGCCATTTTCGTGTGTTTTTAGGTTCATATGGTTAAGGAAGCAAAAAGATGCATTTTGAAGCATTTTGGAGCAAAATTGGGCTTGGAATGGATAGCATATGCTTGGAGCCAAAGTGTTGGACGAATTTGAAAGCCTTGTATGCACTTTGGACATAAAACAAAGGGCCTAGCCCAATCAAACAATCCTTTGAGCCATGCAAAACCTCTAGCCCAATCAACAACCCTTAGCCACATGCATTCACATGCATCACAACCCCAAAACCATCAAGAAACACCATTCACACACACATGCACTTACTCTTTCGTCATTGCACCACCATTCACACACACATGCACTTACTCTTTCATCATTGCACCACCAATTCAACACATGCATTTCCACCTTCCTACTTCATCATTTCATCCACATGCACTCTCAATCATAACAACCACATTCACTCTTAAACAATCACCCACATACACATGCATTTCCACCTTCCTACTTCATCATTTCATCCACATGCACTCTCAATCATAACAACCACATTCACTCTTAAACAATCACCCACATATTCTCCTATTCCCCCTATAAAAACCCATGCATTCATACACAAAAATCACATCTCATTTTCATACACAACACATCACAAACACATCCAATCTTCCCTCATTGCCTTGAGCTACCATTCCCTTATAATCCAAACACCACTCCTCATCCATTTCCATAATTCCCCAATCCATTCAACACACCAACAACATCCCTTAGACCTTGTGCTACGACGAAGAGGAAGATAAGAGGGCCTAAACGTTCATACAATTCAAGTTTGAGTTGTTGGAATGTTTAGGTGTTTCTTTGATTCTCTTTGTTTTGGTACCATGAGGAACTTCCTCTCGGCTTCATTCCATTAGATACACTCTCCCATTTCTTAAAGGATTTCGACATCAGTTTTGCTTCAAGGGTTCTTTCTTCTTAATCCTATGTTCACTCATGTTATATATTTTTATGTCAAACCTTTTGTAAACATGAAGTGTAACTAATCTCTCTCTAGGGATTCGATGTAGCCTTGCAAGATTGCCATGTAGTTAATTCGGAATTCTCATTTAATCTATCTATTTCTTGTTTCATTCTCCGATTTAATTGTGACTTAGTGTGTTGATTTTAATGCTTGATCATCATTTGAATTAACCACAGGTTGTTTAGCCAAGATTAAAGCACACATCATGCATAATCTTGGTAGATATGTGAATGAATGAAGGGAATGTTTTGCAAACATCCTGCCGAGTGTTCCCTTTGGTTTTGTGAAAGTTTCTTGTGCACTACATAGTCTTGATTAGGAACCAAAGTTGCACATCACAATTAGGCTCATGATTAGAGACATTTGATCAAATCCACACATCATATGGCTGATCATATCTAAGTGAAACAAACCCAAGAAATAAGTAGAGGGATGAGTATAATCTGACTTAACAAGCATGGACTTGGCTTAGCAATGGTGAAATCGAATCTCTAGCTTCATCTCCATTTGTGCTATCTCTTTTTATTAGCTGTTGATTCATTCATTTTGTGTTTACTTCATTTCCTTATGCTTTAATTTACAATCTGTCATTTAGTTTAATCAAAACCTAAATCCCCTTTTACCTTATTGTTCAATTTAGTTAGAAATCAATTTAGTTTATGCTTTAAAGCATTTTGAGTCTTTGGTTTGTCTTAGTGTTTTAAAGTTTAGTTTTGCATAGTGTTTTAGATTGTGTTTTTAGCGTTTTTGAGTCAAATCCAAGTGATTAACAATCCCTCCTAATCCCCGGTCCAGAACGATCCCTACTTACATACTTACTACAATTGTCAAAAAGAGGGTTTAATTTGTGTGCGTATAATTCTCGCATCAGATCCCTTGTTGTGCATTCACATGCCTCTATAGTTAAGTGGCTTACCCCAACTATGTTGTAGACATTTGACATAGTCAAAGATTAAGGACCTAACCATAAGACAACTATGATGTCTCAAGTCAAATGACTACTTTGCATTATCCCAACATTGAGTTCTCATGTGACATGAGTATGAGAACTCCTTATTGATTGTGTTGAATGGACTCGTTCTCAATTGAACCCTACATGCTTGTCTTGGTGTCAGTCACACCAATGACTCGAGATCAGTCACTCTCTCAGAGAGAAGACATAGCACGCACTGATCTTAACGGACTGTCAATGCCCAATTGGCAATCCTATGATCAAGAACGTTTAGAATATGTATACAAAAAAGAATGGCCTAATGAATCTAACTTCTTTATATCACATTCTCTCAATTACATATTCCTTGGACTTATTGTTCAAGCATATAACATTTATATGAGACGGTTTTAAACAATAATCTTTACCTTTATATTAAACTAGATTAGTTTAATATGTGAAATATTTGTAAAGTATCATCATATGATTGGCTTTAGAGCACATTTCCAATATTCTTCTCCCCCTCCCTCAACCCAACCGACATTGCCCCCATATTTGATTTCCTCCACTCTGATCTCTCCACCAACCATGTGTCCTCCTGCGGTCTTATCCTTCGCTGCCCTGACCTCCTATTCACCGATGTCGAGTTCTGCCTCCGTCCCATGCTTCATTATCTCGAACAGCTGGGGATTGAAAAGATCAAGTCTTCGACGAATCTAAATGCGCATTTGTTAGAAGAAGATGAGGTTCTTGAGGAGTTTAGGGTTTTCGTACGAGAACGCGGTTAATGTATGTATGCGGCTGCCTGCAATTTTTGGGTACAGTGTGGAGGATAACTTGCGGCCCAAGTATGAATGTTTGGTGAAGCATATGGGAAGGAGCGTGGAGGAGAGAAGTTTCCGCAGTATTTTGGATTCAGTTTGGAGAAAAGAATAATGCCTAGGCAATTTGCATTTGAAGGAGAGGAGTGTTGAGATTCCGCTGATTAGGATGTTGTTGTGGAGTGATAAAAAGTTTTATACAAAATGGAAATAATCAAATCATTTAATGGTTGTTATGTAAGTGATATTATTAAACTTGGTTTGATTGTCTTCCTTAGGCCATCTCCAATGGAGAGTGCCAAAGGTCTAAAAGCCAAAAAATGGTCAAATTTATTCAAAAATTCATCTCCAACCGATGATTGAGTTATAATTTTATGGAGCCCATCAGACCAATATTTGGCCAAGGGGCATCAGGCTAGCCAAATGTAGCTTAGCCATTTTTATGGCGTCCGGCTCCTTTTAGTTAGTTGCAATGATTGATTCAAATTTAACGGCTAAATTTGAAAACATTCAAAGATAATTAATTAAATTGACTTATAAATTTAAAGCATAAACTTAAAATTAATAAATTATTAAGGGGCTATGTTTGGCCTCTTCAATTGGAGATGGTATATGACTATGGATTTCTCCACCGGACTTCCTTAATCATTGGATCCTTTTTCTGATCAGAATCATTGTATCCCTTTTCACATGTCAAAGAGATGCATATATTTGGAATCATGTGCACTTGGATTTCTCCACAAAAAATTGCACGGCTGCCGCAGTCAAATATAGAGAATCACTTCCACAGGTAAATCAACGGTTCCAAATCCTGTCAAGAGTAATCAAAAGACTTTAGCATGCTTTCATAGTTTGAGAGTAACTTGAACACAGAGGTAGACAAAGATTAAAATGCCGTTACTGGTGGACATATGGTAGAATGTTGATAGCAAATATTGATTTAAAAAATGCAAATTTATTTTTTAAAGTGGAAAATCAAAATGAAATTTTAGAAAATGCTAAACAAGTAACCACGCATCATGTCTTATTATGAGAAACTAATAATACATCAATTAAACATGTTTGATATAGAATATCCTAACAGTAACATTTTTTTAAGCAATCCTAACAGCAACATGTTGGTGACATATCATTGAGACATCCACACACACACGAGAATGATGATATCTTACAGTTCACACAGGCATCAAAATCACCAAAATCCCAATTACATATCACTACGATGACTCTGTCACCAATTCTTTTTACTCGTCATTGTCGATAGCATCAAAAATGGAAATTTCAGCATGTCAACATTTATAAAACAATGCCCTAGAGCACATTTATAAATTATAATGAAAGATACAAGGCCTCAAATTTATTCAAACGGCGTCTATAATTAGAATGCTAATATGCTACGGAAACAATTTCCCTGCAGAAATAATCCAAAAAGAAGGAAAAGGAAAACAAGATCAACCATTCAGTTATGATCACAGTTTTAC
The DNA here is from genome assembly GCF_963583255.1 of Pyrus communis. Classification (NCBI taxonomy): domain Eukaryota; kingdom Viridiplantae; phylum Streptophyta; class Magnoliopsida; order Rosales; family Rosaceae; genus Pyrus; species Pyrus communis. Next base: position 27,476,608 of record NC_084804.1, read on the forward strand.
GTGAAACAGATTACATGTGCAGCCAATAGAAAACTTACTTGAGAATCAAGGTTGCATATGATAACTGCAAATTCTTATTTGGAGATGAATAACAACTTGAATACACATCTAGAATCTGCAAGGTCCTTCAATAAATCAAGTTAACACATCATTGATATACAGAATCCAAGATGCACTAACCATGAAAAGCAGTGTACCACTAGATATACATGTATATTAATGATTCATTCAAGCAAGTAATCGAATCAAACTCAATATTATGATTCATTCAAGCAAGTAATCAAATCAAACTTAATATAATGATTCGTACAACAATTACAAGACAGATATCCCTAACAGAAATTATTCATCATAAAATAAACTAGAGTGAATGCAATTAACATTTCATTTGCAACTTTACACGTCAGATATCCGTCAGTACTTGACCATAACATTAACAAAGAACTAAATGTGACTGGGAAAGAGCCCTTTAGGCTGTCCAAAACCATAATGGTCATACAAACAATTCTGAAGGAAGGCTAACCTCAGTAAGATGCTTTTGTAACCAATTGTAGTAGCACGAATTCTTGAAAAGATTGGTCACAACACGAACACTTGTTAAGAGATCAGCAGGAAGTGGTGAATTTGTTGCAACTTTTCTTATCAACTCCGTTAGTAAATCTGGTTAGACAACAAAAGGTAAGAAATAGAGATAAAAGTTGGAAAGGATAGCAACAACGAGAAGCTTGAGATTTACAACACTGTTAAATGTTTTGCTTATACCATATGTAGCAGGCATTTAAAGATATCAACTTAAGCATGTTCCTAGAAGATCTGCCCTCATCAAACAGTCTTTTTTACTTTTTTGGGTCTTTCGACAAGTAAGTATAGCATGGGATAATTGTAGCATGAATACCATCTTCAGCTTCAAGATGCTGCCCCATCAGGGTGAAGGACAATCAACCTCAAAGTGTCAATAACTGCAGATATAAAATAAACAAATATACTTGAGTAGGCAAAATAATTTGTGAAACACAAGGTGTCCACACGATAAAACAACACACCCACAGACTTTTAATATAAAAAAGGACGAGCATTCAACAATTCACATTAAAAGTAAGCTTATTGATTTTGTACTAAGAAAATCTTGTATATGCTGACTCTTATTACCATACTTATGAAGAAGGAGATGATATCAGCAGTTGAAAAGAGTATGAAGTTGCCGCAATCCCAATGCAGGACTTATGACCTTTTAAAAATGAAAAATCTACTATATACTCTTATACTCGTATCATTCATGTCCTTTTCTCTTTTCTCTACCATTTTTCATTTTTTTTTAACCTGTAGCCATCAATCATAAAGCTAAGGATCCACTTAAGCTACATGTGTAAAGAAATGAGGTAACCTGCAACCTGGCAGGGTTCAGTATAATGCCTAAGAGACAATCAGCCACGAGCCAATTCAAAAGAGTTGAATCAATTTGACATTGAATAGTCATTAGATAGTATGAACCATCAAGTTATTAACTTGCGTTCATTCTTAAACAATGATTTCTTTTAGTGTTAACTTGTAACCTGAACAGATAGAGTAAATATTCTCCGTGCCCTCAAAAAAATGAACAGATCTATACATAAAATTCCTCAAATGTTCGCACACCAACCTGGAAATAACATTGTAACTGGCCATGATTTTAGCAGTCTCAGCAACAAAGCAATGTCAACTTCGGCAAATTTAGTAGAATGATAATGTGACGTGTCCTTCAATATTTTAACTATAGCACCCAGCCTGGAATTCTCAACCTCATTTGAAGACGAGTTCTTCTTTTCCTTCAAGAGATTACCAAAGGTTCCATTATTCAGGAAAACACCTATGGTTAATATAAAGAAAGAGACACAATTCTATAACAGAAGCGGAAAACTTCTTGTTCGATGCTGCTCCCTAGGTTGGGCGAGCTTGGAATTTAAAAGCAATATAAATAAAACATAAAAATACAAATAAACTAATAAAAATATTAATTTGGAGTTAATGAAAACCCTATCATGCACTATGAAAGGAAAAAAAAAGAAAAAGAAAACAATATATATATACTTAAGCAAGTTTTGATGGAACTACAATTTCTGCAACATGTATAAATAACGACGAAAATAAATATCAGAAAACAGTAAAAAACATAAATTGGAACCTCAATAGTTTCTATGAAAATATGATTGTTATATTAGTATCACCCAGGTCCAAAAAACAGTTCATTCCTTTCAATCTAAGAAAGTGACGAAGCCATAAAGTATAATGATGTGGAAAACGTGAATAAATAAAAACCTAAAAGTGACTAATTTAGAGTGCACATGTGAGCGGGATTGAAGCCATTATGACACAAGTAATGTCAGAGCATAGATAAATTGCAGTAAAAAAAAAGTAAGGACATTTATATCGAAAGGAGAAGTCTCCTGCATAACAGGTTTTACCAACAATCATCGTCGCCACGAAACCTCTGCCACTAAAATCCTAGAGGGACGAAAAATAAGGGTGAGTGGGTTTGAAAATAAAGCTTTGTAAAGCATTTTCAAACAATGTAACCCCTTGCTATAAAACAAGTATACGGTTTCCCAAAAACATTATAATAATAGTATGTAATAGGTACCCTACAGCACAAGTGAGCTAAAGGATGTAGGCACAACAACGAGGTATCTCAACATAAATCTCAATTTGTTACTATAAGAAATCAATGCTCATTAATTTATGTAGGCACACAAGTCCATTGCAAAGATATTCAAACAATGGAACAGGCTGGGTGTAGGTTTTATATTCAAGAACTACATCACATGAGTTGCACTAGTCGCATTACAAACGAGTCCAAAATATCACATAAAAGGACAGGCTGACATCTAACTCTGGATCCAAAGTGAATGTAAATGGTGCATGTAAACTACACCGTGTAAACATGTAATAAATGAGCAGATAAAATGCAAGGATGTCATGCCACAAGTTTATGCTCACAAATAATGTTAAAAACATAAAGTGCACGAAAAGACTATTTGTAAAGCTAAATGTGGCAATGTCACATCATAGTATATAAAAGCAGTTGTTGAAAAAAGATCACATATATATATATACACACACGTAAAAATGAAAAAACCCACTCGTAGATACATGTAGATCGTAACCATCTAACTATTATGCTCACGACACTCCACCGGGTGGTCCTCTCCTATACGAGAAATTACTACACTAATTACCAAACTAATAATAATTAATGTCATAAACCTAATTTCCTTTAGTTTGCTCAAGAATAGAATTTTCATTGAAAATTTGGGAAGAAATTCAAATGCCCCGTTGGAGCCTTTACACAACCAAATTTAACCCATAATATATCCAAACGAAGCTTAGGACGAGAGGAATAAGATTATACCAATTTTAAGCCAAAAGATGGCTGGAGCTCGCCGGAAATGCCCTGAAAGTTATGGCCTGAGTTGGAGTTCTTCATTTTCGTCGATTTGGAAGTGGATTTGAGCATGCAAGCTCAAACCCATGGCCTAGGGGTTATGGGTAGTCGTTCTACACCTTCAAACTTAACCAAATCAACAAGGTTTGGCTAGGCTTGGCACAGAAAATCCTACAAATTGCAGGAAAACATGGTGGGTCGGATATTCGTCCTTTAAAAACACAGAAACGTACGTCCATGCTAGAAAAACACACTGGAAGACTCAAGGTAAAGCTTGAGGGTGGAAATCTTAAGCTTACCGTGGCCGGAGAAGTTTCAATTTGCCAAAATTCGTTGAAAGCCGAAACAGGAAATGTGTTTTCGTCCGAATGTAGCACCACCAAGGAGTTGCAAAGGATCCTAGATAATTTTTCGGAGAATTTTGGAGGTGTTGGTGGAGCTTTGGAGTGGTGGTGGTGAAGTTCACCAAGAGTTAGTAGCCTAAGCCTCAAAAATCTTATGACGGGCCCTGCCTTTTGCTCCAACCAAACTAAAAATGAAAAAAACTTAGGGTGTGTTTGTTGCACCGGAACTATCTCCTGGACTAGCTTCAGGGACTAAGCTAGACTGACTTAGACTACACTAAGTTGGACTGACTTAGTAAAGCGTTTGATGCAGTGTCGGACTAAAAAAAAGAATAATAACAAACTACAATATTATATTTTTTTTTAAATTCATATCTAATAATATTACCTTTTTTATTCTAAAAAAAAACTCTCCCTTTCTTTGGAAGCCTCCATCTTTTTCTCTTTCTTTATCTTCCTCGTTCTCTCTGTCCCACGCTCTCCTTCCCTTCCCTTTTTTTTTCTAATTAATTGCCAAATTTTTTTCTACAAAACAAAGAATCGAGCTTGGTTTTTCAAATTTTTGTTTGGTGCAAAATTCCAATTGGAGAGAGCTTTCCAAGTCCGTGGATTCAATCGGAGCGGCAAAACCGGCCTGCAGCGATGCTTGGAGAGCTGACCGATGACGAGTCGAGGTTTGTGGAGTCGGGGAAGTGAGAGACAGTAATGGCTTGGAGTCGAGGTGAAGTGAAGAACAGAAACGGGACCACGAATCCCCTTGTTTTTGGTGGCTCTCGTTAAGTCCACCTAGTGGTACAAGTCTGGCTTAATCCCATTAAACACAATCCCAATTTACACCAAACGTAGGTCTACTAATTCTAGCTCAGTAGTTCGGTCTAGTGAAACTTAAGCCGACCAAACAAACACGCCCTTACAATGCTTAGGTATTTTCTGAGCAAATCGAGATTTGATAACGACAAAAAGGCGACCTTTGTCAACAACAAAACACAAATTTATAAACAACCGAAGCAGAGATTTGAGACCGAAAAAAATTTAACATTGACAACGACAGATAATGACAGATTGATATAAAAAATGGAAGTAATAGTTGAAAAAAAATGTGGTCCAGAGCAAGCAATCAATGATGATCGACAGGTAGACTGGACAAATATGTCCTTTTACTGTAGCCAGAACAAATAACAACGAAGGATAAAAAGGAAAGAGAGTGCAATTTCATCATTTACTATTAATAAATAAATAAAATGAGGGCACAAAATAGACAGTTGAGATCGAACAAAGGGCACTTTCATAATTTTATGTACAAAGAAGGCAACAAAATGGGACAACAAGAAGAGACAAAGGGTATTTATGCCCTTTCACTGTTAATGAACAGGGCCAAAAAAACTAGGTTTTAGTATATGTATAATTTGAGACAAATAAGGTTCTTATCAAATATTGTAGTTCTATTAAAAAAGTGTTGAAGTTTAAGATTAACATGTAATCTTAGAATGAAAATTCAATAAACCATCTAAACTAATACAAAATATACTAATGCATCATTAACATTTGTAACCGATAACACAAAGATAAGTAAATTAAAATCTAAATGCACAGGTAATTAATTTTTTGGTGGTACTATTTATTAACACACCAAGACATATCAACTATTTTTTCTGCCTATATTCTAACATGTGGAATAATACACCAAGTTATAAATATTTTCAGTAGTACAAAATTTCTACGAACAAACAGAGACTTATCCTTTAATAGAGGATCTAATGGAACCAGAAGGAGAAACAACATCATAAATTAAGTTAGGGATTTTATCTTGTAATGGAAGTAGGGCAAGCCCTAAGGGTAGTCCATGTAGGTGCCCGAGGGCCCCCCAAATTTTTTATATATTTTGTAATTAACATATAAATATAGAAAATGTAAGAAATATCATAATCCATTTGTTGGTGTTGTGAAAATGTTCAGCTTCTTTTTTTCTTTGAGGCTTTGTGTCACATCCCGCCTTCCCTCGCAGTGATATTGTCCGCTTTGGCATTCTCGACCGTGGTGGAACCCGGCGCACCGGTCCGACCCCACAACGAGCTACCGCACGGTTTTGTTTCTGCAAGCCGCAGCTCCAAAAGGCCTCACTGAAGGTACATGTGGGCATGGACATATAAGGCCCAAGGACAGCCCTCACGTCGTCGATGTGGGATACTACATTTGAGTTCAAAACTTGGAGCTACCTTTTTCGTCACTAGGTTTATCTTTTTTTTTTCTTTTCAAATTTACTCCTAATCTATGTGTCCAAATGCATATAAAGTTACAAAACTCAAGTCCCCTTCCAATCTTTTTTTCTTTCAATTTCCCAACCTCTCAATATCTATCGAATGTCTAAATCAACTATCACATGATCTTGAAGATTGTACTTTAAGGTAATCAAAACTTTGAGTTTATATTTTGCTTTTCAATAATTTATTATGCAATGGATTATTTTAATAATTGATTTGTTAGTGTGGTGTTGATTTAAAAAAAAAAAAAAACACAAGAGAATAATTGGCGTTGTTGAATTTATTATACTCATCAATGAAGTTTATTGTTCCTTACCTTCTTAATTATCAAGTTTTATTGTTCTTCACTCTTAATTTTAGACTCTTAACTGCAAACATTTAGTACATTTGCGTTTAAAAACGTGACACGTGTAATTTTTAAGTAATGCTTGTATATCTATCTTCTTTTTATATTAATTTTAATGATACTTGATGTGAAATAATTTTTTTACGTATTTAGCTAATTTTTTTAATATATATCAACGTGTAAAGAACTGAGACTAAAAAAACTTTAGGACGCCACTTCGAAGGCTCGCTTAGGGCTTCTAAATTCTCAAGGCCGGCCCTGAATGGAAGTACTGTGATCTGTAATGTAAATTAGGGATGAGAAGAAAATAAGAGTTGAATATTTTTTGCTAAGAAAAGCAACAGAAAATATGAAAACCAAAATCCCAAAACAAAAAATAATAAAAACGAAAAAAGAAGAAGTGGCATATGATGTGGCGTAGTGTGAAAAGGTTTTGAAATCTCTCATTGGCGGTAACCAGTAGGTTGGGAACACGTGTCAACACCATGACGTGCCATCTCCTAAAATCGGGTGGGTTGGAGACTCGGAGGTGCATGCGGTGCAAACGGGAACCGCTTTGCTCTTGAGATTTTGTGTCAACTTTTTGAAAGGGATCCTCGGATCCCTTCCTTCTAATCCACGAAATCAGTAGATCCGTACCATTAAAATTTGATCCAACAGTTGAAGTTATTATAATTTTTAAAGTGGACTTATGTTTGTAACCGTTGGATCAAATTTCAATGGCAAGAATCTATAGATTTGGTCATGATGAGTATTTTTTCCTTTCCAGCTATAAATGGTTGCCTGATGAGTATTTTGAATGTACAGTGGTTTTTTTACATTATTGTATTATTATTAGGGAAGAGGAGGGAGAGTTAAAAACTATTACAATAACTTAAGAGAGGGGCCGGAACACATGAGATATTGAATCACATGCATGAATGTATAAAGTGTTAAAATCAGCATTCTCTTCATTAACATTTCTTATGTGGATGTTATACTCATTGAAAGCAAATTTCCTAAAAAATATTATCAACTCTTATGATATAAAACTTCAGCTTTTGTCTTCTGACAATTCATTTCTTCTCTGTTCTATTCAGTCATTTGTTCTACATCACATAAGTTCAAATCTTACTTACTCTCCTTTACTAGATGGAAAAAAAAAAGGGGAAATTCTTACAAGGCATTCTTGTGAAATACAATTTGGAAATTTTGAGAAAGGATAACAATTTTGTTTCAAAAATATTATGGGTCATTCATATCTAGCATCTGATGTTTATCAGAACCTTCAACCCATAAAGTGAAATAACAAGAAGGAAAAGTAGATAAACATGACATTAATTTGAAATATGTAAACCAAAATGTTATTATAAATTTCTTTCAGGACAAAAGAAACCATTGAAAGTGAGATTCGAAATCCCAACTTATTCAATTGGGAAGTTGAGAAATTTTAGATTTGAAATTCCAACTTATTCAATTGGGAAGTTGAGAGATTTTAATGGATTTTTATGGAGTTTAATTAATTTGTAAAGATTCGTATAAAATTTTGATTCAATTCCCTCAAAATTTCATGAGAAGAAGTGAGATTTGTATATGCTCAAAATAACTATGAAATCTCTTAAATTCCCTCTAATTCCTCAACTTTTTCCAATTTTTTAAAATCAATTTCTAATTAAATACAACTGAAATGTTACAAAGTTCTTTAAAATTTTAAAACACTTGGTTTTTAGTGACTAAAAAGTTTATTTTCAGTATGAGGGTATTTCAGTAATTCTGTAAACAATACAAACCGAACTCAAAATCTTTACCTTTTAGGAAACTAATGAAAATGACTTGAAAACTTTATGTTTTAATCAAAAGGACAAAAAGATGTTGTATGTGAATAGTATCAGAAGTGACTTTTTTCGTTAACACTCTTATCTTTTTTCTTGGTTCAAGAAGGAGAGACCGTCGTTCTTCTCTTCAAATTTGTGGCGCTTGACTTGTTCTGCACTGTTTTGGCTTGCCATAAGAAAAGTAGACCAAAAAGCCAAAGCCTTTGGTCTGAAGCTTCTTCTACCACCCCCAGCCCTTCAACAAATTCAGGGTCAGGAGGTAACCGTTGCTTTGCGCGTTAAAACAGTAAACTCAGCCACAAACAAAAAACACCCTCACAGACATTGGTTTTTGGAGAGAGAAAGTTAAAGATAAATGCGGCCTAGTAATGTTTCTTAGAGAGAGAAGGGACATTGCTTCCCGCATTTTCCATGCCTATTTCACTCGTTTCTCCCTCATGCGTGCAAGTTATTCCCAAAATCTTAAATCTCAAAAACCCAAACCCCATATTTTCTTTCCCATTAAAATCTCCTCTTTCTCCTTAAACTTCCTTATTTATCTCTCTCACACACCATTATTTTCCTTTTATTTGAACAAAACCCATCATCTATTTTATCGATTTGCTTTATTTGTTCTCGGTGGCTCTTGTTTATTGAGGTCGGTTGGAAAAAGCTCAAAAGGTTTGCTGCTTTTAATGCTTTTACACACTGATTTGTGGAGGTGAAGTCTTTCAAGGTTGATTTTTTTGTATAAAAGGTTTAAATTCCTTGGATTTGGCCAAGTGGGTTCGGTTTAGGATCTGCAACTCCTTATTATTTTTGCAGAAATCTGGCGCTGGAGATTGATTTGGGGAACATTTTCATGGTTTTTGGTTTCTGGGTTTTGCTTGTTTAGATCTAGATTGAAGCCATGGGAAGCCATATTAGCAAGAAGAGCGCTGAAACATCATCCTCTGCAACCAATCTTCATACAAATTTGCAGTACACAACTGATCAATTGAGTTCTTATGAGGCAGCTTGCAAGCTCGATGCAGACTTGCAAACCTTCGACATGAATCTCCAAACCCGAACCAATCATGTCATCAGCACAATCGCGGCAGGAGTCGAAGTCCGAGCCCTCTCGTTCGATTCGCTGAAGGAGGTGACAGGATGCCTGTTGGAGATGAATCAGGAAGTTGTGAAAGTTATCTTGGAGTGCAAGAAAGACATATGGAAAAATCAGGAGTTGTTTGAGCTCGTTGAGGAGTATTTTGAGAACAGCTTGCAGACTTTGGATTTCTGTACTGCGTTGGAGAAGTGCTTGAAGCGAGCTCGCGATAGCCAGTTGCTTATTCTCGTTGCGCTTCAGCGATTCGAGGAAGAAACCGAAATGGGAGGCGGTCAATACACGAGGACTTTGGAGGAGTTGAAGAATTTCAAGGCGATAGGTGATCCCTTTACTGAAGAGTTCTTTCAGATATTTCAATCTATTTATAAGCAGCAAATACTAATGCTCGAGAAGTTGCAAATGCGAAAGAACAAGCTCGATAAGAAACTCAAATGTATTAATGCTTGGAAGAAGGTCACGGGTATGATATTTGTTGCTACATTTGCTGCTGTGTTGATTTGTTCTGTTGTGGCGGCAGCCATGGCTGCTCCGCCGGTTGCAGCAGCTCTATCTGCGGCTAGTTCTATCCCTGTAGGCTCAATGGGGAATTGGATTGACTCTTTGTGGAAAAACTATGAAAATGTTTTGAGGGGTCAAAAGGAAGTGATTAGTTCAATGCAAGTAGGAACTTATGTTGCCATTAAGGACTTGGACAACATTCGGGTTCTCGTTGATCGATTGGAAATTGATATCGAGTCCCTCTTGCACAATGCAATCTTTGCCATTGACGAAGAAGCTGTGAAGGTTGCAATAGAGGAGATTAAGAAGAAGTTGGGAGTATTTATGAAGAATGTAGAGGATTTGGGAACTCAAGCTGATATCTGCAGCCGCGACATTCGAAAAGCAAGGACTGTGGTTCTGCAGAGGATCATCAAACATTCCAACAACTGAAGACGACCCTCATATAACCAGTTTCTGTTTTGATGTTCCGAGAAATTCGAATTTGTGTAACTTTCTTTTTATTTATTTTTTATGCTTTCATCTTATTTGTTCATTCTTTAGATTGTAACTTGAATCCAAACAACTGGATTCGTGTATATAAGAAATAATGCAAGATTATATAGCATTTTACCTTCTGTCTCAATATTTAGGCAAGAAATGGACTTTAGTTAGTTCCGAATTAATGACAACATTTTGTCTTCAACCTCCTAATTGATTGCTAGATTTGATGAAATCTTTCGGTCCATAACTTTGTGATCTCATGGATTTTCGGAATGTCATGCCGAACATATTTGAAGATATTGGAGTAGGAAGTCTCTTTTCATTTGGATTGCCATATAGGCATCTTTCTTCTGTTTAAAGCATGCTTAATTGTTACAAGTTGAGAGTTGAAACTTGCAAGTTCCAAGAGGAGCAAGGTTATAGTCTCTCCCTCTATGGTTGGTTTCCAAGTTCACAACCAAGCCAACTGTATGCAGTTCTCTTGTATCCAAGTATTTTTTCTGGTAATGAGGAAAAACTCTTATGATTCATTTAATCTCGTACAAAAACTCAAAAAATCACATGTATCTGGTAAATTTAGGTTTTTTTTTTTACATTTGTTATGCTCAAATTTACAGCTCGTCTTGTGCTCACTTTTTCCCACCGAGCCAATTGTATGGTTTTGTATGCATGAATTTGCGGTGAAGTTATTTCTTAATTGCAGATTGATCGTAATCATTTATGTGGTTAGAGTAGTGACCATCTCATTGTCGCTTGCCTCCTTACATTTTGGTAGAATCTTCAATCCTGTAGTTCCTGAAGAAAAAATAGATGTGATCAAGAACAGAATTCAACCCAAAAAATAATCCTTGTCGGTAGGAATCTAGGACGAGATTCACAAAAAAAGAAAAAAAAAAAATGAAACTTCTTGATGTTGAAACACAACATCGAACTCGTTCATACTGAAAACGAGAACATCTCATAATCTAAAGGTCCCCAACCTGATAATTTAACTTGGGTGACAAGCCTCCAACAGCATTGTGAAACTTTGGTACCTGCGTGTGCCCAAACGCAGACATGATCTCTCATTTCTGTCATCTGGTTATGTATTGAATCTCTCCATACTCTCTCAACAATTCAAGCGCCTTCCTCACTTTCGTAACTATGGGGGCATAAGCTGACATGTCCCCTAACGCATTCCTCATTGTAATCTTGTTTTACGACATCTTTGACAAGCTCCCTAAGTTGAAATCTGCCAAAGCAAATAGATCCACAGTTTCTGTGAACAAGATCAAGGCGGAACCATCAGCTACTTGCTCTCAAACTATTTGGTTCAACTTGCAAGAATCTATCGGCAAGCAAGACTTGTAATGTGGGTACAATCAACGTAAAATAATACTTCGCATTCAACCTAAAGGAGAACTAGATAAGCAAAACATGAGATCTTTCATCTAGATAGTCTATAAAATTAAACCATAAATTGATAAATAATAGGTGACTTGTAATACAAGAAAGCTATAACTCAAGTTACACTTTGTGTATTTGTAACTACAACCTCGAGAGGTATTCTATATGTGAAATATGCAACTACTAATTTCATATGGTCAAATAATGTTCCATTTTTCATGTGAAATATGTAACTACTAATTTGGATGTGTATATGGGTGGATTTATAGTATGGCAAGCGAGGTAGCAAGCCACTAAGACCCTAAATGTAATCCTAACATATCTCTAATTTATAAAAAAAAAAAAAAAAAAAAAAAGGGAAAAACCCTTCCCACTCCCACATTTTCTATCACTCTCTTCCTCTCTTCTTCTATTTTAAAAATAAAAATAAAAAATTTTCTCACATACTTTGTGTGTGGCCATATGCCCATATGCTAGTGTATACTAAAATACCACTTTGGTATGCAGATTTTAAGAAAGCACAAAAATTGAAATGGGTAGTCCATATTGGTATCAGTCCTATTCAGTGATATTTCCTTTTTTTTTTTTTTTTTTTTTATTTTATTTTTTTACCCATTCTTGGGTAATATTCTCCCAATTATATTGGAAAATGAATACAAAGTGGCCCTTTTTCTGTGTATCATGTTATGTATAGTTTCTGTATATTTAGTTTTTTGTATTTCAATATTTACACTTCTCAATGGTATATGAAACCAATCGTAAACGAAAAAAAATAGGGGTAAAATCGGAAATGCACTGTAGCAAAGCTTCCCCACCTGGTTTAGTATATATAGATTTTGCCATTAAAATTAAATAACCAAAAATCCATACCTCTATTTTCTCAGATCCCTCTTTCTTCCATTTCTCCATCTCTTAATCCGCCGCTGCACCTCACTGAATCGCGAGCTCAGAGACGACGTGCCGTTCAGGCCGTATAGATCCGGCACCCCCGCCAATGGAGGCTTCTCCGCAAGGCGGATTCGACAGTGACAAATCCAAGTCCTCCTCTCCCATCTCCGTCGTCTCCAATTTCTGGAAAGGTAATTTTCAATTTAATGTGAAGCTTTCAGTTGAAGCTTTAGAGTTGCAGTTTTGCTTGAACAATTTGAGAATGGTAGCTCTGTAAGGAGCCGCAAGTTTTTCTTAATGTCAGCTCTGCAATTTGCTTATTGGATTCTGCCTTACTGGCAATACAAGGAGAAAATAAGCTTTGGTTTATGCTTCATTTCAATCAGATATGTGTATATACACACACACCCAACGTTTGTATGTATGTATCAGTGTAAATTGGCGCTCACAATTTGTTAACATTTTTTATAGAAATGGTGCAAATGACTAATTTTATTGGGCGTTATCAAGTTTTGTGTTGAATCACTAAATATTCAAGTAAAAAACGTAAATAAATATCGTGATAGTTGTGAGAGTGGAATGAATTTATTGATAAGAAATTGCGGAAGGGCTTAAAATGTTGCATAGTGGAACTAAAAGATATTCTGTGATGGAGGTTGGAAAACCGTTGAGTTTGGTTTAGCATCTGTTAGGATCGGAATGATGCCTCACGGATTGACCGCTGTGGCGACCAAGGTATTTGGGTTGTGAACCAAAAGTAACCGGAATGTTATTGCTGAAAAGTTGAAAACTTGATATCAATGGACGCTTTTGTGTTTTTCTTACAGATTTTGACTTGGAGAAGGAAAAAAGTGTATTGGATGAGCAAGGGCTTAGGATAGCTGAAAATCAGGAAAACAGCCAGAAGAATAGGCGGAAGCTTGCGGAAAGCACTCGAGGTATGCCATTATATCTTTATCATGACCACAGTTTACTTTAGTTTACATTAGTTGGTCTAGTAAGGGAAGAGGACCACGTTTCCATGGGCCAGCGTGAATTTCTTCTTGAAAGTGCAGATATTTGGTACCTTTGCAAGGAGGCCTTTTTCTGTGTTTTAATTGTTTCATCTCACTTTTGCAGCTTTGCATGATGGAAAACATGTTTGTTAATTTACAAATTGCTTTTCTGACAGATTTCAAGAAAGCCTCACCGGGGGAAAAGCTAAATCTCTTTAATTCATTACTTAGAGGTTACCAAGAAGAAGTTGATAATCTTACTAAAAGAGCAAAATTTGGAGAGAATGCTTTTCTTAACATCTATCAAAAACTTTACGAGGCTCCAGATCCTTATCTGGCGCTTGCTTCAAGTGCTGTAAGTACTAAGTACCACCATCATACTTAGTGTTTTCTAATATTTCTGAAATATCAAACCCGATTTAATACATGCTTTGATCTTTAATACCTTAAATTGAATGAACTTCAATGATGTTCAGGGACCAAGCAGATATATATGCATGAAATGATTGTACATAACTCTCAGGAGATTCCATTGAACTCTACAACTTGCTCTTTAAATTATGTTTTGGGTGATTTTGAAATCAAAATTTGCTTGGCCAGCTCTATGGCCATTGCGGGCCATGGCGATTTTGCTGTCTATACTTTGAAGTTCATAAAATAACAACAACAACAACAACAACAAAGCCTTATCTCACTAAGTGGGGTCTGCTATATGAATCCTAGAATGTCATTGCGCCCGGTTGTGTGCCATGTCTTCTGTTAGATCCATGTAGTCCAAATCTTTTCTTAGCGTCTCTTTCCATGTCTTCCTAGGTTTTCCTCTACCCCTTTGGCCCTCTGTCTCGTACTCTCATTTTCTAACTGGAGCATTTGTAGGTCTTCGTTTTACATGTCCAAACCACCTTAACCGATTTGCTCTCATCTTATCTTCAATTTCGGCTATTCCTAATTTGCCTCGGATATCCTCATTCATAATCTTGTCCTTTCTCGTGTGCCCACACATTCAACGAAGCATTCTCATCTCCGCTACACTATTTTTGTGTATGTGTTGATGCTCAAAATGAGTGTAGCAGAGATGAGAATGATTCTTTGGATGAGAATTAGAGCAAAAAAAAAATTGCTTCAAGTTAAAAACTTGATTTTGTAAACAAGTGTAGTTTAATCAACAAAAGATATGAGAATTAGAACAAAATTGTGTTGCGACTCTTGTGAGCCCAATTGAAGTATCATTAGTGTTGGCTGAGCAGTGGTTTCATATAGAATATAGATGACCTGGAAAGTTTTATTATTAAATTACTGCATTCCTTATTTACTACATATTGTATCTCTTGAGCGTGTGCTATGCTCTTTTTGTAAGCTGTGCCTTATGGGTATGTTTTTGAAAATCTTTATTCATCTCATGCAGGAGCAAGATGTGAAATTGTCTGAACTAGAATCTGAAAATAGGAAAATGAAGGTTGAGCTTGAAGAATTCCGGACAGAAGCAACTCATTTAAAAAATCAACAGGCAACAATAAGAAGACTTGAAGAGCGAAACCGCCAGTTAGAGCAACAGGTTTGTAATTACTAGTTTCTTTTGTTATTTAACAAGCACGACTATACCTTCTCAAGTGGTTTGAAGTTTTTCTCTTTCTCTCAATATAGAATTTATTTGAGTCGCGGTGTGATATTTTTAATAATCACATCTTGCCATCTCAAGTTGGATATATTGGTTTGGTTGATAGGGTTTCTATCAGACTCCCTCCGGTGAGCTATCTCTTAGTTAAAGTTAGATGTAATCCTGTAAACAGTTTTGAAACTGAAGGTGGTCATTACCTTCCTTTAGATGAGAAAGTTCATTGTGACTTTGTTATAATTTCAAATTCATTGTTGTTTCTCTGATTTCATTGTGACTTTGTTATAATTATCGCTGGAGCATTTGGCCATAGCGAAATCAACAGATTTAAATTTTAACATACGTTTTTAACCAGTGGTGATACCTCTCTTTTAATGTGTGAACTTTCTCATGTTCTGTTAGATGGAGGATAAAGTTAAAGAAATTGTGGAGATTAAGCAACGCAGTTTTGCGGAAGAGAACCAGAAAATACTTGAGGTCCTAAAAGAAAGGTAAAAATTCCTGACAAAGATTTATGGGAATGATACCAAGGCAAAACTACACTATATCTCTGATTGGTTTTGTTTTGCGCCTTTTAATGTCTTTATTAAAAGCTGTATTGTCTTTTTGCGTATCTTGATTTGTGATCTGTTCACTTTATACAGAGAGCAATTGTTGCAAGATCAATTACGACAAGCTAAAGACAGTGTTTTCAATATGCAGAAATTACACGAACTTGCTCAAAGTCAATTGTTCGAGCTTCGTGCTCAATCAGGTGAATTTCAAATTTTCTCATTTCTTCTGGGTTATCTAATCTCTGCATTCAATATAATAAATTTTCTTGAAGCTTCTCATGTTTTCTCTAATCTTTTCAGATGAAGAGAGGGCAACCAAGCAATCCGAGGTCAATCTTCTGATGGATGAAGTTGAACGGGCTCAGACACGGCTTTTTAGTCTTGAGAGGGAGAAGGTGTGTGCTAAACCCAATATATTTTTATGTCACTAGATTGGAGTTGTTCATAATCCACTCTCAATGTTAGTTATTTATTCTTTAGTTGTAGGTGCTGCGTTGTAGTTTTATCTCTTTTGTGCAAACGGGTCTTACATTGTAACTTTTATTACTTTTTAAGGTCCAAGCTGTTGCAATCGTTGTTTATTCAGTTTCTCGCTTTTGCTTCTTGCAGTAAATGGTTCCTCATTGTTGAAGCCCCCTTTTTCATTGAACATTTTGCAGGGATTTCTGCGTTCCAAATTACAGACAGCAAACGATGACACTGAAAATAAGAAAAGGTGAGGTAGTTCAGTGTTGTATTTTGTATGTCCCCGGAAACTATTGTCTCAATTTGTTTTTCTTTTCTTTCAGATGGTAGTTATTTGATTCCATGAATTGTAGAATATAGAAGTTTAGAATCTTCAATCATTGCAATACATAATGCTTATTAAGTAAATTTTATCATTTGGCGTCTATTGTAAGGATTCTGTGTATTCTATGTGAAAAAATTGCTTCCTTAAGAAATTAAGCATAGTCATCATCTCGTTATTGTAAAACTTAGAAGAAGGTGTGTACTGAACCCAATATTTTTTATGTTACAAGGTTTGAATTGTTCATAATTCACTTTCAAGGCTTGTTAAGTATTCTTTATTTATAGGTGCTGCATTGTAGTTTCATAGTCTTTTGTTTTATGGACCGTTGAAAATAGAAAAGTCCCTCCTTTTTTTAGAAATTTAGAATTTTCAATCCTTGAAATACATAATGCTTATTAAGTGATCATTTGTCGTGTACTGTTAGGATTCTGCTTAATCTGTTAATAATGTTGCTGTCCTAAGAAACTAAGCATAGTGACATAGTCCCCGTCTTGTTATTGGTGAAACCTAGAACTTACAGACAAAAATAAAAAGGCAATAGAAAAGATCATTTTCCATTCTTATTCACTGAACTATCTGATTTAATTTGTGTTTCTGGTATTAGATATTTGATGTTCTTCAGTTTTTACCTTGCTCTGTATGTTGGATTGTTCTGGTATTAGATATTTGAAGTATCCATGTTTTGTTCCTCCATTGAGATTAAGTCTTTATATAGATTGGTTCTGTTGTTTTTGAGTTATCTTTTTTATTTTAAGTTTATTGCTGTGCCACAGTGATGTTGATTCAACTAGCGTCCTTGAGAATTCTTTAATTGCTAAAGAGAAGATCATTGCTGAACTCAACATGGAACTTCACAATATTGAAAGAACGTTATCAAATGAAAGAGAAGAGCACTTGAACGAGATCAAGAGGTTGAATGCACTTCTCATTGAAAAGGTATACTTATTAAGAACATAACAAAAAGTGCTGTTAGGGATTGAACATTTAGTGCTTTAGATAGTTCTTTATTTAAGCTCTATGATGCTCCAGAAACCCAAGTCAAGAAGTTGCCACCCTCTTATTTGATTTCCTGTATTATGTATCACCCTCTCATTTAATTTCATGTATTATATAGTTGATCTTCCAGCTCCCGTAATGTACCGCAGTTATCTTTTTTTATTTTTTGTCTCTATTGTGTAAGAACTTTATCAACCCCCATTTAATTTAGGAAGCTGCTCTTGAGGAGATGAAGAAAGAGCTTCAGGCACGGCCAACAACAAAACTGGTTGATGATTTGCATAAAAAGGTTAAAATTTTGCAGGTAATGCCATCTTTCTCCTATATTCTTTAGCTTGGAAGTTGCCTGTTATCATTTTAGCTTCAGTTTTGTAACTGTTATCAGAAGTTTTTTCACTTTCGAGTTGTATTGTTTAGTTGTTTATACTTGTGGTAAATGTTGCTTGGAGAAATCAAATTACATATTTGGTGAGGAAACTAAGCTCTATCTCTAAGAAAAGTTGAATTCATTGTACACAATGCCGGAAATCAACTCACTACTGCATCATACCTTCAGTGTTTAATGTCTAGAGTATGTCATTTAGTAGTCTACGACTCTACAATGAGAATTCACTTATGGGGCTGCTATGAAAAAAACTTTGAAATTATTAGATCAAGTTTGTTAATTTAAAATGGTAATTTGGCATTACTGAGTAAACTAAGGGTGCATTTGTTTGGCTTCGTTAGCCTTCACTGGACTACACTAGACTAAATGCTAGTGAAATCTGGTGTTTGTTACAAGCAGGGACTAGTTTTAATGAGACTAGCCCCCTGACTAAACCGGACTACACGCTTCACTAGAGGGTCTTAGCAAGACCCTCCAAAAATGGGCGGACTGCTAATCCCGATTCTGCAACGCTTCACCCCTGCTTCGCCCTCCCATCTTCTCATTTCTCGCTTCCACAACCCCTTCAAACCCAGATGCTGAAAAATTCAAAACAAAAAATAAAAAATTATGCAGTCTTTCCCTTTTCAAAACCAGATCTAACTCCCAAAATTTCAACCCAGAAAATCAGAAAACCCAAAAAAGCCAGAAACCCAGAACCCAGAAAATTCAAAAAAACCAGAAACACAGAAAACTCAACCAAAGCACAGAAGGGAATGGAGGATAAAGAAACCCAGAAAATCTGAAGACCAGGCAAAGGAAACAACAAAGGGAACAGCAAAGATAAAGGCCAAAACAGCAGCCAAAGGAATAAAGGGAATAGAGGATAGAGAAACAGGTTGCTCTTTGGTATGATATTTTGAGATTTGCAATGAAATTTCTGAGATTAAGTGAAGAGGCAGAGAGAGATTTGAAAGAAAACGTTGGTTCTCTTCTTGTAAAATGTAATGGCAGATCACTTTTGAGTGAAACATTAATTAGGTTTTTAAAAATTAAATAAATACAAAATAATTTTATAATATAATATTTATTTTGGGATTTATTTTTGTATTTTTGTTTATAAGGAAAAAGTAAATTAAAAACGATAAAAAAATTATTGGGGTCCTAAAATATTTTAGTCCATAGTTTAGTTTGGCAGTACACCAAACACTTCACGATTACTATCTAGCTTAGTCCCAGAAGCTAGTCCAGTCCGAGATAGTCCGGTACAACAAACGCACTAATATTCTAGTCCATCTATTACTAAAGTTCGTTGTTAATATATACTCACATGATTGAAATTCAAGCTCTATTTCAATGATTATTACAAAGGCTTACAACAGTGGTTATATTTTTTTTCTGCTTGATTCTTGTCCGTTGAACTTGTAGTTTCTTATATTTAACTCCTGGTTTGTATACTTTATTTGTTCTCATTTATCTTCTGTACGAACATAGAACTCCCTAGTTATTTTTCAAACATTGTTCTCCTTTTCTTAAGTACCTCAACAATGTTCTGTTAATCACTGATTAACTTGACATTGTTATATTTGTAGGCAGTTGGTTATAATTCAATTGAGGCTGAAGATTGGGAAGTAGCTACAATTGGGGAAGAGATGAGCAAAATGGAGTCTCTTCTTCTCGATAAAAACCGGAAAATGGAGCATGAGCTCACACAATTGAAGGTATGAAGACATGCATGCAGCAGACACAATGATCGGATTCCTATCTAGCTCTACTCAGAGATAGAACTTGATTTAAATATTTCCCAGGGATCATAGCATGTCTTTCTGTGGGAATCAATCTATGGAGTGTAGTTCAGTTGATGCCTATTCTATTACCGACCTCTCATGTGTCTGTTGTATTTTTTATTGTGCTGCTTTCAGGTCAAACTTTCAGAGAAAGCATCCTTGCTAGAAAAAGCTGATGGCAAGATATCAGAACTTACAGTAAAGGTTAATGAACAACAAAAATTAATCCAAAAGTTGGAGGATGACATACTGAAGGTGAGCATTGATTACTCATGGTGCCCGTATGAGTGTTACTTTTGGTTTCCATGATATGAACTATTAAGTATCATTATAATCTTGATATTGTCAACATCTTTTGCAGTTGCAATTTTAAGAAGTAGAATTGGTTCAGATTTCATAGAAACTAAAGTCAGCTAATATTGACGTAAACACATTCAAACTCTCATGCATATATTAGCAGAGAATGCATGTAGGAGTACGACTTTGTACTTGAGTTACCCTCATATTTTCTAAACTTGTACCTTGCCCTTCTACTGCAGGGCTATGGTTCCAAGGATAAAAAGGGAATTCTGTTTGACGACTGGGATCTTTCAGGGGCTAGGAGCACTGAGCTGTCTGAGGTACTCCTCCTCTTCTCCCTACCTCCAATCCCCTCCGCCCCCCGGACACGTACATATCAATGTCTCTCACTTTCACCACCATAAATTTCTTCACAAGAAATTTCATGAGTCATGGGATAAAAAAATTTGGAAAATGTAACATCTTTGCTGCAATAATGCAATTTGTGTCCTTCCTGGCTGTTTTGTCGAATTAGTCTTCAATCAAATATTTTCATTTGTTGGGAGTAAATTGACTTGCAACTCCTAAGGTTTGCGTAAGGGATTGAGGTTCAGTTAGTAAGGAATGGATCACAAAATGTCAGATAAGAGCATTATGAAGGCATGTGAGGGGGATTTGCAAATCTCTACTTGGAAGGAGTCGTCTACAAATCCCTTTTATATGCTTTTGTACTGCTCATATGGTGCATTTCTAATCCCTCCTATCTATCATTTTTTTATCCATCCTACTAACTTGATCTCAATCCCTCCGGAATTGGGCCTAAAGGTTTAAGAAAGTTTGAAATCACCAAGTTAATCTTGTTCTTATTGGTAGTCCTTTTCTGTACCTCAAAAAACAAAGTATAGCAAAATACATGAAGTTTTTTTTGTTTTTTTATTTTTTTCTTCTCTAATGCATTCTAGTGCTTTGGTATGTATAGAACAACATTGGTGATGATTGTCAAATTAGCTCACAGTTATTTTATCACGGGCCTCTTTGGTTTTAGCCTTTTAACTACAACATATTTTGGTAATTACTAATTATACGTGTGAACTTTCTGTTTTTGATACGGTTAAGTTAGTTCTTGTCATTGCACTATGCATTCCATTTTACTCTCTGGTTATCAAGCATTTAGTTTCACATTAATTTGTTTTGTTAACAATACCCTTTCCGAATCAGAATGCAGATCAAGAACACGGTTCCTCGGACCAAGACCAAAGCTCAATGCTTAAGGTTATCTGTAATCAGAGAGATAGATTCAGGACACGCTTGAGAGAGACAGAAGAAGTACGTTGTTAATTTTCAAACTGCTATGGTTGCTTTGGTTTGTAATCTGCCATATCATGTGGCTAGATTACTGGTCTAATCGTGCAACTTTGCTGACTGATTTTATTGTTTTAGGAAATAAGACATTTGAAGGAAAAGATAGGAGTGTTGACAGTGGAACTGGAAAAGACGAAAGCTGATAATGTCAAACTCTATGGAAAGATTCGTTATGTTCAGGATTACAGTCTTGAAAAAGTAGTTTCGAGAGGATCAAAGAAGGTGTTATACTTATCTATTTTTATCCTTTATGTGCTTCTAGTTCTCTCTTCTTCTTTCAGACGGAATGGCTTGGTTTTTTTTGGGTCAATTGTCGGAATGTGTGTAGTTCCTCAATGCTTGGTATATTTCAGCCTGCAGAGGATCTTGAAGGTGGTTTTTCCTCAGATGTTGAATCGAAGTACAAGAAAATATATGAGGATGACATAAATCCTTTTGCAGCCTTCTCGAAAAAGGTACTTTCTGGTGAATTTGTAAAGTTTGTTAGCAAAGATGCATATACCCTGTAATCGGACTTACAGATGTATATTTCTTTTGCTGTCTTTTATTTTTTAGAGATCATATATTAACTTATTTCTCTTTTATTATAGGAAAGGGATCAAAGATACAAGGAGTTGGGTTTCAGGGATAGAATTACTCTAAGCAGCGGACGTTTTCTTCTTGGAAACAAGTAAGATCACATGATCTTATTCTCAACTACCAGACATATATCAGATTTTGCTCATTCTTTTCACGGCAGAGTATTTTGTCATATTGTTCTAATTAACAGTGCAATTCCTGTTCCATAAAAAATGTGCAATTTTTATTTGTTGCATCTCTTTAAAAGAAGTTTGACAATGACTCTAGTTGCCCAAGTTTGATAATGGCTCGAGTTTCCTGGCCCGATCCTTGTGATTTGGTCATCTATTCCCCAGAATTTGAGGAAATTTTTTATTGTAAAGGAGTTCTAAAACAAATTTGCAGTTCTAATTGAATAACCCTTTAAAAGTGTTTTCTCATGTCTGCATCCAGTTGAAATCATATTCTTTTAGCAAAACATATATGCAAGTGGAAACATCCTCTTTGCAGAGCAAATGTACGGCTGCGTACGATAGGTGTCCCCCTAATCCTCGTAAATCGGGGAGCCTTGTTGGCTTGGGGTCGCCCTTTTAAAAAAAAAAAAACATATATGCAAGGTAATTTAGTTTAACAAGAGAAGAATGATCTTACAGGTATGCTCGGACTTTTGCATTTTTCTACACGATTGGGTTGCATGTACTTGTGTTCACCTGCCTCTACCGAATGTCGGCTTTGAGCTATCTCAGGTATTTTCTGGTTCTGTTTCTTTTCAAGCAGTTTCGATGGTTAATTTTCTCACTGGTTGAAATTTTTCTGTTTTTGCAGCAATGGTCAGGAGGAAGTAATTATTGGAGATACAAAACTAAACCTCCCACATGCGATCTAGGATCGAAGACCATTTCAGCCCTACACATGAAAAAGTATGTATATAACAAAAATGACGTCGATTGACCAGGAAAATAAAAGTTGGTGTATACTTAATGTTTTTACGGGTTTACTATATTTGATATTTTCATGGTAAGTTTTATCTTTACATTTTGTACAACGGAAGATAATTGATTTTTAATGCTGATGAGAAGGTGGACTTGTCTCCCTGCAATCATATCACCAGATGAGATTATTGTTATTCTTCAGAGCACTGGTAAAACATGCAGCATGAGTTTTTCACTTTTTAGGACGTCCGCGCTGTATCAAATGACGGATTAGCAATAACTTGTGGATAACAAATGTTTGTTGCCAGATTTTTGACGTTAAATTGCAGGCCCTCGACTGAAAAATTGTAGTTTGGGTTTTTTTTCTTGCAAAATAAGGTGATGTTGTTAACCTATTATGAGGTTCAGTTCATTCTCTCTCTTAGAGCAAGTTTACCCCTAAAAATGAGTTGGTCCAAAGTTCATTTAATCCACTCAAATGATTAGTAATTGACTTGATTGAACAGAAATTGGTCAAGTGCATTTTTATTCCTAAAAAATGACCTGATCCAAAGTTTGTATTAAAATATTTTTATAAAATAATAAAAAAATAATTTTATTTTTAATTTCGGATAGAATTTTTAATCAATCTTGTCACACCATGTGTTATTTTTTGAAAGTACAATTTTTGTAGAAGATGGTTAGGTATATATATATAAATCGTTTAATTTTTTTTTTCTATATTTTTAAATATATTTTTATAATTTTTTTTATTAAGTTAATTAATCTAGATCGTTGGATTTCAAAAATGTTGAAATCCAACATCCCAAAAGTGGACATGCGGCCCATCGTGATTCTGACATTTTTTTTTAAAGTCTGGAACGCGTGCCCACGTACCAGCCGCTAAAAAAAAAAGGAATCAGTTGTGGCTAATGTCAACATGATTTGAAATAGGCCGGTTCCTCACTCAACCTATTCTGGGCCGGCCTAGAGATTGGGGTGGACTTGGGGCAGGTCTATTTTGTGGGGTGGAGTGGGTTTTTGGGGTGCCAGCATATTTTTTTAGACTTTGGGCCAGCCTCCAAAAGAGAGGTGGACTTGCTTTTAATGTAGATAACATTGTTTACCTGCAATGCCAGACTTATCTCTGTATAGGCCAAATTAATTTTCAAAGAGTAGTAAGCAATGGAACTGCTTTTCTACAAATGACAGTTTTTAGACAAATTCATAGCTCTAATTTTAGGGCCTCAGACTTTATGAAATCTTGGAAAGATCTCAAGTTCAGTAGCCAACTGTTTTTTAGACTTTGGAGTGTAGACACCAATTGTAACAACCCGTCTCTAATTTTACGGTTTTTATAATTTTAATGGTGAGAATTGATAAAAATGCCCCTTGAGGCGAGATACTTGACTTTCGTTAATTGTCATTTTGTGATATGTATGAGCTACTATTTTACTGTATTCGTATAGTACTCGTTGCTACGAATGCGTGGGTGCAAGCATAATCGAATTTGGAGTTACGATAAAGATTTTATGAAACTACAAAGCAGAAGGGTATTTTAGTAACTTCACTATTCTAGATATTCTATTTTCTATTATTTTATTATTTTCTTTGGGGTATCTGTGTTTGTGGGACCCACCCACGTGGGTCTTCTTTCCCCTCGATCCGTGTGTCACATCCTTCCCCACTCTTTTGGATTCCCTCATCTCTCATTTCACTCTCCCTCTTAGCTCCCTCTCGCCTCTCTCTTTGTCTCTCCGCAAATGCAGAGAAACAATCAACGTCTTCTATCACCACAGCAACTCCCCAGCAAACCACAACAAACCACCATAATCAATGTCATCTATGCTCTAAATACTTGTGTATTATGGGTTCTTCCCACTACTGCACACTCTTATTAGCTTAAATAAATTCTTACTTCGATTTAAGTTTATTCATATTTTTACACATCACCTACCCTTTAGCTACATCACCTTCGGGTGTTGCCCAACATGTCTCGACTCCGGTCGGGGTGTGTCAACTTTAATATCCCCCAAAAGTAGAGAAAAATTAATGTGAGACTCGGCTTGCCACTGAAGTTTGTTGAGTGACATTACAATTCAGTCAAAATTTGCCACATGGTAAGTTTAAATATTCTACTTTTTTTTTTGAAGAAGAAGAGTACGATATTCATTGAAGATTGAAATACGTACAAACTGAGGATAAGGTGCTTACAATTGGCCTAGATGAAAACCTTGCCGGTGCTTTCAACTCGATCGAAGGAAAAAAAAGCGTCCCGCACCAAATTAACTACTAGTACTATCCTCTAATAATAAATGAGAAATTACATCAGGAGGTTCTTCAAACCAAGAAACCGAGTGATCAACAGTAAGACTACACCTCATAAGGTGATGAGCCACCCGACCAAAGGTGATTTTCCATTGTTTGAAGTCCTGCAGAAGCTGCCTCGTATCGTCGAACATATAACCATAATGACCATTAAATGCTGCACCTGCATTTTTAATGGCAAAAATCACCAACAATGCATCCCCTTCTACCTGAACCTGCTTCATGACCCATCTGCGCAAGAACAAAGTTGCCGCCCTAGCAGCCGCTGCCTCTGCATAAGCATCGATCCCACGGCCACCATTCTGCTTACCTATGTTACCAGAAACTTGCCCTCCGAGCTTTTCACTACCAACCCACAACCTCCAATTGACCTTTGCTCATCCCATGATGCATCAAAATTACATTTTATCCAACCATGGGTCGACAACTGCCATTTAGTTGTTCTTGCCGAAGAGTTATGCAATGCCCTTGCATTCCATTTTTTAAACTCAGCCAACCATGTTTATGCCTTGATTTGGATATCCAAAGCAGAAACCTCAACACCATTCCAAATGAACTCATTACGAACCTTCCAAATACTCCAAACAAGAACAAGAAGCAAATCAAAGCTTTACTTGGACACATTTTGCGCCATATACTCCAACCAACGACTAAAGCCCTCCTTAATTAGATGTAAAGAACGGATGCCCAATGGACTTCCAAACCACACCGCTGCCCCTCTAGGATACATTAGAAGAGCATGTTCAACAGTCTCTGCCTCTTTATCACAAAAACCACAAGTCTCGTCTATAATTGCCCATCTGCTCTTCAGATTAACTTTGGAAGGCAAAGCATTCATATAACCATGCCATACGCAAATTTTCACTTTCCCCGGGACCTTAGCTCGCCACAAAACTTTCCATAGGAATCTTGTATCACCATTAATCACCGATCTTATAGGCTCATCACCACTCATTCCCGAACCCGATCGAGCCACAAAGTACGCACTCTTCGTAGTGAACAAGCCCTTAGGTTCCTTTATCCAAATCAACGAATCCGCACGGTAGAATAAACTCAAGAGTATACTCAAAATCAAATCCGCTTCCTCCTCCAAGAACCAACTACAAACTAAAGTTGAATTCCATCGAACCCCATCATCCTCCACCATCAAAGATCTCACCGTGAATTCTGGGTACACCTCCACCGATCTGGGGCTAAGAACTTTGAAGAAGTGTTCTCGTGGCAACTAGTTATCCCCCCAAATATGGATTCTTAAACCACCCCCCACCCTCCATCGTGCATCACACAAATAATATGCCTAGATGCCGCCACATTACACCAACAGTAGGACGAATTAAGTTTAACTGGAGCCTATAAGAACTCAGAAGTAGGATAATACAGGGCTTTGAAAATTCTTGCCATGAGAGAGTTCGGTTACTGTAGTAATCTCCACCCTTGCTTCGCAAGCAAAGAAAGGTTGAATGCATATAAATCTTTAAACCCCAAACCCCTTTCACTTTTCGGCTTACACAACCTTTGCCATTTAACCCAATGTATTCTCTGTTTTCCACCTTCTCTTGCCCACCAAAACTGGGCCACCATTTGGTTTAGCTCATCACAAAAAAGACTTAGGTAGCAAGAATGTGTGCATCGTATACAATGGCATTGCCTAAGCAACCGATTTAATCAAAATCTCTTTACCCGCGCTACTCAACAAAGAACCACGCCAACCGTGCAACTTTTTCCACAACTGATCTTTAATATAAACAAATGCTTCTTTCTTGGACCTACCAATAAATACCTGTAGTCCAAGATATCGGTCGTGATACTCCACCCATTTCATCCCTAGACAATCGGCCAACATTGTGCATCCAACTCCGTAAGGTTCCTACTAAACGCAACACTACTTTTAGAAAGATTAACTGCTTGCCCAGACGCCTTTTCATATGTGCGTAATAACTCCTGGCAAAAATAAAGCTATTATCTGCAAATAACAAATGATGAACACTTGGAGCCCCTTTACATACTTGGGCCCCCTGAATACGGCCTTGTGCTTCCCAAGAATCAAATAATGTCGATAATCCCTCCACACATAAGACAAATAGAAAGGGTGAGAGGGGATCTCCTTGACAAATTCCCCGTTTTGGATACACTAACCCCACAGGCTCCCCATTCAATTTGAACGAATAAGAAACCGTAGACACACACATCATTATCCATTGTATCCATTCCTTCGCGAAACCCAACCTTCTCATAATATGCTCCAAAACTCCATTCAATACGATCATAGGCTTTACTGATATCTAACTTCAACGCCATCACCCCATTCTACCCATTATTCTTCCTATGCATATAATGAGCAATCTCGGAGGCTACCAAACAATTATCAGAATTTAGCCTTCCCAGTAGAAAGGCAATTTGCGATGGTGATATAATTTCCAGAAGAATGGCCTTCAGACGGTTAGTAAGAACCTTTGAGCATATCTTATAAATCACATTACAAAGACTAATCGGCCTAAGTTCAGTCATCACTAAGGGATCCACTTTCTTCGGAATCAAAGTGACATGGGTATACTTGATTTTATTAAGCATATGACCCGATGAAAGAATATGCCTTACCCCATCACACAAATCCTAGCCGACCATCTCCCAATGCTTCTAACAAAAACCCGGTGATATACCGCCAGGGCCCGGAGCTTTAGTTGGATGCATTTGAAACAAAGCCCCTTTAATTTCCTCATTGGAAATCTATCGAAAAAGCTCCTGGTTTATCACATCCGTGACTTTGGGTGTGACCACCCACATGATTTTCGACACATTTGTCACACCCTGAGAATTAAACAATTTCGTGAAGTAATCAACAATCACCATCTCCATGCCCCTCTTGTCCGCATGCCACACCCATGCCTCATCAAACAACCTCAACAAAGAATTCCTACGTTGTCTTCGATTAGCCTTCTGGTGAAAAAAAAATAAGTATTTTGATCCCCAAGCTTTAACCAATTTTCCTTGGACCTTTGCCTCCAGAATGCTTCTTCCTATGCTAATAGAGCTTGCAACCGAGTGTTCAATTCATGCCATTGTGCAATAGTGGTTTTAGTAAAGGGCTTCCCAAATAAAGCATTCAACTTATCTTCCGTTTTTGAGATTTCCCCCATAATTGATCTTTTTGTTGTTTTTGCCCAATTAGCCAACTGTAATCTTGTCGCCTTAATCTTCTTCGTGACTCGATACATTGGTGAACCATGGAACTCTGTTGCCCAACCTTGTTGTACCGTCGCTATATAGCCCTCCTCCATCGTTTTTTTTTAGCATGATTTGAGGTACGAGTACGTATAATATTTTCTGGAAAGTATACAGGTTTTACAAAGAGGGGTTATTATTTGATATTGAAATGGTTTGAAAAACAACTTTGTTTTTGCCCACTCACGTTTTCTGTTTTGCGCCCCTCTAGGTTTTAGGTAGCGAGGACGTGGGTGACAAAAGAGGCATCGAGGCAGTTCTGACAGAGCACCCTCCATGTAGGATTTTCTAGTTATCTTGTGTAGTGTTTGTTTGTTTTGGACTGCACATAGGATGCTTGAATTTCTACTTTGCATTTTCCTTCCGTGTTTGTCACTAGCACTCACTGATCTTTTTATTGTAAATTATATCGTCGACTTTATTTTTCACTCTTTTACTTCCGCATTGTGCACTTGGCTACGTCACCCTCACGTGACGGCCAGCACACCCCAATTCTTAGTTCGGGGTGTCATGCTTTTACATTTTTTAGACATGTACATTAATAATTATGAATTTTATTTATTTTGAACTCCCTTAAAAATACTATTCATGAGGGTTTATATGGTTTTAAAAATTCAAACGACGATGTACCCATACTCATAGCATAAAGAATGCGATCACGAGCTTTTGCATATTTTTTTTTCACATTTTTTGCACTTGTAAATTAATTATCATAATTTTTTAATGTGTTTGGTTTTAAATTACTTGATACTTCTATTTTTAATGTGTTTTATAATTTTTTAATCTCACTCTTTGCCTATAGTATACTATAAAAATAAATAAATAAATAAAATAAATTTTTTTAAATTTATATAGAATAATAATACATATTTAATCTACATTGTATACATATACACTATGACTATTGTATTTTATAGTAAGTTTTTTTAGTAGTTTAAAAAAATTAAAATCATCAAAATAACTTTTTTTTAATGTGTCGAAACAATTTACTCACGTGTCACCTTCGTGTAAACTTGTTAAGGATCTGTTATTAACGGGTTTTTATCATGTGAGCCGATAACGACTCCATTAGTTGTTGTATTGACTTGGAACTCGTTATTTTCGTGTTGTCTAAGAAATTGGCAGGTCTAAAAAGGCTCCAAAACTTTGAATTTTAACCAAAAACTATCATATAACTCTATTTAATGATAAGAACAAGGAAAAGAAAACTTATTGGCGCACGTGCAACTCAATGGGTAGAAGGCCGCTGGCTTTGATCCCAGCAAGGAGCCGCTCAGTGAGCACTCAGAGGTACTTACATCAATTTCTTCAAACATTGGGGTTTTCAGGGTTTTCACCCACTTCAATTTTGTATTTTTTCTTCTTCTGTTTTTATGTTTTTAGTAATTTTTTTGGTATCTTTTCATTAAAGCTCTCATAACGTTATTTAATGTTTTATTTCAAAAACAAAGAAATAAAATAAAAAAATAAAAAGAAAAGTTCGAAAAAATGGTGATGACCGATGATTGGATGATTGCTTAAAGTTTTGAATCCTTTTTTGTTACTGATTGACCACTCCAAATGATCTATCGTCTACTCATCAGTCATCACCCTTTTCATTTTGGTTAGAATTCAAACTGTTGTTATTGTCTTTTTTTTTTTTTTTTTTTTTTCATTAATTTTTAAATCATACATTTTTCAAGTTCTTGTTTTGTAAATTGATAATAGAAGAAAATTAAGTATGGTGTAGAAAGCTAAGAAATTGAACAGATTCAGAGAAAATTCAATTCTCCAATGAGCAGGGGGTGTAGAGTCGATGCCGACCAACAAGTTGCGATGGTTGTTGGGTTGAGATAGATCTTAATGTGAATTACAAAGCTCTACAGCTTTGTAGCAAGAGTTGGGTTTGATTTGGGTATCTCATGAAGAGAAAGTGGAAAAGAAAGGAAGGACGACTAACTATCTCATCAAGAACGCCATCGGCATGGACATCACCACCATCATCACCATCATGAAAGTGGTTGTTACTTAGGGGATGCAGCATCGGAGAATTGATAGGAGCATATTCATGCGACTTAAATGGCTTGTTCTCGTGCATTTACGTTATGTTTCTTTAGTTATTTTAGTACTTTAAGCTATTTTCGTGTGTTTGTAGGTCCAAAGGGCTAAAGGAGCAAAAAGATGCATTTTGGAGACTTTTGGAGCACTTTTGGGCTAAGGATGGATAGCTTATGCTTGGAGCCAAAGTGTTGGACGAAATTGAAGACCTAATTAAAGACCAAAGTGTTGGAACCTTGTTCCCTTTAGTTTTAGGACATTTAAACCTTTCCTTAGCCGTGTAAATCCATTCCACTTCATTGCACATGCATCTTCATAAATCAACACATGCATTCACTTCATCATTGCAGCCACACTTCCACCCACATCCATTTAATTCACATGCTTTCACATGCATTTTCACATGCATTCCCATTCACCACAGAAAACTCCTTTTGTGCCGTGCCTAATTCCATGCATTCCATTCATATTTCAGCCATGCACATTTAATCATTCATTTCCATCAATGCTGTGAGTTCCCATCAGATTTCCAACCTAATTCACATACATTCCATCCTTTAATTCACCCACATGCACTCATAATCATTCACACCTTGCATTCACATGCATTTCCAACCTAATCACTCACCCACACAATCTGCAATCATTCAAACAAACACCATCATTGCCGTGAGTTCCCATCAGATTTCCATCATATTCACATGCATTCCATCCTTTAAAACATTGCACATGCACTCCCTTTAATTAATTAAGCCACATGCACTCCCATCCATTTCATCATTGCAGCCAACACATGCTTTCACATGCATTTTCAAATTGTCCCCTTGCACATGCAGCCACATATTCATTGCACATGCAATTCCAACCCACATGCATCCTTTAATCATTCAAACATGCAGCCACATTCCCTCCTAGCTGTCATGTTCCCCCCATTTCACCTATAAATAAGCATCCATTGCATTCATTCTCATTCATACACATTTTAGTCACAAAACACTTCCATTTCAGAAATTCATCCATTGTACATACCACAAACACTTCCCCCTTTGTGCCGTGAGTCTCCCTTACAATCCAAACACCATCCTTCCATTTCCACCACTCCTCTTCCATTCCTCCACCACTCCCCAAACCATTCACACCATCAAACTATCCTTAGACCTTGTGCTACAACGAAGAGGAAGATAAGAGGGCCTAAACGTTCATACAATTCAAGTTTGAGTTGTTGGAATGTTTAGGTGTTTCTTTGATTTCAATGTTTAATTTCAATACTCTTTGTTTTGTACGAATAAGGAATGGAAGAGAAGAGGGCCTAAACGTTCATACAATTCAAGTTTGAGTTGTTGGAATGTTTAGGTGTTTCTTTGATTCTCTTTGTTTTGTACCATGAGGAACTAAAACCCCCTTGGATAGGGGGTAATTCGAAATATATGTTTATGCTTGCATTTTGATTTGATTACTTCTAATTGCGTTTCATAAGTTGTGGATTCAATTCGTTTAACCGTTTGATTGATAACTTATTTATGTATGTTTATTGAGAGTGCACACTTAATTTTCATGCATGAATATGACGCTAGAATATAAGTGAGTTTCACCTAATAGTTACGAACTTATATTCACAAGTAGTGGAGGTTGCTTATAAACAATCGCGTTAAACGAATTCTTGGCATAAGTTTCATGCGTATTCCATAGTAACGAATGCCTCGTCAACACTTATAATTTTCATAGAGCGTAATGATTCTTGCTTGTATCTCTATTATGCAATCATGTAGGGGACTTGTGGGGAATGTTTTGGGTTGTCGTATGCAATCATCCAATTCAATAACGTTAGGAAGATTTGAAAGTTAATTTAAGCGGATCTAATTAACTTGGAGTATTGAGAATTAATGGTTTATTGAAACGCAATTGGAAATCGTTTTATTATGCAAGTATAACATATGTGGAGATGAACCCCGTAGCTAACTTTCCATCCATTCAATTCCATCAATTAGTTCTTTCTTTTCTTGTTTCTGTTTTCATGTTTAATTTAACTTGTCGTTCAATTATGTTAAACATGTGGAACTAATTTCTTTTTAGTTAGAGGCGAATTTGAAGCCATGGACATATGTTGGTTATGATTTGATTTACTCCAGTTATGAAGTCATGAACTTTAGATGTGGTTTACTTTTCTGTTTTGATTAAGAACTTGTTTATGTATGTGGGTTGAGGGTCGACAATTAATTTGCATGCCTAAACTTGATGCTAGGATATAAGGGAATTTCACCTAATCGTTATGAACTTATATTCATGAGTAGTAAAAATCGCTAGTCACGATTGTGTTTAGTAAACCCTAGGCTGGATTAACATGCGTATTCCATAGTTATGAATGCCTAGTCGATGTTTATGATTTCCGTTGAACTTAATGATCTTTGTTGAATGTCTCTATCATGCGTATTCCATGGTTAGGGACTTTGATTAGGAATAATTTGGTTGTAATGCGTATTCCATTCAATCCAATGAATCTAGGGAAATCTGAAAGTTAGTTTAAGCGGACCTAATTAACTTGGAGCATTGTCATTCATCGTTCGTTGAAGTCATAACTGGGAATCAAATTATATGCATATGTTCATGTGTGGATAAGGAACCCTCTAACTAGTTTCTCATCATTTTATTTCATTAATTTCGTTTTTAGAATCTGTTTTAATTCCAAGTTTCTGTTTTAGTTTTAAATTCGTCAAAACCAATCCCCCATTTATTTTAAAGTGTTAGATTAGTTAGAATTACATTTAGTTTGTGTTTTTAAAAGTCTTGAGTCAAGTCATAACTTATTTTCGTCCAATTTTGTGTTTGTACTCAAAACTGCCCAGAAAGTGGTTTTTAGGCAGATTTGAGTGTGTTTGTGCTGTTTTGAGTCTTTTAGTTTGTTTGAGTGTTTTAAAGTTTAGTTTTACATTCTTTGAGTCTAGTTTAGTGTTTTATATTACGTTTTTACGTTTTTGAGTCAAATCCAAGTGAATAACAATCGCTCCTAATCCCCGGTCCAGAACGATCCCTACTTATACATATACTACAATTTGACGAAAAGAGGGTTTAATTTGTGTGCGTATAATTCTCGCATCAAGAATGCACTATTTCTAAAACTGAACCAAAAAGTGGACCAAGAAAGAGACTATTTATGAAACTGGACCTAGAAACAGACACCATTTATGAAACTGAACGAAGAAAGATAAACTATTTATGAAACTGGACCGATGAAACTGAACGAAGAAAGATACACTATTTATGAAACTTGACCAAGAAGGAGACACTATTTATGAAAGTGGACCAAGAACTAGACACTATTTATGAAACATTCCCTAGAACTAGGAACTATATATGAAAGTGGACCAAGAACTAGGCACTATTTATAAAACTGGACCAAGAATGAGATACTATTTATGACACTGTACCAACTCCTATACATTATTTATGAAATTGGACCCAATAACTAAACACTATTTATGAAAGTGAACTAAGAACTAGGCACTATTTATGAATCTAGACCAATAAATAGTGTAATACCGTTCAGTTTCATAAATAGTGTAGTAACGGTCAGTTTCATAAATAGTATAGTACCGTTCAATTTCATAAATTGTGTAGTATCGTTAAGTTTCATAAATAGTGTAGTACTGTTCAATTTCATAAACAGTGTCTGTGATGGACAAGGGTAAGGTTTTTTTTTTAAAATTTTTTTATATTAAAATTTTGTCATTTTCATTAAAATTGAAGTTCTTTTGTCCTCTTTATTAAAAATTAAGGGGTTTTTTTTTTTATTTATTAAAATTTAAGTTTTTTTCATTAAATAAAGTGATAGCATAGTTTTTTGTTAAAAAAAACTTAGCCCAAGCCCTTTTTATGAAAGCTCCCTAAACAAAAGGCATCTACAATTCTAATATTTTATCAATAAATATGAATTGTTGTATCTACTTTGACTAACAACAAAATTGGATACCACAAAAATATTAAATAAAATTTTTGTTTCCTTTTCTTTCTTCTGCCTTGACAAGCAAAGCCTGAAATTTCGATCATGGGTGGATTTTCTCAATCAAGATACAGTTGAGGATTGGGATGATTTTAACTATATTTTTGAAATTGGATTTCTTTTTTCTTTTCATTTCGTGATAGTTGGAGAAGAGAAAAAAAATGAGAAGGAAGAGAAAAAAAATATGAACGGCTAGATCAATCTCGTGGATAATATTAATTAGTAGAAAATATAATTATGAAAAATTTAAAATAGAAAAATATTTAAACTTACCATGTGGCAAATTTTGACTAACTTGTCATGTCACTCAGCAAAATTCAGTGTCAAGCCGAGTATGATAACTCATATATTTCATGCATTTATACCATCCATTTCTAGTATCTTTGTGATGTTTTTGAGTTAAACTGGTTGCATTTTACCCTATTTTGTGTTAGTGTGCAGTTACATGTACTTTATGATCAATTTGAGGGCAAAAGAAGTGACAACATGCCCATTTTGGAGCTGATCCTTATTCAAATGTGGAGAGAAGTTTACTGGCCTGTTTTGGAGCCCAAATAAAGTTGTTACTTGTTTTGAAGTCTAAATAAAGAATCCAAGATGAATCTGGCTTGTTAGAAGATAAGGAACAGAATGGGAAATGAATTGGGATATCTAGCCTGATTTGAAGGTGCCAAATAAGACAAAAACGTGCAAAATAAAGGCTAAATTGCTGGGATCACTTTGGAATATCTTCCAGCCTTTTTTACCCCATAAAAACTTGCCTTTTAGCCACTTTTACATGCCCTATTTATTCTAGGTGAATTACACAATTCTGGGGACCTATTTTTCCTCTCTTTTCATTCACTCTTAAGAAAAACCCTAGTCGTTCCATACACTTCCACCACTACTGAAGACTCATCGCAGAAGGCTATTCTTGGAGAAGTTCTACATCAGAATTGCTTCAAGGGTTTCCTCTCCTGAATTTATTTTCATTCATGTTCTGTATTTTTGTTTTAATTTATGTGAACATGATGTGTAACTAAGTTCATAGCTAAGGATTTCGATGTAGCCTTGCAAAATTGATCCATGTTTTTAAGTTAAAGTATTCAGTTTGTCAATCTGCTTCCTGTTTCATTCACTTAATCGATTGTTAAATTTGTTTGTTGATTTTAATGTTTGATCACCATTAGGGTTAACTACAGATCATTTAATCAAGATTAGAGTAAACATCATGCTTAATCTTGGTAGACATGTGAATGAATGAAGAGAATGCTATGCAAACATCCTGCCATGTATTTTCTTTGGTTCTTTAACGTTTTCTTGCATGCTAAAGACTCTTAATTAGGAACTGAAGTTGAACATCCCAATTAGGTTGTAGATTAGGAGAATTTGATCAAAACCACACATCATATGCCTGATCATATATATGTAAAACGAACTCAGGAAACAGGTTGGTAGTTGAATACGTCATAACTTTATAAACATGGAATTGGTTTTGTAATGGTGAATTTGAATCTCTGGCCTCATCTCCATTGCTTCTACATCAATATATTATTCGCTGCTACATTCTTGCATTTTAATTTAATTAAGTTTACAGCACAAAAACTACTCTCAATTGGTTACTTTCATTCTTTAGTTAGGGTTCTTTCAAAGTTAGTAATTTATAAAGGTCCAATCAGTCCCTGTGGTTCGACATCCTTACTTGTGTCATTATACCAACCATATTTTTGCACTAGGAAGGAACACAATACAGTCTCACATTAATTTTTCTCCACTTTTGGGGGATTTTAAAGTTGACACACCCCGACCGGAGTCGAGACATGCTGCGCAACACTCGAATGAGATGTAGCCAAAGTGTAGGTGATGTGTAAAAATATGAATAAATTTAAACTGAAGTCAAAATGATTTAAGCTAATAAGAGAGTGCGTAGTAGTGGGAAGAACCCATAATACACGAGTATTCAGAGCATAGATGACAATATGATATAAGTGGAGCAGTCAAATCTAGATAAGATACTTATTACACAACTGGAAATAAACTCCTACATTTATTGTGGTGGTTTGTTGTGGTTTGCCGGGGAGTTGCTGTGGTGATGGACGACGTTGATTGTTTCTCTGCATTTGTAGAGAGACAAAGAGAGAGGCAAGATGGAGAGTGAAATGAGAGATGAGGGAATCCAAGAGAGTGGGGAAGGATGGAACACGCGGACAAAGGGGAGAGAAGACCCATGTGGGTGGGTCCCACAGACATAGATATCCCAAAGAAAAATAATAGAAAAAGAGAATATTGGAAATAGTGAAGTTACTAAAATACCCTTCTGCTTTGTAGTTTTGTAAAATCTTCATCGTAACTCCAAATTTGATTATGCTTGCGCCCACGCATTCGTAGCAACGAGTACAAACAATAAAATAGTAGCTCATACACATCATGAAATGACGGTCAACGAAAATCAACTATCTCGCCTCAAGGGGCATTTTCGTCAATTCACACCATCAAAATTATAAAAACCGTAAAATTAGAGATAGATTGTTACAGTTGGTGTCTATGCTCCAAAGTTTGAAAAAAGTTGGCTACTGAACTTGAGATCTTTCCAAGATTTCATGAAGTCTGAGGCCCCAAAATTAGAGCTCTGAATTTGTCTAAAAAGTGGCATTTGCAGAAAAGCAATTCCATTGCTTACTACTCTTTGAAAATTAATTTGGCCTAGACAGAGATAAGTCTCTGGCATTGTTGGTGAACAATATTATCTACGTTAAGAGCAAGTCCATCCATTTTTTGGAGGTTGGCCCAAAGTCTAAAAAAATATGCTGACACCCCAAAAACCCCACTCTACCCCACAAAATAGACCGGCCCAAAGTCCACCCCAATCTCTAGGCCGGCCCAGAATAGGCTAAGTGAGGAACTGGCCTATTTAACGTCATTCTGATGTTAGCATGACGTCAGCCATGACTGATTCTTTTTTTTTTTTTTTTTTGCAGCTGGTGAGTGGGCGTGAGTTCCAGACTTCAAAAAAAAAAAAAAAAAAACTTGTCAGAATCATCGTGGGCCACGTGTCCACTTTTGGGATGTTGGATTTCAACCTTTTTGAAATCCAACGGTCTAAATTAATTAACTTAATAAAAAAAGTTTAAAAATACAGAAAAAAAATTTAAACGATTTGTTTTTATATATATAAATACCTAACCATCTTCTACAAAAATTGTACTTTCGGAAAATGACACGTGGTATGACAAGATTGATTAAAATTTCTATCCGAAATTAAAAATAAAATTATTATTGTTTATTATTTTATAAAAATATTTTAATATGAATTGACTAGACTTAAGATCAGCTCATTTTTTAGAAGTAGAGATAACACTTGGCCAATTATTGTTCAATCAAGTCAATTACTATTCATTTGAGTGGATTAAATGAACTTTGAACCAACTTATTTTTTAGGGGTGAACTTGCTTTAAGGAAGAATGAGTGAACTTAACCTCATAATAGGCTAACAATAACGTCTAAGTGGCTCAACTCACTTTATTCTGCAGGAAGAGAAGGAAAAAAAAAAAAAAAAAAAAGCCCAAACTATAATTTTTCAGTCGAGGGTTTACAATTTAACGTAAAAAATCTGGCAACAAACATTTGTCATCCACAAGCTATTGCTAATCCGTCCTTTGATACAGCGCGGACGTCCTAAAAAGTGAAAAACTCAATGCTGCATGTTTTACCAGTGCTCCGAAGAATAACAATAATCTCATCTGATAATATGATTGCGGGGAGACAAGTCCACCTTCCCATCGGCATTAAAAATCAATTATCTTCCGTAGTACAAAATGTAAAGATAAAACTAACCACTATGAAACTTAATATCAAATATAGTAAACCCGTAAAAACATTAAGAATACACCAACTTTTATTTTCCTGGTCGATGAACGTCATTTTTGTTATACATACTTTTTCATGTGTAGGGCTGAAATGGTCTTCGATCCTAGATCGCATGTGGGAGGTTCAGTTGTGTATCTCCAATAATTACATCCTCCTGACCATTGCTGCAAAAACAGAAAAATTTCAACTAGTGAGAAAATTAACAATCGAAACTGCTTGAAAAGAAACAGAACCAGAAAATACCTGAGATAGCTCAAAGCCGACATTCGGTAGAGGCAGGTGAACACAAGTATATGCAACCCAATCGTGTAGAAAAATGCAAAAGTCCGAGCATACCTGTAAGATTATTCTTCTCTTGTTAAACTAAATTACCTTGCATATATGTTTTTTTCTTTTTAAAAAGGGCGACCCCAAGCCAACAAGGCTCCCCACTTTACAAGGATTGGGGGGACATCTATCGTACATAGCCTTACCCTTGCTCTACAAAGAGGCTGTTTCCACTTGTATATATGTTCTGCTAAAAGAATACGATTTCAACCGGATACAGACATGAGAAAAAACTTTTAAAGGGTTATTCAATTAGCACTGAAAATTTGTTTTAGCACTCCTTTACAATAAAAAATTTCCTCAAATTCTGGGGAATAGATGACCAAATCACATGGATCGGGCCAGGCAACTAGAGCCATTATCAAACTTGGGCAACTAGAGTCATTGTCAAACTTCTATTAAAGAGATGCAACAAACAAGAATTGCACATTTTTTATGGAACAGGAATTGCACTGTTAATTAGAACAATATGACAAAATACTGGACCGTTGAAAAGAATGAGCAAAATCTGATATATGTCTGGGTAGTTGAGAATAAGATCATGTGATCTTACTTGTTTCCAAGAAGAAAACGTCCGCTGCTTAGAGTAATTCTATCCCTGAAACCCAACTCCTTGTATCTTTGATCCCTTTCCTATAATACAAGAGAAGTAAGTTAATATATGATCTCTAAAAAATAAAAGACAGCAAAAGGAATATACATCTGTAAGTCCGATCACAGGGTATATGCATCTTTGCTAACAAACTTTACAAATTCACCAGAAAGTACCTTTTTCGAAAAGGCTGCAAAAGGATTTATGTCATCCTCATATATCTTCTTGTACTTCGATTCAACATCTGAGGAAAAACCACTTTCAAGATCCTCTGCAGGCTGAAATATACAACAGAAAGAATAGAGCATTGAGGAACTACAAAGATTCCGACAATTGACCCAAAAAAATACCCAGCCATTCTGTCTGAAAGAAGAAGAGGGAACTAGAAGCACATATAACACCTTCTTTGATCCTCTAGAAACTACTTTTTCAAGACTGTAATCCTGAACATAACGAATCTTTCCATAGAGTTTGACATTATCAGCTTTCGTCTTTTCCAGTTCCACTGTTAACGCTCCTATCTTTTCCTTCAAATGTCTTATTTCCTAAGACAATAAAATCAGTCAGCAAAGTTGCACGATTCGACCAGTAATCTAGCCACATGATATGGCAGATTACAAACCAAAGCAACCATAGCTGTTTGAAAATTAACAACGTACTTCTTCTGTCTCTCTCAAGCGTGTCCTGAATCGATCTCTCTGATTACAGATAACCTTAAGCATTGAGCTTTGGTCTTGGTCCAAGGAACCGTGTTTTTGATCTGCATTCTGATTCGGAAAGGGTATTGTTAACAAAACAAATTAATGTGAAACCAAATGATTGATAACCAGAGAGTAAAATGGAATGCATAGTGCAATGACAAGAACTAACTTAACTGTAAATCAAACACAGAAAGTTCACAGGTATAATTAGTAATTACCAAAATATGTTGTAGTTATAAGGCTAAAACCAAAGAGGCCCGTGATAAAATAACTGTGAGCTAATTTGACAATCATCACCCATGTTGTTCTATGGTGATATACCTAACCGCTAGAATGCATAAAAAATAAAAAAAAACAAAACTTCATGTATTTTGCTAAATACTTCGCTTTTTGAGGTACAGAAATGGACTACCAATAAGAACAAGATTAACTTGGTGATTTCAAACTTTCGTACACCTTTAGGCCCAATTCTGGAGGGATTGAGATCAAGCTAGAAGGATGGATAAAAAAAAATGATAGATAGGAGGGATTAGAAATGCACCATATGAGCATTACAAGAGCATATAAAAGGGATTTGTAGACTACTCCTTCCAAGTAGAGATTTGCAAATCCCTCTCACATGCCTTCATAATGCTTCTATCTAAAATTTTTTGATCCATTCCTTACTAACTAAACCTCAATCCCTTACGCAAACCTTAGGAGTTGCAAGTCAATTTACTCCCAACAAATGAAAATATTTGATTGAAGACTAATTCGACAAAACAGCCAGGAAGGAAACAAATTGCATTATTGCAGCAAAGATGTTACATTTTCCAAATTTTTTTACCCCATGACTCATGAAATTTCATGTGAAGAAATTTATGGTGGCGAAAATGAGAGAGACGCGTCCGGGGGGCGGAGGGGATTGGAGGTAGGGAGAAGAGGAGTACCTCAGACGGCTCACTGCTCCTAGCCTCTGAAAGATCCCAGTCGTCAAATAGAATTCCCTTTTTATCCTTCGGACCATAGCCCTGCAGTAGAAAGGCAAGGTAAAAGTTTAGAAAATATGAGGGGTAACTCAAGTACGAAGTCGTACTCCTACATGCATTCTCTGCTCATATACGCATGAGATTTTGAATGTGTTTACGTCAATATTAGCCGACTTTAGTTTCTATGAAATCTGAACCAATTCTACTTCTCAAAATTGCAACTGCAAAAGATGTTGACTATATCAAGATTATAATCATACTTCACAGTTCATATCATGGAAACCAAAAGTAACACTCATGCGGGCACCATGAGTAATCAATGCTCACCTTCAGTATGTCATCCTCCAACTTTTGGATTAATTTTTGTTGTTCATTAACCTTTACTGTAAGTTCTGATATCTTGCCATCAGCTTTTTCTAGCAAGGATGCTTTCTCTGAAAGTTTGACCTGAAAGCAGCACAATAAAAAATACAACAGACACATGAGAGGTCGGTAATAGAATAGGCATCAACTGAACTACACTCCATAGATTGATTCCCACAGAAAGACATGGTATGATCCCTGGGAAATATTTAAATCAAGTTTTATCTCTGACTAGAGATAGATAGGAATCCGATCATTGTGTCTGCTGCATGCATGTCTTCATACCTTCAATTGTGTGAGCTCATGCTCCATTTTCCGGTTTTTATCGAGAAGAAGAGACTCCATTTTGCTCATCTCTTCCCCAATTGTAGCTACTTCCCAATCTTCAGCCTCAATTGAATTATAACCAACTGCCTACAAATATAACAATGTCAAGTTAATCAGTGATTAACAGAACATTGTTGAGGTACTTGAGAAGAGGAGAACAATGTTTGAAAAATAACTAGGAGTTCTATGGTCGTACAGAAGATAAATGAGAACAAATAAAGTATACAAACCAGGAGTTAAATATAAGAAACTACAAGTTCAACGGACAAGAATCAAGCAGAAAAAAAATATATAACCACTGTTGTAAGCCTTTGTAATAATCATTGAAATAGAGCTTGAATTTCAATCATGTGAAGTATATATTAACAATGAACTTCAGTAATAGATGGACTAGAATATTAGTTTACTCAATAATGCCAAATTACCGTTTTAAATTAACAAACTTGATCTAATAATTTCAAAGTTTTTTTTCATAGCAGCCCCATAAGTGAATTCTCATTGTAGAGTCGT
The DNA here is from genome assembly GCF_963583255.1 of Pyrus communis. Taxonomy (NCBI): domain Eukaryota; kingdom Viridiplantae; phylum Streptophyta; class Magnoliopsida; order Rosales; family Rosaceae; genus Pyrus; species Pyrus communis. Next base: position 27,518,562 of record NC_084804.1, read on the forward strand.
AGACTACTAAATGACATACTCCAGACTTTAAACACTGAAGGTATGATGCAGTAGTGAGTTGATTTCCGGCATTGTGTACAATGAATTCAACTTTTCTTAGACATAGAGCTTAGTTTCCTCACCAAAAATTTTGTAATTTGATTTCTCCAAACAACATTGACCACAAGTATAAACAACTAAACAATACAACTCGAAAGTGTAAAAACTTCTGATAACAGTTACAAAACTGAAGCTAAAATGATAACAGGCAACTTCCAAGCTAAAGAATGTAGGAGAAAGATGGCATTACCTGCAAAATTTTAACCTTTTTACGCAAATCATCAACCAGTTTTGTTGTTGGCCGTGCCTGAAGCTCTTTCTTCATCTCCGCAACAGCAGCTTCCTAAATTAAAAGGGGGTTGATAAAGTTCTTACACAATAGAGACAAAAAATAAATAAAGATAACTGCGGTACATTACGGGAGCTGGAAGATCAACTATATAATACATGAAATTAAATGAGAGGGTGATACATAATACAGGAAATCAAATAAGAGGGTGGCAACTTCATGACTTGGGTTTCCGGAGCATCATAAAGCTTAAATAAAGAACTATTTAAAACACTCAATGTTCAATCCCTAACAGCACTTTTTGTTATGTTCTTAATAAGTATACCTTTTCAATGAGCAGTGCATTCAACCTCCTGATCTCGTTCAAGTGCTTTTCTCTTTCATTTGATAACGTTCTTTCAATATTGTGAAGTTCCATGTTGAGTTCAGCAATGATCTTCTCTTTAGCAATTAAAGAATTCTCAAGGACGCTAGTTGAATCAACATCACTGTGGCACAGCAATAAACTTAAAATAAAAAAGATAACTCAAAAACAACAGAACCAATCCATATAAAGACTTAATCTCAATTGAGGAACAAAACATGGACACTTCAAATATCTAATACCAGAACAATCCAACATACAGAGCAAGGTAAAATCTGAAGAACATCAAAATATCTAATACCAGAAACAAAAATTAAATCAGATAGTTCAGTGAATAAGAATGGAAAATGATCTTTTCTATTGCCTTTTTATTTTTGTCTGTAAGTTCTAGGTTTCACCAATAACAAGACGAGGACTATGTCACTATGCTTAGTTTCTTAGGACAGCAACATTATTAACAGATTAAGCAGAAGCCTAACAGTACAGGACAAATGATCACTTAATAAGCATTATGTATTTCAAGGATTGAAAAATCGAAATTTCTAAAAAAAGGAGGGACTTTTCTATTTTCAACGGTCCATAAAACAAAAGACTATGAAACTACAATGCAGCACCTATAAATAAAGAATACACAAGAACAAGATGATGACCATGCTTAATTTCTTAAGGCAGCAATTTTTTCACATAGAATACACAGAATCCTTACAATAGATGCCAAATGATAAAATTTACTTAATAAGCATTATGTATTGCAATGATTGAAGATTCTAAACTTCTATATTCTACAATTCATGGAATCAAATAACTACCATCTGAAAGAAAAGAAAAGCAAATTGAGACAATAGTTTCCGGGGACATACAAAATACAACACTGAACTACCTCACCTTTTCTTATTTTCAGTGTCATCGTTTGCTGTCTGTAATTTGGAACGCAGAAATCCCTGCAAAATGTTCAATGAAAAAGGGGGCTTCAACAATGAGGAACCATTTACTGCAAGAAGCAAAAGCGAGAAACTGAATAAACAATGATTGCAGTAGCTTGGACCTTAAAAAGTAACAAAAGTTACAATGTAAGACCCGTTTGCACAAAAGAGATAGAACTAAAACGCAGCACCTACAAATAAAGAATAAATAACTAACGTTGAAAGTGGATTATGAACAACTCCAATCTAGTGACGTAAAAAAATATTGGGTTTAGCACACACCTTCTCCCTCTCAAGACTAAGAAGCCGTGTCTGAGCCCGTTCAACTTCATCCATCAGAAGATTGACCTCGGATTGCTTGGTTGCCCTCTCTTCATCTGAAAAGATTAGAGAAAACATGAGCAGCTTTGAGAAAATTTATTATATTGAATGCAGAGATTAGATGACCCAGAAGAAATGAGAAAATTTGAAATTCACCTGATTGAGCACGAAGCTCGAACAATTGACTTTGAGCAAGTTCATGTAATTTCTGCATATTGAAAACACTGTCTTTAGCTTGACGTAATTGATCTTGCAACAATTGCTCTCTGTATAAAGTGAACAGATCATAAATCAAGATACACAAAAAGATAATACAGCTTTTAATAAAGACATCAAAAGGCGCAAAACAAAATCAATCAGAGATCTGGTGTGGTTTTGCCTTGGTATCATTCCCATAAATCTTTGTCAGGAATTTTTACCTTTCTTTTAGGACCTCAAGTATTTTCTGGTTCTCTTCTGCAAAACTGCGTTGCTTGATCTCCACAATTTCTTTAACTTTATCCTCCATCTAACAGAACATGAGAAAGTTCACACATTAAAAGGGAGGTATCACCACTGGTTAAAAACATATGTTAAAATTTAAATCTGTTGATTTCACTATGGCTAAATGCTCCAGCAATAATTATAACAAAGTCACAACGAAATCAGAGAAACAACAATGAATTTGAAATTATAACAAAGTCACAACGAACTTTCTCATCTAAAGGAAGGTAATGACCACCTTCAGTTTCAAAACTGTTTACATGATTACATCTAACTTTAACTAAGAGATAGCTCACCAGAGGGAGTCTGATAGAAACCCTATCAACCAAACCAATATATCCAACTTGAGATGGCAAGATGTGATTATTAAAAAATATCACACCGCGACTCAAATAAATTCTAGATTGAGAGAAAGAGAAAAACTTCAAACCACTTGAGAAGGTATAGTCGTGCTTGTTAAATAAAAAAAGAAACTAGTAATTACAAACCTGTTGCTCTAACTGGCGGTTCCGCTCTTCAAGTCTTCTTATTGTTGCCTGTTGATTTTTTAAATGAGTTGCTTCTGTCCTGAATTCTTCAAGCTCAACTTTCATTTTCCTATTTTCAGATTCTAGTTCAGACAATTTCACATCTTGCTCCTGCATGAGATAAATAAAGATTTTCAAAAACATACCCATAAGGCACAGCTTACAAAAAGAGCATAGCACACGCTCAAGAGATACAATATGTGGTCAACAAGGGATGCAGTAATTTAATAATAAAACTTTCCAGGTCATCTATATTCTATATGAAACCATTGCTCAGCCAACACTAATGATACTTCAATTGGGCTCACAAGAGTCACAACACAATTTTGTTCTAATTCTCAAATCTTTTGTTGATTAAACTACACTTATTTACAAAATCAAGTTTTTAACTTGAAGCAATTTCTTTTTTTTTGCTCTAATTCTCATCCAAAGAATCATTCTCATCTTTGCTACACTCATGTTGAGCATCAACACGTACACAAAAATAGTGTAGCGGAGATGAGAATGCTTCATTGGATGTGTGGGCACACGAGAAAGGACAAGATTATGAATGAGGATATCCGAGGCAAATTAGAAGTAGCCGAAATTGAAGTTAAGATGAGAGCGAATCGGTTAAGGTGGTTTGGACATGTAAAACGAAGACCTACAAATGCTCCAGTTAGAAAATGAGAGTATGAGACAGAGGGCCAAAGGGGTAGAGGAAGACCTAGGAAGACATGGAAAGAGACTCTAAGAAAAGATTTGGACTACATGGATCTAACAGAAGACATGGCACACAACCGAGCGCAATGACATTCTAGGATTCATATAGCTGACCCCACTTAGTGAGATAAGGCTTTGTTGTTGTTGTTGTTGTTGTTGTTTTATGAACTTCAAAAATTAGACAGCAAAATCGCCATGGCCCGCAACGGCCATAGAACTGGCCAAGCAAATTTTGATTTCAAAATCACCCAAAACATAATTTAAAGAGCAAGTTGTAGCGTTCAATGGAATCTCCTGAGAGTTATGTACAATCATTTCATGCATATATATCTGCTTGGTCCTTGAACATCATTGAAGTTCATTCAATTTAAGGTATTAAAGATCAAAGCATGTATTAAATCAGGTTTGATATTTCAGAAATATTAGAAAACACTAAGTCTGATGGTGGTACTTAGTACTTACAGCACTTGAAGCAAGCGCCAGATAAGGATCTGGAGCCTCGTAAAGTTTTTGATAGATGTTAAGAAAAGCATTCTCTCCAAATTTTGCTCTCTTAGTAAGATTATCAACTTCTTCTTGGTAACCTCTAAGTAATGAATTAAAGAGATTTAGCTTTTCCTCTGGTGACGCTTTCTTGAAATCTGTCAGAAAAGCATGTTTTCCATCATGCAAAGCGGCAAAAGTGAGATGAAACAATTAAAACACAGAAAAATGCCTCCTTGCAAAGGTACCCAATATCTGCACTTTCAAGAAGAAATTCACGCTGGCCCACAGAGAGGTGGTCCTCTTCCCTTACTAGAATGTAAACTAAAGTAAACTGTGGTCATGATAAAGATATAATGGCATACCTCTAGTGCTTTCCGCAAGCTTCCGCCTATTCTTCTGGCTGCTTTCCTGATTTTCAGCTATCCTAACCCCTTGCTCATCCAATACACTTTTTTCCTTCTCCAAGTCAAAATCTGTAAGAAAAACACAAAAGCGTCCATTGATATCAAGTTTTCAACTTTTCAGCAATGATATTCCTGTTACTTTTGGTTCACAACCCAAATACCTTGGTCGCCACAGCAGTCAATCCGTGAGGCATCATTCCGATCCTAACGGATGCTAAACCAAACTGAACAGTTTTCCAACCTCCATCACAGAATATCTTTTAGCTCCACTATGCAACATTTTAAGCCCTTCCGCAATTTCTTATCAATAAACTCATTCCATTCTCACAACTATCACGCAATTTATTTACTTTTTTACTTGAATATTTAGTGATTCAACACAAAACTCGATAACGCCCAATGAAATTAGTCATTTGCACCATTTCTCTAAAAAATGTTAACAAATTGTGAGCGCCAATTTACACTGTTACATACATACAAACGTTGTGTGTACATATATACACATATCTGATTGAAATGAAGCATAAACCAAAGCTTATTTTCTCCTTGTATTGCCAGTAAGGCAGAATCCAATAAGCAAATTGCAGAGCTGACATTAAGAAAAACTTGCGGGTCCTTACAGAGCTACCATTCTCAAATTGTTCAAGCAAAACTGCAACTCTAAAGCTTCAACTGAAAGCTTAACATTAACTTGAAAATTACCTTTCCAGAAATTGGAGACGACGGAGATGGGAGAGGAGGACTTGGATTTGTCCCTGTCGAATCCGCCTTGCGGAGAAGCCTCCATTGGCGGGGGTGCCGGATCTCTACGGCCTGAACGGCACGTCGTCTCTGAGCTCGCGATTCAGTGAGGTGCAGCGGCGGATTGAGATATGGAGAAATGGAAGAAAGAGGGATCTGAGAAAAATAGAGGTATGGATTTTTGGTTATTTAATTTTAATGGCAAAAATGCTTATTGTTGCTCTCGCCTTAACAGCAACTCTGAAAGGCCCATAGGGCTCCTCAATATTCAATTCATCTAATAAACTCTCCATAATAAATAATAATTATTTTTTGCATCTCCACCTCTATACTAAATAGTCATAGCAATAGGTAGGCCTGGCAAACGGATCGTGTCTACGTGTCGTTTTCATGTAACACCTGTTATCTTAACGGATCGTGTCGTGTCACATTCGTTATCTTAACGGGTCCTTAACAGATCGTGTCACTTTACCCAACGACCCGTTATGACCCGTTAAGAAAAATATATATTTTTTTTAAATTTGCACATACCACACATTGCCACATAAATATTACTTCAAAACATTAAAACATTTCTCGTTCAAGTACTATATCTACACTCGAAAATAAAAGCCTAATAAAAAAATAATACATACACTACTAATCTATTACAAATATTAAATGTGCAAGGATAAAGAGTTTTTATTTTTAAAATTGTAAGTCTTTCTCAAAAGTTTACACCTCCATTTACAAAATCTTCAATTTACATCGATCATCATGAAATTGTATTGGAACTTTGGCTTGATCTATTGCCTTCAAGAGTTATGTTGAAGATGTTTTCAGTAAGGTTTTCCACGTCAGAACTCTCTTCCGCATAAACAAAGTATAGAAAAAGCAAACATTAAAAATCATTCAAATTATGAAAAGTTAAACAAAATAATTATGAAAAGAAATAAAATAATAATACTATACCATATAAAAATATATTACCTCCTTTTCCAAATAGCCAATCTCGTGTGCACAACAAAGCTTGAACTGTTTCTGGTAATAATGAACTACGATACTGATCTAGTACTCTACCCCCAATACTAAATGCAGATTCTGATGCAACAGTTGAAATGGGAATCGTTAACACATCTCGTGCTAACTGAGAAAGTATCGGATAATGAAAACGCTCCATTTGCCACCAAGAAAGAACATCTATATCTACTTTTCTATCTATTCTTTTATCCTCCAAATACTTCTGCAATTCATTTTTTTCAATCGAACTTGAACCATCATAATTATTATCAAAATCCTACATCATAAAAAAAACATGCATCATGTCAATTTCAAATATAATTTCAACACTTATTATAGTACTAATACTACAATCTACAAATATATAAAGTAAATAAAACCAAACTTAGGTTACCTCAAAAATAACATACACAGATTCTGTTTGATGAATAGGCACTGAATTCACTGCAGTATTTGAATTATCAAGATGTGAAAGTTTTTCCAAGTACACACCAAAGAGATCATTCAATTTGTCATCAACCTTTGTAAATTCAACCGAATTCACACCATGAAGCTTTGTGTAAGCCCAATCCACAAAATGCAATTTATAACGAGGGTCAAAGATAATTGCAATTGCCAAAATCAAACTGTACTCATACCAATACTTCTCAAACTTCATGTACATGTAAGTCCCCATCTTCTTCATGAAGCTTTCAGAGTCATTCATGGCTGCCTTAATTTGAAGTTGGATTACAAAGACCTTAGGGAAGAACAAATTTGATGTGGGGTACTTTGTCCCAGAGAATAAGCAAGTAACCTCATAAAGTACCCCAAAAACTTGGAAATCTTCATTATTTTATCTCACTCTTCAGAAGATGGACAACTAGTAAAATTGGAATCACTCGACCCTAAATGAATCAAAGCATATCGGTAGAAAATTGCATTATCTAGCATAATATAGGTTGAGTTCCATCTCGTAGGGACATCTTGTCTCAACCCTCTCCTACTATCCAATATCCCTACTTGTCTAACACATTCACAAAACTTTAGTTTCCTAGCCTTAGAGCCCTTTATATACTTGATGCATTCACGAATTTTTATCACCGAAGAATCAATTTCTTTATGTCCATCTTGAACTATCAAATTCAAGACATGAACACAACAACGCACATGAAAGAAGTTACCATTCATCACTAGAAGACTTCTAAGATTCAATTGATTCTTCAAAATGCTAACAAAAGAAATATTTAAAGAAGCATTATCCAAAGTAATAGAAAATAACTTCTTCTCAATCCCCCACTCAGTCACCAATGCATTAATTTTCTCAGATAATGCAACACCAGTATGAGGAGGAGGCATGTGACAAAAACTTAAAATTCTCTTATGCAATTTCCAATCTTTGTCTACAAAGTGAGCAGTAAGAGCAAGATACCCATCAGCGCATTGCGAGGTCCATAAGTCTGATGTCAAACAAATTCTACCTTCAACTGAGGCTAACAAATTATGAAGAATTTGTTTTTCATTTTTGAACATCCTCAACGCACAAACTTTAATTGTATTTCTACATGGTAACTTAATATCAGGTGATATATATGCAAACAAAGCCCTAATTCCCTCATACTCAGAAAAACTAAAGGGAAGATTATGCTTGATTATGGCCTCTACCAATAACCCACGGAATACCACAGGATCAAAGTTTTGGGAACAAAACTCAGACACCGACAATACTCCACTAGTCTGTCCAGGGCATGTTTTCAAATGTCTATTCATATTACCTGTCCCATGATGACTATCATCTATTACCAGTTTCTTACAATCTTTGCATTGAGCTCGACTTTTAGCATCTTCAAAAGCAGTAGTCAATTTGTTGAAAGTTTTCCAAACAGGAGACCTGAGTGTTCGCTTACCTAATTTGATCACTCTAGCCTTTTTCTTTGCCGGACTTGTATTTGTATCTTCTGTATTTTCACTTCCATGATCAGGTTGCATTCCCATTGTCACTTCCACTGACCCTCCATCACTAAGATTCGTAAAATCTTGCTCTACAGCATCCATTGCTTCAAGAAAGAAAAACAAAATTTTAAAATCTTGCTCATACCAATTTCATACTATATCCATTTCAATTTCACATATATAAGTATATAACTATTTCAATTTCACATATATAAGTTATAACTGCACTCAAACAGACAAACAGTAAGCAAACAGACAAACAGTAAACAAACAGTAAGCAAACAGAGGGCGAAACAGAGGGCAAACACAAGATTAAACCAATCACACAAACAAACATAAAAATTCATCAATATGTGTTAGTTTCCGTATTGTTCTTACATTCTCACTCTTTATACTATTTATTAAGCAAACCTTATTTGTCAAACAAAATCCCTACACATAACATAACAAAAAAATTGTAAGTTATTGAATCATGTGTAATTATGTCAAACAACAAAAAGACTAATATCTTTTTAATTTATATAAAATAAATGAATTGCTTAAAACTTAAAAAAAAAAAAAAATCCACGTTCTAGAAGTCCACTATCTCAAATAATATTAATACACATTGTGTGCGCAACATCGTTAGTAAAAAAAGGAGAAGAATTACAACCACTTGACTTGAGTGTTTCCTCATAAATTCATAATCGCCGAGTAAAACTTAAAAAAAAAATACATGCATGCATATGTAAAATAGAAATTTAATATGAACAACTCGAGCAGTCTTAAACTGTTAAACATGTACAATACATTATACAACGCTGTCTGAACAACTCGAGCAGTCTTAAACATGTACAATACATTATACAACGGACAGCTTTGGCATGATTATGCTCCTCTGCATATGTAAGCACTTCTGACTTCCCTCATTTCCCACTCCGAAAAGGGTAAGTCCTAATTCAGAAACATGAATTTCAAAATCCCTAATTCAAAAACATGAATTTCAAAATCCCTAATTCAGAAACATGAATTTCAAAATCCCTAAATCAGAAACGTGAATTTCAAAATCCCTAATTCAGAAACATGAATTTCAGAAATTTCGAATTCCAAAAGCCCTAATTCAGAAACATGAATTTCAGAAATTTCGAATTCCAAAAACCCAAATTCAGAGTCCCTATTCAAAATCCCTAATTCATAAACTTCAATTTCAGAAATTCCTATTTCCAAAAGCCCCAATTTAGAAACCCTAATTTAAGAAATTTCGAATTCCAAAAGCCCAAATTCAGAGTTCCTATTCAAAATCCCTAATTCATAAACTTCAATTTCAGAAATTCCTAATTCCAAAAGCCCCAATTTAGAAACCCTAATTTAAGAAATTTCGAATTCCAAAAGCCCAAATTCAGAGTCCCTATTCAAAATCCCTAATTCAGAAACTTCAATTTCAGAAATTCCTAATTCCAAAAGCCCCAATTTAGAAACCCTAATTTAAGAAATTCCTAATTCGACAAGCCCTAATTCAGAAACCCTTGAGTTTATTGCAGGAATTTCTTACCTTGTGCAGTGAGGAAGAGGGCAGACTGAGGAGTGAGGAGGGTGACAGAGTGGGTGAACCGGTGAGGAGTGAGGAAACTGACAAAGTGACTGAGTGAGGAGGGTGATAGTCTGGGACCTGGATAAGGTCGAGACTCGAGGACGAGGAGGAGAGTGAGGTCACTGATTTGAGACTGAGGTGAGGTGAGAGGGCCCGTGAGGCGCCGCGTCCACTTGACGGTGTGAGGTCTCGGAGTCGAAGACGAAGTCGATCGAGGATTTGAGAGAGAGAGATAGACAGAGAGAGAGTGTTGAATCTGATTGAGCTGAGTTAATGAGAGAGAAGAGAAGAGTAATAGCCTACATAATGGACGGCTGAGATTAAATCTCAGCCGATCCAATGGTTATCAATTTTTTAAATTTAATAAAATATATATATATATATAATTATGAAATGGACGGCTGAGATTTAATCTCAGCCAATCCAATGGTCATCAATTTTTAAATTTAATTTAATATATATAATTATTATAGTTTTTACTTTTTAGGGATATAAAATTATTAAATTAATGTATATAATTATTAATATTATAGTTGATTCATACTTTTATTAAGTATATAAATTATAACATAAGATTTTGTGATATCCACATCCACTAGTGTAAATATTTTAAATTGAAGATCAAATTCATTCTTTGTATTCATATAGGGTCAAGGAGTGTAGCTGTAAAAATTCATCAAAATCAGAGTTAAAATAACCGTTAAATCTTGATTTTTCGTTTATAACCGTCGAAAAGGTTTGTCCCGTTACTTGATCTCTGAATGTTTTTTTTTTGTGATTTTTTGCTGATATGATCTCCAAGCATATACAAAAATTTTGACGGTTTGGATCGTTGAAATTAGTTTTGGAGAATTCGTATCCCATCAAAACGATAGATTGACTAACACTTAGAGTTTATTTATACTTTCATTAAGTATAACATAAGATTTTGTGGTATCCGCTTGTGTAAATATTTTAAATTGAAGATCGAATTCATTCATTGTATTCATATAGGGTCAAGGAGTGTAGTTATAAAAAATTATCAAAATCGGAGTTAAAATAACCGTTAAATCGTGATTTTTCGTTTATAACTGTTGAAAAGCTTTGTCCCATTACTTGATCTCTGAATGTTTTTTTTTTGTGATTTTTTGCTGATGTGATCTCCAAGCATATACAAAAAATTTTGACGGTTTGGATCGTTAAAATTAGTTTTGGAGAATTCGTATCCCATCAAAACGATAGATTGACTAACACTTAGAGTTTATTTATACTTTCATTAAGTATAACATAAGATTTTGTGGTATCCACTTGTGTAAATATTTTAAATTGAAGATCGAATTCATTCATTGTATTCATATAGGGTCAAGGAGTGTAGTTATAAAAAATCATCAAAATCGGAGTTAAAATAACCGTTAAATCGTGATTTTTCGTTTATAACTGTTGAAAATCTTTGTCCCGTTACTTGATCTCTGAATGTTTTTTTTTTGTGATTTTTGCTGATGTGATCTCAAAGCATATACAAACAAGTTTGACGGTTTGGATCGTTGAAATTAGTTTTGGAGAATTCGTATGCCATCAATCAAGTTCCGTGTGTGTGTGTGTGTGTATATATATATTTATTAAGTAGATTTAAATCTATTTATTTTGTACGTATAAATTATAATTGACTGGTACACGGAATAGTACATACATCACGTGTGTCAATGTCATTATAAAAATAGTGGGATATGTCATGACAGTCAGTTATGTGTGTGATAAAAGGTTAATAACTTAAAAAAAAAAAAAAAAAATTCTCACCACTTCTATTAATTTTCATTTTTCCCTCTCTTTTTTGTTTCCTTTTCAACTTTTTCTTATCATTTTCACTTTTCCCTCCAACATCTTTCCCTAATTCCCTCACTTTTTTGTTTCATTTTCAACTTTTCTTAACATTTTCATTTTCCCTCCATTTTTTTTTTTCAAAAAGGGCGGCAAGTTGGCAACGGCAAAAAATTGATTATTGAATGGAAAGAAATCACATCAATGGATGCAAAATCATGCAATGCATCATGCATATTAAATTATTAATTAATAATTATTATAGTTTTTATAAAATTTAATATATATATATATATATAATTATTATAGATAGACTTAATATTTTGGTATTATAGTATATATAATTATTATAATTATTATAAATTTTATAGTTAATTTAATATATATATATATATTTATTATAATTTTTAGGGGTATAAAATTGTAAAATTAATGTATATAATTATTACAGTATTTTTTTAGGGTTATAAAATTATAAAAATAATATTCTGCTTATCGTGTTACCTACGTGTATACCCGAATCAACCCGTTATCTTAACAGGTGCTTATCGGGTTACTCGATAACGACCCGATTCGTTATCGTGTCGACCTAAACACCTGTTAATTTCGTGTCGTGTCATGTCGGGTTATCGTGTCGTGTCAGAAATTGCTAGGCCTAACAATAGGTAATAAAATATTAATATTTTTTATTTTATAAAAATAATACAAAATAATTTTATTTGTAATTTCAGATAAGATTTTTAATCATTCTCGTTGCGTCACATGTCATTATCCGAAAAGGTAAAATCAATTTTTGTTTTTAATTTTTTAAATTTTTCATTAATTTTTTATTCGCATAATTAATTTTTGCCATTGGATTAAAAAAATTTTGAAATCCAACCCTCTAGATTGTGCCACGTGGCACAACGGTAAAATTTCAGAATTTTTTACTGTATATTTTTTTAATTTATAAAGGCGAATAACGTGGACCGTTGATCTTAAATTCAATGGCTGAAATTAAAGAAGATTTGAATTTTTATTTTACCGTTGGAAATCCAACGGTCCACAAAAAGTAACCATTGAAATCCAACGGACACGAAGATGCCACGTAATAACTGAAGTACAGGTGTCGAATATTGATTGGTTAAAATGTAATAAGGAGAGATGTAGATGATTACCACATAGGCAAATTAGTTAGGAATGTGGTATTATAAAAGCTATTGTAAAAACGTTTGCAAATCATCCAATTCAGTTAGTCATCTCTTTTCCGCTGCTTATCTTCTTTCTTTCTCTTTAACTTTTCTCTCTCAAGCTTTCTTGAATTCTTCGATCTTCATTTTCTAAAGAGTTTTTGGAGTTATCATGGTATCAGAGCCAGTGATCGTGTGTGGGTCGGTGCTCATCAGAATCATTGATGGAAGTGTGATGGTTTGCAGATCTGTCTGGTGATTTGGAGTATTTTTTTTGGCAATTTGGAAGATTTTATTTTTTTGGCGATTTGGGGTGTTCTATATGCAATCAAGGTGGAATCTGCAGAAATTTTAGGTTCTATGTTTACAGTGCTTCAATATATTGCCTTTTCTTGAAATGCTTTTAGGCAATTCTGGTATCTTTGAGTAGTTTGTGTTCAGTAATTTTGTTTGATTTGCGAAGTTGATAGTTTGTATTTGTGAAGATAGTAGTTTGTATATGAAGTTCTGAAGGCCAAAGCCATTATTAGATAGTTGTTGAGCACTGGGTAGTTGAGAAGGCCAATGCCATTACTCTGTGCTAAGAAGGAATCTAAAGGCCAATGCCATTAATTCAAGAAATTTGAGTTAGTCAAAAGTTTAATTCAAGAAAATTGTTTTGTTTCTTGCAAACTTCTATTCTCATACTTCAGCTGCTTGATCTCTTGCTTGAGACTTTCCACCTCTGCCATCAACGATTCAACCTGACGGGAGCGAGCAAGTAGGCGTTGGCCCATGTTGGACACAGAGCCTGCACACTGAACGCTGAAAGCGAGGGACTCTTGAACGGCCAACTCATCGGACCGTCCTGAAAGCAGCCTACTATCCTTAGGAGTGAGGAGGTTCCTAGCTACTATCGTAGCTGTTGTTGCATCCGTCATCATGGAGTCCTCACCTGTAAGAGGACCGTTAGAAGATAAGAAAGAAGGGCGCCATACATTACCTTGACGGGGCACAACCGGATCACTACTGAGACTCAAATCTAAGCTAAGGTTCGATGAGTTAGTCATTTTTTCAAAGGTGTTCAGAGAGAAGGGGTGGATGGAGTTAATTCTCAAAGGGCCGGAGTCGATTTTCAAGAATGGGAAATCTTCAGAGTGTGCATGTTGGGGTGATCGATACCTCTATAAAAAGCCAAGGCGCCGCGACCACCGATTCAAAAATCCGGATTTTCCTGCGTGAAGTTCGGCGACGCGTTCGCGGCTTTTCAGAAAACGCGTTCAACTTTGTCAAAAGATATCTGACAAAGTCGAAAACACGTGGAGGCCATCATCGCAACTACATATCTTTAGCCGACAAGCGCAAAGTTCGGCGACGCTTTCTCTGCTTTTCAGAAAACGCGTGCAGCTTTGTCAAAAGGAGCCGCATCCGCACTACTACGTGTCGTTCAGAAAGCGAAGGGGCGTCGTTCAGAAATCGAAGATGCGTCGTTCAGAAATCGAAGAGGCGTCGTTCAGATATCGAAGAGACGTTTGTCGACAAGGGTAAAAAAACAGTACCACCACTTGCTATTAAGAAATCCCTATATATGTCGACCTTCATCTCTTATGGCAAGGCAGACCTGAAGAAAATGCCCAACTCTTTCTCACCTCTGAGGGCGCACTCCCAGCAAAGCCTTTCGAAATACTCATTTTTTTCTTCTTCCCCAAAGATGATACCAGATGCCTGGAGTACAGATGACCCAGGAGGAAACGAAAGATTGAAGCATGTGCTGATTCATTCACCGCTTCTTCAAAAGCAAAGGTATCTCATATCATCAAGGTCAAAAGCAAAAGTATCTCATATCATGCTCTTTCCCTGTCCTTTTCTTTGTCCTTGTTCTTACTCGCATGGCAAAGTGAAAGAAGCAATCAGCCAGCACTTGGAGTCAGTCTTCCGATCTGGTTCCGACTGCCTGGAATCTATTCCTGGTTGCTTACCTAGCGTTGCTCTCGAGTAGTCATCTTCAACGGTTGATACACTTCCAGAGAAGGGACCACTTCTGCAAAGATTGAACAAAGAAACAGATAAAAGGGGTAAGCTCAGACCTTCGGGGGAGACCAAAAGAATCCTGCTGCCCAGTTCAAGAGTAGCACAAAGGAAAATCAACGATGGGAGGAAACCAGTTCAAGATTAAGCTTGTGGAATCACCAAGATCAACCCATGCATTCAACAAAGGAAGACCAAGAAAGCACTCTTATTCCAGATTTGCGTTCCTAAACTCTTCTCTTTGTTGTTGATTTTGTTTCTGCCATGTTTAGTATGTATAAATGCTGTTTGTGTGAATCTATGCTTAAAACATTGAGGACAAGGTTTGATTTAAGTGTGGGGGGGGGGGGTAACTAAGTATATTTGATGCAAATTCGTGGGATTTTATCACCCATAACTTCAAATGTTGTTCCTTGCTGTTTTAAAACGTTTTTAAGCTGTTTTAGAGTGTTTTAGTATTTGTTGTTTTATAACTCCGAAAATCACATAAAAATTTGAAAAACATGTTTTGAAAAGCCTAAAAAGAGTGTTTTGAGTCGTTTTTGTGTGTTTGTGTCTTAGGGTACCTTCCAACACAATGACGAGGATTTGGTTTGTAATTGCATGACTGTTAAAAAGAGTTATAAACATGGATGAAAGTTTGATTTACTCTTGGTTTATGCTTAGTTATGGTTATAATGTATGACTTCACATGCAATCATAAAAGAAAAATTCATTTTTGTAACATGCTTGAAGGAAGGAACTCATACAAACGCTACAACCTTGTGAGACTTGAGCCTAAACGTTCTTTGGAGAGTTATAATCTGTGATTCTTTGTTTTCTAAAGTTGTTGCATGATCTCATTATTCCTTGCTTGGTTGCTACTTAGAATGCAATTGTATCATGATAGAACTAAATGCTAGAACTTATATCCGTTTCATTCAAAGCATGACATTGAATTGCATAACATATATCAAGATGAAGTTGTGTAGTTGCCACCATAGCCAAATATCCTTATTTCCCATATTACGTATATATTGTAAGTTTTAACCCCGTTGAGCCTCGTTTAGCCCATGTTCTTTGTTAACCCATATCATCTCACCTAGCCTAGATTAGGACCATCCGTACCCTTGTTCTTGAAGCATAGTAAGCATGACGGAAAATGAATTCCTTTTGAGTTACATTTTGCAAGAAAATGAGTGTGGGAGAGTAAAAGTTTGTTCTTAAAGTTTATATGTATGTTTTGAGATTCAAAAGAAAAAGAAGAAGAAAAGAAAGAAAAGGAGTGAAAATAAGTAAGAATGAACTCACAAGCATTGATGGTTGAAGAAAGGGTCCAAAAAAGTTGAATATGGCCCTAAGTTTTGTGTGACTTCCCCTTGGGTGTTCAAAGTTGATTTTTGCGTTCTAAAGGGAATTCTAAATGTCTAAATTCATTACTTTGCTCACTATTGCTTAAAAGAACCTTTGTTTTCCATATCCCTTCTTTGTTATCCAAACACCCCGAGCCCCATTATAACCCGTGACTTCAATCTTGAGTGTTATGTATTTCAATTGTGGAGTTTGAATTTGGTATGAGCATATGGTGTCACTGGTTCTCGCATCTAAGTAGTAGCATTCCATTCATGAGATCATATTTAAACATGCTTATTAAACTCCAGAAATTGCTTCCTTTGAAATACATATATGTGAGTGTTCGTTTTTTATCAATCTTCTCACATATAACTAGTTTAGGGTGTGTAGTCAGAAAATCTGAGTGAAAATTGAGTGCATATCTTGTAAGGAATTGAGCAAATTCTCTAAGACATGTTACTACATTCAAAACATGGTTTTAAATGCTTAATTGTGAACTAATATGTGGTGACTATGATTAAGTATGTACTTAAGTGTAAGGATGATCAAAATCTGTGGGAATGATGATTTTTGACATGTCATGTGCATTGGAAATCCCTGAGGCAACGTTGGAAGGTTTAAGATTGTCTTTGGTTTGTTTTGCTTCGTTTCGTTTTGTTTTGTTTTTCTGTTTTGCTCGAGGACTAGCAAAAGCTAAGTGTGGGGGAATTTGATAGGAGCATATTCATGCGAATTAAATGGCTTGTTCTCGTACATTTACGTTATGTTTCTTTAGTTATTTTAGTCCTTTATGCTTCTTTCGTTTGTTTTTAGGTTCATATGGCTAAGGAAGCAAAAAGATGCATTTTGGAGCATTTTGGAGCAAAATCGGACTTGGAGTGGATAGCTTATGTTTGGAGCAAAAGGAATGGACGAAATTGAAGAATACACTTATCATAACAACATATCATACACTTATCATCACCACATATCATTCACTTATCACTTAACATATCATTCACTTATCATCACCACATATCATTCACTTATCACTTAACATATCATTCACTTATCATCACCACATATCATTCACTTATCACTTATCATAATCATTCATTTATCACTTATCATAATCATAATCATCTACACATTTCAACCATTTAAACACATGCATTTCAACCATTTAAACACATGCATTTCAACTCACATGCACACCCACCTCTTTCCACCTAATCCACATGCTTTTCCAACCTAACATTCACATTCACATGCATTCACTCATAATCATTCACCAAACTTGCAGCCACATTTCCACCTATTCCTAGCTGTCATGTTCCCTCTTATTTACCTATAAATAAGCATACATTGCAGCCACAATTCATTCATTCCATTCACAACACAACACACAACACAAACACACATCCATAGCCGTGCATATCCTTCCATTTCTGTGCAGTTTTTCTCCTCCATTGCAGCCACTATCCAACCACTTCCCATCCCTCCAAAACACTTCACATAATCCCCAAAGCTCACCTTAGACCTTGTGCTACAACAACGAGGAAGAGAAGAATGCCTAAACGTTCATACAATTCAAGTTTGAGTTGTTGGAATGTTTAGGTGATTCTTTGATTTCAATGTTTCATTTTAATTCTCTTTGTTTTGTACGTATGAGGAATGGAAGAGAAGAGTGCCTAAACATTCATACAATTCAAGTTTGAGTTGTTGGAATGTTTAGGTGTTTCTTTGATTTCAAAGTTATGAGGAACTAAACCCCCTTTAGCTAGGGGGTGATTTGAAACTATGTTTATATTTGCAATATGAATTGATTAACTTTCGTTGGAATTTCATAAGTTGTGGATTCAATTCGTTTAAAAAAAAAAAAAAACCATAGTTTCAAATTCACAACCCTATTTTATTTTATTTTATTTATTTATTTTTTTAAACAAATTGAATCCACAACTTATGAAATTCCAATGAAAGTTAATCAATTCATATTGCAAATATAAACATAGTTTCAAATCACCCCCTAGCTAAAGGGGGTTTAGTTCCTCATAACTTTGAAATCAAAGAAACACCTAAACATTCCAACAACTCAAACTTGAATTGTATGAACGTTTAAGCACTCTTCTCTTCCATTCCTCATACGTACAAAACAAAGAGAATTAAAATGAAACATTGAAATCAAAGAATCACCTAAACATTCCAACAACTCAAACTTGAAACGTTTAGGCATTCTTCTCTTCCTCGTTGTTGTAGCACAAGGTCTAAGGTGAGCTTTGGGGATTATGTGAAGTGTTTTGGAGGGATGGGAAGTGGTTGGATAGTGGCTGCAATGGAGGAGAAAAACTGCACAGAAATGGAAGGATATGCACGGTTATGGATGTGTGTTTGTGTTGTGTGTTGTGTTGTGAATGGAATGAATGGAATGAATGAATTGTGGCTGCAATGTATGCTTATTTATAGGTAAATAAGAGGGAACATGACAGCTAGGAATAGGTGGAAATGTGGCTGCAAGTTTGGTGAATGATTATGAGTGAATGCATGTGAATGTGAATGTTAGGTTGGAAAAGCATGTGGATTAGGTGGAAAGAGGTGGGTGTGCATGTGAGTTGAAATGCATGTGTTTAAATGGTTGAAATGTGTAGATGATTATGATTATGATAAGTGATAAATGAATGATTATGATAAGTGATAAGTGAATGATATGTGGTGATGATAAGTGAATGATATGTTAAGTGATAAGTGAATGATATGTGGTGATGATAAGTGTATGATATGTTGTTATGATAAGTGTATTCTTCAATTTCGTCCATTCCTTTTGCTCCAAACATAAGCTATCCACTCCAAGTCCGATTTTGCTCCAAAATACTCCAAAATGCATCTTTTTGCTTCCTTAGCCATATGAACCTAAAAACACACGAAAGAAGCATAAAGGACTAAAATAACTAAAGAAACATAACGTAAATGTACGAGAACAAGCCATTTAAGTCGCATGAATATGCTCCTATCATTTCTTTGGGAAATATTCAAAGAGTTGTTAAAAGGTTGATTCTTGAAATATATTAGGTATGGCCCCGTTTGTGAAAATTGAGGGATTGTTGGGTATGTTGACTATTCGACTTGGTGAGCACAATTACACCAAATGGTCTTTTCAATTCAAGTCTGTGTTAAAAGGGTACAAACTGTTCGATCATTTTGATGGTTCAGCTCCATGTCCATCGAAATTTGTGGTTAGTGCAGAAATTTGGGTTACCAAAGAACTGATTGCTGCCTTTCAAGATTGGGAGACCACAGATTTGTCACTATTAAGTTTGTTGATAGCAACGTTGACTGATGATGCTATAGAATATGTTATAGGGTGTAAGACTGCTGCTGAAGCTTGGACAAATCTTGAGGAAATGTTTGCATCAGTGTCTAGGACAGGGGTTAATCACTTGAAAATGGAATTACATACAGTTCAGAAAGGTGGGGATTCAATGGATAAATATCTGTTAAGGATCAAGTCAATCAGGGATCAATTGATGGCTACTGGGGAATATGTATCAGATAATGATGTGATGATTGCAGCTCTTGCTGGGTTACCCAAAGAATATGCAACTATTAGGACTGCTATACTTGCGAGAGACTCTAATGTCACTATGAAGGAATTTAGGGCGTTGTTAATTGGAGCTGAAAGGGAAAATGATGTGATGATGAATTCATTGACTCAAAATATGGCTGCTTTGTATGTGCAAGGAAATAGTGGTGGTTCAAGTTCTTCTTTGTATAACAATGGTGCATCCAGTTCCAAATCTTCTGCAAATGAACCATCAAGTATAGGAGGTGTTATTACTGCTACTCCATTACCACAACAAATGCCATTCTTTCCACAGTCTCAAATGGTGCAACCTGCTTATTTTCCTAATCAAAGTTCTTATGGCTCAAGTGGTGGTTATGTGGGTAACTTGGAGCAGCATCCATAAGACAACTCAAGGCAACATTAATCTTTAGCACAATTTAATGGAAATCAACAAGGGTTTTACAATGGAGGACAGTCAAGGGGAAATAGTACTTACCAATCAGGATTCAAAGGAAAATGGTCTAATTACAGGAACAATAGTGGTTGGAATGGAAACATTGAGTCAAGAACTACTTTACATCCAGAATGTCAAATCTGTCAGAAAAGAGGGCACACTGCTCCTAACTATTTTTATAGAACTGCTCAGAGTACTTCACCACATTTTAATACTAAATGTCAGATTTGTGGTAAGAGGGGACATAATGCACTGAAATGCTATCATAGGGGAAATTACTCCTACCAACCCTTTGGGCATTCTGCTTCTCTTGCACCTACATTTCCTGGTCAATCTTCAGTGATCTCTCCATCACAGGGTTTTGTTCAACAACCTCAGAATTTTGCTGCCCATTATTCATATCAGTTGCATCCACCTGCCATGCAAGGGATGAATGCTTAACAGAACATACATGCACCTGATCTTTCATATCAAGTACAACCTGCAATGCAAGGGATGAATGTTCAAGGTTCACCATCATATTCCAATGCTGCAAATTGGATTGTGGACACAGGAGCATCACACCACATGACATCTGATCTTGCTAGCTTACATCAAGTTTCTCCTTTTGAAGGTTCAGAGAAAATTAAAATTAGCAATGGTCAAGGTTTGCCAATTCAGAATATTGGTTCTGCAATTATTAAAACATCCTCTCATTCTATTATAATGAAAAATGTGCTACATGTTCCATCTCTTGCTGTGAATCTAATGTCTGTAAAGCAACTGTAAAGATAACAGATGCTGGTTTATCTGTGATGACATAAATTTCTTTGTGCAGGACAAGGTGACAAGGGAGATCTTGTACAAAGGAAGAAGTAGACCTTAAGAGCTATTTCAGATTCCTGTGTCATCATGGACAATTCCGAGTGCTTTTATTGGACAGTTGATAAAGTCTTCTCTCTAGCACCAACGACTATGGCATCCTACAAATGAAGTCATGGCAGTTATGTTAGCTAAGTCTCATATTCCAGTCTTTATGGATAATAAGCATAAAATGTGCACAGATTGTATTCATGGGAAGATTACTCGAAAACCTTTTGATAATGAGTCTTCTAGATGTATCTTACCTTTTGATAGAATCCATTCAGATGTTTGGGTATAGATTCTATGTTGTATTTGTTGATGATTGTACAAGATACATGTGGATTTTTCCACTATATAATAAATCAGAAGTGTTTTCAATATTTGTTAAGTTTTACAAGTATATTGAGGTTTAATTTGGAGCACAAATAAAAGGTTTACAATTAGATGGTTGTGGTGAGTTTGTCAGTAATTCATTCAAAGAATTTATGCAATCAAAATGAATGGTTCATAGAATTTCATGTCCATACACTCCACAACAAAATGGCTTGGTTGAAAGAAGACACAAGCATGTAGTTGAAACAGCAATAACTTTGATGAATGTTGCTGGATTATCACAGGAGTTTTGGTATCTCTCTTGTGCACATGTTGTGTATTTAATCAACAGAATGGCCTCTAAGTCATTACAAATGAATTCACCTTATTTTTGTTTATATGATAAGCATCTATCCTTGCAGGATTTGAAAATATATGGCTCAGCTGTGTTTCCATACTTGAGACATTATAATGACAGTAAATTTCAAACTATAACCTCAATGTGTATATTCTTAGGATATGCTTCGGGCTATAAAGGGGCTATTTGCTACAACTTGTAGACGCATAAATTGATTTTATCTAGGCATGTAGTACATGATGAGTCTCTGTTTCCTGCAAAATGTAAACTCTCAGTGCTGTCAAGTAGTAGATTTGTACCACACTCGGTCAATTCCATTCCAATTATAGTTCAATTAAGAGCTTCAAGTGAACATGACAGCAGATCCACATAACAAGTTCAATCTATGTCTGATACTACTTCACAGTCTACACCACAAAGGCAGGAATCTGGAACACAGAAATCTGAGTCATTAAGCTCACATCAATCTACTCCTATACAAGATCTCAAACAACCCTTGTCATCTATCTTAGATCCAGCACACCTTCAGGTATTACTTCCTATCTCTTTGAGTGATTGGAATCAATCTTCTAGTTCTATTCCTACTAATAATTCTAGAACACACTCTATGACAACAAGACTTCAAATTGGAGCAACTGAGAGAAGAGATTATGCTGCTTTTTATGCTAGCTTACCTGAATTACAGTCTTTGGAAATTGATTATGGTTCTTTGTGCTATGATGGATTTTCTCTTCTGACTGAAAGTGTTGATTATGAAGAACCAAAGAATTTTAAAGTAGCAGCTACAAATTCAAATTGGCAACAAGCTATGCAAGATGAGTTTGATGCTCTTAAAGGGCAAGGGACTTGGGTTCTCGTACCTCCTCCTCATAACAGAACTATTATTGGGAGCAAATGGGTATACAAATTGAAGAAGAATCCTGATGGTAGTATATCTAGATACAAGGCACGTTTGGTGGCTCATTGTTATACACAAGAACATGGTTTAGATTACTCCGAGACATTTAGTCCAGTGGTACGACACACTGTAGTGCGGTTAATCCTTGCACTTGCTACAAGTTACAAATGGGAACTTAGACAACTTGACATCAAGAATGCATTCCTACATGGTGAGTTGTAGGAAGAAATATACATGAAGCAACCACAGAGTTTTGTCGATTCCAGAGCACCAAACCATGTTTGCAAACTTGTTAAATCATTATATGGCCTCAAACAGGCTCCACGAGCCTGGAATGCTAAGTTCACAGGTGTGTTACCATCTCTGGGGTTCACAGTTTCTCAGTCTGACACAAGCCTCTTTATTAAGACAGATGGCAAGGATATTATCATTCTACTCTTATATGTAGATGATATAATACTTACAGGTTCGAATATCACCAAAGTCCACGTTGTGATTACTGCTCTCAGTGAGATATTCGATTTAAAGGACATGGGAAGGCTGACTTACTTCTTAAGGCTGCACATTCAGCATAAAAGTAATGGAGATATGTTTATTAGTTAGACCAAATATGCAAAAGACCTTATAAAAAAAGCAGGAATGGAGAATTGTAGGCCTGCACCAACACCTTCAAAGCCTCATACTCAGTTACTCATATCTGAGGGCCAACCTTTGCCTGAGCCAAGTTTCTACAGAAGTATTGTTAGAGCATTTCAATATCTGACCTTCACTAGGCCTGATATTGCTCACTCTGTGAATGTTGTGTGTCAATGTATGAAAAATCCAACTGATGCGAACATGTTCTTCGTAAAAATGATACTAAGATATCTTCAAGGGACTCTAAAGTGTGGAATTACATATCATTTAGGTGTTGATATTCACATTTCAGCATATTCAGATGTTGATTGGGCTTCTGATATCAACACCAGGAGGTTAGTCACCGGATATGTAGTCTTTCTTGGTTCTAATCCTATTTCGTGGCAGTCCAAGAAGCAATCATCTGTGTCTCGAAGCTCAATATAAGCTGAGTATAAAGCTCTAGCTAATTGTGCAGCTGATGTGTGTTGGATAAGGTCACTAATTAAAGATCTCAATCAATTCTTACACGCTTCTCCTGATTTGCACTGTGATAATATCTTAGCATTGTCCCTTAGCACAAATCCTGTCTTCCATTCCAGAATTAAACACCTTGACATTGATTATCATTTCATTCGTGAACATGTGTAGAAGAAAGATATCGTGGTTCACTATATCTCCACAGATAATCGAGTTGCAGACATTCTTACTAAAGGACTTCACAGTCCTGTGTTTGTTAAGCACTGCATCAATCTCAGCCTTGTTGTTCCTAGCTGCGATTGAGGGGGGTAATAACTGAAGTACAGGTGTCGAATATTGATTGGTTAGAATGTAATAAGAAGAGATGTAGAGGATTACCACATAGGCAAATTAGTTAGGAATGTGGTATTATAAAAGCTATTGTAAAAACGTTTGCAAATCATCCAATTCAGTTAGTCATCTCTTTTCTGCTGCTTATCTTTTTTCTCTCTCTTTAACTTTTCTCTCTCAAGCTTTCTTGAATTCTTCGATCTTCATTTTCTCAAGAGTTCTTGGAGTTATCACCACGTGGCCTCCAACGGTAACATTACTGAATCTGCGCTGCAGGCCCCAGCGCCTGCAAAACCAGTCGGAGATACGCCCCCACGCGCGCATGTTACGCTTGTGCTTGACGCAAAAAATATAATAACATGGCTGATGTCGCCCTGACGTCAGCGTTGCATCACCTCGACCTCGGGTTCTCGCGCCATCGATTTGTGTCGGGTTTGTCGCTCGGGCCCTCTCCTGCGCTGAAGCCCGCATGGGCTGGAGTTGATCGCCCCAGCGATTTGCTCCTGTGCAATCCACGGTCCATCGGGCTAAAGGCCCTTCTGGACTTGCTCAAAGTGAGCGTTAAGTGGATTAAGATAAAATTAAAAAGCAAAGAAAATAAGAAAGTGGACCGAATGCATGCTTTTGGGGTTGGGCGGGATTGAATGGAAATGTCATTATTGGGCCTGACCCAATAATAAGATGGGTTGGTATGGACGTTTTGGTCATTTACCATAATAGGAACGATTTTACATTAAACTTAAGAACAGATCGTAACAACACCGTTCGACTCAAGGAAAATAAACTAGATAGGTCTTCTTCTTCACCAAAAGTCCCCTTACGAAACGTACTTCAAAGTTGCCTTCTTCACTTTTTTTTTATTTTTAATTTTTTTTAATTTCAATTTATGTTTTGGGAACTTAAAATTATGGAAAAGTCAATCTTTGCCCTGCCTTGACCAGCTTTTGGGTGGGTAAAATCCGATCTGGTAGAGAGATTTTTAGGGTCTTAGTGGTTAGCTACCCTCGCTTGCCATACTATAGATCTACCCATGTACGCGTCCAAATTAGTAGTTACATATTTCACATGAAAAATGGAACATTATTCGACCATATGAAATTAGTAGTTACGTATTTCACATATAGAATACCTCTCGAGTTTGTAGTTACAATACACGAAGTGTAACTTGAGTTATAGCTTTCTTGTGTTACAAGTCACCTGTTATTTATCAATTTATCAATTTATGGTTTAATTTTACAGACTATCTAGATGAAAGATCTCATGTTTTGTTTCTCTGGTTCTCCTTTAGGTTGAATGCAAGGTATTATTTTACGGTGATGGTAACCAAACTACAAGTCTTGCTTGCCGATAGATTCCTGAAAGTTGAACCAAATAGTTTGAGAGCAAGTAGATGATTGGTTCCGCCTTGATCTTGTTCACAGAAACTGTGGATCTGTTTGCTTTTGCAGATTTCAACTTAGGGAGCTTGTCAAAGATGTCGTAAAACAAGATTACGATGAAGAATGCGTTGGGGGACATGTCAGCTTATGCCCCCATAGTTACGAAAGTGAGGAAGGGGCTTGAATTATTGAGAGAGTATGGAGAGATTCAATACCTAACCAGATGACAGAAAGGGGAGATCATGTCTGCGTTTGGGCACACGCAGGTACCAAAGTTTCACAATGTTGTTGGAGGCTTGTCACCCTAGTTAAATTATCAGGTTGAGGACCTTTAGATTGTGAGATGTTCTCATTTTCAGTATGAACGAGTTTGATGCCATCTTTCAACACGAAGAAGTTTTTTTTTTTTTTTTTTTTTTTCTTTTTTTTTTTGTGAATCTCGTCCTAGATTCCTACCGACAAGGACTATTTTTTGGGTTTAATTCTGTTCTTGATCTCCTCTATATTTTCTTCGGAACTACAAGATTGAAGATTCTACCAAAATGTACGGAGGCAAGTGACAATGAGATGGTCACTACTCTAACCACAAAAATGATTACGATCAATCCGCAATTAAGAAATAACTTCACCGGAAACTCATGCATACAAAGCCATACAATTGGCTCGGTGGGAAAAAGTTAGCACGAGACGAGCTGTAAACTTAACCATAACAAATGTAAAAAAAAACCTAAATTTACCAGATACATGTGATTTTTTGAGTTTTTGTATGAGATTAAATGAATCATAAGGGTTTTTCCTCGTTATTGGAAAAAAGACATGGATACATGAGAACCGCATATAGTTGACTTGGTTGTGAACTTGGAAACCAACCATAGAGAGAGAGACTATAACCTTGCTCCTCTTGGAACTTGCAAGTTTCAACTCTCAACTTGTAACAATTAAGCATGCTTTAAACAGAAGAAAGATGCGTATATGGCAATCCAAATGAAAAGAGACTTCTTACTCCAATATCTTCAAATATGTTCGGCACGACATTCCGAAAATCCATGAGATCACAAAGTTATGGACCGAAATATTTCATCAAATCTAGCAATCAATTAGGAGGTTGAAGACAAAATGTTGTCATTAAATCGGAACTATGTGAAGTCAATTTCTTGCCTAAAATTGAGACAGGAGGTAAAATGCTATATAATCTTGCATTATTTCTTATGTACATCAATCCGGTTGTTTGGATTCAAGTTACAATCTAAAGAATGAACAAATACGATGAAAGCGGAAAAAAAAGAAATAGAAAGTTACACAAATTCGAAATTTCTGGAAACATCAAAACAGAAACTGGTTATATGAGGGTCGTCGATTTTCAGTTGTTGGAATGTTTGATGATCCTCTGCAGAACCACAGTCCTTGCTCTTTGAATGTCGCGGCTGCAGATATCAGCTTGGGTTCCCAAATCCTCTACATTCTTCATAAATACTCCCAACTTCTTCTTAATCTCCTCTATTGCAACTTTCACAGCTTCTTCGTCAATGGCAAAGCTTGCATTGCGCAAGAGGGACTCGATATCAATTTCCAATCGATCAATGAGAACCCGAATGTTGTCCAAGTCCTTAATGGCAACATAAGTTCCTACTTGCATTGAACTAATCACTTCCTTTTGATCCCTCAAAGCATTTTCATAGTTTTTCCACAAAGAGTCAATCCAATTTCCCATTGAGCCTACCGGGATAGAACTAGCCGCAGCTAGAGCTGCTGCAACCGGCCGAGCAGCCATGGCTGCCGCCACAACAGAACAAATCAACACAGCAGCAAATGTAGCAACAAATATCATACCCGTGACCTTCCTCCAAGCATTAATACATTTAAGCTTCTTATCGAGCTTGTTCTTTCGCATTTGCAACTTCTCAAGCATTAGTATTTGCTGCTTATAAATAGATTGAAATATCTGAAAGAACTCTTCAGTAAAGGGATCACCTATCGCCTTGAAATTCTTCGACTCCTCCAAAGTCCTCGTGTATTGACCGCTTCCCATTTCGGTTTCTTCCTCGAATCGCTGAAGCGCAACGAGAATAAGCAACTGGCTTTCGCGAGCTCGCTTCGAGCACTTCTCCAACGCAGTACAGAAATCCAAAGTCTGCAAGCTGTTCTCAAAATACTCATCAATGAACTCGAACAACTCCTGATTTTTCCATGTCTTGCTTGCACTCCAAGATAACTTTCACAACTTCCTGATTCATCTCCAACAGGCATCCTGTCACCTCCTTCAGCGAATCGAACGAGAGGGCTCGGACTTCGACTCCTGCCGCGATTATGCTGATGACATGATTGGTTCGGGTTTGGAGATTCATGTCGAAGGGCTGCGAGTCTGCATCGAGCTTGCAAGCTGCCTCATAAGAACTCAATTGATCAGTTGTGTACAGCAAATTTGTATGAAGATTGGTTGCAGAGGATGATGTTTCAGCGCTCTTCTTGCTCACATGGTTTCCACGGCTTCAATCTAGATCTAAACAAGCAAAACCCAGAAACCAAAAACCATGAAAATCTTCTCCAAATCAATCTCCAGCCCCAGATTTCTGCCAAAACATTAAGGAATTGCAGATCCTAAACCGAACCCACTTGGCCAAATCCAATGAATTTAAACCTTTTATACATAAAAATCAACCTTGAAAGACTTCACCTCCACAAATCAGTGTGTAAAAGCATTAAAGCAGTAAACCTTGGGTGATTTTTCCAACCGACCTCAATAAACAAGAGCAACCGAGAACAAATAAAGCAAATCGATAAAATATGATCAAATAAAGGGAAAATAATGGTGTGTGAGAGATGAATGAGGAAGTTTAAAGAGAAAGCGGAGATTTTAATGGGAAAGAAAATACGGGTCTTGGGTTTTTGAGATTTAAGATTTTGGGAATAACTTGCACGCATGAGGGAGAAACGAGTGAAATAGGCATGGAAAATGCGGGAAGCAATGTCGCTTCTCTCTCTAAGAAACACTATTAGGCTGCATTTATCTTTAACTTTCTCTCTCCAGAAACCAATGTCTGTGAGGGTGTTTTGTGTTTGTGGCTGAGTTTACAGTTTTAACGCGCAGAACAACGGTTACCGCCTGACCCTGAATTTGTTGAAAGGTTTGGGGTGACAGAAGAAGCTTCAGACCAAAGGCTTTGGCTTTTTGGTCTACTTTTCTTATGGCAAGCCAAAACAGTGCAGAACAAGTCAAGCGCTACAAATCTGAGGAGAAGAACGACGGTCTCTTCCTCTTGGACCAAAGAAAAAGTTCAAGATTTTGAGCTGGGTTTGTACTGTTTACAGAATTACTAAAATACCTTCAAACTGAAAATAAACTTTTTAGTCACTTAAAACCAAGTGTTTTAAAATTTTAAAGAAACTTACAACAATTTAGGTGTATTTAATTAGAAATTGATTTTAAAAAATTTGAAGAAGTTGAGGAATTAAAGGGAATTTAAGAGATTTCGTAGTTATTAACCTATTTTGAGCATCCCCAAATCTCATTTTTTCTCATGAGATTTTGAAGGAATTAAATCAAAATTTTATATGAATCGCTATAAATCAATTAAACTATATAAAAATCCGTAGATTTATAGATCCATTAAATTCTCTCAACTTCCCAATTGAATAAGTTGGGATTTCTAATCTAAAATTTCTCAACTTCCCAATTGAATAAGTTGGGATTTTGAATCTCACTTTCAATCGTTTCTTTTGTCTTGAAAGAAATTTATAACAACATTTTGGTTTACATATTTCAAATTAATGTCATGTTTATCTACTTTTCCTTTTTGTTATTTCAGTTTATGGGTTGAAGGTTCGTATAAACATCAAATACTAGATATGAATGAATGAAGAACTAAAAGCAAAAACCCATAATATTTTTGGAACAAAATTGTTATCCTTTCTCAAAATTTCCATATTGTATTTCACAAGAATGCCTTGTCAAAATTTCCCTTTTTTTCCATCTAGTAAAGGAGAGTAAGATTTGAACTTATGTGATGTAGAACAAATGAATGAATAGAATAAAGAAGAAATGAACCGTCGGAAGACAAAAGCTAAAGTTTTATATCATCAGAGTTGATAATATTTTTTAGGAAATTTGCTTTCAATGAGTATAAGTTTAACCCACAGAAGAAATGTTAATGAAGAGAATGATGATATTAACACTCTATACATTCACGTATGTGATCCAATATCGTAGTAGATATAGTGTTGAATTCTTACTTATGTGTTTTGGCCTCCTATTCTAAATTATTTTAATAGTTTTCAATTCTCCCTCCCCTCCCCTAATAATAGTACAGTAATCTAAAAAAGCCACTATACATTCAAAATACTCATCATGCATCCATTTATAGCTGGAAAGGAAAAAATACTCATCATGATGAAGGGAAAGTGCAAGTGGGCTAAGTGGCCCTTCACCACAGTGATATATATATATATATATATATATATATGTATGTATGTATATATAAATCGCTAAATACATAAAAAAAATTATTTCACGTCAAGTGTGACGATCCGTCCCAAATTATTATATATATTTTCTCCCCTAGTGTGTAAAGTGATGATATTGCCCTCGTTGGCTTAGTGATGTGGATGTACTTATGTAGTTTTAAATTATTTCCTCACCGTCGTAATTAAATCATACTCGACGTCATAAGCGCATCGGCGTGAGTTAGGGCCGAATCGGATTCGTAATGAAAAAGTTACGATTAATTGAATACGTAAACGGGTAAATCATGAACCAATTATATTAGCTCATATTACCTCTAAACCAATCAGATTTTGGACATTTATCTTTCTTTGGGCCAATTGGAACTCTATATCTCTCTCACGGTAGCCCAATTAGAAAATATTATTTTCTGATTCTGGCCAATCACATACACGTACACTTTCTCTCTCTTTCTCAACTTTTCTCATTTCTTCTTCCTTTTACACCCGAGACACCCCAAACGCACAAACCACACCAAAACAGCACGGATCGAACCTACAAAGACTACCATCACACTCCTCACAAACTCACGAACATTTTTTGGTGAGTTTTGACCGTCGACTCATGAGCTCCGAC
Source organism: Pyrus communis (assembly GCF_963583255.1). NCBI lineage: Eukaryota > Viridiplantae > Streptophyta > Magnoliopsida > Rosales > Rosaceae > Pyrus > Pyrus communis. Next base: position 27,548,928 of record NC_084804.1, read on the forward strand.
GAGGAGCCAAATTGCTCTGACGTGATCCCGGCGTGGTTTCGAGATTTTAAGGCCTAGAAAGGTATCCACGCAACTTCCTTAACACTTTGGAGTAGTTTTGGAGTGAAGCGAACATCGGTATAGGTGAGTTTGGAAAGTTGCAGAATTGGCCAGATTTTCCAAGGAATTTTCTGACCATTTTTCATAGGATTTTGAATCCTAATAGGTATGAATGTGTTCTACTCTTCAATACCTTCACATCCATATAAATTTTATGGATTTTGGTTGAGAAATGAAGTAGATATTAAGCTTTGAAAAATTTTCAGAAACCGGCGAATCAGATGGTTGCCGGCGGCGGTGGACAGCAGAGACTGGCGTGGTCCACCGGAGAAGAAGAAGAATATTTCTTCAAAGTTGACGGAATATTCTAACAGCGTCAGGTAACACCGTTATATGGGGGTGTTCGTGTTGTTGAGTAGATCACGTTGGTATATTCAAACACCCCATTTGAGCAACATATGAGGAATTAATCCTAGGCTTTGTTTATGTGCTAATTTATTAACTTAAAAATACTTGTATCGCATATAGGCGAGATGTACCCCGAGGACGAGCATGTACAAGAGAAGCTAGGGGGCTATGAACCTGCTACGTATTAGTGAGTGGGCATTTGTTATATATATATATATATATATATATATATATATATATATATATTTATATACAGTTTTCAAAAACATTTTTATATGGAACTATGCTTTTCTTACCATGTCGTAAATAAGTTACATTTTAAATATTACATTGTTACACTTGTGAATTGTATTGTGTGATGTTGCAGAGACTCAGGTAAGCTGCATGTGAGTATTATGTGATTGAATAGGTTGTATTGCATTGGTATGCACACATTTATTTAGAGCTCATCATGGCTGCACCTCGGTATTAAAGCTCCCGCCTGGGGCTAGGGCCAACCTTCATGTGATTGTTCACCTCCCACACCGCACGTTTACCTTAGATCCAAGTTTGGTGCTAGCCTGTCGTACAGACCACAATAGGTGGTTCCAACTCGTAGGTGACCCGCGAAATATCACATAACCTTCATGTGGTCGGAGCACTTGAGAGTACATATTTATACCCTGCCTATTGTACAGGTCACACTAGGTGACTCCGACTCATGTGCTAGCCTAGATTGATGAGTTACAGGTTTAGTCGTACAAGTCATGTTAGGTGACTCCGACTGGCATACTATTTTATATTGGTTTCACACCTGTCTTACATTTATTATTGCTGAGATATTATGACATGGCATACTTCAGTTTTCGCTGCTCTTGTGCATTGGTTTTTCATACCTACGTAGTAGTTTTTTCTGGAAACTATACGAGTTTTATGGAGATGGGTTATTATGTTCATAAAGATAAATACGTTTTCAAACGCTTTATTTTTGCTCACTCACCCTTTTGTTTTGCACCTCTCTAGGTTCTATTTAGCTATTCATCTTTGGTGGCTCACGAGGACTACATGGCGGTTCTGACGTTTCCATAAATAAAGTAGGGATCTTCT